>NC_054481.1:65931770-66538437 GCF_017639515.1 Carcharodon carcharias | reverse complement strand
CAGCTGGATAGGGTGTCAGTTGTGAATCTGGATGGGGTGTGAGTTGTAGATCTGCACAAGGTGTTAATTGTCAATCTGAAGATGGTGTGAGTTTTTGATCTGGACAGCGTGTGAGTTGTGGATCTACCCAGGGTATGAGTAGCGGATCTGGACAGTGTGTGAATTGTGGATCTGGATATGGTGTTAACTGTCAATCTAAACAGGGTGTGAGATTTGCATTTCGACATGGTGTCATTTGCCGATCTGGACAGCGTGGGAGTTATGAATCTGGACAGGGTGTGAGCTGTCGAGCTGGATAGGGTTTCAGTTGTGGATCTGGATGGAGTGTGAGTTGTGGATCTGGACAGGGTGTTAGTTGAGAATCTGAACATGGTGTGAGTTGTGTATCTGGACAGGGTGCCATTTGCGATCTGGACAGTGTTGTGAGTTGTGAATCTGGAGAGGGTGTGAGTTGTGAATCTGGACAGGGTGTGGGCTGTGGAGCTGGATAGGGTGTCAGTTTTTGATCTGGATTCGGTGTGAGTTGTGAATCTGGATAGGGTAGAGTTGTCAATCTGAACATGGTGTGAGTTGTGGATCTGGATAGGTTGCCATTTGTGATCTGGACAGTGTTGTGAGTTGTGAATCTCGAAAGGGTATGAGTTGTGAATCTGGACGGGGTGTGGGCTTTGGAGATGGATAAGGTGTCAGTTTTTGATTTGGATTCGGTGTGAGTTGTGAATCTGGACAGTGTTTTAGTTGTCAATCTGAACATGTTGTGAGTTGTGGATCTGTACGGGGTGTGATTTGAGATCTGGACAGTGTTGTGAGTTGTGAATCTGGAGAGGGTGTGAGTTCTGATTCTGGACAGGGTGTGACAAGTGGATCAGGACAGGGTATGAGTAGCAGATCTGGACAGTGTGTGAGTTGTGCAAATGGACAGGGTTTGAATTGTCATTCTAAACAGGGTGTGAGTTGTGGATCTGCACAGGGAGTCATTTGCGGATCTGGACAGGTTGTGAGTTTTCAATCTAGACTGGGTGTGAATTGTATATTGGGGCAGAGATTGAGTTATCAATATGGATCTGGTGTGAGATTTGGATCATGACAGGGTGTGAGTTGTAGAACTGGACAGGGTACGAGTAGCGGATACGGACAGTGTGTGAGTTGTGGATCTGGACATGGTGTTAACTGTCAATCTAAACAGGGTGTGAGTTGTGCATTTTGACACGGTGTCACTTGCAGATCTGGAGAGTGTTTGAGTTGTGAATCTGGACGGGGTGTGAGCTGTGGAGCTGGATAGGGTGTCAGTTGTGTATCTGTATGGGGTGTGAGTTGTGGATCTGCACAGGGTGTTAATTCTGAATCTGAACATGGTATGAGTTGTTGATCTGGAGAGCGTGCGAGTTGTGGATCTACACAGGGGATGAGTAGCGGATCTGGACAGTGTGTGAATTGTGGATCTGGATATGGTGTTAACTGTCAATCTAAACAGGGTGTGAGATTTGCATTTCGACACGGTGTCATTTGCCGATCTGGACAGCGTGGGAGTTGTGGATCTGGACAGGGTGTGAGCTGTGGAGCTGGTTAGGGTTTCAGTTGTGGATCTGGATGGAGTGTGAGTTGTGGATCTGGACAGGGTGTTAGTTGAGAATCTGAACATGGTGTGAGTTGTGGATCTGGACAGGGTGCCATTTGTGATCTGGACAGTGTTGTGAGTTGTGAATCTGGAGAGGGTGTGAGTTGTGAATCTGGACGGGGTGTGGGCTGTGGAGCTGGATAAGGTGTCAGTTTTTGTTTTGGATTCGGTGTGAGTTGTGAATCTGGACAGTGTTTTAGTTGTCAATCTGAACATGGTGTGAATTGTGGATCTCTACGGGGTGTGATTTGAGATCTGGACAGTGTTGCGAGTTGTGAATCTGGAGAGGGTGTGAGTTGTGATTCTGGACAGGGTGTGACAAGTGGATCAGGACAGGGTATGAGTAGCAGATCTGGACAGTGTGTGAGTTGTGCAAATGGACAGGGTTTGAATTGTCATTCTAAACAGGGTGTGAGTTTTGGATCTGCACAGGGAGTCATTTGCGGATCTGGACAGGTTGTGAGTTCTCAATCTAGACTGGATGTGAATTGTATATTGGGGCAGAGATTGAGTTATCAATCTGGATCTGGTGTGAGTTTTGGATCATGACAGGGTGTGAGTTGTAGAACTGGACAGGGTACGAGTAGCGGATACGGACAGTGTGTGAGTTGTGGATCTGGACATGGTGTTAACAATCAATCTAAACAGGGTGTGAGTTGTGCATTTTGACACGGTGTCATTTGCAGATCTGGAGAGTGTTTGAGTTGTGAATCTGGACGGGGTGTGAGCTGTGGAGCTGGAGAGGGAGTCAGTTGTGGATCTGTATGGGGTGTGAGTTGTGGATCTGCACAGGGTGTTAATTGTGAATCTGAACATGGTGTGAGTTGTTGATCTGGAAAGCGTGTGAGTTGTGGATCTAAACAGGGTATGAGTAGTGGATCTGGACAGTGTGTGAATTGTGGATCTGGATATGGTGTTAACTGTCAATCTAAACAGGGTGTGAGATTTGCATTTCGACACGGTGTTATTTGCCATTCTGGACAGCATGGGAGTTGTGAATCTGGACAGGGTGTGAGCTGTCGAGCTGGATAGGGTTTCAGTTGTGGATCTGGATGGAGTGTGAGTTGTGGATCTGGACAGGGTGTTAGTTGAGAATCTGAACATGGTGAGAGTTGTGGATCTGGACAGGGTGCCATTTGCAATCTGGACAGTGTTGTGAGTTGTGAATCTGGAGAGGGTGTGAGTTGTGAATCTGAACGGGGTGTGGGCTGTGGAGCTGGATAGGGTGTCAGTTTTTGATCTGGATTCGGTGTGAGTTGTGAATCTGGACAGGGTAGAGTTGTCAATCTGAACATGGTGTGAGTTGTGGATCTGAATAGGGTGCCATTTGCGATCTGGACAGTGTTGTGAGTTGTGAATCTGGAGATTGTGTGAGTTGTGATTCTGGACAGTGTGTGACAAGTGGATCAGGACAGGGTATGAGTAGCAGATCTGGACATTGTGTGAGTTGTGCAAATAGACAGGGTTTGAATTGTCATTCTAAACAGGGTGTGAGTTTTGGATCAGCACAGGGAGTCATTTGCGGATCTGGACAGGTTGTGAGTTCACAATCTGGACTGGGTGTGAATTGTATATTGGGGCAGAGATTGAGGTGTCAATCTGGATCTGGTGTGAGACTTGGATCATGACAGGGTGTGAGTTGTGGAACTGGACAGGGTATGAGTAGCGGATCCGAATAGTGTGTGAGTTGTGGATCTGGACATGGTGTTAACTGTCAATCTAAACAGCGTGTGAGTTGTGCATTTTGACACGGTGTCATTTGCAGATCTGGAGAGTTTTTGAGTTGTGAATCTGGACGGGGTGTGAGCTGTGGAGCTGGATAGGGTGTCAGTTGTGGATCTGGGTGGAGTGTGCGTTGTGGATCTGCACAGGGTGTTAATTGTGAATCTGAACATGGTGTGAGTTGTTGATCTGGACAGCATGTGAGTTGTGGATCTACACAGGGTATGAGTAGCGGATCTGGACAGTGTGTGAATTGTGGATCTGGATATGGTGTTAACTGTCAACTAAACAGGGTGTGAGTTGTGCATTTTGACACGGTGTCACTTGCAGATCTGGAGAATGTTTGAGTTGTAAATCTGGACGGGGTTTTAGCTGTGGAGCTGGATAGGGTGTCAGTTGTGAATCTGGATGGGGTGTGAGTTGTGGATCTGCACAAGGTGTTAATTGTCAATCTGAAGATGGTGTGAGTTTTTGATCTGGACAGCGTGTGAGTTGTGGATTACACAGGGTATGAGTAGCGGATCTGGACAGTGTGTGAATTGTGGATCTGGATATGGTGTTAACTGTCAATCTAAACAGGGTGTGAGATTTGCATTTCGACACGGTGTTATTTGCCGATCTGGACAGCGTGGGCGTTGTGAATCTGGACAGGGTGTGAGCTGTGGAGCTGGATAGGGTTTCAGTTGTGGATCTGGATGGAGTGTGAGTTGTGGATCTGGACAGGGTGTTAGTTGAGAATCTGAACATGGTGTGAGTTGTGGATCTGGACAGGGTGCCATTTGCGATCTGGACAGTGTTGTGAGTTGTGAATCTGAAAGGGGTGTGGGCTGTGGAGCTGGATAGTGTGTCAGTTTTTGATCTGGATTCGGTGTGAGTTGTGAATCTGGACAGGGTAGAGTTGTCAATCTGAACATGGTGTGAGTTGTGGATCTGAATAGGGTGCCATTTGCGATCTGGACAGTGTTGTGAGTTGTGAATCTGGAGATGGTGTGAGTTGTGATTCTGGACAGTGTGTGACAAGTGGATCAGGACAGGGTATGAGTAGCAGATCTGGACATTGTGTGAGTTGTGCAAATGGACAGGGTTTGAATTGTCATTCTAAACAGGGTGTGAGTTGTGGATCTGCACAGGGAGTCATTTGCGGATCTGGACAGGTTGTGAGTTCACAATCTGGACTGGGTGTGAATTGTATATTGGGGCAGAGATTGAGGTGTCAATCTGGATCTGGTGTGAGACTTGGATCATGACAGGGTGTGAGTTGTGGAACTGGACAGGGTATGAGTAGCGGATCCGAATTTTGTGTGAGTTGTGGATCTGGACATGGTGTTAACTGTCAATCTAAACAGGGTGTGAGTTGTGCATTTTGACACGGTGTCATTTGCAGATCTGGAAAGTTTTTGAGTTGTGAATCTGGACGGGGTGTGAGCTGTGGAGCTGGATAGGGTGTCAGTTGTGGATCTGGGTGGGGTGTGCGTTGTGGATCTGCACAGGGTGTTAATTGTGAATCTGAACATGGTGTGAGTTGTTGATCTGGACAGCATGTGAGTTGTAGATCTACACAGGGTATGAGTAGCGGATCTGGACAGTGTGTGAATTGTGGATCTGGATATGGTGTTAACTGTCAACTAAACAGGGTGTGAGTTGTGCATTTTGACACGGTGTCACTTGCAGATCTGTAGAATGTTTGAGTTGTAAATCTGGACGGGGTTTTAGCTGTGGAGCTGGATAGGGTGTCAGTTGTGAATCTGGATGGGGTGTGAGTTGTGGATCTGCACAAGGTGTTAATTGTGAATCTGAACATGGTGTGAGTTGTTGATCTGGACAGCGTGCGAGTTGTGGATCTAAACAGGGTATGAGTAACGGATGTGGACAGTGTGTCAATTGTGGATCTGGATATGGTGTTAACTGTCAATCTAAACAGGGTGTGAGATTTGCATTTCGACACGGTGTTATTTGCCGATCTGGACAGCGTGGGAGTTGTGAATCTGGACAGGGTGTGAGCTGTGGAGCTGGATAGGGTTTCAGTTGTGGATCTGGATGGAGTGTGAGTTGTGGATCTGGACAGGGTGTTAGTTGAGAATCTGAACATGGTGTGAGTTGTGGATCTGGACAGGGTGCCATTTGCGATCTGGACAGTGTTGTGAGTTGTGAATCTGGAGAGGGTGTGAGTTGTGAATCTGAACGGGGTGTGGGCTGTGGAGCTGGATAGGGTGTCAGTTTTTGATCTGGATTCGGTGTGAGTTGTGAATCTGGACAGTTTAGAGTTGTCAATCTGAACATGGTGTGAGTTGTGGATCTGGATAAGGTGCCATTTCCGATCTGGACAGTGTTGTGGGTTGTGAATCTGGAGATGGTGTGAGTTGTGATTCTGGACAGGGTGTGACAAGTGGATCAGGACAGGGTATGAGTAGCAGATCTGGACAGTGTGTGAGTTGTGCAAATGGACAGGGTTTGAATTGTCATTCTAAACAGGGTGTGAGTTGTGGATCTGCACAGGGAGTCATTTGCGGATCTGGACAGGTTGTGAGTTCTCAATCTGGACTGGGTGTGAATTGTATATTGGGGCAGAGATTGAGTTGTCAATCTGGAGCTGGTGTGAGATTTGGATCATGACAGGGTGTGAGTTGTGGAACTGGACAGGGTATGAGTAGCGGATCCGGATAGTGTGTGAGTTGTGGATCTGGACATGGTGTTAACTGTCAATCTAAACAGGGTGTGAGTTGTGCATTTTGACAAGGTGTCATTTGCAGATCTGGAGAGTGTTTGAGTTGTGAATCTGGACGGGGTGTGAGCTGTGGAGCTGGATAGGGTGTCAGTTGTGGATCTGGATGGGGTGTGAGTTGTGGATCTGCACAGGGTGTTAATTGTGAATCTGAACATGGTGTGAGTTGTTGATCTGGACAGCGTGTGAGTTGTGGATCTAAACAGGGTATGAGTAGCGGATGTGGACAGTGTGTGAATTGTAGATCTGGATATGGTGTTAACTGTCAATCTAAACAGGGTGTGAGATGTGCATTTCGACACGGCGTCATTTGCCGATCTGGACAGCGTGGGAGTTGTGAATCTGGACAGGGTGTGAGCTGTGGAGCTGGATAGGTTTTCAGTTGTGGATCTGGATGGAGTCTGAGTTGTGGATCTGGACAGGGTGTTAGTTGAGAATCTGAACATGGTGTGAGTTGTGGATCTGAACAGAGTGCCATTTGCGATCTGGACAGTGTTGTGAGTTGTGAATCTGGAGAGGGTGTGAGTTGTGAATCTGGACAGGGTGTGACTTGTGGATCAGGACAGGGTATGAGTAGCAGATCTGGACAGTGTGTGAGTTGTGCAACTGGACAGGGTTTGAATTGTCAATCTATACAGGGTGTGAGTTGTGCATCTGTACAGGGTGTCATTTGAGGATCTTGTCAGGGTGTGAGTTCTCAATCTGTACTGGGTGTGAATTGTATATTGGGGCAGAGATTGAGTTGTCAATCTGGAGCTTGTGTGAAATTTGGATCATGACAGGGTGTGAGTTGTGGAACTGGACAGTTTGTGAGTTGTGGATCTCGATATAGTATGAGTTGTGGATCTGGACAGTGTGTGACTTGTGGATCTGGACTGGGTGTGAGTTGACACTCTGGACAGGGGGTGAGTTGTGTATCTGGACAGGGTTTGAGTTGTGGATCTGGACAGGGTGTGAGTTGTGGATCTGCACATGCTATGAGATGCAAATCTGGACAGTGTGTGAGTTGTGGAACTGGACGGGGTGTTAATTGTCAATCTAAACAGGGTTTGAGTTGTGGATCTGGACAGGGAGTTAATTGCCAATCAAAACTGGGTGTGAATTCTGGATCAGGACAGGGTGTCAGTTGCAGATCTGTACGTGGAGTCAGTTGCCAATCTGGACTGGCTCTGAATTGTATATCTGGACAAATATTTAGTTGTCATTCTGGAGCTGTTGTGAGTTTTGGATCATGACAGGGTGTGAGTTGTTGATCTGGAAAGCGTGTGAGTTGTGGATCTACAGAGGGTATGAGTAGCGGATCTGGATAGTGTGTGAGTTGTTGATCTGTAATGGTGTTAACTGTCAATCTAAACAGGGTGTGAGATGTGCATTTCAACACGGTGTCATTTGTGGATCTGGAGAGTGTGTGAGTTGTGGATCTGGACGGGGTGTCGGCTGTGGAGCTAGATAGGGTGTCAGCTGTGGATCTGGATGGGGTGTGAGTTGTGAATCTGGACAGGGTCTTAGTTGTCAATCTGAACTTGGTGTGAGTTGTGGATCTGGACAGGGTGCCACTTGTGATCTCGACAGTATTGTGAGTTGTGAATCTGGAGAGGGTGTGAGTTGTGAATCTGGGCAGGCTGTGAGTTGTGGAACTGCACAGGGTGTGAGTTGTGGATCTGGATATATTATGAGCTGCGGATCTGGACAGAGTGTGACTTGTGGATCTGGACTGGGTGTGAGTTGACACTCTGGACAGGGGCTGAGTTGTGCATCTGGACAGAGTTGGAGTTGTGGATCTGGACAGGGTGTGAGTTGTGGATCTGCACATACTATGAGATTCAAATCTGGACAGTGTGTGAGTTGTCGAACTGGACAGGGTGTTAATTGTCAATCTAAACAGTGTGTGAGTTGTGGATCTGGATAGGGAGTTAATTGCCAATCAAAACAGCATGTGAGTTGCGGATCTGGAAGGGATGTCTGTTGCGGATCTATACCTGGTGAGAGTTGCCAATCTGGACTGGTTGTGAATTGTATATCTGGATAGAGATTTAGTTGTCAATCTGGAGCTGGTGTGAGTTTTGGATCATGACAGGGTGTGAGTTGTTGATCTGGACAGCGTGTGAGTTGTGGATCTACACAGGGTATGAGTAGCGGATCTGGATAGTGTGTGAGTTGTGGATCTGGACATGGTGTTAACTGTCAATCTAAACAGGGTGTGAGTTGTGTATTTTGACAAATGTCATTTGCAGATCTGGGGAGTGTTTGAGTTGTGAATCTGGACTGGTTGTGAGCTGTGGAGCTGGATAGGGTATCAGTTGTTGATCTGGATGGGGTGTGAGTTGTGGATCTGCACAGGGTGTTAATTGTCAATCTGAAGATGGTGTGAGTTTTGGATCTGGACAGGGTGCCATTTGCAATCTGGACAGTGTTGTGAATCTGGAGAGGGTGTGAGTTATGTATCTGGACAGGGTGAGACTTGTGGATCAGGACAGATTATGAGTAGCAGATCTGGACAGTGTGTGAGATGTGCAACTGGACAGGGTTTGAACTGTCAATCTAAACAGGGTGTGAGTTGTGGATCTGCACAGGGTGTCATTTGTGGATCTGAACAGGGTGTGAGTTCTCAATCTGAACTGGGTGTGAATTGTACATTGGGGGAGCATTTGAGTTGTCAATCTGGAGGTGTTGTGAGATTTGGATCATGACAGGGTGTGAGTTGTGGAACAGTACAGGTTGTGAGTTGTGGATTTGGATATAGTACGAGTAGTGTATCTGGACAGAGTGAGAGTTGTGGACCTGGAGAGGGTGTGAGTTGTGGATCTGGACATGCTATGAGTTGCAGATCTGGACAGAGCGTGAGTTGTGGAACTGGACAGGTTGTTAATTGTCACTCTAAACAGGGTGTGAGTTGTGGATCTGGACAGGGTGACAGTTGCAGATCTGTACCTGGTGAGATTTGTCTATCTGGACTTGCTGTGAATAGTATATCTGGACAGAGATTGAGTTGTCAATCTGGAGCTCGTGTGAGTTTTGCATCATGACAGGGTGTGAGTTGTTGATCTGGACAGGTTGTGAGTTATGGATCTACACAGGGTATGAGTAGCGGATCTGGACAGTGTGTGAATTGTGGATCTGGATATGGTGTTAACTGTCAATCTAAACAGGGTGTGAGATGAGCATTTCGACACGGTGTCATTTGCGGATCTGGACAGTGTGTGAACTGTGGAGCTGGATAGGGTTTCAGTTGTGGATCTGGATGGAATTTGAGTTGTGGATCTGGACAGGGCATTAGTTGTCAATCTGAACATGGTGTGAGTTGTGGATCTGGACAGGGTGCCACATGCGATCTGGACAGTGTTGTGAGTTTTGAATCTGGTGAGGGTGTGAGTTGTGAATCTGGACATGGTGTGACTTGTGGATCAGGACAGGGTATGAGTAGCAGATCTGGACAGTGTGTGAGTTGTGCAACTGGACAGGGTTTGAATTGTCAATCTAAACAGGTTGTGAGCTGTGGATCTGCACAGGGTGTCATTTGCAGATCTGGACAGGGTGTGAGTTCTCAATCTGGACTGGTTGTGAATTGTATATTGGGGCAGAGATTGAGTTGTCAATCTGGAGCTGGTGTCAGATTTGGATCATGACAGGGTGTGTGTTGTGGAACTGGACAGGGTGTGAGTTGTGCATCTGGAAATAGCATGAGTTGCGGATCTGGACAGTGTGTGACATATGGATCTGGACTGGGTGTGAGTTGACACTCTGTACAGGGGGTGAGTTGTGTATCTGCACAGTGTTTGAGTTGTGGAACTGGACAGGGTGTGAATTGTGGACCTGCACATTCTTTGAGATGCAAATCTGGACAATGTGTGAGTTGTGGAACTGGACCGGGTGTTAATTGTCAATCTAAAGAGGGTGTGATTCGTGGATCTGGACCGGGTGTCAGTTGCGGATCTGTAGCTGGTGAGATTTGCCAATCTGGACTGGCTGTGAATTGTATATCTGGATAGAGATTTAGTTGTCAATCTGGAGCTGGTGTGAGTTTTGGATCATGACAGGGTGTGAGTTGTTGATCTGGACAGCGTGTGAGTTGTGGATCTACACAGGGTATGAGTAGCGGATCCGGATAGTGTGTGAGTTGAGGATCTGGACATGGTGTTAACTGTCAATCTAAACAGGGTGTGAGTTGTGCATTTTGACAAATGTCATTTGCAGATCTGGAGAGTGTTTGAGTTGTGAATCTGGACGGGGTGAGAGCTGTGGAGCTAAATAGAGTGTCAGTTGTGGATCTGGATGGGGTGTGAGTTGTGGATCTGCACAGGGTTTTAATTGTCAATCTGAAGATGGTGTGAGTTTTGGATCTGGACAGGGTGCCATTTGCAATCTGGACAGTGTTGTGAATCTGGAGAGGGTGTGAGTTGTGAATCTGGACAGGGTGAGACTTGTGGATCAGGACAGGTTATGAGTAGCAGATCTGGACAGTGTGTGAGATGTGCAACTGGACAGGGTTTGAACTGTCAATCTAAACAGGGTGTGAGTTGTGGATCTGCACAGGGTGTCATTTGTGGATCTGAACAGGGTGTGAGTTCTCAATCTGGACTGGGTGTGAATTGTATATTGGGGAAGCAATTGAGTTGTCAATCTGGAGGTGTTGTGAGATTTGGATCATGACAGGGTGTGAGTTGTGGAACTGTACATGTTGTGAGTTGTGGATTTGGATATAGTACGAGTAGTGTATCTGGACAGAGTGAGAGTGGTGGACCTGGAGAGGGTGTGAGTTGTGGAACTGGACAGGTTGTTAATTGTCACTCTAAACAGGGTGTGAGTTGTGGATCTGGACAGGGAGTTAATTGCCAATCTAAACAGTGTGTGAGTTGTGGATCTGGACAGGGTGACAGTTGCGGATCTGTACCTGGTGAGAGTTGCCAATCTAGAATGGCTGTGAATTGTATATCTGGACAGAGATTGAGTTGTCAATCTGGAGCTCGTGTGAGTTTTGCATCATGACAGGGTGTGAGTTGTTGATCTGGACAGGTTGTGAGATGTGGATATACAAAGGGTATGAGTAGCGGATCAGGACAGTGTGTGAATTGTGGATCTGGATATGGTGTTAACTGTCAATCTAAACAGGGTGTGAGATGTGCATTTTGACACGGTATCATTTGCGGATCTGGACATGGTGTGAGCTGTGAATCTGGACAGGGTGTGAGCTGTGGAGCTGGATAGGGTTTCAGTTGTGGCTCTGGATGGAATGTGAGTTGTGGATCTGGACAGGGTGTTAGTTGTCAATCTGAACATGGTGTGAGTTGTGGATCTGGACAGGGTGCCACATGCGATCTGGACAGTGTTGTGAGTTGTGAATCTGGACAGGGTGTGACTTGTGGATCAGGACAGGGTATGAGTAGCAGATCTGGACAGTGTGTGAGTTGTGCAACTGGACAGGGTTTGAATTGTCAATCTAAACAGGTTGTGAGCTGTGGATCTGCACAGGGTGTCATTTGCGGATCCGGACAGGTTGTGAATTCTCAATCTGGACTGGGTGTGAATTGTATATTGGGACAGAGATTGAGTTGTCAATCTGGAGTTGGTGTGAGATTTGGATCATGACGGGGTCTGAGTTGTGGAACTGGACAGTGTGTGAGTTGTGCATCTGGAAATAGTATGAGTTGCGGATCTGGACAGTGTGTGGCTTGTGGATCTGGACTGGGTGTGAGTTTACACTCTGGACAGGGGTTGAGTTGTGTATCTGGACCGAGTTTCAGTTGTGGATCTGGACCGGGTGTGAGTTGTGGATCTGCACATTCTATGAGATGCAAATCTGGACAGTTTGTGAGTTGTGGAACTGGACAGGGTGTTAATTGTCAATCAAAACATGGTGTGAGTTGTGGATCTGGACAGGGAGTTAATTGCCAATCAATGCAAGGTGTGCGTTGTGGATCTGGACAGGGTGTCAGTTGTGGATCTAGATGGAGAGTGAGTTGTGGATCTGGACAGGGAGTTAGTTGTCAATCTGAACATGGTGTGAATTGTGGATCTGGACAGGGTGCCATTTGTGATCTGGACAGTGTTGTGAGTTGTGAATCTGGAGAGGGTGTGAGTTGTGCATCTGGACAGGGTGTCAGTTGCGGATCTGTACCTGATGAGTGTTGCCAATCTGGACTGGCTCTGAATTGTATATCGGGACATAGATTTAATTGTCAATCTGGATCTGGTGTGAGTTTTGGATCATGACAGTGTGTGAGTTGTTGATCTGGACAGCGTTTGAGTTGTGGATCTACACAGGGTATGAGTAGTGGATCCAGATAGTGTGTGAGTTGTGGATCTGGACATGTGTTAACTGTCAATCTAAACAGGGTGTGTGTTGTGCACTTTGATACGGTGTCATTTGCAGATCGGTAGAGTGTTTAAGTTGTGAATCACGACGGGGTGTGAGCTGTGGAGCTGGATATGGTGTCAGTTGTGGATTTGGATGGGATCTGGGTTGTGAATCTGCACAGGGTGAGACTTGTGGATCAGGACAGGGTATGAGTAGCAGGTCTGGACAGTATGTGAGATGTCCAACTGGACAGGCTTTGTATTGTCCATCTAAACAGGGTGTGAGTTGTGGATCTGCACAGGGTGTCATTTGCGGATCTGGACATGTTGTGAGTTCTCAATCTGGACTAGGTGTGAATTGTATATTGGGGCAGAGATTGAGTTGTCAATCTGGAGCTGGTGTGTGATTTGGATCATGACAGGGTGTGAGTTGTGGAACTGTACAGGTTGTGAGTTGTGGATCTGGATATAGTACGAGTAGTGTATCTGGACAGAGAATGAGTTGTGGAACTGGACAGGGTGTTAATTGCCAATCTAAACAGTGTGTGAGTTGCGGATCAGTACCTGGTGAGAGTTGCCAATCTGGACTGGCTGTGAATTGTATATCTGGACAGAGATTGAGTTGTCAATCTGGAGCTCGTGTGAGTTTTGCATCATGACAGGGTGTGAGTTGTTGATCTGCACAGCGTGTGAGTTGTGGATCTACACAGGGTATGAGTAGCGGACCTGGACAGTGTGTGAATTGTGGATCTGGATATGGTGTTAACTGTCAATCTAAACAGGGTGTGAGATGTGCATTTCGATACTGTGTCATTTGCGGATCTGGACAGTGTGTGAGTTGTGAATCTGGACAGGGTGTGAGATGTGGAGCTGGATAGGGTGTCAGTTTTGGATATGGACGGGGTGTTAGTTGTCATTCTGAACATTGTGTGAGTTGTGGATCTGTACAGGGATAAAGTTGCAGATCTGGAGAGTGTGTGAGTTTTGGATCTGGACAGGGTGTTAATTGTCAATCTAAACAGGGTGTGATTTGTGGATCTGGACAGGGTGTCAGTTGCAGATCTGGACCGTTTGTGAGGTTTGGATCTGGACAGTGTGTTAATTGTCAACCTAAACAGGGAGTGAATTGTGGAACTGAACAGGGTGTCAATTGTGGATCTGGACTTGGTTTGAATTGTTATACCAGACAGGGTGTGAGTTGTGGATCTGGAAAGGGCGTGTGTTGTGGATCTGGACATGGTATGAGTTGTGGGTCTGGACAGTGTGTGAGCTGTGGATCTGGACAGGTTGTTAATTGTCAATCCAAACAGGGTTTGAGTTGTGGATCAGGACAGGGTGTCATTTGTGGATCTGGACATGGTGTGAGTCTTCAAACTGGCCAGGTTCTGTGTTCTCAATCTGGACTGTGTGTGATTTGTGTATCTGGGCAGAGATTGAATTTCAATCTGGAGCTGGTGTGAGTTTTGGATCATGACAGGGTGTGAGTTATTGAACTGGACAGTGTGTGAGTTGTTGATCTGGACAGGTTACAGTTGCCTTTATGGACGGGGTGTGAGTTGTGGATCTGGACAGGTTGTGTGTTGTGGATCTGGACAGTGAGTGAGTTGTGGATCTACACAGGTTGTCAGTTGTGAATCTAGACGAGGTGTGAGTTGCCAGTCTTGCGAGGGTGTGAGATGTGGATTTGGACAGGTTTGGAGTTGTGGATCTGGACATGGTATGAGTTGCGGTTCTGGACAGTTTGTGAGTTGCAGATCTGGACAGGGTATTAATTATCAATCTAAACAGGGTGTGAGTTGTGGATCTGGACAGGGTGTCATTTGCGATCTGGACAGTGTGTGAGTTGTGAATCTCGACAGGGTGTGAGTGGTGAATCTGGACAGTGTGTGTGTTGTGGATCTGGACAGGCTATGAGTAGCAGATCTGGACCGGGTGTGAGTTTAGGATCTGGAGAGGGAGTTAATTGTGAACTTAAACAGGGTGTGAATTGTGGAACAGGACAGGTTGTCAGTTGCAGATCTGGACCGTGTGTGAGTTGTCACACTAGACAAGGAGTGAGATCGGTATCTGGACAGGGTGTGTGTAGTGGATCTGGACATGGTATTAGTTGCGGGTCTGGACAGTGTGTGAGCTGTGGATCTGGACAGGGTGTTAATTATTAATCCAAACAGGGTGTGAGTTGTGGATCTGGACAGGGTGTAATTTGCGATCTGGACAGTGTTGTGAGATGTGAATCTGGACAGGTTGTGAGTTCTGAATCTGGACAGGGTGTGAGTTGTGCATCTGGACAGGGTCTTAATTTTCAATCTAAACAGGGTGTGAGTTGTGGATCTGCACAAGGTGTCATTTGCGGATCTGGACAGTGTGATTTTTTTTATCTGGACTGGGTGTGAATTGTATATCTGGGCAGAGATTCAGTTGTAAATCTGGAGCTGGTGTGAGATGTGGATCATGACAGGGTGTGAGTTGTTAATCTGGGCAGCGTGTGAGTTGTGGATCTGGATATAGTATGAATTGCAGATCTGGACATTGTGTGACTTGTGGATTTGGACAGGGTGTGAGTTGGCACTCTGGACAGGGTGTGGGTTGTGTATCTGGACACAGTGTGAGTTGTGGATCTGGACAGGGTGTGAGTTGTGGATCTGGAAATGATATGAGTTGCAGATCTGGACAGTGTTTGGGTTGTGGAACTGGACAGGGAGCTAATTGTCAATCTAAACAGGGTGTGAGTTGTTGTTCTAGACAGGGAGTTAATTGCCAATCTAAACAGGGTGGGTGTTGTGGATCTGGACCGGGTGTCAGTTGTGGATCTGTACCTGGTGAGAGTTGCCAATCTGGACTGGGTGTGAATTGTATATCTGGACAGAGATTGACTTGTAAATCTGGAGCTGGTGTGAGTTTTGAATCATGTTAGGGTGTGAGTTGTTGATCTGGACAGCGTGTGAGTTGTGGATCTACATAGGGTATGAGTAGTGGCTCTGGACAGTGTGTGAGTCATGGATATGGACATGGTGTTAACTGTCAATCTAAACAGGGTGTGAACTTTGGATCTGGGCAGGTTATATTTGCGGATCTGGACAGGATGTGAGAATGGATCTGGACATGGTGTGTGTTGTGGATCTGGACAGGGAGTGAGTTGTGGATCTGTAGAAGTTGTCAGATGCAAATCTAGATAAGGTGTGAGTTGCCAGTCTTGCCAGGATTTGGGATGTGGATCTGGACAGGGTGTGAGTTATGCATCTGGACATGGTATGAGTTGCGGGTCTGGAAGGTTTGTGAGTTGTGGATCTGCAAAGGGCCGTGATTGTCAATCTAAACAGGGTGTGAGTTGTGGATCTGCACAGGGTGTCATTTACGGATCTGGACCTGGTGTGAGTCTTCAATCTGGCCAGGTTGTGAGTTGTGACCTGGACTGGGTGTGAATTGTATATCTGGGCAGAGATTGAGTTGTCAATCTGGAGCTGGTGTGAGATTTGGATCATGACAGGGTGTGAGTTGTGGACCTGGACAGGGTGTGAGTTGTGGATCTGGATATAGTATGAGTTGCGGATCTGGACAGTGTGTGACTTGTGGATCTGGATTGGGTGTGAGTTGACACTCTGGACAGGAGATGAGTTGTGTATCTGGAGAGAGTGTGAGTTGTGGAACTGGACAGGGTGTGAGTTGTAGACCTGCACATGCTATGAGTTGCAGATCTGGACAGTTTGTAAGATGTGGAACTGGACAAGATGTTAATTATCAATCTAAACAGGGTTTGAGTTGTTGGTCTGTACAGGGAGTTAATGGCCAATCTAAAGAGGGTGTGAGTTGTGGATCTGGACAGGGTGTCAGTTGCAGATCTGTACCTGGTGAGAGTTGCCAATCTGGACTGGCTGTGAATTGTATATCTAGACAGAGATTTTGTTGTCAATCTGGAGCTGGTGTGAGTTTTGGATCATGACAGGGTGTGAGTTGTTGATCTGGGCAGCGTGTGAGTTGTGGATCTACAAAGGGTCTTAGTAGTGGATCTTGATAGAGTGTGAGTTGTGGAGCTGGACATGATGTTAACTGTCAATCTAAACAGGGTGTGAGTTGTGCATTTTGACACAGTGTCATTTACGGATCTGGACAGTGTGTGAGTTGTGAATCTGGACGTGGTGTGAGCTGTGGAGCTGAATAGGTTGTCAGTTGTGGATCTGGACGGGGTGTGCGTTGTGGATCTGGACAGGGCGTTAGTTGTCAATCTGAACATTTTGTGAATTGTGGGTCTGGACAGTGTGTCATTTGCGATCTGGACAGTGTTGTGAGTTGTGAATCTGGACAGTGTGTGAGTTGTGGATCTGAACAGTGTGTGAATTGTGCATCTGGACAGGGTCTGAATTGTCAATTTAAACAGGGTTTGAGGTGTGGATCTGCACAGGGTGTCATTTGCCAATCTGGACAGGGTGTGAGTTCTCAATCTGGAATGGGTGTGAATTGTATATCTGGGCAGAGATTCAGTTGTCAATCTGGAGCTGGTGTGAGATTTGGATCATGACAGGGTGTGAGTTGTGGAACTGGACAGGGATTGAGTTGTGGATCTGGATATAGTATGAGTTGTGTATCTGGACAGAGTGTGAGTTGTGGATCTCGCCAGGGTGTGAGTTGTGGATCTGGAAATGCAATGTGTTGCAGATCTGGATATTGTGTGAGTTGTGAAACTGGACAGGGTGTTAATTGTCAATCTAAACAGGTTGTGAGTTGTGGATCAGGACAGGGAGTTAATTGCCAATCTAAACAGTGTGTGAGTTGGGGATCTGGACAGGGTGTCATTTGTGGATCTGGACAGGGTGTGAGTTCTCAATCTAGAGTTGGTGTGAATTGTATATCTGGGCAGAGATTGAGTTTCAATCTGCAGCTGGAGTGAGATTTGGATCATGACAGGTTG
This sequence comes from Carcharodon carcharias, assembly GCF_017639515.1. Classification (NCBI taxonomy): domain Eukaryota; kingdom Metazoa; phylum Chordata; class Chondrichthyes; order Lamniformes; family Lamnidae; genus Carcharodon; species Carcharodon carcharias. Next base: position 66,521,175 of record NC_054481.1, on the reverse strand, counting down.
TGAGTTGTGGAACTGGACAGTGTGTGAGTTGTGGATTTGGACAGGGTGTGAGTTGGCACTCTGGACAGGGCTTGGGTTGTGTATCTGGACACAGTGTGAGTTGTGGATCTGGACAGGGTGTGAGTTGTGGATCTGGAAATGCTATGAGTTGCAGATCTGGACAGTGTTTGGGTTGTGGAACTGGACAGGGTGCTAATTGTCAATCTAAACAGGGTGTGAGTTGTTCTGGACAGGGAGTTAATTGTCAATCTAAACAGGGTGTGAGTTGTGCATCTGGACCGGGTGTCAGTTGCGGATCTGTACCTGGTGAGAGTTGCCAATCTGGACTGGCTGTGAATTGTATATCTGGACAGAGATTGAGTTGTCAATCTCGAGCTGGTGTGAGTTTTGGATCATGTCAGGGTGTGAGTTGTTGACCTGGACAGCGTGTGAGTTGTGGATCTACACAGTATGAGTAGCTGATCCGGACAGTGTGCGAGTTATGGTTCTGGACATGGTGTTAAGTGTCTATCTAAACAGGGTGTGAACTTTGGATCTGGGCAGGTAACATTTGCGGGTCTGGACAGCATGTGAGTTGTGGATCTGGACAGGGTGTGTGTTGTGGATCTGGACCGGGAGTGAGTTGTGGATCTGTAGAGGTTGTCAGATACGACTCGAGACAAGGTGTGAGTTGCCACTCTTGCCAGGGTTTGGGATGTGCATCTGGGCATGCCATGAGTTGCGGGTCTGGACAGTGTGTGATTTGTGGATCTGGACAGGGCCGTGATTGTCAATCTAAACAGGGTGTGAGTTGTGGATCTGCACAGGGTGTCATTTACGGATCTGGACCTGGTGTGAGTCTTCAATCTGGCCAGGTTGTGAGTTGTCACCTGGACTGAGTGTGAATTGTATATCTGGGCAGAGATTGAGTTGTCAATCTGGAGCTGGTATGAGATTTGGATCATGACAGAGTGTGAGTTGTGGAACTGGACAGTGTGTGAGTTGTGGATCTGGATATAGTGTGAGTTGCGGATCTGGACAGTGTGTGACTTGTGGATCTGGACTGGGTGTGAGTTGACACTCTGTACAGGAGGTGAGTTGTGTATCTGGACAGAGTGTGAGTTGTGGAACTGGACAGTGTGTGAGTTGTGGATCTGCACATGCTATGTGTTGAAGATCTGGACAGTTTGTGAGTTGTGGAACTGGACAAGGTGTTAATTGTCAATCTAAACAGGGTGTGAGTTGTTGGTCTGGACAGGGAGATAATTGCCAATCTAAACAGGGTGTGAGTTGTGGATCTGGACAGGGTGTCAGTTGCAGATCTGTACCTGGTGAGAGTTGCCAATCTGGACTGGTTGTGACTTATATATTCGGACAGAGATTTAGCTGTCAATCTGGAGCTGGTGTGAGTTTTGGATCATGACAGGGTGTGAGTTGTTGATTTGGGCAGCATGTGAGTTGTGGATCAACACAGGGTGTGACTAGCGGATCTTGATAGTGTGTGAGTTGTGGATCTGGACATGATGTTAACTGTCAATCTAATCAGGGTGTGAGTTTTGCATTTTGAAACGGTGTCATTGGGGATCTGGACAGTGTGTGAGTTGTGAATCTGGACTTGGTTTGAGCTGAGGAGCTGAATAGGTTGTCAGCTGTGGATCTGGAGGGGGTATGCGTTGTGGATCTGGACAGGGTGTTAGTTGTCAATCTGAACATGGTGTGAGTTGTGGATCTGGACAGTGTGTGAGTTGTGAATCTGCACAGGGTGTGAGTTGTGGATCTGGAGAAGGTATGAGTAGCAGATCTGAACAGTGTGTGAGTTGTGCATCTGGACAGGGTCTGAATTGTCAATTTAAACAGGGTGTGAGTTGTGGATCTGCACAGGGTGTCATTTGCGGATCTGGACAGGGTGTGAGTTCACAATCTGGTCTGGGTGTGAATTTTATGTCTGGGCAGAGATTCAGTTGTCAATCTGGAGCTGGTGTGAGATGTGGATCATGACAGGGTTAGAGCTGTGGAACTGTACAGGGTTTGAGTTGTGGATCTGGATAAAGTATGAGTTGTGTATCTGGACAGATTGTGAGATGTGGATCTGGACAGGGAGTGAGTTGTGGATCTGGAAAAGCAATGTGTTGCAGATCTGTACATTGTGTGAGTTGTGGAACTGGACAGGTTGTTAATTGTCAATCTAAACAGGGTGTGAGTTGTGGATCTGGACAGGGAGTTAATTGCCAATCTAAACAGGGTGTGAGTTGTGGATCTGGACAGGGTGTCATTTGTTGATCTGGATAGGGTGTGAGTTCTCAGTCTAGACCGGGTCTGAATTGCATATCTGGGCAGAGATTCAATTGTCAATCTGGAGCTGGTGTGAGATTTGGATCATGACAGGGTGTGAGTTGTGGAACAGTACAGGGTGTGAGTGGTGGATCTGGATATAGTATGAGTTGTGTATCTGGACAGAGTGTGAGTAATGGATCTGGACAAGGTGTGAGTTGTGGATCTGGAAATGCTATGAGTTGCAGATCTTGACAGTGATTTGAGGTGTTGTTCTGGAAAGGGAGTTAATTGCCAATCTAATCAGGGTGTGAGTTCTGGATCTGGACAGGGTGTCAGTTGCGGATCTGTACCTGGTGAGAGTTGCCAATCTAGAATGGCTGTGAATTGTATATCTGGACAGAGATTGAGTTGTCAATCTGGAGCTTGTGTGATTTTTGGATTATGTCAGAGTGTGAGTTGTTGATCTGGACAGTGTGTGAGTTGTGGATCTGGACATGGTGTTAACTGTCAATCTAAACAGGGTGTGAGTTGTGCATTTCGACACGGTGTCATTTGCGGATCTGGACAGTGTGTGAGTTGTGAACCTGGACGGGGTTTGAGCTGTGGAGCTGAATAGGTTGTCAGTTGAGGTTCTGGACGTGGTGTGCATTGTGGATCTGGACAGGGTGTTAGTTGTCAATCTAAACATGGTGTTAGTTGTGGATCTGGACAGTGTGTCAGTTGCGATCTGGACAGTGTTTTCAGTTGTGCATCTGTAAAGGGTGTGAGTTGTGAATCTGCACGGGGTGTGAGTTGTGGATCTGGAGAGGGTATGAGTAGCAGGTCTGAACAGTGTGTGAGTTGTGCATCTGGGCAGGGTCTGAATTGTCAATCTAAACAGGGTGTGAGTTGTGGATCTGCACAAGGTGTCATTTGCAGATCTGGACAGTGTGTGAGTTTTTTATCTGGACTGGGTGTGAATTGTATATCTGGGCAGAGATTCAGTTGTAAATCTGGAGCTGGTGTGAGATTTGGATCACGACAGGGTGTGAGTTGTGGAACTGTACAGTGTGTGAGTTGTGGATCTGGATATAGTATGAGTTGTGTATCTGGACATAGTGTGAGTTGTGGATCTGGACAAGGTGTGAGTTGTGGATCTGGAAATGCTATGAGTTGCAGATCTTGACAGTGCTTGAGTTGTGGAACTGGACAGGGTGTTAATTGTCTATCTAAACAGGTTTTGAGGTTTTGTTCTGGACAGGGAGTTAATAGCCAATCTAATCAGGGTGTGAGTTGTGGATCTGGACAGGGTGTCAGTTGCGGATCTGTACCTGGTGAGAGTTGGCAATCTAGAATGGCTGTGAATTGTATATCTGGACAGAGATTGAGTTGTCAATCTGGAGCTTGTGTGATTTTTGGATCATGTCAGGGTGTGAGTTGTTGATCTGGACATGGAGTTAACTGTCAATCTAAACAGGGTGTGAGTTGTGCATTTCGAAACGGTGTCATTTGCGGATCTGGACAGTGTGTGAGTTGTGAATCTGGACGGGGTGTGCGTTGTGGATCTGGACAGGGTGTTAGTTGTCAATCTGAACATGGTGTTAGTTGTGGATCTGGACAGTGTGCCATTTGTGATCTGGACAGTGTTTTGAGTTGTGAATCTGGACAGGGTGTGAGTGGTGAATCTGCACAGGCTGTGAGTTGTGGATCTGGAGAGGGTATGAGTAGCAGATCTGAACAGTGTGTGAGTTGTGCATCTGGACAGGGTCTGAATTGTCAATCTAAATAGGGTATGAGTTGTGGATCTGCACAAAGTGTCATTTGCCAATCTGGACAGGGTGTGAGTTCTCAATCTGGACTGGGTGTGAATTGTATATCTGGGCAGAGATTCAGTTGTCAATCTGGAGCTGGTGTGAGATTTGGATCATGACGGGGTGTGAGTTGTGGAACTGTACAGGGTTTGAGTTGTGGATCTGGACATGGTGTTAACTGTCAATCTAAACAGGGAGTGAACTATGGATCTGGGCAGGTTACAGTTGCGGAACTGGACATGATGTGAGTTGTGGATCTGGACAGTGTGTGTGTTGTGGATCTGGACAGGGAGTGAGTTGTGGATTTGCACAGGTTGTCAGTTGCGAATCTAGACAAGGTGTTAGTTGCCAGTCTTGCCAGGGTGTGAGATGTGTACTGGACAGGGTTTGAGTTGTGGAACTGGACATGGTATGAGTTGCGGGTCTGGACTGTGTATGAGTTGTGGATCTGGACAGGGTATTAATTGTCTATCTAATCAGGGTGTGAGTTGTCGATCTGGACAGGGTGTCAGTTCCAGATCTGTACCTGGTGAGAATTCCCAATCTGGACTGGCTGTGAATTGTATATCTGGACAGAGATTTAGTTGTCAATCTGGAGCTGGTGTGAGTTTTGGATCATGACCGAGTGTGAGTTGTTAATCTGGGCAGCGTGTGAGTTGTGGATCTACACAGGGTATGAGAAGCGGATCTGGATAGTGTGTGAGTTGTGGATCTGGACATGGTGTTAAACTGTCAATCTAAACAGGGTGTGAGTTGTGCATTTCAACACGGTGTCATTTGCGGATCTGGACAGTGTGTGAGTTGTGAATCTGGATGGGGTGTGAGCGGTGGAGCTGGATAGGGTGTCAGTTGTGGATCTGGACGGGGTGTTAGTTGTCAATCTGAACATGGTGTGAGTTGTAGATCTGGACATTGTGTCATTTGCGATCTGGACAGTGTTGTGAGTTGTGAATCTGGACAGGGTGTGAGTTATGAATCCGGATAGTGTGTGAGTTGTGCATCTGGACAGGGTCTGATTTGTCAATCTAAACAGGGTAGGAGTTTTGGATCTGCACAGGGTGTCATTTGCGGATCTGGACAGGGTGTGAGTTCTCAATCTGGACTGGGTGGGAATTGTTTATCTGGGCAGAGATTCAGTTGTCAATCTGGAGCTGGTGTGAGATTTGGATCATAACAGGGTGTGAGTTGTTGATCTGGGCAGCGTGTGAGTTGTGGATCTACACAGGGTATGACTAGCGGATCTGGATAGTGTGTGAGATGTGGATCTGGACATGGTGTTAAACTGTCAATCTAAACAGGGTGTGAGTTGTGCATTTAGACTCGGTTTCATTTGCGGATCTGGACAGTGTGTGAGTTGTGAATCTGGATGGGGTGTGAGCGGTGGAGCTGAATAGTGTGTCAGTTGTGGATCTGGACGGGGTGTGAGTTGTCAATCTGGACTGGGTGGGAATTGTTTATCTGGGCAGAGATTCAGTTGTCAATCTGGAGCTTGTGTGAGATTTGGATCATGACAGGGTGTGAGTTATGGAACTATACAGGGTGTGAGTTGTGGATCTGGACAGGGTGTGAGATGTGGTTCTGGAAATGCAATGTGTTGCAGATCTGGGCAGTGTGTGAGTTGTGGAACTGGACATGATGTTAATTGTCAATCTAAACAGGGTATGAGTTGTGTATCTGGACAGGGTGTGAGAGGTCAATCTTGCCAGGGTGGGGGTTGTGGATCTGGACAGGGTGTCATTTGTGGATCTGGACAGGGTGTGAGTTCTCAATCTGGACTGGGTGGGAATTGTTTATCTGGGCAGAGATTCAGTTGTCAATCTGGAGCTGGTGTGAGATTTGGATCATGACAGGGTGTGAGTTATGGAACTGTACAGGGTGTGAGTTATGGATCTGGAAAGGGTGTGAGATGTGGCTCTGGAAATGCAATGTGTTGCAGATCTGGGCAGTGTGTGAGTTGTGGAACTGGACATGGGGTTAATTGTCAATCTAAACAGGGTGTGAGTTGTCGATCTGGACAGGGAGTTGATTGCCAATTTAAACAGGGTGTGAGTTGTGGGTCTGGACAGGGTGTCATTTGCGGATCTGGTCAGGGTGTGAGTTGTGGATCTGGAAATGCAATGTGTTGCAGATCTGTACATTGTTTGAGTTGTGGAAATGGACAGGGTGTTAATTGTCAATCTAAACAGGGTGTGAGTTGTGGATCTGGACAGGGAGTTAATTGCCAATCTAAAAAGGGTGTGAGTTGTGGATCTGGACAGGGTGTCATTTGTTGATCTGGACAGGGTGTGAGTTCTCAATCTAGACTGGGTCTGAATTGTATATCTGGGCAGAGATTCAATTGTCAATCTGGAACTGGTGTGAGATTTGGATCACGACAGGGTGTGAGTTGTGGAACTGTCCAGGGTGTGAGTTGTGGATCTGGATATAGTATGTTTTGTGTATCTGGTCAGAGTGTGAGTTGTGGATCTGGACAAGGTGTGAGTTGTGGATCTGGAAATGCTATGAGTTGCAGATCTTGACAGTGTTTGAGTTGTGGAACTGGACAGGGTGTTAATTGTCTATCTAAACAGGTTTTGAGGTGTTGTTCTGTATAGGGAGTTAATTGCCAATCTAATCAGGGTGTGAGTTCTGGATCTGGACAGGGTGTCAGTTGCTTATCTGTACCTGGTGAGAGTTGGCAATCTAGAATGGCTGTGAATTGTATATCTGGACAGAGATTGAGTTGTCAATCTGGAGCATGTGTAATTTTTGGATCATGTCAGGGTGTGAGTTGTTGATCTGGACAGTTTGTGAGTTGTGGATCTGGACATGGAGTTAACTGTCAATCTAAACAGGGTGTGAGTTGTGCATTTCAACACGGTTTCATTTGCGGATCTGCACAGTGTGTGAATTGTGAATCTGGACGGGGTTTGAGTGGTGAATCTGCACAGGCTGTGAGTTGTGGATCTGGAGAGGGTATGAGTAGCAGATCTGAACAGTGTGTGAGTTGTGCATCTGGACAGGGTCTGAATTGTCAATCTAAACAGGGTATGAGTTGTGGATCTGCACAAGGTGTCATTTGCCAATCTGGACAGGGTGTGAGTTCTCAATCTGGAATGGGTGTGAATTGTATATCTGGGCAGAGATTCAGTTGTCAATCTGGAGCTGGTGTGAGATGTGGATCATGACAGGGTGTGAGTTGTGGAACTGTACAGGGTTTGAGTTGTGGATCTGGATATAGTATGAGTTGTGTATCTGGACAGAGTGTGAGTTGTGGATCTCGACAGGGTGTGAGTTGTGGATCTGGAAATGCAATGTGTTGCAGATCTGTACATTGTGTGAGTTGTGGAACTGGACAGGGTGTTAATTGTCAACCTAAACAGGTTGTGAGTTGTGGATCTGGACAGAGAGTTAATTGCCAATCTAAACAGGGTGTGAGTTGTGGATGTGGACAGGGTGTCATTTGTGGATCTGGACAGGGTGTGAGTTCTCAATCTAGACTGGGTGTGAATTGTATATCTGGGCAGAGATTCAGTTGACAATCTGGAGCTGGTGTGAGATTTGGATAATGACAGGGTGTGAGTTGTGGATCTGCACAGGTTGTCAGTTGCGAATCTAGACAAGGTGTTAGTTGCCAGTCTTGTCGGGGTGTGAGATGTGTACTGGACAGGGTTTGAGTTGTGGAACTGGACATGGTATGAGTTGCGGGTCTGGACAGTGTATGAGTTGTGGATCTGGACAGGGTATTAATTGTCTATCTAATCAGGGTGTGAGTTGTGGATCTGGAAAGGGTGTCAGTTCCAGATCTGTACCTGGTGAGAGTTCCCAATCTGGACTGGCTGTGAATTGTATATCTGGACAGAGATTTAGTTGTCAATCTGGAGCTGGTGTGAGATTTGGATCATGACAGGGTGTGAGTTGTTAATCGGGGCAGCGTGTGAGTTGTGGATCAACACAGGGTATGAGTAGCGGATCTGGATAGTGTGTGAGTTGTGGATCTGGACATGGTGTTAAACTGTCAATCTAAACAGGGTTTGAGTTGTGCATTTCAACACGGTGACATTTGCGGATCTGGACAGTGTGTGAGTTGTGAATCTGGATGGGGTGTGAGCGGTGGAGCTGGATAGGGTGTCAGTTGTGGATCTGGACGGGGTGTTAGTTGTCAATCTGAGCATGGTGTGAGTTGTAGATCTGGACATTGTGTCATTTGCGATCTGGACAGTGTTGTGAGTTGTGAATCTGGACAGGGTGTGAGTTGTGAATCTGGACAGTGTGTGAGTTGTGCGTCTGGACAGGGTCTGAATTGTCAATCTAAACAGGGAAGGAGTTTTGGATCTGCACAGGGTGTCATTTGCGGATCTGGACAGGGTGTGAGTTCTCAATCTGGACTGGGTGGGAATTGTTTATCTGGGCAGAGATTCAGTTGTCAATCTGGAGCTGCTGTGAGATTTGGATCATGACAGGGTTTGAGTTGTTGATCTGGGCAGCGTGTGAGTTGTGGATCTACACAGGGTATGACTAGCGGATCTGGATAGTGTGTGAGTTGTGGATCTGGACATGGTGTTAAACTGTCAATCTAAGCAGGGTGTGAGTTGTGCATTTAGACTCGGTTTCATTTGCGGATCTGGACAGTGTGTGAGCTGTGAATCTGGATGCGGTGTGAGCGATGGAGCTGGATAGGCTGTCAGTTGTGGTTCTGGACGGGGTGTGAGTTGTCAATCTGGACTGGGTGGGAATTGTTTATCTGGGCAGAGATTCAGTTGTCAATCTGGAGCTTGTGTGAGATTTGGATCATGACAGGGTGTGAGTTATGGAACTATACAGGGTGTGAGTTGTGGATCTGGACAGGGTGTGAGATGTGGTTCTGGAAATGCAATGTGTTGCAGATCTGGGCAGTGTGTGAGTTGTGGAACTGGACATGGTGTTAATTGTCAATCTAAACAGGGTGTGAGTTGTGGATCTGGACAGGGTGTGAGAGGTCAATCTTGCCAGGGTGGGGGTTGTGGATCTGGACAGGGTGTCATTTGTGGATCTGGACAGGGTGTGAGTTCTCAATCTGGACTGGGTGGGAATTGTTTATCTGGGCAGAGATTCAGTTGTCAATCTTGAACTGGTGTGAGATTTGGATCATGACAGGGTGGGAATTATAGAACTGTACAGGGTGTGAGTTGTGGATCTGGACAGGGTGTGAGATATGGTTCTGGAAATGCAATGTGTTGCAGTTCTGGGCAGTGTGTGAGTTGTGGAACTGGACATGGTGTTAATTTTCAATCTAAACAGGGTGTGAGTTGTCGATCTGGACAGGGAGTTGATTGCCAATTTAAACAGGGTGTGAGTTGTGGGTCTGGACAGGTTGTCATTTGCGGATATGGACAGGGTGTGAGTTCTTCTTCTGGACTGGCTGTGAATTGCATATCTGGGCAGAGATTCAGTTGTCAATCTGGAGCTGGTGTGAGTATTGCATTATGTCAGGGTGTGAGTTGTTGATCTGGAAAGCGTGTGAGTTGTGGATCTACACAGGGTATGAGTAGCAGATCTGTACAGGGTGCGAGTTGTGGATCTGGATATAGTATGAGTTGTGTATCTGGACATAGTGTGAGTTGTGGATCTGGACAAGGTGTGAGTTGTGGATCTGGAAATGCTATGAGTTGCAGATCTTGACAGTGTTTGAGTTGTGGAACTGGACAGGGTGTTAATTGTCTATCTAAACAGGTTTTGAGGTGTTGTTCTGGACAGGGAGTTAATTGCAAATCTAATCAGGGTGTTAGTTGTGGATCTGGACAGGGTGTCAGTTGCGGATCTGTACCTGGTGAGAGTTGCCAATCTAGAATGGCTGTGAATTGTATATCTGGACAGAGATTGAGTTGTCAATCTGGAGCTTGTGTGATTTTTGGATCATGTCAGGGTGTGAGTTGTTGATCTGGACAGTGTGTGAGTTGTGGATCTGGACATGGTGTTAACTGTCAATCTAAACAGGGTGTGAGTTGTGCATTTCGACACGGTGTCATTTGCGGATCTGGACAGTGTTTGAGCTGTGAACCAGGACGGGGTTTGAGCTGTGGAGCTGAATAGGTTGTCAGTTGTGGATCTGGACGTGGTGTGCATTGTGGATCTGGACAGGGTGTTAGTTGTCAATCTGAACATGGTGTTAGTTGTGGATCTGGACAGTGTGTCAGTTGCGATCTGGACAGTGTTTTGAGTTGTGAATCTGTAAAGGGTGTGATTGTGAATCAGCACAGGCTGTGAGTTGTGGATCTGGAGAAGGTATGAGTAGCAGATCTGAACAGTGTGTGAGTTGTGCATCAGGGCAGGGTCTGAATTGTCAATCTAAACAGGGTGTGAGTTGTGGATCTGCACAAGGTCTCATTTGCCAATCTGGAAAGGGTGTGAGTTTTTTATCTGGACTGGGTGTGAATTGTATATCTGGGGAGAGATTCAGTTGTAAATCTGGAGCTGGTGTGAGATGTGGATCATGACAGGGTGTGGGTTGTGGAACTGTACAGGGTTTGAGTTATGGATCTGGATATAGTATGAGTTGTGTATCTGGACAGAGTGTGAGTTGTGGATCTCGACAGGGTGTGAATTGTGGATCTGGAAATGCAATGTGTTGCAGATCTGTACTTTGTGTGAGTTGTGGAACTGGACAGGGTGTTAATTGTCAACCTAAACAGTGTGTGAGTTGTGGATCTGGACAGGGAGTTAATTGCCAATCTAAACAGGGTTTGAGTTGTGGATCTGAACAGGGTGTCATTTGTGGATCTGGACAGGGTGTGAGTTCTCAATCTAGACTGGGTGTGAATTGTATATCTGGGCAGAGATTCAGTTGTCAATCTGGAGCTGGTGTGAGATTTGGATCACGACAGGGTGTGAGTTGTGGAACTGTACAGTGTGTGAGTTGTGGATCTGGATATAGATTGAGTTGTGTATCTGGACAGAGTGTGAGTTGTGGATCTGGACAAGGTGTGAGTTGTGGATCTGGAAATGCTATGAGTTGCAGATCTTGACAGTGTTTGAGTTGTGGAACTGGACAGGGTGTTAATTGTCTATCTAAACAGCTTTTGAGGTGTTGTTCTGGACAGGGAGTTAAGTGCCAATCTAATCAGGGTGTGAGTTCTGGATCAGGACAGGGTGTCAGTTGCGGATCTGTACCTGGTGAGAGTTGCCAATCTAGAATGGCTGTGAATTGTATATCTGGACAGAGATTGAGTTGTCAATCTGGAGCTTGTGTGATTTTTGGATCATGTCAGGGTGTGAGTTGTTGATCTGGACAGTGTGTGAGTTGTGGATCTGGACATGGTGTTAACTGTCAACCTAAACAGGTTGTGAGTTGTGGATCTGGACAGAGAGTTAATTGCCAATCTAAACAGGGTGTGAGTTGTGGACGTGGACAGGGTGTCATTTGTGGATCTGGACAGGGTGTGAGTTCTCAATCTAGACTGGGTGTGAATTGTATATCTGGGCAGAGATTCAGTTGTCATTCTGGAGCTGGTGTGAGATTTGGATCATGACAGGGTTTGAGTTGTGGAACTGGACATGGTATGAGTTGCGGGTCTGGACAGTGTATGAGTTGTGGATCTGGACAGGGTATTAATTGTCTATCTAATCAGGGTGTGAGTTGTCGATCTGGACAGGGTGTCAGTTCCAGATCTGTACCTGGTGAGAGTTCCCAATCTGGACTGGCTGTGAATTGTATATCTGGACAGAGATTTAGTTGTCAATCTGGAGCTGGTGTGAGTTCTGGATCATGACAGGGTGTGAGTTGTTAATCTGGGCAGCGTGAGAGTTGTTTATCTACACATGGTATGAGTAGCGGATCTGGATAGTGTGTGAGTTGTGGATCTGGACATGGTGTTAAACTGTCAGTCTAAACAGGGTGTGAGTTGTGCATTTCAACACGGTGACATTTGCGGATCTGGACAGTGTGTGAGTTGTGTATCTGGACAGAGTGTGAGTTGTGGATCTCGACAGGGTGTGAGTTGTGGATCTGGAAATGCAATGTTTTGCAGATCTGTACTTTGTGTGAGTTGTGGAGCTGGACAGGGTGTTAATTGTCAACCTAAACAGTGTGTGAGTTGTGGATCTGGACAAGGAGTTAATTGCCAATCTAAACAGGGTTTGAGTTGTGGATCTGGACAGGGTGTCATTTGTGGATCTGGACAGGGTGTGAGTTCTCAATCTAGACTGGGTGTGAATTGTATATCTGGGCAGAGATTCAGTTGTCAATCTGCAGCTGGTGTGAGATTTGGATTACGGCAGGTTGTGAGTTGTGGAACTGTACAGTGTGTGAGTTGTGGATCTGGATATAGTATGAGTTTTGTATCTGGACAGAGTGTGAATTGTGGATCTGGACAAGGTGTGAGTTGTGGATCTGGAAATGCTATGAGTTGCAGATCTTGACAGTGTTTGAGTTGTGGAACTGGACAGGGTGTTAATTGTCTATCTAAACAGGTTTTGAGGTGTTGTTCTAGACAGGGAGTTAATTGCAAATCTAATCAGGGTGTGAGTTCTGGATCTGGACAGGGTGTCAGTTGCGGATCTGTACCTGGTGAGAGTTGCCAATCTAGAATGGCTGTGAATTGTATATCTGGACAGAGATTGAGTTGTCAATCTGGAGCTTGTGTGATTTTTGGATCATGTCAGGGTGTGAGTTGTTGATCTGGACCGTGTGTGAGTTGTGGATCTGGACATGGTGTTAACTGTCAATCTAAACAGGGTTGTGCATTTTGACACGGTGTCATTTGCGGATCTGGACAGTGTGTGAGTTGTGAATCTGGACGGGGTTTGAGCTGTGGAGCTGAATATTTTGTCAGTTGTGGATCTGAACGGGGTGTGCATTGTGCATCTGGACAGGCTGTTAGTTGTCAATCTGAACATGGAGTTAGTTGTGGATCTGGACAGGGTGCCATTTGCGATCTGGACAGTGTTTTGAGTTGTGAATCTGGACAGGGTGTGAGTGGTGAATCTGCACAGGCTGTGAGTTGTGGATCTGGAGAGGGTATGAGTAGCAGATCTGAAGAGTGTGTGAGTTGTGCATCTGGACAGGGTCTGAATTGTCAATCTAAACAGGGTATGAGTTGTGGATCTGCACAAGGTGTCATTTGCCAATCTGGACAGGGTGTGAGTTCTCAATCTGGAATGGGTGTGAATTGTATATCTGGGCAGAGATTCAGTTGTCAATCTGGAGCTGGTGTGAGATGTGGATCATGACAGGGTGTGACTTGTAGAACTGTACAGGGTTTGAGTTGTGGATCTGGATATAGTATGAGTTGTGTATCTGGACAGAATGTGAGTTTTGGATATCGACAGGGTGTGAGTTGTGGATCTGGAAATGCAATGTGTTGCAGATCTGTACATTGTGTGAGTTGTGGAACTGGACAGGGTGTTAATTGTCAACCTAAACAGGTTGTGAGTTGTGGATCTGGACAGAGAGTTAATTGCCAATCTAAACAGGGTGTGAGTTGTGGATCTGGACAGGGTGTCATTTGTGGATCTGGATAGGGTGTGAGTTCTCAATCTAGACTGGGTGTGAATTGTATATCAGGGCAGAGATTCAGTTGTCAATCTGGAGCTGGTGTGAGATTTGGATCATGACAGGGTGTGAGTTGTGGAGCTGTACAGGGTTTGAGTTGTAGATCTGGACATGGTGTTAACTGTCAATCTAAACAGGGAGTGAACTATGGATCTGGGCAGGTTACAGTTGCGGAACTGGACAGGATATGAGTTGTGGATCTGGACAGTGTGTGTGTTGTGGATCTGGACAGGGAGTGAGTTGTGGATCTGCACAGGTTGTCAGTTGCGAATCTAGACAAGGTGTTAGTTGCCAGTCTTGCCAGGGTGTGAGAAGTGTACTGGACATGGTATGAGTTGCGGGTCTGGACTGTGTATGAGTTGTGGATCTGGACAGGGTATTAATTGTCTATCTAATCAGGGTGTGAGTTGTGGATCTGGAAAGGGTGTCAGTTCCAGATCTGTACCTGGTGAGAGTTCCCAATCTGGACTGGCTGTGAATTGTATATCTGGACAGAGATTTAGTTGTCAACCTGGAGCTGGTGTGAGTTTTGGATCATGACAGGGTGTGAGTTGTTAATCTGGGCAGCGTGTGAGTTGTGGATCTACACAGGGTACGAGTAGCGGATCTGGATAGGGTGTGAGTTGTGGATCTGGACATGGTGTTAAACTGTCAATCTAAACAGGGTGTGAGTTGTGGATCTGGACAGGGTGTGAGAGGTCAATATTTCCAGTGTGGGGGTTGTGGATCTGGACAGGGTGTCATTTGCGGATCTGGACAGGGTGTGAGTTCTCAATCTGGACTGGGTGGGAGTTGTTTATCTGGGCAGAGATTCAGTTGTCAATCTGGAGCTGGTGTGAGATTTGGATCATGACGGGTGTGCGTTATGGAACTGTACATGGTGTAAGTTGTGGATCTGGACAGGGTGTGAGATGTGGTTCTGGAATTGTAATGTGTTGCAGATCTGGGCAGTGTGTGAGTTATGGAACTGGACATGGTGTTTATTGTCAATCTAAACAGGGTGTGAGTTGTCCATCTGGACAGGGAGTTGATTGCCAATTTAAACAGGGTGTGAGTTGTGGGTCTGGACAGGGTGTCATTTGCGGTTCTGGACAGGGTGTGAGTTCTTATTCTAGACTGGCTGTGAATTGCATATCTGGGCAGAGATTCAGTTGTCAATCTGGAGCTGGTGTGAGTATTGGATTATGTCAGGGTGTGAGTTGTTGATCTGGACAGCGTGTGAGTTGTGGATCTACACAGGGTATGAGTAGCAGATCAGGACAGGGTGTGAGTTGTGGATCTGGATATAGTATGAGTTGAAGATCTGGACAGTGTGTGACTTGTGGATCTGGACAGGGTGTGAGTTGTGGTTCTGCACAGGGTGTTTTTTGAGGATCTGGACAGGGTGTGAGTTCTCAATCTAGACTGGGTGTGAAATGTATACCTGGGCAGAGATTCAGTTGTCAATCTGCAGCTGGTGTGAGATTTGGATCACGACAGGGTGTGAGTTGTGGAACTGTACAGTGTGTGAGTTGTGGATCTGTATATAGTATGAGTTGTGTAACTGGACAGAGTGTGAGTTGTGGATCTGGACAAGGTGTGAGTTGTGGACCTGGAAATGCTGTGAGTTGCAGATCTTGACAGTGTTTGAGTTGTGGAACTGGACAGGGTGTTAATTGTCTATCTAAACAGGTTTTGAGGTGTTGTTCTGGACAGGGAGTTAATTGCAAATCTAATCAGGGTGTTTGTTGTGGATCTGTACAGGGTGTCAGTTGCGGATCTGTACCTGGTGAGAGTTGGCAATCTAGAATGGCTGTGAATTGTATATCTGGACAGAGATTGAGTTGTCAATCTGGAGCTTGTGTGATTTTTGGATCATGTCAGGGTGTGAGTTGTTGATCTGGACCGTGTGTGAGTTGTGGATCTGGACATGGTGTTAACTGTCAATCTAAACAGGGTGTGAGTTGTGCATTTCGACACGGTGTCATTTGCGGATCTGGACAGTGTGTGAGTTGTGAATCTGGACGGGGTTTGAGCTGTGGACCTGAATAGGTTGTCAGTTGTGGATCTGGATGGTGTGTGCATTGTTGATCTGGACATGGTGTTAGTTGTCAATCTGAACATTGTGTTAGTTGTGGATCAGAACAGTGTGTCAGTTGTGATCTAGACAGTGTTTTGAGTTGTGAATCTGTAAAGGGTGTGAGTTGTGAATCTGCACAGGGTGTGAGTTGTGGATCTGGACAGGGTGTCAGTTCCAGATCTGTACCTGGTGAGAGTTCTCAATCTGGACTGGCTGTGAATTGTATATCTGGACAGAGATTCAGATGTCAACCTCGAGCTGGTGTGAGTTTTGGATCATGACAGGGTGTGAGTTGTTAATCTGGGCAGCGTGTGAGTTGTGGATCTACACAAGGTACGAGTAGCAGATCTGGATAGTGTGTGAGTTGTGGATCTGGACATGGTGTTAAACTGTCAATCTAAACAGGGTGTGTGTTGTGCATTTCAACACGGTGTCATTTGCGGATCTGGACAGTGTGTGAGTTGTGAATCTAGACGGGGTGTGAGCGGTGGAGCTGGATAGGGTGTCAGTTGTGGATCTGGACGGGGTGTGAGTTCTCAATCTGGACTGGGTGGGAATTGTTTATCTGGGCAGAGATTCAGTTGTCAATCTGTAGCTTGTGTGAGATTTGGATCATGACAGGGTGTGAGTTATGGAACTGTACAGGGTGTGAGTTGTAGATCTGGAGAGGGTGTGAGATGTGGTTCTGGAAATGCAATGTGTTGCAGATCTGGGCAGTGTGTGAGTTGTGGAACTGGACATGGTGTTAATTGTCAATCTAAACAGGGTGTGAATTGTGGATCTGGACAGGGTGTGAGAGGTCAATCTTTCCAATGTGGGGGTTGTGGATCTGGACAGGGTGTCATTTGCGGATCTGGACAGGGTGTGAGTTCTCAATCTAGACTGGGTGTGAATTGTATACCTGGGCAGAGATTCAGTTGTCAATCTGGAGCTGGTGTGAGATTTGGATCATGACAGGGTGTGAGTTGTGGAACTGTACAGTGTGTGAGGTGTGGATCTGTATATAGTATGAGTTGTGTATCTGGACAGATTGTGAGTTGTGGATCTGGACAAGGTGTGAGTTGTGGATCTGGAAATGCTATGAGTTGCAGATCTTGACAGTGTTTGAGTTGTGGAACTGGACAGGGTGTTAATTGTCTATCAAACAGGTTTTGAGGTGTTGTTCTGGACAGGGAGTTAATTGCAAATCTAATCAGGGTGTGAGTTCTGGATCTCGACAGGGTGTCAGTTGTGGATCTGTACCTGGTGAGAGTTGCCAATCTAGAATGGCTGTGAATTGTATATCTGGACAGAGATTGAGTTGTCAATCTGGAGCTTGTGTGATTTTTGGATCATGTCAGGGTGTGAGTTGTTGATCTGGACAGTGTGTGAGTTGTTGATCTGGACATGGTGTTAACTGTCAATCTAAACAAGATGTGAGTTGTGCATTTCGACACGGTGTCATTTGCGGATCTGGACAGTGTGTGAGTTGTGAATCTGGACGGGCTTTGAGCTGTGGACCTGAATAGGTTGTCAGTTGTGGATCTGGATGGTGTGTGCGTTGTTGATCTGGACATGGTGTTAGTTGTCAATCTGAACATGGTGTTAGTTGTGGATCTGGACAGTGTGTCAGTTGCGATCTGGACAGTGTTTTGAGTTGTGAATCTGTAAAGGGTGTGATTGTGAATCAGCACAGGCTGTGAGTTGTGGATCTGGAGAAGGTATGAGTAGCAGATCTGAACAGTGTGTGAGTTGTGCATCAGGGCAGGGTCTGAATTGTCAATCTAAACAGGGTGTGAGTTGTGGATCTGCACAAGCTGTCATTTGCGGATCTGGACAGGGTGTGAGTTTTTTATCTGGACTGGTTGTGAATTGTATATCTGGGGAGAGATTCAGTTGTAAATCTGGAGCTGGTGTGAGATGTGGATCATGACAGGGTGTGAGTTGTGGAACTGTACAGGGTTTGAGTTTTGGATCTGGATATAGTATGAGTTGTGTATCTGGACAGAGTGTGAGTTGTGGATCTCGACAGGGTGTGATTTGTGGATCTGGAAATGCAATGTGTTGCAGATCTGTACATTGTGTGAGTTGTGGAACTGGACAGGGTGTTAATTGTCAACCTAAACAGTGTGTGAGTTGTGGATCTGGACAGGGAGTTAATTGCCAATCTAAACAGGGTTTGAGTTGTGGAACTGGACAGGGTGTCATTTGTTGATCTGGACAGGGTGTGAGTTCTCAATCTAGACTGGGTGTGAATTCTATAACAGGGCAGAGATTCAGTTGTCAATCTGGAGCTGGTGTGAGATTTGGATCACGACAGGGTGTGAGTTGTGGAACTGTACAGTGTGTGAGTTGTGGATCTGGATGTAGTATGAGTTGTGTATCTGGACAGAGTGTGAGTTGTGGATCTGGACAAGGTGTGAGTTGTGGATCTGGAAATGCTATGATTGCAGATCTTGACAGTGTTTGAGTTGTGGAACTGGACAGGGTGTTAATTGTCTATCTTAACAGGTTTTGAGGTGTTGTTCTGGACAGGGAGTTAATTGCCAATCTAAACAGGGTGTGAGTTGTACATCTGGACAGGGTGTCAGTTGCGGATCTGTACCTGGTGAGAGTTGCCAATATAGACTGGCCGTGAATTGTATATCTGGACAGAGATTGAGTTGTCAGTCTGGAGCTGGTGTGAGTTTTGTATCATTACATGGTGTGAGTTGTTGATCTGGACAGCGTGTGAGTTGTGGATATACTCAGGGTAGGAGTAGTGGATCTGGACAGTGTGTGAGTTGCTGATCTGGACATGGAGTTAATTGTCAATCTAAACAGGGGGTGAATTGTGGATCTGGACAGGTTACAATTGCAGATCTGGAAGGGGTGTGATTTGTGGATCTGGACAGGGTGTGTGTTGTGGATCTGGACAGGAAGTTAGTTGTGGATCTGCACAGTTTGTCAGTTGTGAATCTAGACAAGGTGTGAGCTGCCAGTCTTGCCAGCATGTGAGATGTGGATCTGGATATGTTATGAGTTGCGGGTCTGGACAGTGTATGAGTTGTGAATCTGGACAGGGTATTAATTGTCGATCTAAACTGGGTGTGAGTTGTGGATCGGGACTGGTTCTCATTTGCGATCTGGACAGTGTGTGACTTGTGAATCTGGACAGGGTGTGAGTGGTGAATCTGGACAGGGTGTGAGTTGTGGATCTGGAAATGGTATTAATTGTCGATCTAAACTGGGTGTGAGTTGTGGATCGGGACTGGTTCTCATTTGCGATCTGGACAGTGTGAGACTTGTGAATCTGGACAGGGTGTGAGTGGTGAATCTGGACAGTGTGTGAGTTGTGGATGGACAGCGCCGTGATTGTCAATCTAAACAGGGTGTGAGTTGTGGATCTGCACAGGGTGTCATTTGCGGATCTGGACAGGGTGTGGTTTCTCAATCTGGACTGGGTGTCAATTGTATATCTGGGCAGAGATTCAGTTGTCAATCTGGAGCTGGTGTGAGATTTGAATCATGACAGGGTTTGAGTTGTCAATCTGGAGCTGGTGTGAGATGTGGATCATGACAGGGTGTGATTTGTGGAACTGTACAGAGTGTGAGTTGTGGGTCTGGATATAGTATGATTTGTGTATCTGGACAGAGTGTGATTTGTGGATCTGGACAGGGTGTGAGTTGCGGATCTGGAAATGCTATGAGTTGCAGATCTGGACAGTGTGTGAGTTGTGGAACTGGACAGGGTGTTAATTTTCAATCTAAACAGGGTGTGAGTTGTGGATCTGGACAGGGTGTCTTTTGCGGATCAGGACAGGGTTTGAGTTCTCAATCTGGTCTGGGTGTGAATTGTATATCTGGGCAGAGATTCAGTTGTCCATCTGGAGCTGGTGAGATTTGGATCACGATAGGGTGTGAGTTGTGGAACTGTACAGGGTGTGAGTTGTGGATCTGGATACAGCATGAGTTGTGAATCTGGAAAGAGTGTGAGTTGTGGATCTGGACAGGGTGTGAGTTGTGGATCTGGAAATGCTATGAGTTGCAGATCTGGACAGTGTGTGCGTTGTGGAACTGGACAGGGTGTTAATTATCGATCTATACAGGGTGTGAGTTTTGGATCTGGACAGGGAGTTAATTGTCAATCTAAACAGGGTGAGAGTTGTGGATATGGACAGGGTGTCAGTTGTGGATCTGCACCTGGTGAGAGTTGCCAATCTAGACTGGCTGTGAATTGTATATCTGGACAGAGATTGACTTGTCAGTCTGGAGCTGGTGTGAGTTTTGGATCATGACAGGGTGTGAGTTGTTGATCTGGACAGCGTGTGAGTTGTGGATCTACACAGGGTATGAGTAGCGGATCTGGACAGTGTGTGAGTTGTTGATCTGGTGTTGATCTGGACATGGTGTTAACTGTCAATCTGAACAGGGTGTGAATTGTGGATCTATTCCGGTTACAGTTACGGATCTGGAAAGGGTGTGAGTTGTGGATCTGGACAGGGTGTGAGTTGTGGATCTGCACAGGATGTCAGTTGTGAATCTAGGAAAGGTGTGAATTGCCAGTCTTGCCAGGGTGTGAGATGTGGATCTGGACATGGTATGAGTTGCGCGTCTGGACAGTGTGTGAGTTGTGGATCTGGACAGAGTATTAATTGTCGATCTAAACAGGGTGTGAGTTGTGGATCTGGACAGGGTGTCATTTTCGATCTGGACAGTGTGTGAGTTGTGAATCTGGATGGGGTGTGAGTTGTGGAGCTGGATCGGGTGTTAGTTGTGGATCTGGACGGGTTGTGAGTTGTAGATCTGGACAGAGTGTTAGTTGTCAATCTGAACATGGTGTGAGTTGTTGATCTGGACAGGGGGTCATTTGCGATCTGGACATGTTGTGAGTTGTGAATCTGGACAGGGTGTGAGTGTTGGATCTGGACACGGTATGAGTAGCAGATCTGGACAATGTGTCAGATGTGCATCTGGACAGGGTCTGAATTGTCAATCTAAACAGGGTGTAAGTTGTGGATCTGCACAGGGTGTCATTTGCAGATCTGGACAGGGTGTCAATTGTATATCTGGGCAGAGATTCAGTTGTCAACCTGGAGCTGGTGTGAGATTTGAATCATGACAGGGTATGAGTTGTGGAACTGTACAGAGTGTGAGTTGTGGATCTGGATATAGTATGAGTTGTGTATCTGGACAGAGTGTGACTTGTGGATCTGGACAGGGTGTGAGTTGCGGATCTGGAAATGCTATGAGTTGCAGATCTGGACAGTGTGTGAGTTGTGGAACTGGACAGGGTGTAAATTGTCAATCTAAACAAGGTGTGAGTTGTGGATCTGGAGCGGGAGTTATTTGCCAATCTAAACAGGGTGTGAGTTGTGAATCTGGACAGGGAGTCTTTTGCTGATGAGGACAGAGTGTGAGTTCTCAATCTGGACTGGGTGTGATTTGTATATCTGGGCAGAGATTCAGGTGTCCATCTGGAGCTGGTGTGAGATTTGGATCATGACATGGTGTGAGTTGTGGAACTGTACAGGGTGTGAGTTGTGGATCTGGATATAGTATGAGTTGTGAATCTGGACAGAGTGTGAGTTGTGGATCTGGACAGGGTGTGATTTGTGGATCTGGAAATGCTGTGTGTTGCAGATCTGGACAGTGTGTGAGTTGTGGAACTGGACAGGGTGTTAATTGTCGATCTATACAGGGTGTGAGTTGTGGATCTGGACAGGGAGTTAATTGTCAATCTAAACAGGGTGTGAGTTGTGGATCTGGACAGGGTGTCAGTTGTGGATCTGCCCCTGGTGAGAGTTGCCAATCTAGAATGGCCATGAATTGTATATCTGGACAGAGATTGAGTTGTCATTCTGGAGCTGGTGTGAGTTTTGGATCATGACAGGGTGTGAGTTGTTGATCTGGACAGCGTGTGAGTTGTGGATCTACACAGGGTATGAGTAGCGGATCTGGACAGTGTGTGAGTTGTTGATCTAGACATGGTGTTAACTGTCAATCTAAACAGGGTGTGAATTGTGGATCTATTCCGGTTACAGTTACGGATCTGGACAGCGTGTGAGTTGTGGATCTGAACAGAGTGTGTGCTGTTGATCTGGGTAGGGACTGAGATGTGGATCTGCACAGGTTGTCAATTGCGAATTTAGACAAGGTGTGAGTTGCCAGACTTGCTAGGGTATGAGATGAGGATCTGGACAGAATTTGAGTTGTGGATATGGACAGGGAGTCATTTGCGATCTGGACAGTGAGTGACTTGTGAAACTGGACAGGGTGTGAGTGGTGAATCTGGACAGTGTGTGAGTTGTGGATCTTGACAGGGTATGAGTAGCAGATCTGGACATGGTGGGAGATGTGGATCTGGACTGGGCCATAATTGTTCATCTAAACTGGTTGTGAGTTGTGGATCTGCACAGGGTGTCATTTGCGGATCTGGACCTGGTGTGAGTCTTCAATCTGGCCAGGTTGTGAGTTGTCAATCTGGACTGGGTGTGAATTATATATCTGGGCAGAGATTGAGTTATCAATCTGGAGCTGGTGTGAGATTTGGATCATGACAGGGTGTGAGCTATGGAACTGGACAGGGAGTGAGTTGTGGATCTGGATATATTATGAGTTGCGGATCTAGACAGTGTGTGACTTGTGGATCTGGACTAGGTGTGAGTTGACACTCTGGACAGGGGTGAGTTGTTTATCTGGACCGAGTGTGAGTTGTGGATCTGGACATGCTATGAGTTGCAGATCTGGACAGTGTGTGAGTTGTGGAACTGGACAAGGTGTTAATTGTCAATCTAAACAGTGTGTGAGTTGTGGATCTAGACGGGGATTTAATTGCCAATCTAAACAGGGTGTGAGTTATAGATCTGGACCTGGTGTCAGTTGCGGATCTGTACCTGGTGAGAGTCGCCAATCTGGACTGGCTCTGAATTGTATATCTGGACAGTGATGTAGTTGTCAATCTGGAGCTGGTGTGAGTTTTGCATCATGACAGGGTGTGAGTTGTTGATCTGGACAGCGTGTGAGTTGTGGATCTACACAGGGTATGAGTAGCGGATCTGGACAGTGTGTGAATTGTGGATCTGGATATGGTGTTAATTGTCAATCTAAACAGGATGTGAGTGGTGCATTTCGACAGTGTCATTTGCGGATCTGGACAGTGTGTGAGTTGTGAATCTGGACAGGGTGTGAGCTGTGGAGTTGGATAGGGTGTCAGTTGTGGATCTGGAGAGTGTGTGATTTTTGGATCTGGACAGGGTGTTCATTGTCAATCTAAACAGGGTGTGATTTGTGGATCTGGACAGGGTGTCAGTTGCAGATCTGGACAGTGTGTGAGTTTTGGATCTGGACAGAGAGTTAATTGTCAACCTAAACAGGGAGTGAATTGTGGAACTGGACAGGGTGTCAGTTGCGGTTCTGGACTGGGTGTGAGTTGTGGATCTGGACATGGTATGAGGTGTGGGTCTGGACAGTGTGTTGGATCTGAACCTGGTGAGAGTTGCCAATCTAGACTGGCCATGAATTGTATATCTGGACAGAGATTGAGTTGTCAATCTGGAGCTGGTGTGAGTTTTGGATCATGACAGGGTGTTTGTTGTCGATCTGGACAGTTTGTGAGTTGTGGATTTACACAGGGTATGAGTAGCAGATCTGGACAGTTGTGGATCTGGACATGATGTTAACTGTCAATCTAAACAGGGTGTGAGTTGTGGAACTGGATAGGGTGTGTGTTGTGGATCTGGACAGGGAGTGAGTTGTGGATCTGCACAGGTTGTCAGTTGCGAATCTAGACAAGGTGTGAGTTGCCAGTCTTGCCAGGGTGTGAGATGTGGATCTGGACATGGTATGAGTTGCGGTTCTGTACAGTGCGTGAGTTGTGGATATGGACAGGGTATTAATTGTCTATATAAACAGCGTGTGAGTTGTTGATCTGGACAGGGTGTCATTTGCGATCTGGACAGTGTGTGAGTTGTGAATCTGGACAGGGTGTGAGTTTTGAATCTGGACAGGGTGTGAGTTGTGGATCTGGACAGGGTTTAAGTAGCAGATGTGGACACTGTGTGAGTTGTTGATCTGGACCGGGTTGTAATTTTCAATCTAAACAGGGTGTGAGTTGTGGATCTGCACAGGGTGTCATTTGCGGATCTGTACCTGGTGTGAATCTTCAATCTGGCCAGGTTGTGAGTTGTCAATCTGGACTGGGTGTGAATTGGATATCTAGGCAAAGATTGAGTTGTCAATCTGGAGCTGGTGTGAGATTTGGATCATGACAGGGTGTGAGTTGTGGAACTGGACAGGGTTTGAGTTGTGGATCTGGATATAGTATGAGTTGTGTATCTGGACAGAGTGTGAGTTGTGGATCTTGACAGGGTGTGAGTTTTGGATCTGGAAATGCAATGTGCTGCAGATCTGTACATTGTGTGAGTTGTGGAACTGGACAGGGTGTTAATTGTCAATCTAAACAGGGTATGAGTTGTGGATCTGGACAGGGAGTTAATTGCCAATCTAAACAGTGTGTGAGTTGTAGATCTGGACAGGGTGTCAGTTGCGGATCTGTACCTGGTGAGAGTTGCCAATCTGGAGTGGCTGTGAATTGTATAACTGGACAGAGATGTAGTTGTCAATCTGGAGCTGGTGTGAGATTTGCATCATCACAGGGTGTGAGTTGTTGATCTGGAAAGAGTGTGAGTTGTGGATCTACACAGGGTATGAGTAGCGGATCTGGACAGTGTGTGAATTGTGGATCTGGAGAGGTTGTGAGTTGTGGATCTGCACGTGGTTTCAGCTGTGCATCTGGACAGTGTGTGAGTTGTGGATCTGGACATGGTGTTAATTGTCAATCTAAACAGGGTGCCAGTTGTGCATCTGGACTTGGTTTGAGTTTCCAATCTGGACTGGGTGTGAATTGTATACCTGGACAGGGTGAGACTTGTGAATCTGGACAGGGTGCGAATTGTGGATCTGGACAGGTGTTGAGTAGTGGATCGGGACAGCGTATGAGCTGCAGATCTGGACAGGGTGTGAATTGTGGATCTGGACAGGGTGTTAATTGTCAAACTATAGAGGGTGTGAGATGTGGATCTGGACAGGCTGTTAATTGTCAATCAAAACATGTTGTGAATTGTGGACCTGGACAGGGTGTCAGTTGCGGATCTGGACATGGTGTGAGTTGTCCCCTGGCCAGGGTTTGAGTTGTCAATTTGGAGAGGGTGTTAGTTTTCAATCTGCACAGGCTGAGGGTTGTTGATCTGGACAGGGTGTGAGTCGTAGATCTGGACATGCTATGATTTGCAGATCTGGACAGTGTGTGAGTTGTGTATCTGGACAGGGTGTTAATTGTCAATCTAATCAGGGTGTGAGTTGAGGATCTGGACAGGGTATCAGTTGTGGATCTGGACATGGTGTTAATTGTCAATCTAAACAGGGAGTCAGTTGTGCATCTGGACCTGGTGTGAGTTGCCAATCTGGACTGGGTGTGAATTGTATACCTGGACAGGGTGTGATTTGTGAATCTGGGCAGGGTGTGAATTGTGGACCTGGACAGGGGTTGAGTAGTGGATCTGTACAGCGTATGAGCTGCAGATCTGGACAGTGTGTGAATTGTGGATCTGGACAGGGTGTTAATTGTCAATCTATAGAGGGTGTGAGATGTGGATCTGGACAGGCTGTTAATTGTCAATCAAAACATGTTGTGAATTGTGGACCTGGACAGGGTGTCAGTTGCGGATCTGGACATGGTGTGTGTTGTCCCCTGGCCAGGGTTTGAGTTGTCAATTTGGAGAGGGTGTTAGTTTTCAATCTGCACAGGCTGAGGGTTGTTGATCTGGACAGGTTGTGAGTTGTAGATCTGGACATGCTATGAGTTGCAGATCTGGACAGTGTGTGAGTTGTGTATCTGGACAGGTTGTTAATTGTCGATCTAATCAGGGTGTGTGCTGAGGATCTGGACAGGGTATCAGTTGTGGATCTGGACATGGTGTTAATTGTCAACCTAAACAGTGTGTCAGTTGTGCATCTGGACCTGGTGTGAGATGCCAAGCTGGACTGGGTGTGAATTGTATACCTGGACAGGGTGTGATTTGTGAATCTGGACAGGGTGCGAAATGTGGATCTGGACAGCGTATGAGCTGCAGATCTGGACATTTTGTGAATTGTGGATCTGGACAGGGTGTTAATTGTCAATCTAAACAGGGTGTGAGATGTGGATCTGGACAGGGTGTTAATTGTCAATCAAAATATGTTGTGAATTGTGGAACTGGACAGGGTATCAGTTGTGGATCTGGACATGGTGTGAGTTGCTAATCTGGACTGGGTGTGAATTGTATATCTGGACAGGCTGTGAGTTGTGGATCTGGACAGCGTGTGAGTTGTGGATCTGCACATAGTTGGAGTTGTGCATCTGGATAGAGTGTGAGTTCTGGATCTGGACAGGGTGTGAGTTGTGGATCTGGACAGGGTTTAAGTAGCAGATGTGGACACTGTGTGAGTTGTTGATCTGGACCGGGTTGTAATTTTCAATCTAAACAGGGTGTGAGTTGTGGATCTGCACAGGGTGTCATTTGCGGATCTGTACCTGGTGTGAATCTTCAATCTGGCCAGGTTGTGAGTTGTCAATCTGGACTGGGTGTGAATTGGATATCTAGGCAAAGATTGAGTTGTCAATCTGGAGCTGGTGTGAGATTTGGATCATGACAGGGTGTGAGTTGTGGAACTGGACAGGGTTTGAGTTGTGGATCTGGATATAGTATGAGTTGTGTATCTGGACAGAGTGTGAGTTGTGGATCTCGACAGGGTGTGAGTTTTGGATCTGGAAATGCAATGTGCTGCAGATCTGTACATTGTGTGAGTTGTGGATCTGGACAGGCTGTTGATTGTCAATCAAAATATGTTGTGAATTGTGGAACTGGACAGGGTGTCAGTTGCGGATCTGGACATGGTGTGAGTTGCCCCTGGCCAGGGTGTGAGTTGTCAATTTGGAGAGGGTGTTAGTTTTCAATCTGCACAGGCTGAGGGTTGTTGATCTGGACAGGGTGTGAATTGTAGATCTGGACATGCTATGAGTTGCAGATCTGGACAGTGTGTGAGTTGTGTATCTGGACAGGGTGTTAATTGTCAATCTAATCAGGGTGTGAGTTGAGGATCTGGACAGGGTATCAGTTGTGAATCTGGACATGGTGTGAGTTGCTAATCTGGACTGGGTGTGAATTGTATATCTGGACAGGCTGTGAGTTGTGGATCTGAACAGCGTGTGAGTTGTGGATCTGCACATGGTTGGAGTTGTGCATCTGGATAGTGTATGAGTTGTGGATCTGGACAGGGTGTTAATTGTCACTCTTAACAGGGTGTCAGTTGTGCGTCTGGATATGGTGTGAGTTGCCAATCTGGACTGGGTGTGAATTGTATACCTGGGCAGGGTGTGATTTGTGAATCTGGACAGGGTGTGAGTTGTGGATCTGGACAGGGGTTGAGTCATGGATCTGGACAGCGTATGAGCTGCAGATCTGGACAGTGTGTGAATTGTGGATCTGGACAGGGTGTTAATTGTCAATCTAAACAGGGTGTGAATTGTGGATCTGGACAGGCTGTTAATTGTCAATCAAAACATGTTGTGAATTGTGGATCTGGACAGAGTGTGAGTTGTGGATCTGGCCCCGGGGAGAGTAGTGAGTTGGGACATTGAGTGAGTTGTGGACCTGCACATGTTGTGAGTTGTCACTCTGGACAGGTTGTGAGTTTTGCATCTGGACAGAGTGTGAATTGTGGATCTGGGCAGGGTGAGAGTTGTGGATCTGGACAGTGTGTGACTTGTGGACGTGAGCAGGGTGAGATTTGTGGACCTGTACACATTGTGAGTTGTGGATCTGGACAGGGTGTTAATTATCAATCTGGACAGGGTGTGAATTGAGAATCTGGACAGGCTTTTCACTTGTGGATCTGGACAGAGTGTGAGCTTTCAATCTGGCCAGTGTGTGAGTTTTCAATTTGGAGAGGGTGTGCATTGTCAATCTGGACTGTGTGTGAGTTGTATAACTGGGCAGAGATTGAGTTGTCAGTCTGGAGCTGGTGTGAGTTTTGGATCATGAACTGGTGTGAGTTGTAGATCTGGACAGGGTGTGAGTTGTCACTCTGGACAGGGTGTGAGTTGTGTTTCTGGAGAGAGTGAGTGCCATGGATCTGGACAGGGTGTGAGTTGTGGATCTGGATATGGAATTAGTTCTGGATCTGGACAGGGTGTGAGTTGTGGATCTGGACAGGGTGTGAGTTGTCACTCAGGACAGGGTGTGAGTTGTGTATCTGGACAGAGTGAGAGCCGTGGATCTGGACAGGGTGTGAGTTGTGGATCTGGACATTGTGTGAGTTGTGGATATGGACAGGGTGTTAATTGTCAATCTAAACAGGGTGTGAGTTGTGCATCTGGACAGGGTGTCATTTGCAGATCTGGACACCGTGCGAGTTCTTTATCTGGACAGGGTGTGAGTTGTAGATCTGGAGAAGGTATGAGTTGCGGATCTGGGCAGTGTATGAGTTGCGGATCTCAACAGGGTGTTAATTGTCAATCAAAACAGGGTGTGAGTTGTGGATCGGGGCAGGGTGTCATTTGGGGATCTGTACAGGGTGTGAGTTGTGGATCTGGAAAAGATTTGCGTTGTGGATCTAGATATGGTAGGAGTTGCGGATCTGAACTCTGTGTCATTTGTGGATCTGGACCCGGGGAGAGTAGTGAGTCTGGACAGGGAGTGAGTTGTGAATCTGGACAGGGTGTTAGTTGTCAGTCTGGATAGGTTGTGAGTTGTGTATCTGGACAGAGTGTGAGTTGTGGATCTGGAGAGTGTGAAAGTTGTGGATCTGGACAGGGTGTGAGTTGTGGCTGTGAACAGGGTGAGAGTTGTGGACCTGTACAGGTTGTGAGTTGCATATATGGACAGGGTGTGAGTTGTGGATCTGGACAGGGTGTGAGTTGTGAATCTGGACATGCTATGAGTTGCGGATCTGGACAGTGTTTGAGTTATGGATCTGGACAGGGTGCTAATTGTCAATCTAAACAAGGTGTGAGTTGTGGATATCGAAAGGATGTCAGTTGCAGATCTGGTCAGGGTGTGAGTTGTCAATCTGGAGCTGGTGTGTGTTTTGTATCATGACAGGGTGTGAGTTGTGCATCTGGACAGACTATGAGTTGTGGATCTGCACATGGTATGAGTTGCGGATCTGGACAGTGTGTGAGTTGTGGATCTGGACAGGGTGTGAGTTATCACTCTGGACGGGGTGTGAGGTTTGTATCTGGACAGAGTGTGAGTTGTGGATCTGGACAGGGTGAGAATTGTGGATCTGGAGAGGGTGAGAATTTTGGATCTGGACATGGAATGAGTTGCAGATCTGGACAGAGTGTGAGTTGTGGATCTGGCCCCGGGGAGAGTAGTGAGTTGGGACATTGAGTGAGTTGTGGACCTGCACATGTTGTGAGTTGTCACTCTGGACAGGTTGTGAGTTTTGCATCTGGACAGAGTGTGAATTGTGGATCTGGGCAGGGTGAGAGTTGTGGATCTGGACAGTGTGTGACTTGTGGACGTGAGCAGGGTGAGATTTGTGGACCTGTACACATTGTGAGTTGTGGATCTGGACAGGGTGTTAATTATCAATCTGGACAGGGTGTGAATTGAGAATCTGGACAGGCTTTTCACTTGTGGATCTGGACAGAGTGTGAGCTTTCAATCTGGCCAGTGTGTGAGTTTTCAATTTGGAGAGGGTGTGCATTGTCAATCTGGACTGTGTGTGAGTTGTATAACTGGGCAGAGATTGAGTTGTCAGTCTGGAGCTGGTGTGAGTTTTGGATCATGAACTGGTGTGAGTTGTAGATCTGGACAGGGTGTGAGTTGTCACTCTGGACAGGGTGTGAGTTGTGTTTCTGGAGAGAGTGAGTGCCATGGATCTGGACAGGGTGTGAGTTGTGGATCTGAATATGGAATTAGTTCTGGATCTGGACAGGGTGTGAGTTGTGGATCTGGACAGGGTGTGAGTTGTCACTCTGGACAGGGTGTGAGTTGTGTATCTGGACAGAGTGAGAGCCGTGGATCTGGACAGGGTGTGAGTTGTGGATCTGGACAGTGTGTGAGTTGCAGATCTGGACAGGGTGTCATTTGCAGATCTGGACAACATGCGAGTTCTTTATCTGGACAGGGTGTGAGTTGTAGATCTGGAGAAGGTATGAGTTGCGGATCTGGGCAGTGTATGAGTTGTGGATCTCAACAGGGTGTTAATTGTCAATCAAAACAGAGTGTGAGTTGTGGATCGGGGCAGGGTGTCATTTGGGGATCTGTACAGGGTGTGAGTTGTGGATCTGGAAAAGATTTGCGTTGTGGATCTGGATAGTGTGTAAGTTGTGGATATGGACAAGGTGTTAATTGTCAATCTAAACAGGGTGTGAGTTGTCAATCTGGACAGGATGTGAGTTGTGGATCTGGACATGCTATGAGTTGCGGATCTGGACAGAGTGCGAGTTGTGGATCTGCACATGCTCTGAGTTGCCGATCTGGACAGGGTGTTAATTGTCAATCTAAACAGGGTGTGAATTGTGGATCTGGACAGGGTGTCATTTGAGCATCTGGACAGGGTGTGAGTTGTCACTCTGGCCAGGGTGTGAGTTGTCAATTTGGAGAGGATGAGGGTTGTCAATCTGGACAGGGTATGAGTTGTGGATCTGGACATGGTATGAGTTGCGGATCTGGACAGGGTGTTATTTGTCAATCTAAACAGTGTGTGAATTGTGGATCTGGACAGGGTGTGAGATGTGGATCTGGACAAGGTGTGAGTTGTGGATCTGGAGAGGTTGTGAGTTGTGGATTTGGACATGCTATGAGTTGCAGATCTGGACAGTGTGTGAGTTGTGGATCTGGACAGGGTGTTAAGTGTCAATCTAAACAGGGTGTGAGTTGTGGATCTGGACAGCATCTCAGTTGTGGATCTGGACCTTGTGTGAGTTGCCAAACTGGACTGAGTGTGAATTGTATATCTGGACAGATATTGAGTTGTCAATCAGGAGCTGTTGTGAGTTTTGGATCATGACAGGGTGTGAGTTGTGGATCTGGACAGGGTGTGAGTTGTGGTTCTGCACCTGGTATGAGATGCGGATCTTGACAGTGTGTGAGTAGTGTTCTGGAAAGGGTGTTATTTGTTAATCTAAACAGGGTGTGAATTGTGGATCTGGACAGGTTGTGAGTTTCAGAACTGCATGGGGTACGATTTGTGGATCTGGAAAGTGTGTGGGTTGTGGATCTGAACAGGGTGTGAGTTGTGGATGTGAACAGGTTGAGATGTGTGGACCTGTACAGCTTGGATATGGACAGTGTGTGAGTTGTTGATCTGGACAGGGTGTTAATTGTCACTCTAAAAAGGGTGTGAATAGTGGATCTGGCCAGGGTGTCAGTTAATGATCTGGAAAGTGTGTGAGTTTTCAATCTGGCCAGGATGTGAGTTGTCAATTTAGAGAGGGTGTGAGTTGTCAATCTGGACAAGGTGTGAGATGTGGTTCTGGACAGTGTGTGACTCGTGGATCTGGGCATGTTATGAGTTGCGGATCTGGACAGTGTGTGAGATGTGGTTCTGGACAGGGTGTGAATTGTCAATCTAAACAGGGTGTGAGTAGTGAATCTGGACAGGGTGTGAGTTGTGGATCTGGATATGGTATGAGTTGTGGATCGGGACAGTGTTTGAGATGTGGATCTGGAAAGGGTGTGCATTGTCACTCTGGACAGGGTGGAAGTTGTGTATCTGGACAGAGTCTGAGGTTTGGATCAGGACACGGTGTGATTTGTGGATCTGTACATGCTATGATTTGCGGATCTGGACAGTGTGTGAGTTGTGGATCTGGACAGGGTGTTAATTGTCAATCTAAAAAGGTTTGGGTTGTGGATCTGCACTGTGTGTTAATTGTCAATCTAAACAGGGTGTAAATTGTGGATCTGGATGGGGTGTCATCTGCAGATCTGGAGAGGGTGTGAGTTGTCACTCTGACCAGTGTGTGAGTTGTCAATTTGGAGAGGGTGTGAGTTGTCAATCTGGACAGGGTGTGAGATGTGGATCTGGACACGGTGTGAGTTGTCACTCTGGACAGTGTTTAAGTGGTGTAACTGGAAGGAGAGTGAGTGTTGGATCTGGACAGTGTGACAGTTGTGGATCTGCACATGCTCTGAGTTGCAGATCTGGACAGGGTGTTAATTGTCAATCTAAACAGGGTTTGAGTTGTGGATCTGGACAAGGTGTTAATTGTCAATCTAAAAAGGGTGTGAGTGTCACTCTGTCCAGTGTGTGAGTTGTCAATTTGGAGACAGTGAGGGTTGTCAATCTGGACAGGGTGTGAGATGTGGATCTGGACAGCTTGTCAGTTGTGGATCTGGACCTGGTGTAAGTTGCCAAACTGGACTGGGTGTGAAATTTATATCTGGACAGAGATTGAGTTGTCAATCTGGAGCTGTTGTGAGTTTTGGATCATGACAGGGTGTGAGTTGTGGATCTGGACAGGGTGTGAGTTGTGGATCAGCACATGGTATGAGATGCAGATCTTGACAGTGTGTGAGTTGTGTTCTGGACAGGGTGTCATTTGCGGATCTGAAAGGGTGTGAATTGTGGATCTGGACAGGTTGTGAGTTGTGGAACTGGACAGGATATGATTTGTGAATCTGGACAGTGTGTGAGTTGTGCATCTGAACAGGGTGTGAGTTGTGGATGTGAACAGGGTGAGATGTGTGGACCTGTATGGTTTGTGAGTTGCAGATATGGACATTGTGTGAGCTTTTGATCTGGACAGGGTGTTAATTGTCACTCTAAAAAGGGTGTGAATTGTGGATCTGGACAGGGTGTCAGTTAATGATCTGGACAGTGTGTGAGTTTTCAATCTGCCCAGGATGTGTGCTGTCAATTTGGAGAGGTTGTGAGTTGTCAATATGGACAAGGTGTGAGTTGTGGACCTGGACAGGTTGTGAGTTGTGGATCTGGACATGCTATGAGTTGCAAATCTGGGCAGTGTGTGAGTTGTGGATCTGGACAGTGTGTTAAATGTCTATCTAAACTGGGTATGAGTTGTGGATCTGGTAGGGTGTCAGTTGCAGATCTGGACAGGGTGTGTGCTGTCAATCTTGCCAGGGTGTGAGTTATCATCTTGGAGAGTGTGTGAATTGTCAATCTTGACTAGGTGTGAATTTTATATCTAGGCAGAGATTGAGTTGTCAATCTGGAGCTGGTGTGAGTTTTGGATCAATGCAGGATGTGAGTTCTGGATCTGGACAGGGTGTGAGTTGTGGATTTGGATATGGTATGAGTTGCGGATCTGGACAGTGTGTGAGTTCTGGATCTGGACAGAGTGTGAGTTGTCTCTCTGGATAGGGTGTGTGTTGTGTTTCTGTACAGAGGGTGAGTTGTGGATCTGGACAGGGTGTGAGTTGTGGAACTGGACATGCTATGAGTTGCGGATCTGGACAGTTTGTGAGTTGTGGATCTGGACAGGGTGTGAATTGTGAATCTAAACAGGGTGTGAGTTGTGGATCTGGACAGGTTGTGAGATGTGGATCTGGATATGATATGATTTGCGGATCGGGACAATGTTTGAGTTGTGGATCTGGACAGGGTGTGAGATGTCACTCAAGACACGGTGTAAGTGCAGTATCGGGACAGAGTGTGAGTAGTGGATCTGGACAGTGTGTGAGTTGTAGATCTGCACATGGTATGAATTGCGGATCTGGACTGGGTGTTAATTGTCAATCTAAAGAGGGTTTGAGTTGTGGATCTGGACATGGTGTGAGTTGTGGATCAATGCAGGGTGTGAGTTCTGGATCTGGACAGGGTGTGAGTTGTGGATTTGGATATGGTATGAGTTGCAGATCTGGACAGTGTGTGAGTTCTGGATCTGGACAGAGTGTGAGTTGTCTCTCTGGATAGGGTGTGTGTTGTGTTTCTGTACAGAGGGTGAGTTGTGGAACTGGACATGCTATGAGTTGCGGATCTGGACAGTTTGTGAGTTGTGGATCTGGACAGGGTGTGAATTGTGAATCTAAACAGGGTGTGAGTTGTGGATCTGGACAGGTTGTGAGATGTGGATCTGGATATGGTATGATTTTCGGATTGGGACAATGTTTGAGTTGTGGATCTGGACAGGGTGTGAGTTGTAGATCTGCACATGGTATGAATTGCAGATCTGGACTGGGTGTTAATTGTCAATCTAAACAGGGTTTGAGTTGTGGATCTGGACGTGGTGTTAATTGTCAATCTAAGCAGGGTGCGAATTGTGGATCTGGACATGGTATGATCTGCGTATCAGGACAGTGTGTGACTTGTGGATTTGGACATGGTGTGAGTTGTGGATGTGAACAGGGTGAGATTTGTGGACGTGTACAAGTGGTGAGTTGTAGATCTGCACGTGGTATGAATTGCGGATTTTAACTGGGTGTTAATTGTCAATCTAAACAGGGTTTGAGTTGTGGATCTGGACAGGGTGTTAATTGTCAATCTAAGCAGAGTGTGAATTGTGGATCTGGACAGGGTGTCATCTGCGGATGTGGACAGGGTGTGAGTTGTCACTCTGGCCAGGGTGTGAGTTGTCAATTTGGAGAGGGTGTGAGTTGTCAATCTGGACAGGATGTGAGATGTGGATCTGGACAGCGTGTGAGTTGTGGATCTGGACGGGATATTAGTTGCAGGTATGGAAAGTGTGTGAGTTATGGATCTGGACAGGGTGTCAGTTGCGTATTTGGACTTGGTGTGAGTTGCCAATCTGGACTGGGTGTGAATTGTATATCTGGACAGGGTGTATTTGTGGATCTGGACAGGGTGTGAGTTGTGGATCTGAACATGGTATGAGTTGTGGATCTAGACAGTGTGTCAGTTGTGCATCTGGACTTGGTGGGAGTTGCCACTCTGCACTGGGTGTGAATTGTATAATTGGACAGAGATAGAATCGGAAGCTGGTGTGAGTTTTGGATCATGAAAGGTTGTGAGTTGTCAATCTAAACAGGCTGTGAGTTGTGCATCTGGACAGGGTTTAATTGACAATCTAAACAAACTGTGAGTTGTGGATTTGGACAGGGAGTCATTTGCGGATGTGGACAAGGTGTGAGTTGTGGATCTGGACATGATACGATTTGCGGATCTGGACAGTGTGTGAGTTGTGGATCTAGACAGGGTGTTAATTGTCAATCTAAACAGGGTGTGAATTGTGGATCTGGACAAGTTGACATTTGCGCATCTGGACAGGGAGTGTGTTGTCACTCTGGCCAGGGTGTGTGTTCTCAATTTGGAGAGGGTGTGAGTTGTCAATCTGGACAGGGTGTGAGTTGTCAATCTGGACAGGGTGTGAGTTGTCAAACTGGAGATGGTGTGAGTTGTCAATCTCGACAGGGTGTGAGATGTGGATCTGGACAGGGTGTGAGTTGTGGATCTGGACAGGGTGTTAATTGTCAATCTAAACAGGGTGTGAGTTGTGGATCTGGAAAGCATGTTAGTTGTGGAACGGCACCTGGTGTGAGTTGCCAAACTGGACACGGTGTGAATTGTATATCTGGACAAAGATTGAGTTGTCAATCTGGAGAGTTTGTGACTTTTCGATCATGACAGGGTGTGAGTTTGGATTTGGACAGGGTTTGACTTGTAGATCTGCACATGGTATGAGATGCGGAACTTGACAGTATGTGAGTTGTGATCTGGACAGGGTGTTAATTGTCAATCCAAACAGCAGTGAGTTGTGGATGTGGACAGAATGTCATTTGTGGATCGGAACAGAGTGTGGACCGGTTGTGAGTTGTGGAACTGGGCAGGGTGTGATTTGTGGATCTGGACAGTGTGTGAGTTGTGGATCTGGACAGGCTGTGAGTTAGGGAACTGGAAAGGGTGTGAATAGTGGATCTGGACAGAGTGTGAGTTGTGGAGCTGAACAGGATGTGAGTTATGGGTGTGATCAGGGTGAGGTGTGTGGACCTGTACAAGGCGTGTGTTGCGGATATGGACACTGTGTGAGTTGTTGATCTGGACAGGGTATTAATTGTCACTCTAAAAAGGGTGTGAATTGTGGATCTGGACAGGGTGTCAGTTAATGATCTGGACAGTGTGTGAGTTTTCAATCTTGCCAGGATGTGAGTTGTCAATTTGGGGAGGGTGTCAGTTGTCAATCTGGACAAGGTGTGACTTGTGAACCTGGACAGTTTGTGAGTTGTGGATCTGGAAAAGCTAGGAGTTGCAGATCTGGACAGGGTGTGAGTTGTGGATGTGGACAGTGTGTTAAATGTCAATCCAAACAGCATGTGAGTTGCGGATCTGGCAGGGTGTCAGTTGCAGATCTGGACAGAGTGTGAGCTGTCAATCTTGCCAGGATGTGAGTTGTCAATTTGGAGAGCGTGTGAGATGTCAATCTGGATGATCTGTGATTTTTATATCTAGGCAGAGATTGAGTTGACAATCTGCAGCTGGTGTGAGTTTTGTATCAATGCAGGGGATGAGATCTGGATCTGGACAGGGTGTGAGTTGTGGATCTGGATATGGTAAGAGTTGCTGATCTAGACACTGTGTGAGTTCTGGATATGGACAGGGTGTGAGTTCTCACTTCGTACAGTGTGTGAGTTGTCTTTCTGTACAGAGTGTGAGTTGTGGATCTGGTTAGGGTGTTAATTGTCAATCTAAACAGGGTGTGAATTGTGGATCTGGACAGGGTGTCAGTTGCGGATCTGGACAGGGAGTGAGTTTTCAATCTAGCCAGGGTGTAAGTTGTCAATTTGGAGAGGGTGTGAGTTGCCAATCTGGACAGGTTGAGAGTTATGGATCTTGACAGTGTGTGAGTTGTGGATCTGGACATGCTAGAGTTGCGGATCTCGACAGTGTGTGAGTTGTGGATCTGGACAGCGTGTTTATTGTCAATCCAAACAGCGTGTGAATTGTGGGTCTGGACAGGGTGTGATTTGCACATCTCAACAAGGTGTGAGCTGTCAATCTTGCCAGGGTGTGAGTTATAAATTTGGAGACGGAAGTGAGTTGTCAATCTGGACAGGGTGTGAGTTGTGGAACTGGACAGGCTGTGAGTTCTGGAATTCGACATGGTAAGAGTTGCTGATTTGGACAGTGAGAGAGTTCTGGATATGGACAGGGTGTGAGTTCTCACTCTGGACAGGGTGTGAGTTGTGTTTCTGTACAGAGTGTGAGTTGTGTATCTGGACAAGGTGTGTGTTGTGGATCTGGACATGCTATGAGTTGCGGATCTGGACAGTGTGGATCTGGACAAGGTATTAATTGTCAATCTAAACAGGGTGTGAGTTGTGGATCTGGACAGGGTGTGATTTGTGGATCTCAACAAGGTGTCAGTTGTGAATCTTGCAAGGGTGTGAGTTGTAAATTTGGAGATGGATTTGAGTTGTCAATCTGGACAGGGTGTGAGTTATGGATCTGGACAGGGGGTGAGTTGTGGATCTGGACATGCTATGAGTTGCAGATCTGGACAGTGTGTGAGTTGTGGATATGGGCAGGGTATTAATTGTCAATCTAAACAGGGTGTGAGTTGTGGATCTGGAAAGGATGTGATTTGCGAATCTCGACAAGGTGTGAGTGGTCAATCTTGCCAGGGTGTGATTTGTAAATTGAGAGAGGGATGTGTGTTGTCAATCTGGACAGGGTGTAAGTTGTGGATCTGGGCAGGATGCGAGTTGTGGATCTGGACAGGGTGTGAGTTGTGGATCTTGCCAGGGTGTGAGTTGTCAGTTTGGAGAGAGTGTGCGTTGTCAGTCTGGACTGGTTTGAATTGTATATCTGGGCAGAGATTGAGTTGTCAAGCTGGAGCTGGGGTGAGTTTTGGAACATGACAGAGTGTGAGAGGTGTATTTTGACATGCTATGAGTTGCGGATCTGGACAGTGCATGAGTTGTGGATCTGGACAGGATGTTAATTGTCAATCTAAACAGCAGTGAGTTGTGGATCTGGACAGAATGTCATTTGTGGATCGGAACAGAGTGTGAGTTGTGGATGTGGACCGGTTGTGAGTTGTGGAACTGGGCAGGGTGTGATTTGTGGATCTGGACAGTGTGTGAGTTGTGGATCTGGACAGGCTGTGAGTTATGGTTGTGATCAGGGTGAGATGTGTGGACCTGTACAAGGCGTGTGTTGTGGATATGGACACTGTGTGAGTTGTTGATCTGGACAGGGTATTAATTGTCACTCTAAAAAGGGTGTGAATTGTGGATCTGGACAGGGTGTCAGTTAATGATCTGGACAGTGTGTGAGTTTTCAATCTGGCCAGGATGTGAGTTGTCAATTTGGAGAGGGTGGGAGTTGTCAATCTGGACAAGGTGTGACTTGGGACCTGGACAGTTTGTGAGTTGTGGATCTGGAAAAGCTAGGAGTTGCAGATCTGGACAGGGTGTGAGTTGTGGATGTGGACAGTGTGTTAAATGTCAATCTAAACAGCGTGTGAGTTGCGGATCTGGCAGGGTGTCAGTTGCAGATCTGGACAGGGTGTGAGCTGTCAATCTTGCCAGGATGTGAGTTGTCAGTTTGGAGAGCGTATGAGATGTCAATCTGGACTATGTGTGAATTTTATATCTAGGCAGAGATTGAGTTGACAATCTGGAGCTGGTGTGAGTTTTGTATCAATGCAGGGCATGAGATCTGGATCTGGACAGGGTGTGAGTTGTGGATCTGGACAGGGTGTTAATTGTCAATCTAAACAGGAGTGAGTTGTGGATCTGGACAGGGTGTCATTTGCGGATCGGAACAGAGTGTGAGTTCTGGATGTGGACTGGTTGTGAGTTGTGGAACTGGGCAGGGTGTGATTTGTGGATCTGGACAGTGTGTGAGTTGTGGATCTGGACAGGCTGTGAGTTAGGGAACTGGACAGGGTATGAATAGTGGATCTGGACAGTGTGTGAGTTGTGGATCTGAACAGGGTGTGAGTTATGGGTGTGATCAGGGTGAGATGTGTGGACCTGTACAAGGCGTGTTTTGCGGATATGGACACTGTGTGAGTTGTTGATCTGGACAGGGTATTAATTGTCATTCTAAAAAGGGTGTGAAAAGTGGATCTGGATAGGGTGTCAGTTAATGATCTGGACAGTGTGTGAGTTTTCAATCTTGCCAGGATGTGAGTTGTCAATTTGGAGAGGGTGTGAGTTGTCAATCTGGACAAGGTGTGACTTGTGGACCTGGACAGTTTGTGAGTTGTGGATCTGGAAAAGCTACGAGTTGCAGATCTGGACACGGTGTGAGTTGTGGATGTGGACAGTGTGTTAAATGTCAATCTAAACAGCGTGTGAGTTGTGGATCTGGCAGGGTGTCAGTTGCAGATCTGGACAGGGTGTGAGCTGTCAATCTTGCCAGGATGTGAGTTGTCAATTTGGAGAGTGTTTGAGATGTCAATCTGGACTAGGTGTGAATTTTATATCTGGGCAGAGATTGAGTTGACAATCTGGAACTGGTGTGAGTTTTCTCTCAATGCAGGGCATGAGATCTGGATCTGGACAGGGTGTGAGTTGTGGATCTGGATCTGGTAAGATTTGCTGATCTAGACACTGTTCTGGATATGGACAGGGTGTGAGTTCTCACTCTGTACAGGGTGTGAGTTGTCTTTTTGTACAGAGTGTGAGTTGTGGATCTGGATAGGGTGTTAATTGTCAATCTTAACAGGGTGTGAATTGTGGATCTGGACAGGGTGTCAGTTGCGGATCTGGACAGGGAGTGAGTTTTCAATCTAGCCAGGGTGTAAGTTGTCAATTTGGAGAGGGTGTGAGCGGCCAACCTGGACAGTTTGAGAGTTATGGAACTTGACAATGTGTGAGTTGTGGATCTGGACATTTTGTTAATTGTCAATCTAAATAGGGTGTGAGTTGTGGATCTGGACAGGGTGTCAGTTGCAGAACTGGACAGGGTGTGAGTTGTCAATCTTGCCAGGGTGTGAGTTGTCAATTTGGAGAGAGTGTGTATTTTCAGTCTGGACAGGTTTGAATTGTGTATCTGGGCAGAGATTGAGTTGTCAAGCTGGAGCTGGTGTGAGTTTTGGATCATGACAGAGTGTGAGAGGTGGATTTTGACATGCTATCAGTTGAGGATCTGGACAGTGTGTGAGTTGTGGATCTGGACAGGGTGTTAATTGTCAATCTAAACAGCAGTGAGTTGTGGATCTGGACAGAATGTCATTTGTGAATCGGAACAGAGTGTGAGTTGTGGATGTGGACCGGTTGTGAGTTGTGGAACTGGGCAGGGTGTGATTTGTGGATCTGGACAGTGTGTGAGTTGTGGATCTGGACAGGCTGTGAGTTATGGAACTGGACAGGGTGTGAATAGTGGATCTGGACAATGTGTGAGTTGTGGATAAGAACAGGGTGTGAGTTATGGTTGTGATCAGGGTGAGATGTGTGGACCTGTACAAGGCATGTGTTGCGGATATGGACACTGTATGAGTTGTTGATCTGGACAGGGTATTAATTGTCACTCTAAAAAGGGTGTGAATTGTGGATCTGGACAGGGTGTCAGTTAATGATCTGGACAGTGTGTGAGTTTTCAATCCGGCCAGGATGTGAGTTGTCAATTTGGAGAGGGTGTGAGTTGTCAATCTGGACAAGGTGTTACTTGGAACCTGGACAGTTCGTGAGTTGTGGATCTGGAAAAGCTACGAGTTGCAGATCTGGACAGGGTGTAAGTTGTGGATGTGGACAGTGTGTTAAATGTCAATCTAAACAGCGTGTGAGTTGGGATCTGGCAGGGTGTCAGTTGCAGATCTGGACAGGGTGTGAGCTGTCAATCTTGCCAGGATGTGAGTTGTCAGTTTGGAGAGCATGTGAGATGTCAATCTGGACTATGTGTGAATTTTATATCTAGGCAGAGATTGAGTTGACAATCTGGAGCTGGTGTGAGTTTTGTATCAATGCAGGGCATGAGATCTGGTTCTGGACAGGGTGTGAGTTGTGGATCTGGATATGGTAAGAGTTGCTGATCTAGACACTGTGTGAGTTCTGGATATGGACAGGGTGTGAATTCTCACTCTGTACAGGGTGTGAGTTGTCTTTCTGTACAGAGTGTGAGTTGTGGATCTGGATAGGGTGTTAATTGTCAATCTTAACAGGGTGTGAATTGTGGATCTGGACAGGGTGTCAGTTGCGGATCTGGACAGGGAGTGAGTTTTCAATCTAGCCAGGGTGTAAGTTGTCAATTTGGAGAGGGTGTGAGTTGCCAATCTGGACAGGTTGAGAGTTATGGATCTTGACAGTGTGTGAGTTGTGGATCTGGACATGCTAGAGTTGCGGATCTCGACAGTGTGTGAGTTGTGGATCTGGACAGCGTGTTTATTGTCAATCTAAACAGCGTGTGAATTGTGGGTCTGGACAGGGTGTGATTTGCGCTTCTCGACAAGTTGTGAGTTGTCAATCTTTCAAGGGTGTGAGTTATAAATTTGGAGACGGATGTGAGTTGTCAATCTGGACAGGGTGTGAGTTGTGGAACTGGACAGGCTGTGAGTTCTGGAATTCGACATGGTAAGAGTTGCTGATTTGGACAGTGAGAGAGTTCTGGATATGGACAGGGTGTGAGTTCTCACACTGGACAGGGTGTGAGTTGTATTTCTGTACAGAGTGTGAGTTGTGGATCTGGACAAGGTGTGTGTTGTGGATCTGGACATGCTATGAGTTGTGGATCTGGACACTGTGGATCTGGACAAGGTATTAATTGTCAATCTAAACAGGGTGTGAGTTGTGGATCTGGACAGGGTGTGATTTGTGGATCTGGAAAAGGTGTCAGTTGTGAATCTTGCAAGGGTGTGAGTTGTAAATTTGGAGAGGGATGTGAGTTGTCAATCTGGACAGGGTGTGAGTTATGGATCTGGACAGGGTGTGAGTTGTGGATCAGGACATGCTATGAGTTGCAGAACTGGACAGTGTGTGAGTTGTGGATTTGGGCAGGGTGTTAATTGTCAATCTAAATAGGGTGTGAGTTTTGGATCTGGAAAGGGTGTGATTTGCAAATCTCGACAAGGTGTGAGTTGTCAATCTTGCCAGGGTCTGAGTTGTAAATTTGGAGAGGGATGTGTGTTGTCAATCTGCACAGGGTGTGAGTTGTGGATCTGGACAGGATGCGAGTTGTGGATCTGGACAGGGTGTGAGTTGTGGATCTGCACATGGTACGAGTTCCGGATCTTGACAGTGTGTCGGTTGTGGATGTGGACAGGCTGGTAAATGTCAATCTAAACATCGTATGAGTTGTGGATATGGACAGTGTGTTATTTGCGGATCTGGACAGGGTGTGAGTTGTGGAGCTGGACAGCGTGTTAATTGTCCATCTAAAAATTGTGTGAGTTGTCAATCCGCACAGGGTGTGAGTTATGGATCTGGACAGGGTGTGAGTTGTGGATCTGGACATGCAATGAGTTGCCGATTTGGACAGTATATGAGTTGTGGATCTGGACATTGTGTTAATTGTCAATCTAAACAGGGTGTGCGTTGTGGATCAGGACAGTGTGTGAGTTTGGATCTGGGCAGTGTGTCAGTTGTGGATCTGGACAGGGTGTTAATTGTCAATCTAAACAGTGTTTGAGTTGTGGATCTGCAAGGTGCGAGTTGTCAATTTTGCAAGGGTGTGAGTTGTAAATTTGGAGAGCGATGTGAGTTGTCAACCTGGACAGGGTGTGAGTTGTGGAACTGGAGAGGGTGTGAGTTGTGGATTTGGATATGGTATGAGCTGTGGGTCTGGACAGTGTGTGAGTTGTGGAACTGGACATTTTGTTAATTGTCAATCTAAATAGGGTGTGAGTTGTGGATCTGGACAGGGTGTCAGTTGCAGAACTGGACAGGGTGTGAGTTGTCAAACTTGCCAGGGTGTGAGTTGTCAATTTGGAGAGAGTGTGCGTTGTCCTTCTGGAGTGGGTTTGAATTGTATATCTGGGCAGAGATTGAGTTGTCAAGCTGGAGCTGGTGTGATTTTTGGATCATGACAGAGTGTGAGAGGTGGATTTTGACATGATATGAGTTGAGGATCTGGACAGTGTGTGAGTTGTGGATCTGGACAGGGTGTTAATTGTCAATCTAAACCGGGTGTGAGTTGTGGATCTGGACAGGGTGTTAATTGTCAATCTAAACAGGCTGTGAATTGTGGATCTGGATAGGGTGTCAGTTGCGGATCAGGACAGGGTGTGACTTGTCTATCTGGCCAGGGTGCGAGTTGTCAATTTGGAGAGGGTGTGAGTTGTCAATCTGGACAGGGTGTGAGTTGTGGATCTGGAAATGGTGTGAGTTGTGGATCTGGACAATTTGTTAGTTGTGAATCTGGACAAGGTGTTCATTGTCAATCTAAACTGGGTGTGAGTTGTGGGTATGGAAAGGGTGTGAGTTGTGGCTCTGGACAGTGTGTGAGTTGTGATCTGGACAAGGTGTGAGTTGTGGATCTGGACAGTGTGTGTGTTGTGGATCTGGACAGTGTGAGAATTGTGGATCTGGTCAGGGTGTGAGTTGTGGAACTGGACATGGTGTTAATTGTCAATCTAAACAGGCTGTGAGTTGTGGATATGGACAGGGTGTGAGTTGTGGATCTGGACATGGTATGTGAGCTTTCAATCTTGCCAGGGTATGAGTTGTCAAATTGGAGAGGGTGTGTGTTGTGGATATGGACATGGTATGTGAGCTTTCAATCTTGCCAGGGTATGAGTTGTCAAATTGGAGAGGGTGTGTGTTGTCAATCTTGACTGGGTGTGAATTATATATCTGGGCAGAGATTGAGTTCTCAATGTGGAGCTGGTGTGAGTTTTGAATCATGACAGGATTTGAGTTGTGGATCTGGGCAGGGTGTGAGTTGTGGATCTGGATATGATATGAGTTGCGGATCTGGAAAAGCTGTGAGTTGTGGATCTGAACAGGGTGAGATTTGTGGACCTGTACAGGTTGTGAGATGCAGTTCTAGACAGGGTGTGAGTTGTTGATCTGGACAGGGTGTCATTTACGGATCTGGACAGGGTTTGAGTTATGGATCTGGACCTGTTGTGAGTTGTGGAACTGGGCAGCGTATGATTTGTGAATCTGGACAGTGTGTCAGTTGTGGATCTGAAAAGGGTGTGAGATATGGATGTGAACAGGGTGAGATGTGTGGACCTGTACAGGTTGTGAGTTGCGGATATGGACAGTGTGTGAGTTGTTGATCTGGACAGGGTGTTAATTGTCACTCTAAAAAGGGTATGAATTGTGGATCTGGACAGGGTGTCAGTTAATGATCTTGACAGTGTGTGAGTTTTCAATCTGGCCAGGATGTGAGTTTTCAATTTGGAGAGCCTGTGAGTTGTCAATCTGGACTAGGTGTGAATTTTATATCTGGGCAGAGATTGAGTTATCAATCTGGAGCTGGTGTGAGTTGTCAATTTGGAGAATTTGTGAGTTGTCAATCTGGACAAGGTTTGAATTGTGGATCTGGACAGGTTGTGAGTTGTCGATCTGGACAGGGTGTTAATTGTCAATCTAAACAGGGTGTGAGTTGTGGATATGGACAGGGTCTGATTTACGGATCTGGACAGGGTGTGAGTTGTTAATCTTGAAAGGGTATGAGTTGCAGATCTGGACAGTTGTGAGTTGTGGATCTGGACAGGGTGTGTGTTTTCAAACTGGCCAAGATGTGAATTGTCAATTTGGAGAGGGCGTAAGTTCTCAATCTGGACAGGGTGTGAATTGTGGATTTGGAAATGCTATGAGTTGTGGATCTGGACAGTGTGTGAGTTGTAGATCTGGACAGGGTGTTAATTGTCAATCTAAACAGGATGTGAATTGTGGATATGTACAGGGTGTCAGTTTATGATCTGT
Source organism: Carcharodon carcharias (assembly GCF_017639515.1). Taxonomy (NCBI): domain Eukaryota; kingdom Metazoa; phylum Chordata; class Chondrichthyes; order Lamniformes; family Lamnidae; genus Carcharodon; species Carcharodon carcharias. The sequence continues at coordinate 66,476,820 of NC_054481.1, read as the reverse complement.
ACGGTGTGTGAGTTTTCAATCTGGCAAGGATGTGAGTTGTCAATTTGGAGAGGGTGTGAGTTGTCAATCAGGACAAGGTGTGACTTGTGGATCTGGACTTGCTACAAGTTGAAGATCTGGGCAGTGTGTGAGTTGTGGATCTGGACAGTTTGGTAAATGTCAATAAAAACAGGGTGTGAGTTGTGGATCTGGCAGGGTGTCAGTTGCAGATCTGGACAGGGTGTGAGCTGTCAATCTTGCCAGGGTGTTAATTGTCAATTTGTAGAGTGTGTGAGGTGTCAATCTGGACTAACTGTGAATTTTATATCTGGGCAGAGATTGAGTTGTCAATCTGGAGCTGGTGTGAGTTTTGGATCAATGCAGGGTGTGAGTTCTGCATCTGGACAGGGTGTGAGTTGTGTATCTGGATATGGTATGAGTTGCTGATCAGGACAGTGTGTGAGTTCTGGATATGGACAGGGTGTGAGTTATCATTCTGTACAGGGTGTGAGTTATGTTTCTGTACAGAGTGTGAGTTGTGGACTGGACAGGGTGTGAGCTGTGGATCTGGACATGCTATGAGTTGCGGATCTGGACAGTATATGAGTTGTGGATATGGGCAGGGTGTGAATTGTCAGTCTGGACAGGGTGTGATTTGCGGATCTCGACAAGGAGTGAGTTGTCAATCTTGCCAGGGTGTGAGTTGTGGAACTGCATATGTTATGAGTTGCAGATCTGGACAGTGTGTGAGTTGCGGATCTGGACAGTGTGTTAAATGTCAATCAAAACAGGGTGTGAGTTGTGGATCTGGCAGGGTGGTCAGTTGCAGATCTGGACAGAGTGTGAGCTGTCAATCTTGCCAGGGTGTGAATTGTCAATTTGTAGAGTGTGTGAGATGTCAATCTGGACTAACTGTGAATTTTATATCTGGGCAGAGATTGAGTTGTCAATCTGGAGCTGGTGTGACTTTTGGATCAATGCAGGGAGTGAGCTCCGCATCTAGACAGGGTGTGAGTTGTGGATCTGGATATGGTATGAGTTGCTGATCTGGACATTGTGTGAGTTCTAGATATGGACATTGTGTGAGTTAGCAATCTGGACGGGGTGCGAGTTGTGGATCTGAACAGAGTGTGAGTTGTGGAACTGGACAGGTTGTGAGTTGTGTTTCTGAACAGAGTGTGAGTTGTGGATCTGGACAGGGTGTGAGTTGAAATTCTGGACATGCTATGAGTTGCGGATCTGGACAGTTTGTGAGGATTGGATCTGGACAGGGTGCGAATTGTCAATCTAAACAGGTTATGAGTTGTGGATTTGGATAGGGCGTTAATTGTAAATCTAAACAGGATATGAATTGAGGATCTGGACAGGGTGTCAGTTGCGGATCTGGACATGGTGTGAGTTTTCAATCTAGCCAGGGTGTAAGATTTCAATTTTCGAGATGGTGTGAGTTGTCAATCTGGACAGGGTGTGAGTTATGGATCTGGAAAGGGAGTGAGTTGCAGATCTGGACAGTGTGTGAGTTGTGGATATGGGGAGGGTGTTAATTGTCAATCTAAACTGGGTGTGAGTTGTGGATCTGGAAAGGGTGTGATTTGCGGATCTCGACAATGTGTGAGTTGTCAATTTTGCCAGGGTGTGAGTTGTAAATCTGGACAGGGTGCGAGATGTGGATCTGGACAGGGTGTGAGTTGTGGATCTGCAAATGTTATGAGTTGTGGATCTGGACAGTGTGTCGGTTGTGGATCTGGTCAGGTTGTTAAATGTCAATCTAAACATTGTGTGAGTTGTGGATGTGGACAGTGTGTCATTTGCGGATCTGGACAGCGTGTGTGTTGTGAATCTTGACAGGGTGTGAGTGTAGCTCTGGGCAGGGTTTGAGTTGTGCATCTTGACAGGGTATGAGTTGCAGATCTGGACAGTGTGTGAGTTGTGGATCTGGAGAGGGTGTTAATTGTCAATCTAAACATTGTGTGAGTTGTGGATCTGGACAGGGTGTGACTTGCAGATCTGGACTGTGTGTGAGTTTTCAATCTGGCCAAGATGTGAATTGTCAATTTGGAGAGTGTGTGAGTTGTTAATCTGGACAAGGTGTGAGATGTGGATCTGGACACGCATTGAGTTGCAGATTTGGACAATATGTGAGTTGTGGATCTGGACATTGTGTTAATTGTCAATCTAAACAGGGTGTGAGTTGTGGATCAGGACAGGGTGTGAGTTTGGATCTGGACAGTGTGTGAGTTGTGGATCTGGACAGGGTGTTAATTGTCAATCTAAACAGTGTGTGAGTTGTGGATCTGGAAAGGGTGTGAGTTGTAGATCTGGACAAGGAGTGCGTTGTGGATCTGGACAGGCTGATAATTGTCAATCTAAACCGGGTGTGAGTTGTGAATCTGGACAGGGTGTCAGTTGCAGAACTAGACAGGGTGTGAGTTGTCAATCTTGCCAGGGTGTTAGCTGTAAATTTGGAGAGAGTGTGGGTTGTTAATCTGGACGGGGAGTGAATTGTTTATCTGGGCAGTGATTGAGTTGTCAAGCTGGAGCTGGTGTGAGTTTTGGATCATGACAGACTGTGAGAGGTGGATGTGGACATGCTATGAGTTGCAGATCTGGACACTGTGTGAGTTGTAGATCTGGACAGGGTATTAATTGTCAATCTAAACAGGGTGTGAGTTGTGGATCTGGACAGGGTGGTAATTGTCAATCTAAACAGGCTGTGAATTGTGGATCTGGATAGGGTGTCAGTTGCGGATTTGGACAGTGTGTGAGTTGTCACTCTGGCCAAGGAGTGAGTGGTCAATTTGGAGAGGGCGTGAGTTGTCAATCTGGAAAGGGTGAGAGCTGTGGATCTGGACAGGGTGTGAGTTTGGATCTGGACAGTGTGTGAGTTGTGGATCTGGCAGGGTGTCAGTTGCAGATCTCTACAGGGTGTGAGCTGTCAATCTTGTCAGGGTATGAATTGTCAATTTGCAGAGCGTGTGAGGTGTCAATCTGCACTAACTGTGAATTTTATATCTGGACAGAGATTGAGTTGTCAATCTGGAGCTGGTGTGAGTTTTGGATCAATGCAGTGTGTGAGTTCTGCATCTGGACAGGGTGTGAGTTGTGGATCTGGATGTGGTATTACTTGCTGATCAGGACAGTGTGTGATTTCTAGATATGGGCAGGGTGTGGGCTATCACTCAGGACAGGGTGTGAGTTGTGTTTCTGAACAGAGTGTGAGTTGTGGATCTGGACAGGGTGTGAGTTGAAGATCTGGACATGGTATGAGTTGCGGATCTGGACAGTTTGTGAGTTGTGGATCTGGACAGGGTGTGAATTATCAATCTAAACAGGTTATGAGTTGTGGATTTGGATAGGATGTTAATTGTCAATCTAAACAAGATGTGAATTGTGGATCTGGACAGGGTGTCAGTTGCGGATCTGGACTGGGTGTGAGTTTTCAATCTAGCAAGGGTGTAAGTTTTCAAATTTAGGAGGGTGTGAGTTGTCAATCTGGACAAGGTGTGAGTTGTGGATCTGGACAGGGTGTGAGTTGTGGATCTGGACACGCAATGAGTTGCGGATTTGGACAGTGTGTGAGTTGTGGATCTGGAGATTGTGTTAATTGTCAATCTAAACAGGGTGTGAGTTGTCGATCTGGACATGGTGCGAGTTGTAGATCTGCACATGGTATGTGATGCGAATCTGGACAGTGTGTCTATTGTGGATCTGGACAGGGTGTTAGTTGCAGAACTGGACAGGATGTGAGTTGTCAATCTTGCCAGGGTGTGAGTAGTCAATTTGGAGAGAGTGTGAGTTGTCAATCTGGACAGTGTGTGAGTTGTGGATCTGGACAGGGTGTTAATTGTCAATCTAAACATTGTGTGAGTTGTGTATCTGGAAAGGGTCTGAGTTGCGGATCTGGGCAAAGTCTGAGTTGTGGATCTGGACAGGGTGTTCATTCTCAAACTAAACAAGATGTGAGTTGTGGATCTGGACAGGGTGCAAGTTGTGGATCTCCACACCTTATGAGTTGCGGATCTGGACAGTGTGTCTGTTGTGGATCTGGACAGGGTGTTAAATGTCAATCTAAAAATGGTGTAAAATGCGGATATGGACAGTGTGTCATTTGCAGATCTGGACAGGCTGTGAGTTGTGAATCTTGACAGGGTGTGAGTTGTAAATCTGGGCAGGGTGTGAGTTGTGGATCTTGACAGGATATGAGTTGCAGATCTGGACAGTGTGTGAGTTGTAGATCTGGACAGGGTATTAATTGTTAATCTAAACAGGGTGTGAGTTGTGGATCTGGACAGGGTGGTAATTGTCAATCTAAACAGGCTGTGAATTGTGGATCTGGATAGGGTGTCAGTTGCGGATCTGGACAGGGTGTGAGTTGTCACTCTGGCCAAGGTGTGAGTTGTCAATTTGGAGAGGGTGTGAGTTGTCAATCTGGAATGGGTGAGAGCTGTGGATCTGGACAGGGTGTGAGTTTGGATCTGGACAGAGTGTGAGTTGTGGATCTGGCAGGGTGTCAGTTGTAGATCTCTACAGGTTTTGAGCTGTCAATCTTGCCAGGGTATGAATTGTCAATTTGCAGAGCGTTTGAGGTGTCAAGCAGGACTAACTGTGAATTTTATATCTGGGCAGAGATTGAGTTGTCAATCTGGAGCTGGTGTGAGTTTTGGATCAATGCAGGGAGTGAGTTCCGCATCTAGACAGGGTGTTAGTTGTGGATCTGGATACGGTATGAGTTTCTGATCTGGACAGTGTGTGAGTTCTAGATATGGACAGGGTGTGGGCTATCACTCTGGACAGGGTGTGAGTTGTCAATCTGGACAGGGAGTGAGTTGTGGATCTTGAAAGGATATGAGTTGCAGATCTGGACAGTGTGTGAGTTGTAGATCTGGACAGGGTATTAATTGTTAATCTAAGCAGGGTGTGAGTTGTGGATCTGGACAGGGTGTTAATTGTCAATCTAAACAGGCTGTGAATTGTGGATCTGGATGTGGTATGAGTTGCCGATCTGGACAGTGTGTGAGTTGTGGATCTGGCAGGGTGTCAGTTGTAGATCTCTACAGGGTGTGAGCTGTCAATCTTGCCAGGGTATGAATTGTCAATTTGCAGAGCGTGTGAGGTGTCAATCTGGACTAGGTGTGAATTTTATATCTGGGCAGAGATTGAGTTGTCAATCTGGAGCTGGTGTGAGTTGTGGATCTGGACAGGGTGTGAGTTGTGGAACTACAGATGTTATGAGTTGCAGATCTGGACAGTGTGTGAGTTGTGGATCTGGACATTGTGTTAAATGTCAATCAAAACAGGGTGTGAGTTGTGGATCTGGCAGGGTGGTCAGTTGCAGATCTGGACAGGGTGTGAGCTGTCAATCTTGCGAATGTGTGAATTGTCAATTTGTAGAGCGTGTGAGGTGTCAATCTGGACAAACTGTGAATTTTATATCTGGGCAGAGATTGAGTTTTCAATCTGGAGCTGGTGTGACTTTTGGATCAATGCAGGGAGTGAGATCCGCATCTAGACAGGGTGTGAGTTGTGGATCTGGTTATGGTATGAGTTGCCGATCTGGACAGTGTGTGAGTTCTAGATATGGACAGTGTGTGAGTTAGCACTCTGGACAGGGTGTGCGTTGTGTTTCTGAACAGAGTGTGAGTTGTGGATCTGGACAGGGTGTGAGTTGAAGTTCTGGACATGCTATGAGTTGCGGATCTGGACAGTTTGTGAGGTTTGGATCTGGACAGGGTGTGAATTGTCAATCTAAACAGGTTATGAGTTGTGGATTTGGATAGGGTGTTAATTGTAAATCTAAACAGGATGTGAATTGTGGATCTGGACAGGGTGTCAATTGTGGATCCGGACATGGTGTGAGTTTTCAATCTAGCCAGGGTGTAAGATTTCAATTTTCAAGGTGGTGTGAGTTGTCAATCTGGACAGGGTGTGAGTTATGGATCTGGAAAGGCTGTAAGTTGTGGATATGGACTTGCTATGAGTTGCAGATCTGGACAGTGTGCGAGTTGTGGATCTGGTCAGGCTGTTAATTGTCAATCTAAACTGGGTGTGAGTTGTGGATCTGGAAAGGTTGTGATTTGCGGATCTCGACAAGGTGTGAGTTGTCAATCTTGCCAGGGTGTGAGTTGTAAATTTGGAGAGGGATGTGTGTTGTCAATCTGGACAGGGTGTAAGTTGTGGATCTGGACGGGGTGCGAGTTGTGGATCTGGACAGGGTGTGAGTTGTGGACCTGGACAGTGTGTCGGTTGTGGATCTGGTCAGGCTGTTAAATGTCAATTTAAACATTGGGTGAGTTGTGGATGTGGACAGTGTGTCATTTGTGGATCTGGACAGTGTGTGAGTTGTGAATTTTGACAGGATGTGAGTGTAGCTCTGGGCAGGGTTTGAGTTGTGCATCTTGACAGGGTATGAGTTGCAGATCTGGACAGTGTGTGAGTTGTAGATCTGGACAGGGTATTAATTGTTAATCTAAACAGGGTGTGAGTTGTGGATCTGGACAGGGTGTTAATTGTCAATCTAAACAGGCTGTGAATTGTGGATCTGGATAGGGTGTCAGTTGCGGATCTGGACAGGGTGTGAGTTGTCACTCTGGCCAAGGTGTGAGTTGTCAATTTGGAGAGGGTGTGAATTGTCAATCTGGAATGGGTGAGAGCTGTGGATCTGGACAGGGTGTGAGTTTGGATCTGGACAGTGTGTGAGTTGTGGATCTGGCAGGGTGTCAGTTGTAGATCTCTACAGGGTTTGAGCTGTCAATCTTGCCAGGGTATGAATTGTCAATTTGCAGAGCATGTGAGGTGTCAATCTGGACTAACTGTGAATTTTATATCTGGGCAGAGATTGAGTTGTCAATCTGGAGCTGGTGTGAGTTGTGGATCTGGACAGGGTGTGAGTTGTAGATCTGGACAGGGTGTTAATCAATTGTCAATGTGTTAATTAATTGTCAATCTAAACATTGTGTGAGTTGTGGATCTGGACAGGGTGTGATTTGCAGATCTGGACAGCGTGTGAGTTTTCAATCTGGCCAAGATGTGAATTGTCAATTTGGAGAGTGTGTGAGTTGTGGATCTGGACAAGGTGTGAGATGTGGATCTGGACACGCAATGAGTTGCAGATTTGGACAGTATGTGAGTTGTGGATCTGGACATTGTGTTAATTGTCAATCTAAGCAGGGTGTGAGTTGTGGATCAGGACAGGGTGTGAGTTTGGATGTGGACAGTGAGTGATTTGTGGATCTGGACAGGGTGTTAATTGTCAATCGAAACAGTGTGTGAGTTGTGAATCTGGACAGGGTGTCAGTTGCAGAACTAGACAGGGTGTGAGTTGTCAATCTTGCCAGGGTGTTAAGTTGTAAATTTGGAGAGAGTGTGGGTTGTCAATCTGGACTGGGTGTGAATTGTATATCTGGGCAGAGATTGAGTTGTCAAGCTGCAGCTGGTGTGAGTTTTGGATCACGACAGACTGTGAGAGGTGGATGTGGACATGCTATGAGTTGCAGATCTGGACAGTGTGAGAGTTGTAGATCTGGACAGGGTATTAATTGTTAATCTAAACAGGGTGTGAGTTGTGGATCTGGACAGGGTGGTAATTGTCAATCTAAACAGGCTGTGAATTGTGGATCTGGATAGGGTGTCAGTTGCGGATCTGGACAGGGTGTGAGTTGTCACTCTGGCCAAGATGTGAGTTGTCAATTTGGAGAGGGTGTGAGTTGTCAATCTGGAATGGGTGAGAGCTGTGGATCAGGACAGGGTGTGAGTTTGGATCTGGACAGTGTGTGAGTTGTGGATCTGGCAGGGTGTCAGTTGTAGATCTCTACAGGGTTTGAGCTGTCAATCTTGCCAGGGTATGAATTGTCAATTTGCAGAACGTGTGAGGTGTCAATCTGGACTAACTGTGAATTTTATATCTGGGCAGAGATTGAGTTGTCAATCTGGAGCTGGTGTGAGTTGTGTATCTGGACAGGGTGTGAGTTGTAGATCTGGACAGGGTATTAATTGTCAATCTAAACATTGTGTGAGTTGTGGATCTGGACAGGGTGGGATTTGCAGATCTGGACAGTGTGTGAGTTTTCAATCTGGCCAAGATGTGAATTGTCAATTTGGAGAGTGTGTGAGTTGTGGATCTGGACAAGGTGTGAGATGTGGATCTGGACACGCAATGAGTTGCAGATTTGGACAGTATGTGAGTTGTGGATCTGGACATTGTGTTAATTGTCAATCTAAGCAGGGTGTGAGTTGTGGATCAGGACATGGTGGGATTTGCAGATCTGGACAGTGTGTGAGTTTTCATTCTGGCCAAGATGTGAATTGTCAATTTGGAGAGTGTGTGAGTTGTGGATCTGGACAAGGTGTGAGATGTGGATCTGGACACGCAATGAGTTGCAGATTTGGACAGTATGTGAGTTGTGGAACTGGACATTGTGTTAATTGTCAATCTAAGCAGTGTGTGAGTTGTGGATCAGGACAGGGTGTGAGTTTGGATCTGGACAGTGTGTGATTTGTGGATCTGGACAGAGTGTTAATTGTCAATCTAAACAGTGTGTGAGTTGTGGATCTGGAAAGGGTGTGAGTTGCGGATCTGGACAAGGAGTGTGTTGTGGATCTGGACCGGGTGCTAATTGTCAATCTAAACATGGTGTGAGTTGTGAATCTGGACAGGGTGTCAGTTGCAGAACTAGACAGGGTGTGAGTTGTCAATCTTGCCAGGGTGTTAAGTTGTAAATTTGGAGAGAGTGTGGGTTGTCAATCTGGACTGGGTGTGAATTGTATATCTGGGCAGAGATTGAGTTGTCAAGCTGCAGCTGGTGTGAGTTTTGGATCACGACAGACTGTGAGAGGTGGATGTGGACATGCTATGAGTTGCAGACTGGACAGTGTGTGAGTTGTAGATCTGGACAGGGTATTAATTGTCAATCTAAACAGGCTGTGAATTGTGGATCTGGATAGGGTGTCAGTTGCGGATCTGGACAGGGTGTGAGTTGTCACTCTGGCCAAGGTGTGAGTTGTCAATTTGGAGAGGGTGTGAGTTGTCAATCTGGAATGGGTGAGAGCTGTGGATCTGGACAGGGTGTGAGTTTGGATCTGGACAGAGTGTGAGTTGTGGATCTGGCAAGGTGTCAGTTGTAGATCTCTACAGGTTTTGAGCTGTCAATCTTGCCAGGGTATGAATTGTCAATTTGCAGAGCATTTGATGTGTCAAACTGGACTAACTGTGAATTTTATATCTGGGCAGAGATTGAGTTGTCAATCTGGAGCTGGTGTGACTTTTGGATCAATGCAGGGAGTGAGTTCCGCATCTAGACAGGGTGTTAGTTGTGGATCTGGATACGGTATGAGTTTCTGATCTGGACAGTGTGTGAGTTCTAGATATGGACAGGGTGTGGGCTATCACTCTGGACAGGGTGTGAGTTGTCAATCTGGACAGGGATTGAGTTGTGGATCTTGACAGGATATGAGTTGCAGGTCTGGACAGTGTGTGAGTTGTAGATCTGGACAGGGTATTAATTGTTAATCTAAACAGGGTGTGAGTTGTGGATCTGGACAGGGTGTTAATTGTCAATCTAATCAGGCTGTGAATTGTGGATCTGGATAGGGTGTCAGTTGCGGATCTGGACAGGGTGTGAGTTGTCACTCTGTCCAAGGTGTGAGTTGTCAATTTGGAGACGGTGTGAGTTGTCAATCTAGAAAGGATGAGAGCTGTCGATCTGGACAGGGTGTGAGTTTGGATCTGGACAGTGTGTGAGTTGTGGATCTGGCAGGGTTTCAGTTGTAGATCTCTACAGGGTGTGAGCTGTCAATCTTGCCAGGGTATGAATTGTCAATTTGCAGAGCGTGTGAGGTGTCAATCTGGACTAGGTGTGAATTTTATATCTGGGCAGAGATTGAGTTGTCAATCTGGAGCTGGTGTGAGTTGTCAATTTGGGGAAGGTGTGAGTTGTCAATCTGGACAAGGTTTGAATTGTGGATCTGGACAGGTTGTGAGTTGTCGATCTGGACAGGGTGTTAATTGACAATCTAAACAGGCTGTGAGTTGTGGATATGGACAGTGTCTGATTTACGGATCTGGACAGGGTGTGAGTTGTTAATCTTGAAAGGGTATGAGTTGCAGATCTGGACAGTTGTGAGTTGTGGATCTGGACAGGGTGTTAATTGTCAATCTAATCCAGGTGTGAGTTGTGGATCTGGACAAGGTCTGATTTGTGGATCTGGACAGGGTGTGTGTTTTCAAACTGGCCAAGATGTGAATTGTCAATTTGGAGAGGGTGTGAGTTCTCAATCTGGACAGGGTGTGAATTGTGGATTTGGAAATGCTATGAGTTGTGGATCTGGACAGTGTGTGAGTTGTAGATCTGGACAGGGTGTTAATTGTCAATCTAAACAGGATGTGAATTGTGGATATGTACAGGGTGTCAGTTTATGATCTGTACAGTGTGTGAGTTTTCAATCTGGCAAGGATGTGAGTTGTCAATTTGGAGAGGGTGTGAGTTGTCAATCAGGACAAGGTGTGACTTGTGGATCTGGACTTGGTATAAGTTGCAGATCTGGACAGTGTGTGAGTTGTGGATCTGGACAGTTTGTTAAATGTCAATCAAAACATGTTGTGAGTTGTGGATCTGGCAGGGTGTCAGTTGCAGATCTGGACAGGGTGTGAGCTGTCAATCTTGCCAGGGTGTTAATTGTCAATTTGTAGAGTGTGTGAGGTGTCAATCTGGACTAACTGTGAATTTTATATCTGCGCAGAGATTGAGTTGTCAATCTGTAGCTGGTGTGAGTTTTGGATCAATGCACGGTGTGTGTTCGGCATCTGGACAGGGCGTGAGTTGTGGATCTGGACAGGGTGTGATTTGTGCAAATGGACATGATGTGAGTTTTCAATCTGGCCAGGATGTGAATTGTCAATTTGGAGAGGGTGTGAGTTGTTGGTCTGGACAGGCTGTGAGTTGTGGATCCGGACAGGGTGTGAGTTGAGGATCCGGACACGCAATGAGTTGCAGATTTGGACAGTGTGTGAGTTGTGGATCTTGACAGGGTGTGAGCTGTGGATCTAAACAGTGTGTGAGTTGTGGATCTGGCAGGGTGTTAGTTGTAGATCTCTACAGGGTGTGAGCTGTCAATCTTGCCAGGGTATGAATTGTCAATTTGCAGAGCGTGTGAGGTGTCAATCTGGACTAGGTGTGAATTTTATATCTGGGCAGAGATTGAGTTGTCAATCTGGAGCTGGTGTGAGTTGTCAATTTGGAGAAGGTGTGAGTTGTCAATCTGGACAAGGTTTGAATTGTGGATCTGGACAGGTTGTGAGTTGTCGATCTGGACAGGGTGTTAATTGACAATCTAAACAGGCTGTGAGTTGTGGATATGGACAGTGTCTGATTTACGGATCTGGACAGGGTGTGAGTTGTTAATCTGGAAAGGGTATGAGTTGCAGATCTGGACAGTTGTGAGTTGTGGATCTGGACAGGGTGTTAATTGTCAATCTAAACCAGGTGTGAGTTGTGGATCTGGACAAGGTCTGATTTGTGGATCTGGACAGGGTGTGTGTTTTCAAACTGGCCAAGATGTGAATTGTCAATTTGGAGAGGGTGTGAGTTCTCAATCTGGACAGGGTGTGAATTGTGGATTTGGAAATGCTATGAGTTGTGGATCTGGACAGTGTGTGAGTTGTAGATCTGGACAGGGTGTTAATTGTCAATCTAAACAGGATGTGAATTGTGGATATGTACAGGGTGTCAGTTTATGATCTGTACAGTGTGTGAGTTTTCAATCTGGCAAGGATGTGAGTTGTCAATTTGGAGAGGGTGTGAGTTGTCAATCAGGACAAGGTGTGACTTGTGGATCTGGACTTGGTATAAGTTGCAGATCTGGACAGTGTGTGAGTTGTGGATCTGGACAGTTTGTTAAATGTCAATCAAAACATGTTGTGAGTTGTGGATCTGGCAGGGTGTCAGTTGCAGATCTGGACAGGGTGTGAGTTGTGGATCTGGACAGTTTGTTAAATGTCAATCAAAACATGTTGTGAGTTGTGGATCTGGCAGGGTGTCAGTTGCAGATCTGGACAGGGTGTGAGCTGTCAATCTTGCCAGGGTGTTAATTGTCAATTTGTAGAGTGTGTGAGGTGTCAATCTGGACTAACTGTGAATTTTATATCTGCGCAGAGATTGAGTTGTCAATCTGTAGCTGGTGTGAGTTTTGGATCAATGCACGGTGTGTGTTCGGCATCTGGACAGGGCGTGAGTTGTGGATCTGGACAGGGTGTGATTTGTGCAAATGGACATGATGTGAGTTTTCAATCTGGCCAGTATGTGAATTGTCAATTTGGAGAGGGTGTGAGTTGTCAATCTGGACAGGCTGTGCGTTGTGGATCTGGACAGGGTGTGAGTTGAGGATCCGGACACACAATGAGCTGCAGATTTGGACAGTGTGTGAGTTGTGGATCAGGACATTGTGTTAATTGTCAATCTAAACAGGGTGTGAGTTGTGGATCTGGACATTGTGTTAACTGTCAATCTAAACAGGGTGTGAGTTGTGGATCTGGACAGGGTGTCAGTTGCAGAAGTGGACAAGGTGTGAGTTGTCAATCTTGCCAGGGTGTGAGTAGTCAATTTGGAGAGAGTGTGAGTTGTCAATCTGGACAGGGTATGAGTTGTGGATCTTGACAGGTTGTGAGCTGTGGATCTGGACAGTGTGTGAGTTGTGGATCTGGACAGGGTGTTAATTGTCAATCTAAACAGTGTGTGAGAATCTGGATCTGGACAGTATGTGAGTTGCAGATTTGGACCGGGTGTTAATTTTCAATCTAAACAGGGTGCGAGTTGTGGATCAGGACAGGTTGTTAATTGTCAATCTAAGCACGCTGTGAGTTGTGGATCTGGGCAGGGTGTCAATTGCGGATCTGGACAGGGTGTGAGTTGTCACTCTGGCCAGGGTGTGCGTTGACAACTTGCAGAGGGTGTAAGTTGTCAATCTGGACAGGGTTTGAGTTGTGCATCTGGACAGGGTGTGAGTTGTGGATCTTAACAGTGTGTGAGTTGTGGATCTGGACAGGGTATTAATTGTCAATCTAAACAGTGTGTGAGTTGTGGATCTGGAAGGGTGTGAGTTGCGGATCTGGACAAGGATTGCGTTGTGGATCTGGACAGGGAGTTACTTGTCCATCTAAACAGGGTGTGAGTTGTGAATCTGGACATGGTGTTAAATGTCAATCTAAACATGGTGTAAGTTGCGGATATGGACAGTGTGTCATTTGCAGATCTGGACAGGCTGTGAGTTATGATTCTTGAAAGGGTGTGAGTTGTAAATCTGGACAGGGTGTGAGTTGTGGATCTTGACAGGATATGAGTTGCAGATCTGGACAGTGTGTGCGTTGTGGATCTGGACAGGGTGTGATTTGTGCAAATGGACTAGGTGTGAGTTTTCAATCTGGCCAGGATGTGAATTGTCAATTTGGAGAGGGTGTGAGTTGTCAATCTGGACAGGCTGTGAGTTGTGGATCTGGAAAAGGTGTGAGTTGAGGATCCGGACACGCAATGAGTTGCAGATTTGGACAGTGTGTGAGTTGTGGTTCTGGACATTGTGTTAATTGTCAATCTAAACAGGGTGTGAGTTGTGTATCTGGACAGGGTGTCAGTTGCAGAAGTGGACAGGGTGTGAGTTGTCAATCTTGCCAGGGTGTGAGATGTCAATTTGGAGAGAGTGTGAGTTGTCAGTCTGGACAGGGTATGAGTTGTGGATCTTGACAGGGTGTGAGCTGTGGATCTGGACAGTGTGTGAGTTGTGCATCTAGACAGGGTGTTAATTGTCAATCTAAACAGTGTGTGAGAATGCGGATCTGGACAGTATGTGAGTTGCAGATCTGGACAGGGTGTTAATTGTCAATCTAAACAGGGATTGAGTTGTGGATCTGGCAGTGTGTCAGCTGCAGATCTTGACAGGGTGTGAGCTGTCAATCTTGCCAGGGTATGAATTGTCAATTTGCAGAGCGTGTGAGGTGTCAATCTGGACTAACTGTGAATTTTATATCTGGGCAGTGATTGAGTTGTCAATCTGGAGCTGGTGTGAGTTATGGATCAATGCAGGGTGTGAGTTCGGCATCTAGACAGGGTGTGAGTTGTGGATCTGGATATGGTATGAGTTGCTGATCAGGACAGTGTGTGAGTTCTAGATATGGACAGGTTGTGAGTTATCACTCTGGACAGGGCTTGAGTTGTGTTTCTGAACAGAGTGTGAGCTGTGGATCTGGACAGGGTGTGAGTTGAAGATCTGGAAATGCTATGAGTTGCAGATCTGGACAGGGTATGAATTGTCAATCTAAACAGGTTATGAGTTGTGGATTTGGATAGGGTCTTAATTGTCAATCTGGACAGGGTGTGAATTGGGGATCTGGACAGGGTGTCAGTTGTGGATCTGGACAGGGTGTGAGTTTTCAATCTAGCCAGGGTGTAAGTTTTCAATTTTGAGAGGGTGTGAGTTGTCAATCTGGACAGGGTGTGAGTTGTGGATCTTGACAGGGTGTGAGCTGTGGATCTGGACAGTGTGTGAGTTGTGGATCTAGACAGGGTGTTAATTGTCAATCTAAACAGTGTGTGAGAATGCGGATCTGGACAGTATGTGAGTTGCAGATCTGGACAGGGTGTTAATTGTCAATCTAAACAGGGTGTGAGTTGTAGATCTGGACAGGGTGTCAGTTGCAGAAGTGGACAGGGTGTGAGTTGTCAATCTTGCCAGGGTGTAAGTTGTTAATTTGGAGAGAGTATGAGTTGTCATTCTGGACGGGGTGTGAGTTGTCGATCTTGGCAGGGTGTTAATTGTCAATCTAAACAGTGTGTGAGCTGTGGATCTGGAAAGGTTGTGAGTTGCGCATCTGGACTTGGAATGTGTTGTGGAACTGGACAGGGTGTTAATTGTCAATCTAAACATGGTGTGAGTTGTGGATCTGGACAGGGTGACAGTTGCAGATCTGGACAGGGTGTGAGTTGTCAATCTTGCCAGGGTGTGAGTTGTAAATTTGGAGAGAGTGTCGGTTGGCAATCAGGACTGGGTGTGAATTGTACATCTGGCCAGAGAGTGAGGTGTCAAGCTGGAGCTGGTGTGAGTTTTAGATCATGACTGACTGTGAGAGGTGAATTTGGACATGCTATGAGTTGCAGATCTGGACAGTGTGTGAGTTGTAGATCTGGACAGGGTATTAATTGTCAATCTAAACAGGGTGTGAGTTGTGGATCAGGACAGGGTGTTAATTGTCAATCTAAACAGGCTGTGAATTGTGGATCTGGACAGGGTGTCAGTTGCGGATCTGGACAGGGTGTGAGTTGTCAATTTGGAAACGGTGTGAGTTGTCAATCTGGAAAGGTGAGAGCTGTGGATCTGGACAGGGTGTGAGTTTTGATCTGGACATTGTGTGAGTTGTGGATCTGGTCAGGGTGTTAATTGTGGATCTGCACATTGTATGAGTTGCGGATCTGGACAGTGTGTCTGTTGTGGATCTGGACAGGGTGTCAGTTGCAGAACTGGACAGGGTGTGAGTTGTCAATCTTGCCAGGGTATGAGTAGTCAATTTGGAGAGAGTGTGAGTTGTCAAACTGGCCTGGGTGTGAATTGTATATCTGGGCAGAGATTGATTGTCAATCTGGAGCTGGTGTGAGCTTTGCATCATGACAGAGTGTGAGAGGTGGATTTGGACATGCTATGAGTTGCGGATCTGAACAGTAGGTGAGTTGTCGATCTGGACAGAGTGTTAATTGTCAATCTAAACAGGTTATGAGTTGTGGATTTGGATAGGGTGTTAATTGTCAGTCTAAACAGGTTGTGAATTGTGTATCTGGACAGGGTGTCAATTGCGGATCTGGACAGGGTGTGAGTTTTCAATTTTGAGAGGGTGTGAGTTGTCAATCTGGACAGGGTGTGAGTTGTGGATTTGACAGGGTGTGAGCTGTGGATCTGGGCAGTGTGTGAGTTGTGGATCTGGACATGGTGTTAATTGTCAATCTAAACAGTGCGTGAGAATGCGGATCTGGACAGTATGTGAGTTGTAGATCTGGACAGGGTGTTAATTGTCAATCTAAACAGGGTGTGAGTTGTGGATCAGGACAGGGTGTTAATTGTCAATCTAAACACGCTGTGAATTGTGCATCTGGACAGGTGTCAATTGAGGATCTGGACAGGGTATGAGTTGTCCCACTGGCCAGGGTGTGCGTTGTCAATTTGGAGAGTGTGTGAGTTGTCAATCTGAACAGGGTTTGAGTTGCGCATCTGGACAGGGTGTGAGTTGTGAATCTTAACAGTGTGTGAGTTTTGGATCTGGACAGGGTGTTAATTGTCAATCTAAACAGTGTGTGAGTTGTGGATCTGGAAGGGTGTGAGTTGCAGATCTGGACAAGGAGTGCATTGTGGATCTGGACAGGGTGTTAATTCTCAATCTAAACAGGGTGTGAGTTGCGGATATGGACAGTGTGTCATTTGCAGATCTGGACAGGCTGTGAGTTTTGAATCTTGAAAGGGTGTGAGTTGTAAATCTGGACAGGGTGTGAGTTGTGGATCTTGACAGGATATTAGTTGCAGTTCGGGACAGTGTGTGCGTTGTGGATCTGGACAGGGTGTGATTTGTGCAAATGGACTAGGTGTGAGTTTTCAATCTGGCCAGGATGTGAATTGTCCATTTGGAGAGGGTGTGAGTTGTCAATCTGGACAGTGTATGAGTTGTGGATCTGAACAGGGTGTGAGTTGTGGATCTGGACACGCAATGAGTTGCCAATTTGGACAGTGTGTGAGTTGTGGATCTGGACATTGTGGTAATTGTCAATCTAAACAGGATGTGAGTTTTGGATCTGGACAGGGTGTCAGTTGCAGAACCGGACAGGGTGTGAGTTGTCAATCTTGCCAGGGTGTGAGTTGTCAATGTGGAGAGAGTTTGAGTTGTCAATCTGGACAGGGTGTCAGTTGTGGATCTTGGCAGGGTGTTAATTGTCAATCTAAACAGTGTGTGAGTTGTGGATCTGGAAAGGTTGTGAGTTGCGCATCTGGACATGGAATGCGTTGTGGATCTGGACAGGGTGTTAATTGTCAATCTAAACATGGTGTGAGTTGTGGATCTGGACAGGGTGTTAATTGTCAATCTAAACCAGGTGTGAGTTGTGGATCTGGACAAGGTCTGATTTGTGGATCTGGACAGGGTGTGTGTGTTTTCAAACTGGCCAAGATGTGAATTGTCAATTTGGAGAGGGTGTGAGTTCTCAATCTGGACAAGGTGTGAATTGTGGATTTGGAAATGCTATGAGTTGTGGATCTGGACAGTGTGTGAGTTGTAGATCTGGACAGGGTGTTAATTGTCAATCTAAACAGGATGTGAATTGTGGATATGTACAGGGTGTCAGTTTATGATCTGTACAGTGTGTGAGTTTTCAATCTGGCAAGGATGTGAGTTGTCAATTTGGAGAGGGTGTGAGTTGTCAATCAGGACAAGGTGTGACTTGTGGATCTGGACTTGGTATAAGTTGCAGATCTGGACAGTGTGTGAGTTGTGGATCTGGACAGTTTGTTAAATGTCAATCAAAACATGTTGTGAGTTGTGGATCTGGCAGGGTGTCAGTTGCAGATCTGGACAGGGTGTGAGCTGTCAATCTTGCCAGGGTGTTAATTGTCAATTTGTAGAGTGTGTGAGGTGTCAATCTGGACTAACTGTGAATTTTATATCTGCGCAGAGATTGAGTTGTCAATCTGTAGCTGGTGTGAGTTTTGGATCAATGCACGGTGTGTGTTCGGCATCTGGACAGGGTCTGAGTTGTGGATCTGGACAGGGTGTGATTTGTGCAAATGGACATGATGTGAGTTTTCAATCTGGCCAGGATGTGAATTGTCAATTTGGAGAGGGTGTGAGTTGTTGGTCTGGACAGGCTGTGAGTTGTGGATCCGGACAGGGTGTGAGTTGAGGATCCGGACACGCAATGAGTTGCAGATTTGGACAGTGTGTGAGTTGTGGATCTGGACATTGTGTTAATTGTCAATCTAAACAGGGTGTGAGTTGTGGATCTGGAAAGGGTGTGATTTGCAGATCTCGACAAGGTGTGAGTTGTCAATCTTGCCAGGGTGTGAGTTGTAAATTTGGAGAGTGATGTGTGTTGTCAATCTGGACAGGGTGTAAGTTGTGGATCTGGACAGGGTGCGATTTGTGGATCTGGACAGTGTGTGAGTTGTGGATCTGGACAGGGTGTTAATTGTCAATCTAAACGGGATGTGAGTTGTGGATCTGGACAGGGTGTGATTTGTGCAAAAGGACATGATGTGAGTTTTCAATCTGGCCAGGATGTGAATTGTCAATTTGGAGAGGGTGTGAGTTGTCAATCTGGACAGGCTGTGAGTTGTGGATCTGGACAGGGTGTGAGTTGAGGATCCGGACACGCAATGAGTTGCAGATTTGGACAGTGTGTGAGTTGTGGATCTGGATATTGTGTTAATTGTCAATCTAAACAGGGTGTGAGTTGTGGATCTGGACAGGGTGTCAGTTGCAGAAGTGGACAAGGTGTGAGTTGTCAATCTTGCCAGGGTGTGAGTAGTCAATTTGGAGAGAGTGTGAGTTGTCAATCTGGACAGGGTATGAGTTGTGGATCTTGACAGGTTGTGAGCTGTGGATCTGGACAGTGTGTGAGTTGTGGATCTGGACAGGGTGTTAATTGTCAATCTAAACAGTGTGTGAGAATCTGGATCTGGACAGTATGTGAGTTGCACATTTGGACAGGGTGTTAATTGTCAATCTAAACAGGGTGTGAGTTGTGGATCAGGACAGGTTGTTAATTGTCAATCTAAGCACGCTGTGAGTTGTGGATCTGGGCAGGGTGTCAATTGCGGATCTGGACAGGGTGTGAGTTGTCACTCTGGCCAGGGTGTGCGTTGACAACTTGCAGAGGGTGTAAGTTGTCAATCTGGACAGGCTTTGAGTTTTGCATCTGGACAGGGTGTGAGTTGTGGATCTTAACAGTGTGTGAGTTGTGGATCTGGACAGGGTGTTAATTGTCAATCTAAACAGTGTGTGAGTTGTGGATCTGGAAGGGTGTGAGTTGCGGATCTGGACAAGGATTGCGTTGTGGATCTGGACAGGGAGTTACTTGTCCATCTAAACATGGTGTGAGTTGTGAATCTGGACAAGGTGTTAAATGTCAATCTAAACATGGTGTAAGTTGCGGATATGGACAGTGTGTCATTTGCAGATCTGGACAGGCTGTGAGTTATGATTCTTGAAAGGGTGTGAGTTGTAAATCTGGACAGGGTGTGAGTTGTGGATCTTGACAGGATATGAGTTGCAGATCTGGACAGTGTGTGCGTTGTGGATCTGGACAGGGTGTGATTTGTGCAAATGGACTAGGTGTGAGTTTTCAATCTGGCCAGGATGTGAATTGTCAATTTGGAGAGGGTGTGAGTTGTCAATCTGGACAGGCTGTAAGTTGTGGATCTGGAAAAGGTGTGAGTTGAGGATCCGGACACGCAATGAGTTGCAGATTTGGACAGTGTGTGAGTTGTGGTTCTGGACATTGTGTTAATTGTCAATCTAAACAGGGTGTGAGTTGTGTATCTGGACAGGGTGTCAGTTGCAGAAGTGGACAGGGTGTGAGTTGTCAATCTTGCCAGGGTGTGAGATGTCAATTTGGAGAGAGTGTGAGTTGTCAGTCTGGACAGGGTATGAGTTGTGGATCTTGACAGGGTGTGAGCTGTGGATCTGGACAGTGTGTGAGTTGTGCATCTAGACAGGGTGTTAATTGTCAATCTAAACAGTGTGTGAGAATGCGGATCTGGACAGTATGTGAGTTGCAGATCTGGACAGGGTGTTAATTGTCAATCTAAACAGGGATTGAGTTGTGGATCTGGCAGTGTGTCAGCTGCAGATCTTGACAGGGTGTGAGCTGTCAATCTTGCCAGGGTATGAATTGTCAATTTGCAGAGCGTGTGAGGTGTCAATCTGGACTAACTGTGAATTTTATATCTGGGCAGTGATTGAGTTGTCAATCTGGAGCTGGTGTGAGTTATGGATCAATGCAGGGTGTGAGTTCGGCATCTAGACAGGGTGTGAGTTGTGGATCTGGATATGGTATGAGTTGCTGATCAGGACAGTGTGTGAGTTCTAGATATGGACAGGTTGTGAGTTATCACTCTGGACAGGGCTTGAGTTGTGTTTCTGAACAGAGTGTGAGCTGTGGATCTGGACAGGGTGTGAGTTGAAGATCTGGAAATGCTATGAGTTGCAGATCTGGACAGGGTATGAATTGTCAATCTAAACAGGTTATGAGTTGTGGATTTGGATAGGGTCTTAATTGTCAATCTGGACAGGGTGTGAATTGTGGATCTGGACAGGGTGTCAGTTGTGGATCTGGACAGGGTGTGAGTTTTCAATCTAGCCAGGGTGTAAGTTTTCAATTTTGAGAGGGTGTGAGTTGTCAATCTGGACAGGGTGTGAGTTGTGGATCTTGACAGGGTGTGAGCTGTGGATCTGGACAGTGTGTGAGTTGTGGATCTAGACAGGGTGTTAATTGTCAATCTAAACAGTGTGTGAGAATGCGGATCTGGACAGTATGTGAGTTGCAGATCTGGACAGGGTGTTAATTGTCAATCTAAACAGGGTGTGAGTTGTAGATCTGGACAGGGTGTCAGTTGCAGAAGTGGACAGGGTGTGAGTTGTCAATCTTGCCAGGGTGTAAGTTGTTAATTTGGAGAGAGTATGAGTTGTCATTCTGGACGGGGTGTGAGTTGTCGATCTTGGCAGGGTGTTAATTGTCAATCTAAACAGTGTGTGAGCTGTGGATCTGGAAAGGTTGTGAGTTGCGCATCTGGACTTGGAATGTGTTGTGGAACTGGACAGGGTGTTAATTGTCAATCTAAACATGGTGTGAGTTGTGGATCTGGACAGGGTGACAGTTGCAGATCTGGACAGGGTGTGAGTTGTCAATCTTGCCAGGGTGTGAGTTGTAAATTTGGAGAGAGTGTCGGTTGGCAATCAGGACTGGGTGTGAATTGTACATCTGGCCAGAGAGTGAGGTGTCAAGCTGGAGCTGGTGTGAGTTTTAGATCATGACTGACTGTGAGAGGTGAATTTGGACATGCTATGAGTTGCAGATCTGGACAGTGTGTGAGTTGTAGATCTGGACAGGGTATTAATTGTCAATCTAAACAGGGTGTGAGTTGTGGATCAGGACAGGGTGTTAATTGTCAATCTAAACAGGCTGTGAATTGTGGATCTGGACAGGGTGTCAGTTGCGGATCTGGACAGGGTGTGAGTTGTCAATTTGGAAACGGTGTGAGTTGTCAATCTGGAAAGGTGAGAGCTGTGGATCTGGACAGGGTGTGAGTTTTGATCTGGACATTGTGTGAGTTGTGGATCTGGTCAGGGTGTTAATTGTGGATCTGCACATTGTATGAGTTGCGGATCTGGACAGTGTGTCTGTTGTGGATCTGGACAGGGTGTCAGTTGCAGAACTGGACAGGGTGTGAGTTGTCAATCTTGCCAGGGTATGAGTAGTCAATTTGGAGAGAGTGTGAGTTGTCAAACTGGCCTGGGTGTGAATTGTATATCTGGGCAGAGATTGATTGTCAATCTGGAGCTGGTGTGAGCTTTGCATCATGACAGAGTGTGAGAGGTGGATTTGGACATGCTATGAGTTGCGGATCTGAACAGTAGGTGAGTTGTCGATCTGGACAGAGTGTTAATTGTCAATCTAAACAGGTTATGAGTTGTGGATTTGGATAGGGTGTTAATTGTCAGTCTAAACAGGTTGTGAATTGTGTATCTGGACAGGGTGTCAATTGTGGATCTGGACAGGGTGTGAGTTTTCAATTTTGAGAGGGTGTGAGTTGTCAATCTGGACAGGGTGTGAGTTGTGGATTTGACAGGGTGTGAGCTGTGGATCTGGGCAGTGTGTGAGTTGTGGATCTGGACATGGTGTTAATTGTCAATCTAAACAGTGAGTGAGAATGCGGATCTGGACAGTATGTGAGTTGTAGATCTGGACAGGGTGTTAATTGTCAATCTAAACAGGGTGTGAGTTGTGGATCAGGACAGGGTGTTAATTGTCAATCTAAACACGCTGTGAATTGTGCATCTGGACAGGTGTCAATTGAGGATCTGGACAGGGTATGAGTTGTCCCACTGGCCAGGGTGTGCGTTGTCAATTTGGAGAGTGTGTGAGTTGTCAATCTGAACAGGGTTTGAGTTGCGCATCTGGACAGGGTGTGAGTTGTGAATCTTAACAGTGTGTGAGTTTTGGATCTGGACAGGGTGTTAATTGTCAATCTAAACAGTGTGTGAGTTGTGGATCTGGAAGGGTGTGAGTTGCAGATCTGGACAAGGAGTGCATTGTGGATCTGGACAGGGTGTTAATTCTCAATCTAAACAGGGTGTGAGTTGCGGATATGGACAGTGTGTCATTTGCAGATCTGGACAGGCTGTGAGTTTTGAATCTTGAAAGGGTGTGAGTTGTAAATCTGGACAGGGTGTGAGTTGTGGATCTTGACAGGATATTAGTTGCAGTTCGGGACAGTGTGTGCGTTGTGGATCTGGACAGGGTGTGATTTGTGCAAATGGACTAGGTGTGAGTTTTCAATCTGGCCAGGATGTGAATTGTCCATTTGGAGAGGGTGTGAGTTGTCAATCTGGACAGTGTATGAGTTGTGGATCTGAACAGGGTGTGAGTTGTGGATCTGGACACGCAATGAGTTGCCAATTTGGACAGTGTGTGAGTTGTGGATCTGGACATTGTGGTAATTGTCAATCTAAACAGGATGTGAGTTTTGGATCTGGACAGGGTGTCAGTTGCAGAACCGGACAGGGTGTGAGTTGTCAATCTTGCCAGGGTGTGAGTTGTCAATGTGGAGAGAGTTTGAGTTGTCAATCTGGACAGGGTGTCAGTTGTGGATCTTGGCAGGGTGTTAATTGTCAATCTAAACAGTGTGTGAGTTGTGGATCTGGAAAGGTTGTGAGTTGCGCATCTGGACACGGAATGCGTTGTGGATCTGGACAGGGTGTTAATTGTCAATCTAAACATGGTGTGAGTTGTGGATCTGGACAGGGTGTTAATTGTCAATCTAAACCAGGTGTGAGTTGTGGATCTGGACAAGGTCTGATTTGTGGATCTGGACAGGGTGTGTGTGTTTTCAAACTGGCCAAGATGTGAATTGTCAATTTGGAGAGGGTGTGAGTTCTCAATCTGGACAGGGTGTGAATTGTGGATTTGGAAATGCTATGAGTTGTGGATCTGGACAGTGTGTGAGTTGTAGATCTGGACAGGGTGTTAATTGTCAATCTAAACAGGATGTGAATTGTGGATATGTACAGGGTGTCAGTTTATGATCTGTACGGTGTGTGAGTTTTCAATCTGGCAAGGATGTGAGTTGTCAATTTGGAGAGGGTGTGAGTTGTCAATCAGGACAAGGTGTGACTTGTGGATCTGGACTTGGTATAAGTTGCAGATCTGGACAGTGTGTGAGTTGTGGATCTGGACAGTTTGTTAAATGTCAATCAAAACATGTTGTGAGTTGTGGATCTGGCAGGGTGTCAGTTGCAGATCTGGACAGGGTGTGAGCTGTCAATCTTGCCAGGGTGTTAATTGTCAATTTGTAGAGTGTGTGAGGTGTCAATCTGGACTAACTGTGAATTTTATATCTGCGCAGAGATTGAGTTGTCAATCTGTAGCTGGTGTGAGTTTTGGATCAATGCACGGTGTGTGTTCGGCATCTGGACAGGGTCTGAGTTGTGGATCTGGACAGGGTGTGATTTGTGCAAATGGACATGATGTGAGTTTTCAATCTGGCCAGGATGTGAATTGTCAATTTGGAGAGGGTGTGAGTTGTTGGTCTGGACAGGCTGTGAGTTGTGGATCCGGACAGGGTGTGAGTTGAGGATCCGGACACGCAATGAGTTGCAGATTTGGACAGTGTGTGAGTTGTGGATCTGGACATTGTGTTAATTGTCAATCTAAACAGGGTGTGAGTTGTGGATCTGGAAAGGGTGTGATTTGCAGATCTCGACAAGGTGTGAGTTGTCAATCTTGCCAGGGTGTGAGTTGTAAATTTGGAGAGTGATGTGTGTTGTCAATCTGGACAGGGTGTAAGTTGTGGATCTGGACAGGGTGCGATTTGTGGATCTGGACAGTGTGTGAGTTGTGGATCTGGACAGGGTGTTAATTGTCAATCTAAACGGGATGTGAGTTGTGGATCTGGACAGGGTGTGATTTGTGCAAAAGGACATGATGTGAGTTTTCAATCTGGCCAGGATGTGAATTGTCAATTTGGAGAGGGTGGTGTGAGTTGTCAATCTGGACAAGCTGTGAGTTGTGGATCTGGACAGGGTGTGAGTTGAGGATCCGGACACGCAATGAGTTGCAGATTTGGACAGTGTGTGAGTTGTGGATCTGGATATTGTGTTAATTGTCAATCTAAACAGGGTGTGAGTTGTGGATCAGGACATTGTGTTAATTGTCAATCTAAACAGGGTGTGAGTTGTGGATCTGGACAGGGTGTCAGTTGCAGAAGTGGACAAGGTGTGAGTTGTCAATCTTGCCAGGGTGTGAGTAGTCAATTTGGAGAGAGTGTGAGTTGTCAATCTGGACAGGGTATGAGTTGTGGATCTTGACAGGTTGTGAGCTGTGGATCTGGACAGTGTGTGAGTTGTGGATCTGGACAGGGTGTTAATTGTCAATCTAAACAGTGTGTGAGAATCTGGATCTGGACAGTATGTGAATTGCAGATTTGGACAGGGTGTTAATTGTCAATCTAAACAGGGTGTGAGTTGTGGATCAGGACAGGTTGTTAACTGTCAATCTAAGCACGCTGTGAGTTGTGGATCTGGGCAGGGTGTCAATTGCGGATCTGGACAGGGTGTGAGTTGTCACTCTGGCCAGGGTGTGCGTTGACAACTTGCAGAGGGTGTAAGTTGTCAATCTGGACAGGCTTTGAGTTTTGCATCTGGACAGGGTGTGAGTTGTGGATCTTAACAGTGTGTGAGTTGTGGATCTGGACAGGGTGTTAATTGTCAATCTAAACAGTGTGTGAGTTGTGGATCTGGAAGGGTGTGAGTTGCGGATCTGGACAAGGATTGCGTTGTGGATCTGGACAGGGAGTTACTTGTCCATCTAAACATGGTGTGAGTTGTGAATCTGGACAAGGTGTTAAATGTCAATCTAAACATGGTGTAAGTTGCGGATATGGACAGTGTGTCATTTGCAGATCTGGACAGGCTGTGAGTTATGATTCTTGAAAGGGTGTGAGTTGTAAATCTGGACAGGGTGTGAGTTGTGGATCTTGACAGGATATGAGTTGCAGATCTGGACAGTGTGTGCGTTGTGGATCTGGACAGGGTGTGATTTGTGCAAATGGACTAGGTGTGAGTTTTCAATCTGGCCAGGATGTGAATTGTCAATTCGGAGAGGGTGTGAGTTGTCAATCTGGACAGGCTGTGAGTTGTGGATCTGGAAAAGGTGTGAGTTGAGGATCCGGACACGCAATGAGTTGCAGATTTGGACAGTGTGTGAGTTGTGGTTCTGGACATTGTGTTAATTGTCAATCTAAACAGGGTGTGAGTTGTGTATCTGGACAGGGTGTCAGTTGCAGAAGTGGACAGGGTGTGAGTTGTCAATCTTGCCAGGGTGTGAGATGTCAATTTGGAGAGAGTGTGAGTTGTCAGTCTGGACAGGGTATGAGTTGTGGATCTTGACAGGGTGTGAGCTGTGGATCTGGACAGTGTGTGAGTTGTGCATCTAGACAGGGTGTTAATTGTCAATCTAAACAGTGTGTGAGAATGCGGATCTGGACAGTATGTGAGTTGCAGATCTGGACAGGGTGTTAATTGTCAATCTAAACAGGGATTGAGTTGTGGATCTGGCAGTGTGTCAGCTGCAGATCTTGACAGGGTGTGAGCTGTCAATCTTGCCAGGGTATGAATTGTCAATTTGCAGAGCGTGTGAGGTGTCAATCTGGACTAACTGTGAATTTTATATCTGGGCAGTGATTGAGTTGTCAATCTGGAGCTGGTGTGAGTTATGGATCAATGCAGGGTGTGAGTTCGGCATCTAGACAGGGTGTGAGTTGTGGATCTGGATATGGTATGAGTTGCTGATCAGGACAGTGTGTGAGTTCTAGATATGGACAGGTTGTGAGTTATCACTCTGGACAGGGCTTGAGTTGTGTTTCTGAACAGAGTGTGAGCTGTGGATCTGGACAGGGTGTGAGTTGAAGATCTGGAAATGCTATGAGTTGCAGATCTGGACAGGGTATGAATTGTCAATCTAAACAGGTTATGAGTTGTGGATTTGGATAGGGTCTTAATTGTCAATCTGGACAGGGTGTGAATTGGGGATCTGGACAGGGTGTCAGTTGTGGATCTGGACAGGGTGTGAGTTTTCAATCTAGCCAGGGTGTAAGTTTTCAATTTTGAGAGGGTGTGAGTTGTCAATCTGGACAGGGTGTGAGTTGTGGATCTTGACAGGGTGTGAGCTGTGGATCTGGACAGTGTGTGAGTTGTGGATCTAGACAGGGTGTTAATTGTCAATCTAAACAGTGTGTGAGAATGCGGATCTGGACAGTATGTGAGTTGCAGATCTGGACAGGGTGTTAATTGTCAATCTAAACAGGGTGTGAGTTGTAGATCTGGACAGGGTGTCAGTTGCAGAAGTGGACAGGGTGTGAGTTGTCAATCTTGCCAGGGTGTAAGTTGTTAATTTGGAGAGAGTATGAGTTGTCATTCTGGACGGGGTGTGAGTTGTCGATCTTGGCAGGGTGTTAATTGTCAATCTAAACAGTGTGTGAGCTGTGGATCTGGAAAGGTTGTGAGTTGCGCATCTGGACTTGGAATGTGTTGTGGAACTGGACAGGGTGTTAATTGTCAATCTAAACATGGTGTGAGTTGTGGATCTGGACAGGGTGACAGTTGCAGATCTGGACAGGGTGTGAGTTGTCAATCTTGCCAGGGTGTGAGTTGTAAATTTGGAGAGAGTGTCGGTTGGCAATCAGGACTGGGTGTGAATTGTACATCTGGCCAGAGAGTGAGGTGTCAAGCTGGAGCTGGTGTGAGTTTTAGATCATGACAGACTGTGAGAGGTGAATTTGGACATGCTATGAGTTGCAGATCTGGACAGTGTGTGAGTTGTAGATCTAGACAGGGTATTAATTGTCAATCTAAACAGGGTGTGAGTTGTGGATCAGGACAGGGTGTTAATTGTCAATCTAAACAGGCTGTGAATTGTGGATCTGGACAGGGTGTCAGTTGCGGATCTGGACAGGGTGTGAGTTGTCAATTTGGAAACGGTGTGAGTTGTCAATCTGGAAAGGTGAGAGCTGTGGATCTGGACAGGGTGTGAGTTTTGATCTGGACATTGTGTGAGTTGTGGATCTGGTCAGGGTGTTAATTGTGGATCTGCACATTGTATGAGTTGCGGATCTGGACAGTGTGTCTGTTGTGGATCTGGACAGGGTGTCAGTTGCAGAACTGGACAGGGTGTGAGTTGTCAATCTTGCCAGGGTATGAGTAGTCAATTTGGAGAGAGTGTGAGTTGTCAAACTGGCCTGGGTGTGAATTGTATATCTGGGCAGAGATTGATTGTCAATCTGGAGCTGGTGTGAGCTTTGCATCATGACAGAGTGTGAGAGGTGGATTTGGACATGCTATGAGTTGCGGATCTGAACAGTAGGTGAGTTGTCGATCTGGACAGAGTGTTAATTGTCAATCTAAACAGGTTATGAGTTGTGGATTTGGATAGGGTGTTAATTGTCAGTCTAAACAGGTTGTGAATTGTGTATCTGGACAGGGTGTCAATTGCGGATCTGGACAGGGTGTGAGTTTTCAATTTTGAGAGGGTGTGAGTTGTCAATCTGGACAGGGTGTGAGTTGTGGATTTGACAGGGTGTGAGCTATGGATCTGGGCAGTGTGTGAGTTGTGGATCTGGACATGGTGTTAATTGTCAATCTAAACAGTGCGTGAGAATGCGGATCTGGACAGTATGTGAGTTGTAGATCTGGACAGGGTGTTAATTGTCAATCTAAACAGGGTGTGAGTTGTGGATCAGGACAGGGTGTTAATTGTCAATCTAAACACGCTGTGAATTGTGCATCTGGACAGGTGTCAATTGAGGATCTGGTCAGGGTATGAGTTGTCCCACTGGCCAGGGTGTGCGTTGTCAATTTGGAGAGTGTGTGAGTTGTCAATCTGAACAGGGTTTGAGTTGCGCATCTGGACAGGGTGTGAGTTGTGAATCTTAACAGTGTGTGAGTTTTGGATCTGGACAGGGTGTTAATTGTCAATCTAAACAGTGTGTGAGTTGTGGATCTGGAAGGGTGTGAGTTGCAGATCTGGACAAGGAGTGCATTGTGGATCTGGACAGGGTGTTAATTCTCAATCTAAACAGGGTGTGAGTTGCGGATATGGACAGTGTGTCATTTGCAGATCTGGACAGGCTGTGAGTTTTGAATCTTGAAAGGGTGTGAGTTGTAAATCTGGACAGGGTGTGAGTTGTGGATCTTGACAGGATATTAGTTGCAGTTCGGGACAGTGTGTGCGTTGTGGATCTGGACAGGGTGTGAGTTGTGCAAATGGACTAGGTGTGAGTTTTCAATCTGGCCAGGATGTGAATTGTCCATTTGGAGAGGGTGTGAGTTGTCAATCTGGACAGTGTATGAGTTGTGGATCTGAACAGGGTGTGAGTTGTGGATCTGGACACGCAATGAGTTGCCAATTTGGACAGTGTGTGAGTTGTGGATCTGGACATTGTGGTAATTGTCAATCTAAACAGGATGTGAGTTTTGGATCTGGACAGGGTGTCAGTTGCAGAACCGGACAGGGTGTGAGTTGTCAATCTTGCCAGGGTGTGAGTTGTCAATGTGGAGAGAGTTTGAGTTGTCAATCTGGACAGGGTGTCAGTTGTGGATCTTGGCAGGGTGTTAATTGTCAATCTAAACAGTGTGTGAGTTGTGGATCTGGAAAGGTTGTGAGTTGCGCATCTGGACATGGAATGCGTTGTGGATCTGGACAGGGTGTTAATTGTCAATCTAAACATGGTGTGAGTTGTGGATCTGGACAGGGTGACGGTTGGAGTACTGGACAGAGTGTGAGTTGTCAATCTTGCCAGGGTGTGAGTTGTAAATTTGGAGAGAGTGTGGGTCGGCAATCTGGACTGGGTGTGAATTGGATATCTGGCGAGAGATTGAGTTGTCAAGCTGGAGCTGGTGTGAGTTTTGGATCATGACTGACTGTGAGAGGTGGATTTGGACATGCTATGAGTTGCAGATCTGGACAGTGTGTGAGTTGTAGATCTGGACAGGGTATTAATTGTCAATCTAAACAGGGTGTGAGTTGTGGATCAGGACAGGGTGTTAATTGTCAATCTAAACAGGCTGTGAATTGTGGATCTGGACAGGGTGTCAGTTGCGGATCTGGACAGGGTGTCAGTTGTGAATTTGGAGAGGGTGTGAGTTGTCAATCTGGAAAAGGTGAGAGCTGTGGATCTGGACATTGTGTGAGTTTTGATCTGGACATTGTGTGAGTTGTGGATCTGGTCGGGGTGTTAATTGTGGATCTGCACATTGTATGAGTTGCGGATCTGGACAGTGTGTCTGTTGTGGATCTGGACAGGGTGTCAGTTGCAGAACTGGACAGGGTGTGAGTTGTCAATCTTGCCAGGGTATGAGTAGTCAATTTGGAGAGAGTGTGAGTTGTCAATCTGGCCTGGGTGTGAATTGTATATCTGGGCAGAGATTGATTGTCAATCTGGAGCTGGTGTGAGCTTTGCATCATGACTGAGTGCAAGAGGTGGATTTGGACATGCTATGAGTTGCGGATCTGGACAGTAGGTGAGATGTCGATCTGGACGGAGTGTTAATTGTCAATCTAAACATTGTGTGAGTTCTGGATCTGGACAGGGTGTTAATTGTCAATCTAAACATGCCGTGAATTGTGGATCTGGACATGGTGTCAGTTGCGGATCTAGACAGCATGTGAGTTGTCACTCTGGCCAGGGTGTGCTTTGTCAATTTGGAGAGTGTGTGAGTTGTCCATCTGGACAGGGTCTGAGCTGTGGATCTTGACAGGGTGTGAGCTGTGGATCTGGACAGTGTGTGAGTTGTGCATCTAGACAGGGTGTTAATTGTCAATCTAAACAGTGTGTGAGAATGCGGATCTGGACAGTATGTGAGTTGCAGATCTGGACAGGGTGTTAATTGTCAATCTAAACAGGGATTGAGTTGTGGATCTGGCAGTGTGTCAGCTGCAGATCTTGACAGGGTGTGAGCTGTCAATCTTGCCAGGGTATGAATTGTCAATTTGCAGAGCGTGTGAGGTGTAATCTGGACTAACTGTGAATTTTATATCTGGGCAGTGACTGAGTTGTCAATCTGGAGCTGGTGTGAGTTATGGATCAATGCAGGGTGTGAGTTCGGCATCTGGACAGGGTGTGAGTTGTGGATCTGGATATGATATGAGTTGCTGATCAGGACAGTGTGTGAGTTCTGGATATGGACAGGTTGTGAGTTATCACTCTGGACAGGGTTTGAGTTGTGTTTCTGAACAGAGTGTGAGTTGTGGATCTGGACAGGGTGTGAGTTGTGGATCTGGACAGGGTATGAATTGTCAATCTAAACAGGTTAGGAGTTGTGGGTTTGGATAGGGTGTTAATTGTCAATCTAAACAGGTTGTGAATTGTGGATCTGGACAGGGTGTCAGTTGCGGATCTGGACAGGGTGTGAGTTTTCAATCTAGCCAGGGTGTAAGTTTTCAATTTTGAGAGGGTGTGAGTTGTCAATCTGGACAGGGTGTGAGTTGTGGATCTTGACAGGGTGTGAGCTGTGGATCTGGACAGTGTGTGAGTTGTGGATGAGAACAGGGTGTTAATTGTCAATCTAAACAGTGCGTGAGAATGCGGATCTGGACAGTATGTGAGTTGTAAATCTGGACAGGGTGTTAATTGTCAATCTAAACAGGGTGTGAGTTGTGGATCCGGACAGGATGTTAATTGTCAATATAAACACACTGTGAATTGTGGATCTGGACAGGGTGTCAGTTGCGGATCTGGACAGGGTGTGAGTTGTCACTCTGGCCAGGGTGTGCGTGGTCAATTTGGAGAGTGTGTGAGTTGTCAATCTGGACAGGGTTTGAGTTGTGCATCTGGACAGAGCGTGAGTTGTGGATCTAAGTGTGTGAGTTGTGGATCTGGAAGGGTGTGAGTTGAGGATCTGGACAAGGAGTGCGTTGTGGATCTGGACAGGGTGTTAATTGTCAATCTAAATAGGGTGTGAGTTGTGGATCTGGACAGGGTGTTAAATGTCAATCTAAACATGGTGTAAGTTGCGGATATGGACAGTGTCATTTGTAGATCTGGACAGGCTGTGAGTTGTGAATCTTGAAAGGGTGTGAGTGTTCAATCTGGACAGGGTGTGAGTTGTCACTCTGGCCAGGGTGTGCGTTGTCAATTTGGAGGTTGTGTGAGTTGTCAATCTGGACAGGGTTTGAGTTGTGCATCTGGACAGGGTGTGAATTGTGGATCTTAACAGTGTGTGAGTTGTGGAACTGGACAGGGTGTTAATTGTCAATATAAATGGTGTGTGAGTTGTGGATCTGAAAAGGGTGTGAGTTGCGGATCTGGACAAGGTGTGCGTTGTGGATCTGGACTCGGTGTTAATTGTCAATCTAAACATGGTGTGAGTTGAGAATCTGGACAGGGTGACATTTGCAGAACTGGACAAGGTGTGATTTGTCAATCTTGCCAGGGTGTTAGTTGTAAATTTGGAGAGAGTGTTGGTTGTCATTCGGGACTGGGTGTGAATTGTATACCTGGGCAGAGATTGAGTTGTCAATCTGGAGCTGGTGTGAGTTTTGGATCATGACAGACTGTGAGAGTTGGATTTGGGCATTCTGTGAGTTGCAGATCTGGACAGTGTGTGAGTTGTATATCTGGAAAGGGTATTAATTGTCAATCTAAACGGGGTGTGAGTTGTGCATCTGGACAGGGTGTTAATTGTCAATCTAAACTGGCTGTGAATTGTGGATCTTGTTAGAGCGTCAGTTGCAGATCTGGACAGTGTTTGAGTTGCCATTCTGGCCAGTGTGTGAGTGGTCAATTTGGAGAGTGTGTGAGTTGTCAATCTGGAAAGGGTGAGAGCTGTGGATCTGGAGAGGGTGTCAGTTTGGATCAGGACAGTGTGTGAGTTGTGGATCTGCTCAGGGTGTTAATTGTCAATCTAAACAGGGTGTGAGCTGTGGATCTGGACAGGGTGTTAAATATCAATCTAAACATGGTGTAAGTTGCGGATAAGAACAGTGTGTCATTTGAAGATCTGGACAGGCTGTGAGTTTTGAATCTTGACAGGGTGTGAGTTGTAAATCTGGACAGGGTGTGAGTTGTGGATCTTGACAGGATATGAGTTGCAGATCTGGAGAGTGTGTGAGTTGTCAATCTTGCCAGGGTGTGAGTAGTCAATTTGGAATGTGTGTGAGTTGTTAGTTTGGACTGGATGTGAATTGTATATCTGGGCAGAGATTGAGTTGTCAATCTGGAGCTGGTGTGAGCTTTGCATCATGACAGAGTGTGAGAGGTGGATTTCGACATGCTATGAGTTGCGGATCTGGACAGTATGTGAGTTGTCGATCTGGACAGAGTGTTAATTGTCAATCTAAACAGGGTGTGAGTATTGGATCTGGACAGGGTGTTAATTGTCAATCTAAAAACGCTGTGAATTGTTAACTGGACATGGTGTCAGATGCGGATCTGGACAGGGTGTGAGTTGTCACTCTGGCCAGGGTGTGCTTTGTCAATTTGGAGAGTGTGTGAGTTGTCAATCTGGACAGAGTGTGAGTTGTGAATCTTGACAGGGTGTGAGTTGTGGGTCTCGAAAGGGTTTTAATTGTCAATCTGAACAGTGTGTGAGTTGTGGAACTGGAAAGGGTTTGAGTTGCGGATCTGGACAAAGAGTGCATTGTGGATCTGGACAGGGAGTCAATTGTCAATCTAAACATTGTGTGATTTGTGTATCTGGAAAGGGTCTGAGATGCAGATCTGGACAAGGTGTGAGTTGCGGATCGGGTCAGGGTGTTCATTCTCAATCTAAACAGGGCGCGAGTTGTGGATCTGGACAGGATGCGAGCTGTGGATCTGCACAATTTATGAGTAGCGGATCTGGAGGGGGGGTTAATTGTCAGTCTAAACAGGGTGTAAGTTGTGGATCTGCACAGGATGTAAGAGGTGGATCTGCACATGGTAAAAGTTGCGGATCTGGACAGTGTGTCAGAAGTGGAACTGGATAGGTGGTTAATTGTCAATCTAAACATGGTGCGAATTGTGAATCTGGACAGTGAGTCATTTGCAGATCTGGACAGGGTGTGAGTTGTGAATCTTGACAGGGTGTGAGTTGTAGATCTGGACAGGGTGTGAGTTGTGTATCTTGACAGGGAAGGGGTTGCAGATCTGGACAGTGTGTGAGTTGTGGATCTGGACAGGGTGTTAACTGTCAATCTAAACAGGTTATGAGTTGTGGATCTAGACAGGGTGTGATTTGCGGATCAGGAAATGGTGTGAGTTTTCAATCTGGCCAGGATGTGAATTGTCAATTTGGAGAGGTTGTGAGTTGTCAATCTGGACAGAGTTTGAGTTGCGGATCAGAACCGGGTGTGAGTTGTGGATCTGGTCACGCAATGAGTTGCAGATTTGGACAGTGTGTGAGTTGTGGATCTGGACATTGTGTTAATTGTCAATCTAAACAGGGTGTGAGTTGTGAATCTGGTCAGGGTGTCAGTTGCAGAACTGGACAGGGTGTGAGTTGATAATCTTGCCAGGGTGTCAGTTGTAAATTTGGAGAGAGTGTGATTTGTCAATCTGGACTGTGAGTGAATTGTATATCTGGGCAGAGATTGAGTTGTCAAGCTGGAGCTGTTGTGAGTTTTGGATAATGACAGAGGGTGAGAGTTGGGTTTGGACATGCTATGAGTTGCAGATCTGGACAGTGTGATAATTATCAGTCTAAACAGGGTCTATGTTGTGGATTTGGTCAGGGTGTTAATTGTCAATCTAAACAGGCTGCGAATTGTGGATCTGGACAGGGTGTCCGTTGCAGATCTGGACAGAGTGTGACTTGTCACTCTGGCCAGGGTGTGAGTTGTCAATTTGGAGAGGGTGGGAGTTGTCCATCTGTACAGGGTGTGAGTTGTGGATCTGGACAGGGTGTGAGTTGTGGAACTTGACAATGTGTTAGTTGGGGATCTGGACAGGGTGTTAATTGTCAATCTAAACAGTGTGTGAGTTGTGCATCTGGACAGGATGTGAGTGGTGGATCTGCACATGGTATGAGTTGCGGTTCTGGACAGTGTGTCAGTAGTGGAACTGGACAGGTGGTTAATTGTCCATCTAAACATGGTGTGAATTGTGAATCTGGACAGTGTGTCATTCGCAGATCTGGACAGGGTGTGAGTTGTGAATCTTGACATGGTGTGAGTTGCAGATCTGGACAAGGTGGGAGTTGTGGATCTGGACTGTGTGTTCATTCTCAATCTAAACAGGGTGGGAGTTGTGGATCTGGCCAGGATGCGAGTTGTGGATCTGCACAATTTATGAGTTGCGGATCTCGACATTGTGTCTGTTGTGCATCTGGACAGGGTGTTAAATGTCAATCTAAACATGGTGTAATTTGCGGATAAGGACAGTGTGTCATTTGCAGATCTGGAGAGGCTGTGAGTTGTGAATCTTGACAGGGTGTGAGTTCTAAATCTGGACAGGATGTGAGTTGTGGATCTGGACTGGGTGTGATTTGTTCAAATGGACATGGTGTGAGTTTTCAATCTGGCCAGGATGTGAATTGTCAATTTGGAGAGGGTGTGAGTTGTCAATCTGGACAGCGTGTGAGTTCTGGATCTGGACAGGGTGTGAGTTGTGGATCTGGACACGCAATGACTTGCAGATTTGGACAGTGTGTGAGTTGTGGATCTGGACATTGTGTTAATTGTCAGTCTAAACAGGGTGTGAGTTGCGAATTAGTCAGGGTGTCAGTTGCATAAATGGACAGGGTGTGAGTTGTCAATTTTGCCAGGGTGTGAGTTGTCAATTTGGAGAGAGTGTGAGTTGTCAATCTGGACTGGGTGTGAATTGTATATCTGGGCAGAGATTCAGTTGTCAATCTGGAGCTGCTGTGAGCTTTGGATCATGACACAGTGTCAGAGGTTCATTTGGCGATGCTATGAGTTGAGGATCTGGACAGTATGTGAGTTGTGGATCTAGACAGGGTGTTAATAGTCAATCTAAACATGCTGTGAATTGTGGATCTGGACAGGGTGTCAGTTGCGGATCTGGAAAGGGTGTAACTTATCACTTTGGCCAGGGTGTGCGTTGTCAAATTGGGCAGTGTGTGAGTTGTCAATCTGGAGAGGGTTTGAGTTGTGCATCTGGACAGAGTGTGAGTTGTGGATCTTAACAGTGTGTGAGTTATGGATCTGGACAGGGTATTAATTGTCAATCTAAAAAGTGTCTGAGTTGTGGATCTGGATAGGGTGTGAGTTGTGGATCTGGACAAGGAGTACGTTGTGGATCTGGACAGGGTGTTAATTGTCAATCTAAACCGGGTGTGAGTTGTGGATCTGGACAGGGTGACAGTTGCAGAACTGGACAGGGTGTGAGTTGTCAATCATGCCATGTTGTTAGTTGTAAATTTGGAGAGAGTGTTGGTTGTCAATCGAGAATGGGTGTGAATGGTATATCTGGGCAGAGATTGAGTTGTCAAGCTGGAGCTGGTGTGTGTTTTGGGTCACGACAGACTGTGAGAGGTGGATTTGGACATGCTATGGGTTGCAGATCAGGACAGTGTGTGAGTTGTAGATCTGGACAGGGTATTACTTTTCAATCTAAACAGGGTGTGATTTCTGGTTCTGGACAGGGTGTTAATTGTCAATCTAAACAGGCTGTGAATTGTGGATCTGGACAGGGTGTTAATTGTCAATCTAAACAGGCTGTGAATTGTGGATCTGGACAGGGTGTCAGATGAGGATCTGGACAGGGTGTGAGTTGTCAATTTGGACATGGTGTGAGTTGTCAATCTGGAAAGGGTGAGAGTTGTGGATCTGGACAGGGTGTGAGTTTGGATCTGGACAGTGTGTGAGTTGTGGATCTGGTCACGGTGTTAATTGTCAATCTAAACAGGTTGTGAGTTGTGGATCTGGACATGGTGCGAGTTGCGGATCTGCACATGGTATGAGTTGCGGATCTGGACAGTGTGTCTGTTGTGGATCTGGACAGTGTGTCAGTTGCAGAACTGCACAGGGTGTGAGTTGTCAATCTTGCCAGGGTCTGAGTAGTCAATTTGGAGAGAGTGTGAGTTGTCAATCTGGACTGGGTGTGAATTGTATATCTGGGCAGAGATTGAGTTGTCAATCTGGAGCTGGTGTGAGCTTTGCATCATGACAGAGTGTGAGATGTGGATTTGGACATGCTAAGAGTTGCGGATCTGGACAGTATGTGAGTTGTCGATCTGGACAGAGTGTTAATTGTCAATCTAAACAGGGTGTGAGTTCTGGATCTGGACAGGGTGTTAATTTTCAATCTAAACACGCTGTGAATTGTGCATCTGGAAATGTTGTCAAATGCGGATCCCGACAGGGTGTGAGTTGTCACTCTGGCCAGGGTGTGCTTTGTCAATTTGGAGAGTGTGTGAGTTGTCAATCTGGACAGGGTGTGTGTTGTGGATCTTGGCAGGGTGCGAGTTGTGGATCTGGACAGTGTGTGAGTTGTGGATCTGGACAGGGTGTTAATTGTTAATCTAAACAGTGTGTGAGTTGTGGATCTGCTAAAGGGTTTGAGTTGCGGATCAGGACAAGGAGTGCATTGTGGATCTGGACAGGGTGTTAATTGTCAATCTAAACATTGTGTGAGTTGTGTATCTGGAAAGGGTCTGAGTTGCGGATCAGGACAAGGAGTGCGTTGTGGATCTGGACAGGGTGATAAATGTTAATCTAAAAATGGTGTAAGTTGCGGATATGGACAGTGTGTCATTTGCAGATCTGAACAGGCTGTGAGTAGTGAATCGGACAGGGTGTGAGTTGTAAATCCAGACAGGGTGTGAGTTGTAGATTTTTACAGGATATGAGTTGCAGATCTGGACAGTGTGTGAGTTGTGGATCTGGACAGGGTGTTAATTGTCAATCTAAACAGGATGTGAGTTGTGGATCTGGACTGGGTGTGATTTGTGCCAATGGACATTGTGTGAGTTTTCAATCTGGCCAGGATGTGAATTGTCAATTTGGAGAGGGTGTAAGTTGTCAATCTGGACAGGGTGTGAGTTGTGGATCTGGACAGGGTGTGAGTTGTGGATCTGGACATTGTGTTAATTCTCAGTCTAAACAGGGTGTGTGTTGTGGATCTGGTCGGGGTGTCAGCTGCAGCACTGGAAAGGGTGTGAGTTGTTAATCTTGCCAGGGTGTTAGTTGTAAATTTGGAGAGAGTGTGAGTTGTCAATCTGGACTGGGAGTGAATTGTATATCTGGGCAGAGATTGAGTTGTCAAGCTGGAGCTGTTGTGAGTTTTGGATCATGACAGAGGGTGAGAGTTGGGTTTGGACATGCTATGAGTAGTGGATCTGGACAGTGTGTGAGTTGTAGATCTGGACAGTGTGATAATTGTCAGTCTAAACAGGTTCTGTGTTGTGGATCTAGACAGGGTGTTAATTGTCAATCTAAACAGGCTGCGAAATGTGGATCTGGACAGGGTTTCAGTTGCGGATCAGGACAGGGTGTGACTTGTCACTCTGGCCAGGGTGTGAGTTGTCAATTTGGAAAGGGTCAGAATTGTGCATCTGGACAGGGTGTGAGTTGTGGATCTGGACAGGGTGTGAGTTGTGGAACTGGACAATGTGTTAGTTGGGGATCTGGACAGGGTGTTAATTGTCAATTTAAACAGGATGTGAGTTGTGTATCTGCACAGGGTATGAGTTGCGGTTCTGGACAGTGTGTCAGTAGTTGAACTGGACAGGTGGTTAATTGTCAATCTAAACATGGTGTGAATTCTGTATCTGGACAGTGTGTCATTTGCAGATCTGGACATGGTGTGAGTTGTGAATCTTGACAGGAAAGGGGTTGCAGATCTGGACAGTGTGTGAGTTGTGGATCTGGACAGGGTGTTAATTGTCAATCTAAACAGGGTGTGAGTTCTGGATCTGGACAGGGTGTTAATTTTCAATCTGAACACGCTGTGAATTGTGCATCTGGAAATGTTGTCAAATGCGGATCCAGACAGGGTGTGAGTTGTCACTCTGGCCAGGGTGTGCTTTGTCAATTTGGAGAGTGTGTGAGTTGTCAATCTGGACAGGGTGTGTGTTGTGGATCTTGGCAGGGTGTGAGTTGTGGATCTGGACAGTGTGTGAGTTGTGGATCTGGACAGGGTGTTAATTGTCAATCTAAACAGTGTGTGAGTTGTGGATCTGCTAAAGGGTTTGAGTTGCGGATCAGGACAAGGAGTGCATTGTGGATCTGGACAGGGTGTTAATTGTCAATCTAAACATTGTGTGAGTTGTGTATCTGGAAAGGGTCTGAGTTGCGGATCAGGACAAGGAGTGCGTTGTGGATCTGGACAGGGTGATAAATGTTAATCTAAAAATGGTGTAAGTTGCGGATATGGACAGTGTGTCATTTGCAGATCTGAACAGGCTGTGAGTTGTGAATCGGACAGGGTGTGAGTTGTAAATCCAGACAGGGTGTGAGTTGTAGATTTTTACAGGATATGAGTTGCAGATCTGGACAGTGTGTGAGTTGTGGATCTGGACAGGGTATTAATTGTCAATCTAAACAGGATGTGAGTTGTGGATCTGGACTGGGTGTGATTTGTGCCAATGGACATTGTGTGAGTTTTCAATCTGGCCAGGATGTGAATTGTCAATTTGGAGAGGGTGTAAGTTGTCAATCTGGACAGGGTGTGAGTTGTGGATCTGGACCGGGTGTGAGTTGTGGATCTGGACATTGTGTTAATTCTCAGTCTAAACAGGGTGTGTGTTGTGGATCTGGTTGGGGTGTCAGCTGCAGCACTGGAAAGGGTGTGAGTTGTTAATCTTGCCAGGGTGTTAGTTGTAAATTTGGAGAGAGTGTGAGTTGTCAATCTGGACTGGGAGTGAATTGTATATCTGGGCAGAGATTGAGTTGTCAAGCTGGAGCTGTTGTGAGTTTTGGATCATGACAGAGGGTGAGAGTTGGGTTTGGACATGCTATGAGTTGTGGATCTGGACAGTGTGTGAGTTGTAGATCTGAACAGTGTGATAATTGTCAGTCTAAACAGGGTCTGTGTTGTGGATCTAGACAGGGTGTTAATTGTCAATCTAAACAGGCTGCGAAATGTGGATCTGGACAGGGTTTCAGTTGCGGATCAGGACAGGGTGTGACTTGTCACTCTGGCCAGGGTGTGAGTTGTCAAATTGGAAAGGGTCAGAATTGTGCATCTGGACAGGGTGTGAGTTGTGGATCTGGACAGGGTGTGAGTTGTGGAATTGGACAATGTGTTAGTTGGGGATCTGGACAGGGTGTTAATTGTCAATTTAAACAGGATGTGAGTTGTGTATCTGCACATGGTATGAGTTGCGGTTCTGGACAGTGTGTCAGTAGTTGAACTGGACAGGTGGTTAATTGTCAATCTAAACATGGTGTGAATTCTGTATCTGGACAGTGTGTCATTTGCAGATCTGGACATGGTGTGAGTTGTGAATCTTGACAGGAAAGGGGTTGCAGATCTGGACAGTGTGTGAGTTGTGGATCTGGACAGGGTGTTAATTGTCAATCTAAACAGGGTATGAGTTGTGGATCTGGACAGGGTGTGATTTGCAGATCTGGAAATGGTGTGAGTTTTCAATCTGGCCATGATGTGAATTGTCAATTTGGAGAGGGTGTGAGTTGTCAATCTGGACAGAGTTTTAGTTGTGTTTCAGAACAGGGTGTGAGTTGCGGATCTGGTCACGCAATGAGTTGCAGATTTGGACAGTGTGTGAGTTGTGGATCTGGATATTGTGTTAATTGTCAAACTAAACAGGGTGTCAGTTGTGGATCTGGACAGGATGTCAGTTTCAGAACTGGACAGGGTTTGAGTTGTCAATGATGACAGGGTCTGAGTTGTCAATTTGCAGAGAGTGCGAGTTTTCAATCTGCACTGGGTGTGAATTGTATGTCTGGGCAGAGATTGAGTTGTCAAGCTGGAGCTGGTGTGAGTTTTGGATCATGACAGAGTGTGTGAGGAGGATTTGGACATGCTATGCGTTGCGGATCTGGACAATGTGTGAATTGTAGATCTGGACAGGGTGCTAATTGTCAATCTAAACAGGGTGTGAGTTGTGGATCTGGACAGGGTGTGCGTTATGGATCTGGACATGGTATGAGTTGCTGGTCTGGACAATGTGTGAGTTGTGGATCTGGACAGGGTCTTACTTATCAATTTAAACAGGGCGTGAGTTGTGGATCTGGACAGGGTGTGAGTTGTGGATCTGGACCTGGTGTGAGTTGCCAATCAGGACTGGGTGTGAATTGTACATCTGGACAGTGTGTGAGTTGTGGATCTGTACAGTGTGTGAGTTGTGGATCTGGACAGGGTGTGAGTTGTGGATCTGCACAAGGTATGAGTTGCAGATCTGCACAGTGTGTCTATTGTGGATCTGGACAGGTTGTTATTTGTCCATTTGAACATGGTGTGAGTTGTGTGTATGGACAGTTTGTCATTTGCGGATCTGGACAGGGTGTGAGTTGTGAATCTTGACAGGGTGAGAGTTGCAGATCTGGACAGTGTGTGAGTTGTGGATCTGGACAGGGAGTTAATTGTCAATCTAAACAGGGTGTAAATTGTTGATCTGGACATGGTGTGATTTGCAGATCTGGACACTGTGTGAGTTTTCAATCAGGCCAGGATGTGAATTGTCAATTTGGAGAGGGTGTGAGTTGTCAATCTGGACAGGGTGTGAGTTGTGGATCTGGACAGGGTGTGAGTTGTGGATCTGGACATGCAATGAGTTGCGGGTTTGGACAATTTGTGAGTTGTGGATCTGGACATTGTGTTAATTGTCAATCAAAACAGGGTGTGAGTTGTGGATCTGGTCAGGGTGTCAATTGCAGCACTGGATAGAGTGTGAGTTGTTAATCTTGCCAGGGTGTTAGTTGTAAATTTGGAGAGAGTGTGAGTTGTCAATCTGGACTGGGAGTGAATTGGATATCTGGGCAGAGATTGAATCGTCAAGCTGGAGCTGTTGTGAGTTTTGGATCATGACAGAGGGTGAGAGTTGGGTTTGGACAAGCTATGTGTTGTGGATCTGGACAGTGTGTGAGTTGTAGACCTGGAGAGTGTGATAATTGTCAGTCTAAACAGGGTCTGTGTTTTGGATCTGGACAGGGTGTCAGTTGCGGATCTGGACAGGGTGTGACTTGTCCATCTGGCCAGGGTGTGAGTTGTCAATTTGGAGAGGGTGTGAGTTGTCCATCTGGACAGGGTGTGAGTTGTGGATCTGGAAAGGGTGTGAGTTGTGGAACTGGACAACGTGTTAGTTGGGGATCTGGACAGGGTGTTAATTGTCAATCTAAACAGTGTGTGAGTTGTGGATCTGGACAGGATGTGAGTTGTTTATCTGCACATGGTATGAGTTGCAGATCTGGACAGTGTGTTAGTGGATCTGGACAGGTGGTTAATTGTCAATCTAAACATGGTGTGAATTGTGAATCTGGACAATGTGTCATTTGCAGATCTGAACAGGATGTGAGTTGTGAATCTTGACAGGGTATGAGTTGTAGATCTGGACAGGGTGTGAGTTGTGTATCTTGACAGGGAAGGGGTTGCAGTTCAGTAAAGTGTGTGAGTTGTGGATCTGGGCATGGTGTAAATTGTCAATCTAAACATGGTATGAGTTGTGGATCTGGAAAGGGTATTATTTGCAGATCTGGAAATGGTGTGAGTTTTCAATCTGGCCAGGATGTGAATTGTCAATTTGGAGAGGGTGTGAGATGTCAATCTGGACAGAGTTTGAGTTATGGATCAGAACAGGGTGTGAGTTGTGGATCTGGTCACGCACGGAGTTGCAGATTTGAACAGTGTGTGGGTTGTGGATCTGGACATTGTGTTAATTGTCAATCTGAACAGGGTGTGAGTTTTGGATCTGGTCAGTGTGTCAGTTGCAGAACTGGACAGGGTGTGAGTTGATAATATTGCCAGGGTGTCAGTTGTAAATTTGGAGAGAGTGTGATTTGTCAATCTGGACAGGGAGTGAATTGTATATCTGGGCAGAGATTGAGTTGTCCAGCTGGAGCTGTTGTGAGATTTGGATCATGACAGAGGGTGAGAGTTGGGTTTGGACATGCTATGAGTTGCGGATCTGGACAGTGTGTGAGATGTAGATCTGAACAATGTGATAATTGTCAGTCTAAACAGGGTCTGTGTTGTGGATCTGGACAGTGTGTCAATTGTCAATCTAAACAGGCTGCGAATTGTCGATCTGGTCAGGGTGTTAGTTGCGGATTTGGACATGGTTTTAATTGTCAATCTAAACCGGGTATGATTTGTGGATCTGGACAGGGTGTGAGTTGTGGATCTGGACAGGGAGTTAATGATCAATCTAAACAGGGTGTGAGTTGTTGATCTGGACATGGTGTGATTTGAGGATCTGGACACAGTGTGAGTTTTCAATCAGGCCAGCATGTGAATTGTCAATTTGGAGAGGGTGTGAGTTGTCAATCTGGACAGGGTGTGAGTTGTGGATCTGGAAAGGGTGTGAGTTGTGGATCTGGACACGCAATGAGTTGCAGATTTGGACAATTTGTGAGTTGTGGATCTGGACATTGTGGTAATTGTCAATCTAAACAGGATGTGAGTTGTGGATCTGGTCAGGGTGTCAGTTGCAGAACTGGACAGTGTGTGAGTTGATAATATTGCCAGGGTGTCAGTTGTAAATTTGGAGAGAGTGTGATTTGTCAATCTGGACTGTGAGTGAATTGTATATCTGGGCAGAGATTGAGTTGTCCAGCTGGAGCTGTTGTGAGTTTTGGATCATGACAGAGGGTGAGAGTTGGGTTTGGACATGCTATGAGTTGCGGATCTGGACAGTGAGTGAGTTGTAGATCTGAACAATGTGATAATTGTCAGTCTAAACAGGGTCTGTGTTGTGGATCTGGACAGGGGGTCAATTGTCAATCTAAACAGGCTGCGAATTGTCGATCTGGTCAGGGTGTTAGTTGAGGATTTGGACATGGTTTTAATTGTCCATCTAAACCGGGTATGATTTGTGGATCTGGACAGGGTGTGAGTTGTGGATCTGGACAGGGAGTTAATGGTCAATCTAAACAGGGTGTGAGTTGTTGATCTGGACATGGTGTGATTTGCGGATCTGGACACAGTGTGAGTTTTCAATCAGGCCAGGATGTGAATTGTCAATTTGGAAAGGGTGTGAGTTGTCAATCTGGACAGGGTGTGAGTTGTGGATCTGGACAGGGTGTGAGTTGTGGATCTGGACACGCAATGAGTTGCAGATTTGGACAGTTTGTGAGTTGCGGATCTGGACATTGTGGTAATTGTCAATCTAAACAGGGTGTGAGTTTTGGATCTGGACAGGGTGTCAGTTGCAGAACCGGACAGTGTGTGACTTGTCACTCTGGCCAGGGTGTGAGTTGTCAATTTGGAGAGGGTGGGAGTTGTCCATCTGGACAGGGTGTGAGTTGTGGATCTGGACATGGTGTGAGTTGTGGAACTGTTCAATGTGTTAGTTGGGGATCTGGACAGGGTGTTAATTGTCAATCTAAACAGGGTGTGAGTTGTGGATCCGGACAGGATGTGAGTTGTGTATCTGCACATGGTATGAGTTGCGGTTCTGGACAGTGTGTCAGTAGTGGAACTGGACAGGTGGTTAATTGTCAATCTAAACATGGTGTGAATTGTGAATCTGGACAGTGTGTCATTTGCAGATCTGGACAGGATGTGAGTTGGGAATCTTGACATGGTGTGAGTTGTAGATCTGGACAGGGTGTGAGTTGTGTATCTTGACAGGAAAGGGGTTGCAGATCTGGACAGTGTGTGAGTTGCAGATCTGGGCAGGTTGCTAATTGTCAATCTAAAAAGGGTGTGAGTTATGGATCTGGACATGGTATGACTTGCTGGTCTGGACAATGTGTGAGTTGTGGATCTGGACAGGGTGTTACTTATCAATTTAAAAAGGGTGTGAGTTGTGGATCTGGACAGGGTGTGAGTTGTGGATCTGGACCTGGTGTGAGTTGCCAATCAGGACTGGGTGTGAATTGTACATCTGGACAGTGTGTGAGTTGTGGATATGGACAGGGTGTGAGTTGTGGATCTGCACAAGGTATGAGTTGCAGATCTGCACAGTGTGTCAGTTGTGGATCTGGACAGGTTGTTATTTGTCAATCTAAACATGGTGTGAGTCGTGTGCATGGACAGTGTGTCATTTGCAGATCTGGACAGGGTGTGAGTTGTGGATCGGGATATCGAGTTAATTGTCAATCTAAACAGGGTGTGAGTTGTTGATCTGGACATGGTGTGATTTGCAGATATGGACACAGTGTGAGTTTTCAATCTGGCCAGGATGTGAATTGTCAATTTGGAGAGGGTGTGAGTTGTCAATCTGGACATGGTGTGAGTTGTGGATCTGGACAGGGTGTGAATTGTGGATCTGGACACGCAATGAG
This sequence comes from Carcharodon carcharias, assembly GCF_017639515.1. Lineage (NCBI taxonomy): Eukaryota > Metazoa > Chordata > Chondrichthyes > Lamniformes > Lamnidae > Carcharodon > Carcharodon carcharias. Next base: position 66,432,211 of record NC_054481.1, on the reverse strand, counting down.
TTGCGGATTTGGACAATTGTGAGTTGTGGATCTGGACATTGTGTTAATTGTCAATCTAAACAGGGTGTGAGTTGTGGATCTGGTCAGGGTGTCAGTTGCAGAACTGGACAGTGTGTGAGTTGATAATATTGCCAGGGTGTCAGTTGTAAATTTGGAGAGAGTGTGATTTGTCAATCTGGACAGTGAGTGAATTGTATATCTGGGCAGAGATTGAGTTGTCAAGCTGGAGCTGTCGTGAGCTTTGGATCATGACAGAGGGTGAGAGTTGGGTTTGGACATGATATGAGTTGCGGATCTGGACAGTGTGTGAGTTGTAGATCTGGACAATGTGATAATTGTCAGTCTAAACAGGGTCTGTGTTGTGGATGTGGACAGGGTGTTAATTGTCAATCTAAACCAGGTATGATTTGTGGATCTGGACAGGGTGTGATTTGCAGATCTGGAAATGGTGTGAGTTTTCAATCTTGCCAGGATGTGAATTGTCAATTTGGAGAGGGTGTGAGTTGTCAATCTGGACAGAGTTTGAGTTGTGGTTCGGAACATGGTTGTGGATCCGGTCACGCAATGAGTTGCAGATTTGGACAGTGTGTGAGTTGTGGATCTGGACATTGTGTTAATTGTCAATCTAAACAGGGTGTGAGTTATGGATCTGGACATGGTGGCAGTTTCAGAACTGGACAGGGTTTGAGTTGTCAATCATGCCAGGGTCTGAGTTGTCAATTTGGTGAGAGTGTGAGTTGTCAATCTGGACTGGGTGTGAATTGTATATCTGGGCAGAGATTGAGTTGTCACCTGGGGCTGGTGTGAGTTTTGGATCATGACAGAGTGTGTGAGGAGGATTCGGACATGCTAAGAATTGTGGATCTGGACATTGTGTGAGTTGTTGATCTGGACAGGGTGTTAATTATCAATCTAAACAGGGTGTGAGTTGTGGATCTGGACAGGGTGTTAATTGTCAATCTAAACAGGCTATGAATTGTTGATCGGGACAGGGTGTCTGTTGCGGATCTGGACAGGGTGTGACTTGTGGATCTGGACACACAATGAGTTGCGGAATTGGACAATGTGTGAGTTGTGGATCTGGACATTGTGTTAATTGTCAATCTAAACAGGGTGTGAGTTGTGGATCTGGTCAGAGTGTCAGTTGCAGAACAGGATACGGTGTGAGTTGATAATCTTGCCAGGGTGTTAGTTGTCAATTTGGAGAGAGTGTGAGTTGTCAATCTGGACTGGGTGTGATTTGTATATCTGGGCAGAAATTGAGTTGTCAAGCTGGAGTTGGTGTGAGTTTTGGATCATGACAGAGGGTCAGGGGTGGATTTGGTCATGCTATGAGTTGCGGATCTGGAAAGTGTGCGAGTTGTAGATCTGGACAGTGCGTTAATTGTCAGTCTAAACTGAATGTGAATTGTGGAGCTGGACATGGTGTTAGTTGCGGATCTGGTCAGGCTATGAATTGTGCATCTGGACAGGATGTCAGTTGCGGATCTGTACAGGGTGTGACTTGTCACTCTGGACAGGGTGTTAATTGTCAATTTGACGAGGTTGTGAGTTCTCATTCTGGACAGGGTGAGAGTTGTGGATCTGGACAGGGTGGATATTGTGAATCTGGACACCGTATTTGTTGTTGATCTGGACATGGTGTGATTTGCGGATCTGGACACAGTGTGAGTTTTCAATCAGGCCAGGATGTGAATTGTCAATTTGGAAAGGGTGTGAGTTGTCAATCTGGACAGGGTGTGAGTTGTGGATCTGGACAGGGTGTGAGTTGTGGATCTGGACACGCAATGAGTTGCAGATTTGGACAGTTTGTGAGTTGCAGATCTGGACATTGTGGTAATTGTCAATCTAAACAGGGTGTGAGTTTTGGATCTGGACAGGGTGTCAGTTGCAGAACCGGACAGTGTGTGACTTGTCACTCTGGCCAGGGTGTGAGTTGTCAATTTGGAGAGGGTGGGAGTTGTCCATCTGGACAGGGTGTGAGTTGTGGATCTGGACATGGTGTGAGTTGTGGAACTGTTCAATGTGTTAGTTGGGGATCTGGACAGGGTGTTAATTGTCAATCTAAACAGGGTGTGAGTTGTGGATCCGGACAGGATGTGAGTTGTGTATCTGCACATGGTATGAGTTGCGGTTCTGGACAGTGTGTCAGTAGTGGAACTGGACAGGTGGTTAATTGTCAATCTAAACATGGTGTGAATTGTGAATCTGGACAGTGTGTCATTTGCAGATCTGGACAGGATGTGAGTTGGGAATCTTGACATGGTGTGAGTTGTAGATCTGGACAGGGTGTGAGTTGTGTATCTTGACAGGAAAGGGGTTGCAGATCTGGACAGTGTGTGAGTTGTAGATCTGGGCAGGTTGCTAATTGTCAATCTAAAAAGGGTGTGAGTTATGGATCTGGACATGGTATGATTTGTTGGTCTGGACAATGTGTGAGTCGTGGATCTGGACAGGGTGTTACTTATCAATTTAAAAAGGGTGTGAGTTGTGGATCTGGACAGGGTGTGAGTTGTGGATCTGGACCTGGTGTGAGTTGCCAATCAGGACTGGGTGTGAATTGTACATCTGGACAGTGTGTGAGTTATGGATGTGGACAGGGTGTGAGTTGTGGATCTGCACAAGGTATGAGTTGCAGATCTGCACAGTGTTTCAGTTGTGGATCTGGACAGGTTGTTATTTGTCAATCTAAACATGGTGTGAGTCGTATGCATGGACAGTGTGTCATTTGCGGATCTGGACAGGGTGTGAGTTGTGAATCTTGACAGGGTGTGAGTTGTAGATCTGGACAGGGTGTGAGTTGTGGATCTGGATAGGGAGTTAATTGTCAATCTAAACAGGGTGTGAATTGTTGATCTGGACGTGGTGTGATTTGCAGAAATGGACACAGTGTGAGTTTTCCATCTGGCCAGGATGTGAATTGTCAATTTGGAGAGGGTGTGAGTTGTCAATCTGGACATGGTGTGAGTTGTGGATCTGGACAGGGTGTGAGTTGTGGATCTGGACACGCGATGAGTTGAGGATTTGGACAATTGTGAGTTGTGGATCTGGACATTGTGTTAATTGTCAATCTAAACAGGGTGTGAGTTGTGGATCTGGTCAGGGTGTCAGTTGCAGAACTGGACAGTGTGTGAGTTGATAATATTGCCAGGGTGTCAGTTGTAAATTTGGAGAGAGTGTGATTTTTCAATCTGGACTGTGAGTGAATTGTACATCTGGGCAGAGATTGAGTTGTCAAGCTGGAGCTGTCGTGAGTTTTGGATCATGACAGAGGATGAGAGTTGGGTTTGGACATGCTATGAGTTGCGCATCTGGACAGTGTGTGAGTTGTAGATCTGGACAATGTGATAATTGTCAGTCTAAACAGGGTCTGTGTTGTGGATCTGGACAGGGTGTTAATTGTCAATCTAAACAGGCTGTGAATTGTGGATCTGGACATGGTGTCAGTTGCGGATCTGGACATGGTGTTAATTGTCATTCTAAACCGGGTATGGTTAGTGGATCTGGATAGGGTATGATTTGCAGATCTGGAAATGGTGCGAGTTTTCAATCTTGCCAGGTTGTGAATTGTCAATTTGGAGAGGGTGTGAGTTGTCAATCTGGACAGAGTTTGAGTTGTGGTTCGGAACAGGGTTGTGGATCTGGTCACGCAATGAGTTGCAGATTTGGACAGTGTGTGAGTTGTGGATCTGGACATTGTGTTAATTGTCAATCTAAATAGGCTGTGAGTTGTGGATCTGGACATGGTGGCAGTTTCAGAACTGGACAGGGTTTGAGTTGTCAATCATGCCAGGGTCTGAGTTGTCAATTTGGTGAGAATGTGAGTTGTCAATCTGGACTGGGTGTGAATTGTATATCTGGGCAGAGATTGAGTTGTCAAGCTGGAGCTGGTGTGAGTTTTGGATCATGACAGAGTGTGTGAGGAGGATTTGGACATGCTAAGAATTGCGGATCTGGACAGTGTGTGAGTTGTTGAACTGGACAGGGTGTTAATTATCAATCTAAACAGGGTGTGAATTGTGGATCTGGACAGGGAGTTAATTGTCAATCTAAACAGGCTGTGAATTGTTGATCGGGACAGGGTGTCTGTTGCGGATCTGGACAGGGTGTGACTTGTCACTCTGGCCAGGATGTGAGTTGAAATTTGGATAGTGTGTGAGCTGTCAATCTGGACAGGCTGTGAGTTGTGGATCTGGACACGCAATGAGTTGCGGATTTAGACAATGTGTGAGTTGTGGATCTGGACATTGTGTTAATTGTCAATCTAAACAGGGTGTGAGTTGTGGATCTCATCAGGGTGTCAGTTGCAAAACTGGATACGGTGTGAGTTGATAATCTTGCCATGGTGTTAGTTGTCAATTTGGAGAGAGTGGGAGTTGTCAATCTGTACTGGGTGTGAATTGTATATCTGGGCAGAGATTGAGTTGTCAAGCTGGAGCTGGTGTGAGTTTTGGATCATGACAGAGGGTCAGGGGTGGATTTGGTCATGCTATGAGTTGCGGATCTGGACAGTGTGTGAGTTGTAGATCTGGACAGTGTGTTAATTGTCAATCTAAACTGGGTGTGAATTGTGGAGCTGGACATGGTGTGATTTGCGGATCTGGTCAGGCTATGAATTGTGCATCTGGACAGGATGTCAGTTGCGGATCTGTACAGGGTGTGACTTGTCAGGGTGTTGATTGTCAATTTGACGAGGGTGTGAGTTCTCATTCTGGACAGGGTGAGAGTTGTTGATCGGGAAAGGTTGTAAGTTGTGAATCAGGACACCGTATTTGTTGTGGATCTGGACAGTGTGTGAGTTGTGCATCTGGACATTGTGGTAATTGTCAAGCTAAACAGGCTGCGAATTGTGGATCTGGACAGGGTGTCAGTTGCGGATCTGAACAGAGTGTGACTTGTCACTCTGGCCAGGGTGTGAGTTGTCAATTTGTAGAGGGTGGGAGTTGTCCATCTGGACAGGGTGTGAGTTGTGGATCTGGACATGGTGTGAGTTGTGGAACTGGACAATGTGTTAGTTGGGGATCTGGACAGGGTGTTAATTGTCAATCTAAACAGGGTGTGAGTTGTGGATCTGGACAGGATGTGAGTGGTGGATCTGCACATGGTATGAGTTGCGGTTCTGGGCAGTGTGTCAGTAGTGGAACTGGACAGGTGGTTAATTGTCCATCTAAACATGGTGTGAATTGTGAATCTGGACAGTGTGTCATTTGCAGATCTGGACAGGGTGTGAGTTGTGAATCTTGACAGGGTGTGAGTAGCAGATCTGGACAATTTGTGAGTTGTGGATCTGGACAGGGTGTTCATTCTCAATCTAAACAGGGTGTGAGTTGTGGATCTGGACAGGATGCGAGTTGTGGATCTGCACAATTTATAAGTTGCGGATCTCGACATTGTGTCTGTTGTGCATCTGGACAGGGTGTTAAATGTCAATCTAAACATGGTGTAAGTTGCGGATATGGACAGTGTGTCATTTGCAGATCTGGAGAGGCTGTGAGTTGTGAATCTTGACAGGGTATGAGTTCTAAATCTGGACAGGGAGTGAGTTGTGGATCTTGACAGGTTATGAATTGCACATCTGGAAAGTGTGTGATTTGTGGATCTGGACAGGGTGTTAAATGTCAATCTAAACAGGATGTGAGTTGTGGATCTGGACTGGGTGTGATTTGTTCAAATGGACATGGTGTGAGTTTTCAATGTGGCCAGGATGTGAATTGTCAAATTGGAGAGGGTGTGAGTTGTCAATCTGGACAGGGTGTGAGTTGTGGATCTGGACAGGGTGTGAGTTGTGGATCAGGACCCGCAATGAGTTGTGGATCTAGACAGCGTGTTAATTGTTAATCTAAACATGCTGTGAATTGTGGATCTGGACAGGGTGTCAGTTGCGGATCTGGACAGGGTGTAACTTTTCACTCTGGCCAGGGTGTGCGTTGTCAAATTGGAGAGTGTGTGAGTTGTCAATCTGGAGAGGGTTTGAGTTGTGCATCTGGACAGAGTGTGAGTTGTGGATCTTAACAGTGTGTGAGTTGTGGATCTGGACAGGGTGTTAATTGTCAATCTAAAAAGTGTCTGAGTTGTGGATCTGGAAAGGGTGTGAGTTGTGGATCTGGACAAGGAGTGCGTTGTGGATCTGGATAGGGTGTTAATTGTCAATCTAAACCGGGTGTGAGTTGTGGATCTGGACAGGGTGACAGTTGCAGAACTGGACAGGGTGTGAGTTGTCAATCATGCCAGGTTGTTAGTTGTAAATTTGGAGAAAGTGTGGGTTGTCAATCGAGAATGGGTGTGAATGGTATATCTGGGCAGAGATTGAGTTGTCAAGCTGGAGCTGGTGTGTGTTTTGGGTCATGACAGACTGTGAGAGGTGGATTTGGACATGCTATGAGTTGCAGATCTGGACAGTGTGTGAGTTGTAGATCTGGACAGGGTATTAATTTTCAATCTAAACAGGGTGTGATTTCTGGTTCTGGACAGGGTGTTAATTGTCAATCTAAACAGGCTGTGAATTGTGGATCTGGATAGGGTGTCAGTTGAGGATCTGGACAGGGTGTGAGTTGTCAATTTGGAGATGGTGTGAGTTGTCAATCTGGAAAGGGTGAGAGTTGTGGATCTGGACAGGGTGTGTGTTTGGATCTGGACAGTGTGTGAGTTGTGGATCTGGTCATGGTGTTAATTGTCAATCTAAACAGGGTGCGAGTTGTGGATCTGCACATTGTATGAGTTGCGGATCTGGACAGTGTGTCTGTTGTGGAATTGGACAGGGTGTCAGTTGCAGAACTGGACAGGGTGTGAGTTGTCAATCTTGCCAGGGTCTGAGTAGTCAATTTGGAGAGAGTGTGAGTTGTCAATCTGGACTGGGTGTGAATTGCATATCTGGGCAGAGATTGAGTTGTCAATCTGGAGCTGGTGTGAGCTTTGCATCATGACAGAGTGTGAGATCTGGATTTGGACATGCTAAGAGTTGCGGATCTGGACAGTATGTGAGTTGTCGATCTGGACAGAGCATTAATTGTCAATCTAAAAAGGGTGTGAGTTCTGGATCTGGACAGGGTGTTAATTTTCAATCTAAACACACTGTGAATTGTGCATCTGGACATGGTGTCAGTTGCTGATCCGGACAGGGTGTGAGTTGTCACTCTGGCCAGGGTGTGCTTTGTCAATTTGGAGAGTGTGTGAGTTGTCAATCTGGACAGGGTGTGAGTTGTGGATCTGGACAGGGTGACAGTTGCAGAACTGGACAGGGTGTGAGTTGTCAATCATGCCAGGTTGTTAGTTGTAAATTTGGAGAAAGTGTGGGTTGTCAATCGAGAATGGGTGTGAATGGTATATCTGGGCAGAGATTGAGTTGTCAAGCTGGAGCTGGTGTGTGTTTTGGGTCATGACAGACTGTGAGAGGTGGATTTGGACATGCTATGAGTTGCAGATCTGGACAGTGTGTGAGTTGTAGATCTGGACAGGGTATTAATTTTCAATCTAAACAGGGTGTGATTTCTGGTTCTGGACAGGGTGTTAATTGTCAATCTAAACAGGCTGTGAATTGTGGATCTGGACAGGGTGTCAGGTTAGGATCTGGACAGGGTGTGAGTTGTCAATTTGCAGATGGTGTGAGATGTCAATCTGGAAAGGGTGAGAGTTGTGGATCTGGACAGGGTGTGAGATTGGATCTGGACAGTGTGTGAGTTGTGGATCTGGTCAGGGTGTTATTTGTCAATCTAAACAGGGTGCGAGTTCTGGATCTGCACATTGTATGAGTTGCGGATCTGGACAGTGTGTCTGTTGTGGATCTGGACAGTGTGTCAGTTGCAGAACTGCACAGGGTGTGAGTTGTCAATCTTGCCAGGGTCTGAGTAGTCAATTTGGAGAGAGTGTGAGTTGTCAATCTGGACTGGGTGTGAATTGCATATCTGGGCAGAGATTGAGTTGTCAATCTGGAGCTGGTGTGAACTTTGCATCATGACAGAGTGTGAGATGTGGATTTGGACATGCTAAGAGTTGCGGATCTGGACAGTATGTGAGTTGTCGATCTGGACAGAGCGTTAATTGTCAATCTAAACAGGGTGTGAGTTCTGGATCTGGACAGGGTGTTAATATTCAATCTAAACACGCTGTGATTTGTGCATCTGGACATGGTGTCAGTTGATGATCCGGACAGGGTGTGAGTTGTCACTCTGGCCAGGGTGTGCTTTGTCAATTTGGAGATTGTGTGAGTTGTCAATCTGGACAGGGTGTGTGTTGTGGATCAGGACAGTGTGTGAGTTGTGGATCTGGACAGGGTGTTAATTGTCAATCTAAACAGTGTGTGAGATGTGGATCTGGAAAGGGTCTGAGTGGCGGATCAGGACAAGGAGGGCGTTGTGGATCTGGACAGGGTGTTAAATGTCAATCTAAACATGGTGTAAGTTGCGGATATGGACAGCGTTTCATTTGCAGAACTGGACAGGGTGTGAGTTGTGAATCTGGACAGGGTGTGAGTTGTAAATCCAGACAGGGTGTGAGTTGTAGATTTTTACAGGATATGAGTTGCAGATCTGGACAGTGTGTGAGTTGTGGATCTGGACAGGGTATTAATTGTCATCTAAACAGGATGTGAGTTGTGGATCTGGACTGGGTGTGATTTGTGCAAATGGACATTGTGTGAGTTTTCAATCTGGCCAGGATGTGAATTGTCAATGTGGAGACGGTGTGAGATGTCAATCTGGACAGGGTGTGAGTTGTGGATCTGGACAGGGTGTGAGTTGTGGATCTGGACAAACAATGAGTTGCAGATTGGGACAATTTGTGAGTTGTGGATCTGGACATTGTGTTAATTGTCAATCTAAACAGGGTGTGAGTTGTGGATCTGGTCAGGGTGTCAGTTGCAGCACTGGACAGGGTGTGAGTTGTTAATCTTGCCAGGGTGTTAGTTGTAAATTTGGAGAGATTGTGAGTTGTCAATCTGGACTGGGAGTGAATTGTATATCTGGGCAGAGATTGAGTTGTCAAGCTGGAGCTGTTGTGAGTTTTGGATCATGACAGAGGGTGAGAGTTGGGTTTGGAAATGCTATGAGTTGCGGATCTGGACAGTGTGTGAGTTGTAGATCTGGACAGTGTGATAATTGTCAGTCTAAACAGGGTCTTTGTTGTGGATCTAGACAGGGTGTTATTTGTTAATCTAAACAGGCTGCGAATTGTGGATCTGGACAGGGTGTGACTTGTCACTCTGGCCAGGGTGTGAGTTGTCAATTTGGAGGGGGTCGGAATTGTGCATCTGGACATGGTGTGAGTTTTGGATCTGGACAGGGTGTGAGTTGTGGAACTGGACAATGTGTTATTTGGGGATCTGGACAGGGTGTTAATTGTCAATCTAAACAGGGTGTGAGTTGTGGATCTGGACAGGATGTGAGTCGTGTATCTGCACATGGTATGAGTTGCGGTTCTGGACAGTGTGTCAGTAGTGGAACTGGACAGGTGGTTAATTGTCAATCTAAACATGGTGTGAATTGTGAATCTGGACAGTGTGTCATTTGCACATCTGGACAGGGTGTGAGTTGTGAATCTTGACATGGTGTGAGTTGTAGATCTAGACAGGGTGTGAGTTGTGCATCTTGACAGGAAAGGGATTGCAGATCTGGACAGGGTGTGAGTTGAGGATCTGGACAGGGTGTTAATTGTCAATCTAAACAGTGTATGAGTTGTGGATCTGGACAGGGTGTGATTTGCGGATCAGGAAATGGTGTGAGTTTTCAATCTGGCCAGGATGTGATTTGTAAATTTGGAGAGGGTGTGAGTTGTTAATCTGGACAGAGTTTGAGTTGTGTTTCAGAACAAGGTGTGAGTTGCGGATCTGGTCACGCAATGAGTTGCAGATTTGGACAGTGTGTGAGATGTGGATCTGGACATTGTGTTAATTGTCAATCTAAACAGGGTGTCAGTTGTGGATCTGGACAGGGTGTCAGTTGCATAAATGGACAGGGTGTGAGTTGTCAATCTTGCCAGGGTGTGAGTTGTCAATCTGGACTGGGTGTGAATTTTATATCTGGGCAGAGATTCAGTTGTCAATCTGGAGCTGCTGTGTGCTTTGGATCATGACACAGTGTGAGAGGTTCATTTGGACATGCTATGAGTTGCGGATCTGGACAGTATGTGAGTTGTGGATCTAGACAGGGTGTTAATTGTCAATCTAAACATGCTGTGAATTGTGGATCTGGACAGGGTGTCTGTTGCGGATCTGGACAGGGTGTAACTTGTCACTCTGGCCAGGGTGTGCGTTGTCAAATTGGAGAGGGTGTGAGTTGTCAATCTGGAGAAGGTTTGAGTTGTGCATCTGGACACAGTGAGAGTTGTAGATCTTAACAGTGTGTGAGTTGTGGATCTGGACAGGGTGATAATTATCAATCTAAAAAGTGTCTGAGTTGTGGATCTGGAAAGGGTGTGAGTTGTGGATCGGGACAAGGAGTGCGTTGTGGATCTGGACAGGGTGTTAATTGTCAATCTAAACCGGGTGTGAGTTGTGGATCTGGACAGGGTGACAGTTGCAGAACTGGACAGGGTGTGAGTTGTCAATCATGCCAGGTTGTTAGTTGTAAATTTGGAGAAAGTGTGGGTTGTCAATCGAGAATGGGTGTGAATGGTATATCTGGGCAGAGATTGAGTTGTCAAGCTGGAGCTGGTGTGTGTTTTGGGTCATGACAGACTGTGAGAGGTGGATTTGGACATGCTATGAGTTGCAGATCTGGACATTGTGTGAGTTGTAGATCTGGACAGGGTATTAATTTTCAATCTAAACAGGCTGTGAATTGTGGATCTGGACAGGGTGTCAGGTTAGGATCTGGACAGGGTGTGAGTTGTCAATTTGGAGATGGTGTGAGATGTCAATCTGGAAAGGGTGAGAGTTTTGGATCTGGACAGGGTGTGAGATTGGATCTGGACAGTGTGTGAGTTGTGGATCTGGTCAGGGTGTTATTTGTCAATCTAAACAGGGTGCGAGTTGTGGATCTGCACATTGTATGAGTTGCGGATCTGGACAGTGTGTCTGTTGTGGATCTGGACAGTGTGTCAGTTGCAGAACTGCACAGGGTGTGAGTTGTCAATCTTGCCAGGGTCTGAATAGTCAATTTGGAGAGAGTGTGAGTTGTCAATCTGGGCTGGGTGTGAATTGTATATCTGGGCAGAGATTGAGTTGTCAATCTGGAGCTGGTGTGAACTTTGCATCATGACAGAGTGTGAGATGTGGATTTGGACATGCTAAGAGTTGCGGATCTGTACAGTATGTGAGTTGTCAATCTGGACAGAGCGTTAATTGTCAATCTAAACAGGGTGTGAGTTCTGGATCTGGACAGGGTGTTAATATTCAATCTAAACACGCTGTGAATTGTGCATCTGGACATGGTGTCAGTTGCTGATCCGGACAGGGTGTGAGTTGTCACTCTGGCCAGGGTGTGCTTTGTCAATTTGGAGATTGTGTGAGTTGTCAATCTGGACAGGGTGTGTGTTTTGGATCAGGACAGTGTGTGAGTTGTGGATCTGGACAGGGTGTTAATTGTCAATCTAAACAGTGTGTGAGTTGTGGATCTGGAAAGGGTCTGAGTGGCGGATCAGGACAAGGAGGGCGTTGTGGATCTGGACAGGGTGTTAAATGTCAATCTAAACATGGTGTAAGTTGCGGATATGGACAGCGTGTCATTTGCAGAACTGGACAGGGTGTGAGTTGTGAATCTGGACAGGGTGTGAGTTGTAAATCCAGACAGGGTGTGAGTTGTAGATTTTTACAGGATATGAGTTGCAGATCTGGACAGTGTGTGAGTTGTGGATCTGGACAGGGTATTAATTGTCAATCTAAACAGGATGTGAGTTGTGGATCTGGACTGGGTGTGATTTGTGCAAATGGACATTGTGTGAGTTTTCAATCTGGCCAGGATGTGAATTGTCAATGTGGAGACGGTGTGAGATGTCAATCTGGACAGGGTGTGAGTTGTGGATCTGGACAGGGTGTGAGTTGTGGATCTGGACAAACAATGAGTTGCAGATTGGGACAATTTGTGAGTTGTGGATCTGGACATTGTGTTAATTGTCAATCTAAACAGGGTGTGAGTTGTGGATCTGGTCAGGGTGTCAGTTGCAGCACTGGACAGGGTGTGAGTTGTTAATCTTGCCAGGGTGTTAGTTGTAAATTTGGAGAGATTGTGAGTTGTCAATCTGGACTGGGAGTGAATTGTATATCTGGGCAGAGATTGAGTTGTCAAGCTGGAGCTGTTGTGAGTTTTGGATCATGACAGAGGGTGAGAGTTAGGTTTGGAAATGCTATGAGTTGCGGATCTGGACAGTGTGTGAGTTGTAGATCTGGACAGTGTGATAATTGTCAGTCTAAACAGGGTCTTTGTTGTGGATCTAGACAGGGTGTTATTTGTTAATCTAAACAGGCTGCGAATTGTGGATCTGGACAGGGTGTGACTTGTCACTCTGGCCAGGGTGTGAGTTGTCAATTTGGAGGGGGTCGGAATTGTGCATCTGGACAGGGTGTGAGTTTTGGATCTGGACAGGGTGTGAGTTGTGGAACTGGACAATGTGTTATTTGGGGATCTGGACAGGGTGTTAATCGTCAATCTAAACAGGGTGTGAGTTGTGGATCTGGACAGGATGTGAGTCGTGTATCTGCACATGGTATGAGTTGCGGTTCTGGACAGTGTGTCAGTAGTGGAACTGGACAGGTGGTTAATTGTCAATCTAAACATGGTGTGAATTGTGAATCTGGACAGTGTGTCATTTGCAGATCTGGACAGGGTGTGAGTTGTGAATCTTGACATGGTGTGAGTTGTAGATCTGGACAGTGTGTGAGTTGTGCATCTTGACAGGAAAGGGATTGCAGATCTGGACAGGGTGTGAGTTGAGGATCTGGACAGGGTGTTAATTGTCAATCTAAACAGTGTATGAGTTGTGGATCTGGACAGGGTGTGATTTGCGGATCAGGAAATGGTGTGTTTTCAATCTGGCCAGGATGTGATTTGTAAATTTGGAGAGGGTGTGAGTTGTTAATCTGGACAGAGTTTGAGTTGTGTTTCAGAACAAGGTGTGAGTTGCGGATCTGGTCACGCAATGAGTTGCAGATTTGGACAGTGTGTGAGATGTGGATCTGGACATTGTGTTAATTGTCAATCTAAACAGGGTGTCAGTTGTGGATCTGGACAGGGTGTCAGTTGCATAAATGGACAGGGTGTGAGTTGTCAATCTTGCCAGGGTGTGAGTTGTCAATCTGGACTGGGTGTGAATTTTATATCTGGGCAGAGATTCAGTTGTCAATCTGGAGCTGCTGTGAGCTTTGGATCATGACACAGGGTGAGAGGTTCATTTGGACATGCTAAGAGTTGCGGATCTGGACAGTATGTGAGTTGTGGATCTAGACAGGGTGTTAATTGTCAATCTAAACATGCTGTGAATTGTGGATCTGGACAGGGTGTCAGTTGCGGATCTGGACAGGGTGTAACTTTTCACTCTGGCCAGGGTGTGCGTTGTCAAATTGGAGAGGGTGTGAGTTGTCAATCTGGAGAAGGTTTGAGTTGTGCATCTGGACACAGTGAGAGTTGTAGATCTTAACAGTGTGTGAGTTGTGGATCTGGACAGGGTGATAATTATCAATCTAAAAAGTGTCTGAGTTGTGGATCTGGAAAGGGTGTGAGTTGTGGATCGGGACAAGGAGTGCGTTGTGGATCTGGACAGGGTGTTAATTGTCAATCTAAACCGGGTGTGAGTTGTGGATCTGGACAGGGTGACAGTTGCAGAACTGGACAGGGTGTGAGTTGTCAATCATGCCAGGTTGTTAGTTGTAAATTTGGAGAAAGTGTGGGTTGTCAATCGAGAATGGGTGTGAATGGTATATCTGGGCAGAGATTGAGTTGTCAAGCTGGAGCTGGTGTGTGTTTTGGGTCATGACAGACTGTGAGAGGTGGATTTGGACATGCTATGAGTTGCAGATCTGGACAGTGTGTGAGTTGTAGATCTGGACAGGGTATTAATTTTCAATCTAAACAGGGTGTGATTTCTGGTTCTGGACAGGGTGTTAATTGTCAATCTAAACAGGCTGTGAATTGTGGATCTGGACAGGGTGTCAGTTGAGGATCTGGACAGGGTGTGAGTTGTCAATTTGGAGATGGTGTGAGTTGTCAATCTGGAAAGGGTGAGAGTTGTGGATCTGGACAGGGTGTGTGTTTGGATCTGGACAGTGTGTGAGTTGTGGATCTGGTCATGGTGTTAATTGTCAATCTAAACAGGGTGCGAGTTGTGGATCTGCACATTGTATGAGTTGCGGATCTGGACAGTGTGTCTGTTGTGGAATTGGACAGGGTGTCAGTTGCAGAACTGGACAGGGTGTGAGTTGTCAATCTTGCCAGGGTCTGAGTAGTCAATTTGGAGAGAGTGTGAGTTGTCAATCTGGACTGGGTGTGAATTGCATATCTGGGCAGAGATTGAGTTGTCAATCTGGAGCTGGTGTGAGCTTTGCATCATGACAGAGTGTGAGATCTGGATTTGGACATGCTAAGAGTTGCGGATCTGGACAGTATGTGAGTTGTCGATCTGGACAGAGCATTAATTGTCAATCTAAAAAGGGATGAGTTCTGGATCTGGACAGGGTGTTAATTTTCAATCTAAACACACTGTGAATTGTGCATCTGGACATGGTGTCAGTTGCTGATCCGGACAGGGTGTGAGTTGTCACTCTGGCCAGGGTGTGCTTTGTCAATTTGGAGAGTGTGTGAGTTGTCAATCTGGACAGGGTGTGTGTTGTGGATCTTGACAGGCTGTGAGTTGTGGATCTGGACAGTGTGTGAGTTGTGGATCTGGACAGGGTGTTAATTGTCAATCTAAACAGTGTGTGAGTTGTGGATCTGCTAAAGGGTTTGAGTTGCAGATCAGGACAAGGAGTGCATTGAGGATCTGGACAGGGTGTTAATTGTCAATCTAAACATTGTGTGAGTTGTGTATCTGGAAAGGGTCTGAGTTGCAGATCAGGACAAGGAGTGCGTTGTGGATCTGGACAGGGTGTTAAATGTCAATCTAAACATGGTGTAAGTTGCGGATATGGACAGCGTGTCATTTGCAGATCTGGACAGGGTGTGAGTTGTGAATCTGGACAGGGTGTGAGTTGTAAATCCAGACAGGGTGTGAGTTGTAGATTTTTACAGGATATGAGTTGCAGATCTGGACAGTGTGTGAGTTGTGGATCTGGACAGGGTATTAATTGTCAATCTAAACAGGATGTGAGTTGTGGATCTGGACTGGGTGTGATTTGTGCAAATGGACATTGTGTGAGTTTTCAATCTGGCCAGGATGTGAATTGTCAATGTGGAGGCGGTGTGAGATGTCAATCTGGACAGGGTGTGAGTTGTGGATCTGGACAGGGTGTGAGTTGTGGATCTGGACAAACAATGAGTTGCAGATTGGGACAATTTGTGAGTTGTGGTTCTGACATTGTGTTAATTGTCAATCTAAACAGGGTGTGAGTTGTGGATCAGGTCAGGGTGTCAGTTGCAGCAGTGGACAGGGTGTGAGTTGTTAATCTTGCGAGGGTGTTAGTTGTAAATTTGGAGAGAGTGTGAGTTGTCAATCTGGACTGGGAGTGAATTGTATATCTGGGCAGAGATTGAGTTGTCAAGCTGGAGCTGTTGTGAGTTTTGGATCATGACAGAGGGTGAGAGTTGGGTTTGGAAATGCTATGAGTTGCGGATCTGGACAGTGTGTGAGTTGTAGATCTGGACAGTGTGATAATTGTCAGTCTAAACAGGGTCTTTGTTGTGGATCTAGACAGGGTGTTATTTGTTAATCTAATCAGGCTGCGAATTGTGGATCTGGAGAGGGTGTGACTTGTCACTCTGGCCAGGGTGTGAGTTGTCAATTTGGAGGGGGTCGGAATTGTGCATCTGGACATGGTGTGAGTTTTGGATCTGGACAGGGTGTGAGTTGTGGAACTGGACAATGTGTTATTTGGGGATCTGGACAGGGTGTTAATTGTCAATCTAAACACGGTGTGAGTTGTGGATCGGGACAGGATGTGAGTTGTGTATCTGCACATGGTATGAGTTGCGATTCTGGACAGTGTGTCAGTAGTGGAACTGGACAGGTGGTTAATTGTCAATCTAAACATGGTGTGAATTGTGAATCTGGACAGTGTGTTACTTGCAGATCTGGACAGGGTGTGAGTTGTGAATCTTGACATGGTGTGAGTTGTAGATCTGGACAGGGTGTGAGTTGTGTATCTTGACAGGAAAGGGGTTGCAGATCTGGACAGGGTGTTAATTGTCAATCTAAACAGTGTATGAGTTGTGGATCTGGACAGGGTGTGATTTGCGGATCAGGAAATGGTGTGAGTTTTCAATCTGGCCAGGATGTGAATTGTAAATTTGGAGAGGGTGTGAGTTGTTAATCTGGACAGAGTTTGCGTTGTAGTTCAGAACAGGGTGTGAGTTGCGGATCTGGTCACACAATGAGTTGCAGATTTGGACAGTGTGTGAGTTGTGGATCTGGACATTGTGTTAATTGTCAATCTAAACAGGGTGTCAGTTGTGGATCTGGACAGGGTGTCAGTTGCATAAATGGACAGGGTGTGAGTTGTCAATCTTGCCAGGGTGTGTGTTGTCAATCTGGACTGGGTGTGAATTTTATATCTGGGCAGAGATTCAGTTGTCAATCTGGAGCTGCTGTGAGCTTTGGATCATGACACCGTGTGAGAGGTTCATTTGGACATGCTATGAGTTGCGGATCTGGACAGTATGTGAGTTGTGGATCTAGACAGGGTGTTAATTGTCAATCTAAACATGCTGTGAATTGTGGATCTGGACAGGGTGTCAGTTGCGGATCTGGAAAAGGTCTAACTTGTCACTCTGGCCAGGGTGTGCGTTGTCAAATTGGAGAGGGTGTGAGTTGTCAATCTGGAGAAGGTTTGAGTTGTGCATCTGGACACAGTGAGAGTTGTGGATCTTAACAGTGTGTGAGTTGTGGATCTGGACAGGGTGATAATTATCAATCTAAAAACTGTCTGAGTTGTGGATCTGGAAAGGGTGTGAGTTGTGGATCTGGACAAGGAGTGCGTTGTGGATCTGGACAAGGTGTTAATTGTCAATCTAAACCGGGTGTGAGTTGTGGATCTGGACAGGGTGACAGTTGCAGAACTGGACAGGGTGTGAGTTGTCAATCATGCCAGGTTGTTAGTTGTAAATTTGGAGAAAGTGTGGGTTGTCAATCGAGAATGGGTGTGAATGGTATATCTGGGCAGAGATTGAGTTGTCAAGCTGGAGCTGGTGTGTGTTTTGGGTCATGACAGACTGTGAGAGGTGGATTTGGACATGCTATGAGTTGCAGATCTGGACAGTGTGTGAGTTGTAGATCTGGACAGGGTATTAATTTTCAATCTAAACAGGGTGTGATTTATGGTTCTGCACAGGGTGTTAATTGTCAATCTAAACAGGCTGTGAATTGTGGATCTGGACAGGGTGTCAGTTGAGGATCTGGAAAGGGTGTGAGTTGTCAATTTGGAGATGGTGTGCGTTGTCAATCTGGAAAGGGTGAGAGTTGTGGATCTGGACAGGGTGTGAGTTTGGATCTGGACAGTGTGTGAGTTGTGGATCTGGTCAGGGTGTTAATTGTCAATCTAAACAGGGTGTGAGATGTGGATCTGCACATGGTATGAGTTGCGGATCTGGACATTGTGTCTGTTGTGGAATTGGACAGGGTGTCAGTTGCAGAACTGGACAGGGTGTGAGTTGTCAATCTTGCGAGGGTCTGAGTAGTCAATTTGGAGAGAGTGTGAGTTGTCAATCTGGACTGAGTGTGAATTGCATATCTGGGCAGAGATTGAGTTGTCAGTCTGGAGCTGGTGTGAGCTTTGCATCATGACAGAGTGTGAGATGTGGATTTGGAGATGCTAAGAGTTGCGGATCTGGACAGTATGTGAGTTGTCGATCTGGACAGAGTGTTAATTGTCAATCTAAACAGGGTGTGAGTTCTGGATCTGGACAGCGTGCTAATTTTCAATCTAAACATGCTGTGAATTGTGCATCTGGACATGGTGACAGTTGCTGATCCGGACAGGGTGTGAGTTGTCACTCTGGCCAGGGTGTGCTTTGTCAATTTGGAGAGTGTGTGAGTTGTCAATCTGGACAGGGTGTGTGTTGTGGATCTTGACAGGGTGTGAGTTGTGGATCTGGACAGTGTGTGAGTTGTGGATCTGGACAGGGTGTTAATTGTCAATCTAAACAGTGTGTGAGTTGTGGATCTGCTAAAGGGTTTGAGTTGCGGATCAGGACAAGGAGTGCATTGAGGATCTGGACAGGGTGTTAAATGTCAATCTAAACATGGTGTAAGTTGCGGATATGGACAGTGTGTCATTTGCAGATCTGGACAGGCTGTGAGTTGTGAATCTGGACAGGGTGTGAGTTGTAAATCCAGACAGGGTGTGAGTTGTAGATTTTTGCAGGATATGAGTTGCAGAACAAAAACAGAATTACCTGGAAAAACTCAGCAGGTCAGGCAGCATCGGCGGAGAAGAAAAGAGTTGACGTTTCGAGTCCTCATGACCCTTCGACAGAACTAGTTCTGTCGAAGGGTCATGAGGACTCGAAACGTCAACTCTTTTCTTCTCCGCCGATGCTGCCTGACCTGCTGAGTTTTTCCAGGTAATTCTGTTTTTGTTTTGGATTTCCAGCATCCGCAGTTTTTTTGTTTTTATCTATGAGTTGCAGATCTGGACAGTGTGTGAGTTGTGGATCTGGACAGGGAGTTAATTGTCAAGCTAAACACGATGTGAGTTGTGGATCTGGACTGGGTGTGATTTGTGCAAATGGACATTGTGTGAGTTTTCAATCAGGCCAGGATGTGAAATGTCAATGTGGAGACGGTGTGAGATGTCAATCTGGACAGGGTGTGAGTTGTGGATCTGGACAGGGTGTGAGTTGTGGATCTGGACACGCAATGAGTTGCGGATTTGGACAATTTGTGAGTTGTGGATCTGGACAATGTGTTAATTGTCAATCTAAACAGGGTGTGAGTTGTGGATCTGGTCAGGGTGTCAGTTGCAGCACTGGACAGGGTGTGATTTGTTAATATTGCCAGGGTGTTAGTTGTAAATTTGGAGAGAGTGTGAGTTGTCTATCTGGACTGGGAGTGAATTGTATATCTGGGCAGAGATTGAGTTGTCAAGTTGGAGCTGTTGTGAGTTTTGGTTCATGACAGAGGGTGAGAGTTGGGTTTGGAAATGCTACGAGTTGCGGATCTGGACAGTGTGTGAGTTGTAGATCTGGACAGTGTGATAATTGTCAGACTAAACAGTGTCTGTGTTGTGGATCTAGACAGGGTGTTAATTGTCAATCTAAACAGGCTGCGAATTGTGGATCTGGACAGGGTGTCAGTTGCGGATCTGGACAGGGTGTGACTTGTCACTCTGGCCAGGGTGTGAGTTGTCAATTTGGAGAGGGTCGGAATTGTGCATCTGGACAGGGTGTGAGTGTTGTAGCTGGACATGGTGTGAGTTGTGGAACTGGACAATGTGTTAGTTGGGGATCTGGACAGGGTGTTAATTGTCAATCTAAACAGGGTGTGAGTTGTGGATCTGGACAGGATGTGAGTTGTGTATCTGCACATGATATGAATTGCGGTTCTGGGCTGTGTGTCAGTAGTGGAACTGGACAGGTGGTTAATTGTCAATCTAAACATTGTGTGAATTTTGAATCTGGACAGTGTGTCATTTGCAGATCTGGACAGGGTGTGAGTTGTGAATCTTGACATGGTGTGAGTTGTAGATCTGGACAGGGTGTGAGTTGTTTATCTTGACAGGGATGGGGTTGCAGATCTGGACAGTGTGTGAGTTGTGGATCTGGACAGGGTGTTAATTGTCAGTCTAAACAGGGTATGAGTTGTGGATCTGGACAGGGTGTGATTTGCGGATCTGGAAATGGTGTGAGTTTTCAATCTGGCCAGGATGTGAATTGTAAATATGGAGAGGGTGAGAGTTGTTAATCTGGACAGAGTTTTAGTTGTGTTTCAGAACTGGGTGTGAGTTGCGGATCTGGTCACGCAATGAGTTGCAGATTTGGACAGTGTGTGAGTTGTGGATCTGGACATTGTGTTAACTGTCAATCTAAACAGTGTCAGTTTCAGAACTGAACAGGGTTTGAGTTGTCAATGATGACAGGGTCTGAGTTGTCAATTTGGAGAGAGTGCGAGTTTTCAATCTGGACTGGGTGTGAATTGTATATCTGGGCAGAGATTGAGTTGTCAAGCTGGAGTTGGCGTGAGTTTTGGATCATGACAGAGTGTGTGAGGAGGATTTGGACATGCTATGCGTTGCGGATCTGGACAATGTGTGAGTTGTAGACCTGGACAGGGTGCTAATTGTCAATCTAAACAGGGTGTGAGTTGTGGATCTGGACAGGGTGTGCGTTATGGATCTGGACATGGTATGAGTTGCTGGTCTGGACAATGAGTGAGTTGTGGATCTGGACAGGGTCTTACTTATCAATTTAAACAGGGTGTGAGTTGTGGATCTGGACATTGTGTGAGTTGTGGATCTGGACCTGGTGTGAGTTGCCAATCAGGACTGGGGGTGAATTGTACATCTGGACGGTGTGTGATTTGTGGATATGGACAGGATGTGAGTTGTGGATCTGCACAAGGTATGAGTTGCAGATCTGCACAGTGTGTCAGTTGTGGATCTGGACTGGTTGTTATTTGTCAATCTAAACATGGTGTGAGTTGTGTGTATGGACAGTGTGTCATTTGCAGATCTGGACAGGGTGTGAGTTGTGGATCTGGACAATTTGTGAGTTGTGGATCTGGACATTGTGTTAATTGTCAATCTAAACAGGGTGTGAGTTGTGGATCTGGTCAGTGTGTCAGATGCAGCACTGGACAGAGTGTGAGTCGTTAATCTTGCCAGGGTGTTAGTTGTAAATTTGGAGAGAGTGTGAGTTGTCAATCTGGACTGGGAGTGAATTGGATATCTGCGCAGAGATTGAGTTGTCAAGCTGGAGCAGTTGTGAGTTTTGGATCATGACAGAGGTTGAGATTTGGGTTTGGACATGCTATGAGTTGTGGATCTGGACAGTGCGTGAGTTGTAGATCTGGACAGTGTGATAATTGTCAGTCTAAACAGGGTCTGTGTTGTGAATCTGGACAGGGTGTTAATTGTCAATCTAAACAGGCTGCGAATTGTGGATCTGGACGGGGTTTCAGATGCGGATCTGGACAGGGTGTTAATTGTCAATCTAAACAGGCTGCGAATTGTGGATCTGGACAGGGTGTCAGTTGCGGATCTGGACAGGATGTGACTTGTCACTCTGGCCAGGGTGTGAGTTGCCAATGTGGAGAGGGTGGGAGTTGTCCATCTGGACAGGGTGTGAGTTGTGGATCTGGAAAGGGTGTGAGTTGTGGAACTGGACTGTGTGTTAGTTGTGGATCTGGACAGGGTGTTAATTGTCAATCTAAACAGGGTGTGAGTTGTGGATCTGGACAGGATGTGAGTTGTGTATCTGCACATGGTATGAGTTGTGGATCTGGACAGTGTGTCAGTAGTGGACCAGGACACGTGATTAATTGTCAGTCTAAACATGGTGTGAATTGTGAATCTGGACAATGTGTCATTTGCAGATCTGGACAGGGTGTGAGTTGTGAATCTTGACAGGGTTTGAGTTGTAGATCTGGACAGGGAGTGAGTTGTGTATCTTGACAGGGAAGGGGTTGCAGATCAGTAAAGTGTATGAGTTGTGGATCTGGACATTGTGTTAATTGTCAATCTAAACAGGGTGTGAGTTGTGGATCTGGTCAGGGTGTCAGTTGCAGAACTGGACAGTGTGTGAGTTGTTAATCTTGCCAGGGTGTTAGTTGTAAATTTGGAGAGAGTGTGAATTGTCAATCTGGACTGGGAGTGAATTGGTTATCTGGGCAGAGATTGAGTTGTCAAGCTGGTTGCTGTTGTGAGTTTTGGATCATGACAGAGGTTGAGAGTTGGGTTTGGACATGCTATGTGTTGTGGATCTGGACCGTGTGTGAGTTGTAGATCTGGACAGTGTGATAATTGTCAGTCTAAACAGGGTCTGTGTTGTGGATCTGGACAGGGTGTTAATTGTCAATCTAAACAGGCTGTGAATTGTGGATCTGGACAGGGTGTCAGTTGCGGATCTGGACAGGGTGTGACTTGTCACTCTGGCCAGGGTGTGAGTTGCCAATTTGGAGAGGGTGGGAGTTGTCCATCTGGACAGGGTGTGAGTTGTGGATCTGGACAGGGTTTGCGTTGTGGAACTGGACAATGTGTTATTTGGGGATCTGGACAGGGTGTTAATTGTCAATCTAAACAGGGTGTGAGTTGTGGATCTGGACAGGATGTGAGAGGTGGATCAGCACATGGTATGAGTTGCGGTTCTAGACAGTGTGTCAGTAGTGGAACTGGACAGGTGGTTAATTGTCAATCTAAACATGGTGTGAATTGTGAATCTGGACAGTGTGTCATTTGCAGATCTAGGTAGGGTGTCAGTTGAGAATCTGGACATGGTGTGACTTGTCACTCTGGCCAGGGTGTGAGTTGTCAATTTGGAGAGGGTGGGAGTTGTCCATCCGGAAATTGTGTGATTTGTGGATCTGGACAGGGTGTGAGTTGCGGATCTGGACAGGATGTGACTTGTCACTCTGGCCAGGGTTTGAGTTGTCAATTTGTAGAGGGTGAGAGTTGTCCATTTGGACAGTGCGTGAGTTGTGGATCTGGACATGGTGTGAGTTGTGGAGCTGGACAATGTGTTAGTTGGGGATCTGGACAGGGTGTTAATTGTCAATCTAAACAGGGTGAGAGTTGTGGATCTGGACAGGATGTGAGAGGTGGATCTGCACATGGTATGAGTTGCGGATCTGGACAGTGTGTCAGTAGTGGAACTGGACAGGTGGTTAATTGTCAATCTAAACATTGTGTGAATTGTGAATCTGGACAGTGTGTCATTTGCAGATCTGGACAGGGTGTGAGTTGTGAATCTTGACATGGTGTGAGTTGTAGATCTGGACAGGGTGTGAGTTGTTTATCTTGACAGGGATGGGGTTGCAGATCTGGACAGTGTGTGAGTTGTGGATCTGGACAGGGTGTTAATTGTCAGTCTAAACAGGGTATGAGTTGTGAATCTGGACAGGGTGTGATTTGCGGATCTGGAAATGGTGTGAGTTTTCAATCTGGCCAGGATGTGAATTGTAAATATGGAGAGGGTGAGAGTTGTTAATCTGGACAGAGTTTTAGTTGTGTTTCAGAACTGGGTGTGAGTTGTGGATCTGGTCACGCAATGAGTTGCAGATTTGGACAGTGTGTGAGTTGTGGATCTGGACATTGTGTTAATTGTCAATCTAAACAGGGTGTGAGTTGTGGATCTGGTCAGGGTGTCAGTTGCAGAACTGGACATGGTGTGAGTTGATAATCTTGCCAGGGTGTTAGTTGTAAATTTGGAGAGAGTGTGATTTGTCAATCTGGACTGGGAGTGAATTGTATATCTGGGCAGAGATTGAGTTGTCAAGCTGTAGCTGTTGTGAGTTTTGGAGTATGACAGAGGGTGAGAGTTGGGTTTGGACATGCTATGAGTTGAGGATCTGGACAGTGTGTGAGTTGTAGATCTGGACAGTGTGATAATTGTCAGTCTAAAGAGGGTCTGTGTTGTGGATCTGGACATGGTGTTATTTGTCAATCTAAATAGGCTGCTAATTGTGGATCTGGACAGGGTGTCAGTTGCGGATCTGGACAGGGTGTGACTTGTCACTCTGTCCAGGGTGTGAGTTGTTAATTTGGAGAGGGTGCGAGTTGTCCACCTGGACAGGGTGTGAGTTGTGGATCTGGACAGGGTGTGAGTTGTGGAACTGGACAATGTGTTAGTTGGGGATCTGGACAGGGTGTTAATTGTCAGTCTAAACAGGGTGTGAGTTGTGGACCTGGACTGGATGTGAGTTGTGGATCTGCACATGGTATGAGCTGCGGATCTGGACAGTGTGTCAGTAGGGGAACTGCACAGGTGGTTAATTGTCAATCTAAACATGGTGTGAATTGTGAATCTGGACAATGTGTCATTTGCAGATCTGGACAGGGTGTGAGTTGTGAATTTTGACAGGGTGTGAGTTGTAGATCTGGACCGGGTGTGAGTTCTGTATCTTGACAGGGAAAATGTTGCAGATCTAGATACTGTGTGAGTTGTGGTTCTGGACAGGGTGTTAATTGTCAATCTAAACAGGGTATGAGTTGTGGATCTGCGCAGGGTGTGATTTGCAGATCTGGAAATGGTGTGAGTTTTCAATCTGACCAGGATGTGAATTGTCAATTTGGAGAGGGTGTGAATTGTCAATATGGACAGAGTTTGAGTTGTGGATCAGAACAGGGTGCGAGTTGTGGATCTGGTCATGCAATGAGTTGCAGATTTGGACTGTGTGTGAGTTGTGGATCTGGATATTGTGTTAACTGTCAATCTAAACAGGGTGTGAGTTGAGGATCTGGACAGGGTTCACTTTCAGAACTGGACAGGGTTTGAGTTGTCAATCATGCCAGGGTCTGATTGTCAATTTGAAGAGAGTGTGAGTTGTCAATCTGGACTTGGTGTGAATTGTGTATCTGGGCAGAGATTCAGTTGTCAAGCTGGAGCTGGTGTGAGTTTTGGATCATGACAGAGGGTCAGAGGTGGATTTGGTCATGATATGATTTGCGGATCTGGACAGTGTGTGAGTTGTGAATCTGGACAGTGTGTTAGTTGTGGATCTGGACAGGGTGTTAATTGTCAATTTGACGAGGGTGTGAGTTCTCATTCTGGACAGGGTGAGAGTTGTGGATCTGGACAGGGAGTAAGTTGTGAATCTGGACACCGTATTGGTTGTGGATCTGGACAGTGTGTGAGTTGTGGATCTGGACATGGTGTTCATTGTCAATCTAAACAGGGTGTGAGTTGCTGATCTGGACATGGTGTGATTTGCAGATCTGGACACAGTGTGAGTTTTCAATCAGGCCAGAATGTGAATTGTCAATTTGGAGAGGGTGTGAGTTGTCAATCTGGACAGGGTGTGAGTTGTGGATCTGGACAGGGTGTGAGTTGTGGATCTGGACACGCAATGAGTTGCGGATTTGGACAATTTGTGAGTTGTGGATCTGGACATTGTGTTAATTGTCAATCTAAACAGGGTGTGAGTTGTGGATCTGGTCAGGGTGTCAGTTGCAGAACTGGACAGGGTGTGAGTTGTTAATCTTGCCAGGGTGTTAGCTGTAAATTTGGAGAGAGTGTGAGTTGTCAATCTGGACTGGGAGTGAATTGTATATCTGGGCAGAGATTGAGTTGTCAAGCTGGAGCTGTTGTGAGTTTTGGATCATGACAGAGGGTGAGAGTTGGGTTTGGACATGCTATGAGTTGCGGATCTGGACAGTGTGTGAGTTGTTGATCTGCACAGTGTGATAATTGTCATTCTAAACAGGGTCTGTGTAGTGGATCTGGACAGGGTGTTAATTATCAATCTAAACAGGCTGCAAATTGTGGATCTGGACAGGGTGTCAGTTGCGGATCTGGACAGAGTGTGACTTGTCACTCTGGCCAGGGTGTGACTTGTTAATTTGGAGAGGGTGGGAGTTGTCCATCTGGACAGGGTGTGAGTTGTGGATCTGGACATGGTGTGAGTTGTGGAACTGGACAATGTGTTAGTTAGGGATCTGGAGAGGGTGTTATTTGTCAATCTAAACAGCGTGTGAGTTGTGGATCTGGACAGGATGTGAGTGGTGGATCTGCACATGGTATGAGTTGCAGTTCTGGACAGTGTGTCAGTAGTGGCACTGGACAGGTGGTTAATTGTCAATCTAAACATGGTGTGAATTGTGAATCTGGACAGTGTGTCATTTGCAGATCTGGACAAGGTGTGAGTTGTGGATCTGGACAGGGTGTTCATTCTCAATCTAAACAGGATGTGAGTTGGGGATCTGGACATTTTATGAGTTGCGGATCTGGACATTGTGTCTGTTGTGCATCTGGACAGGGTTTTAAATGTCAATCTAAACATGGTGTAAGTTGCGGATATGGACATTGTGTCATTTGCAGATCTGGAGAGGCTGTGAGTTGTGAATCTTGACAGGGTGTGAGTTCTAAATCTGGACAGGGTGTGAGTTGTGGATCTTGACAGGATATGAGTTGCAGATCTGGACAGTGTGTGATTTGTGGATCTGGACAGGGTGTTAATTGTCAATCTAAACAGGATGTGAGTTGTGGATCTGGACTGGGTGTGATTTGTTCAAATGGACTTGTTGTGAGTTTTCAATCTGGCCAGGATGTGAATTGTCAATTTGGAGAGGGTGTGAGTTGTCAATCTGGCAGGGTGTGAGTTGTGGATCTGGACAGGGTGTGAGTTGTGGATCTGGACAGGGTGTGAGTTGTGGATCTGGACACGCTATGAGTTGCAGATTTGGACAGTGTGTGAGTTGTGGATCTGGACATTGTGTTAATTGTCAGTCTAAACAGGGTGTGAGTTGTGAATCTGGACAGGGTGTCAGTTGCATAAATGGACAGGGTTTGAGTTGTCAATCTTTCCAGGGTGTGAGTTGTTAATTTGGAGAGTGTGCGAGTTGTCAATCTGGACTGGGAGTGAATTGTATATCTGGGCACAGATTGAGTTGTCAAGCTGGAGCTGTTGTGAGTTTTGGATCATGACAGAGGGTGAGAGTTGGGTTTGGACATGCTATGAGTTGCGGATCTGGACAGTGTGTGAGTTGTAGATCTGGACAGTGTGACAATTGTCAGTCCAAACAGGGTCTGTGTTGTGGATCTAGACAGGGTTTTAATTGTCATTCTAAACAGGCTACGAATTGTGGATCTGGACAGGGTGTCAGTTGCGGATCTGGACAGGGTGTCACTTGTCACTCTGGCCAGGGTGTGAGTTGTCAATTTGGAGAGCGTCGGAATTGTGCATCTGGACAGGGTGTGAGTTTTGGATCTGGACAGGTTGTGAGTTGTGGAACTGGACAATGTGTTAGTTGGGGATCTGGACAGGCTGTTAATTGTCAATCTAAACAGGGTATGAGTTGTGGATCTGGACAGGGTGTGATTTGCGGATCTGGAAATGGTATGAGTTTTCAATCTGGCCAGGATGTGAATTGTAAATTTGGAGAGGGTGTGAGTTGTTAATCTGGACAGAGTTGAGTTGTGGTTCAGAACAAAGTGTGAGTTGCGGATCTGGTCACGCAATGAGTTGCAGATTTGGACAGTGTGTGAGTTGTGGATCGGGACATTGTGTTAATTGTCAATCTTAACAGGGTGTCAGTTGTGGATCTGGACAGGGTGTCAAATTCTGAACCGGACAGGGTTTGAGTTGTCAATGATGACAGGGTCTGAGTTGTCAATTTGGATAGTGTGCGAGTTTTCAATCTGGACTGGGAGTGAATTGTATATCTGGGCAGAGATTGAGTTGTCAATGTGGAGCTGGTATGAGTTTTGGATCATGACAGGGTTTGAATTGTGGATCAGGACAGGGTGTGAGTTGTGGATCTGGATATGGTATGAGTTGCGGATCTGGAAAAAGTGTGAGTTGTGGATGTGAATAGGGTGTGATTTGTGGACCTGTACAGGTTCTGAGTTGCAGTTCTGGAGAGTGTCGGAGTTGTGGATCTGGACATGTGTTAATTGTCACTCTAAACAGGGTGTGTATTGTGGGTCTGGACAGGGTGTCATTTGCGGACCTGGACAGGGTGTGAGTTGTCAACCTGAAGAGGGTGTGAGTTGCGCATCTGGACAGCATGTGAATTGTGGCTCTGGACAATGTGTTAATTGTCAATCTAAACAGGGTGTGAGTTGTGGATCTGGACAGGGTGTCAGATGTAGATCTGGAACTGGTGTGAGCTGCCCATCTGGACCGGGTGTGAATTGTATATCTGGACAGATATTGAGTTGTCAGTCTAGAGCTGGTGTGAGTTTTCGTTCATGACAGCGTGTGTGTTGTGGATATGGAAAGGATGTGAGTTGTGGATCTGAACAGGTTGTTAATTGTCAATATAAATAGGGTGTGAGTTGTGGATCTGGACAGGATTTGAGTTGTGGATCTGGACAGGGTGTGAGTTGTGGATCTGGACAGTGTGTTAATTGTCAATCTAATCACGGTGTGAGTTGTGGATCTGAACAGGGTGTGAGTTGTGGATCTGGAAAGCATGTGAGTTGTGGCTCTGGACAGTATGTTAATTGTCAATCTAAACAGGGTGTGAGTTTTGGATCTGGACAGGGTGTCAGTTGCAGATCTGAACAGGGTGTGAGTTGTCAATCTTGATAGGGTGTGAGTTGTCAAATTGGGAAGTGTGTCATTAGTCAGTCTGGACTGGGTGTGAATTGCATATCTGGGCAGAGATTGAGTTGCAAATCTGGAGTTGACGTGAGTTTTCCATCATGACAGGGTGTGAGTTGTGGACCTGGATCTGCTATGAGTTGTGGATTGGGAGAGTGTTTGAGTTGTGGATCCGAACAGGGTGTGCGTACTCACTCTGGACAGGTTGTAAGTTGTGTATCCGAACAGTGTGTGAGTTGTGGATCTGGACAAGGTGTGGCTTGTGGACCTGGACATGCTATGAGTTGCGGATCTGGACAGTAGGTGAATTGTGGACATGGACAGGGTGTTAATTGTGGATCTGGACAGGGTGTGAGTTGTGGATCTGGAGAGGGTGTGAGTTGTGGATCTGGACAGGGTATGAATAGTGTATCTGGACAGAGTGTGAGATGTGTATCTGGACCGGGTGTGAGTTGTGGAGCTGGACATGCTATGAATTGCGGATCAGGACAGTGCGTGAGTTGTGGATCTGGACAGGCTTTTCAATGTCAATCTAAACAGGGTGTGAGTTCTGGATCTGGACAGGGTATTAATTGACAATATCAACAGAGTGTGAGTTGTGGTTCTGGTCAGCGTGTCAGCTGTAGATCTGGACAGGGTGTTTGTTGTCAATCTTGCCATGGTATGAGTTGTCAATCTGGAGAGGTCGTGTGTTGTCAATCTGGACTGGGTGCGAATTATTTATCTGAGCAGAGATTGAGTTGTGAATCTGGGGCTGGTGTGAATTTTGGATCATGACAGGGTCTGAGTTCTGGATCTGGACAGGGTGTTAATTGACAATCTGAACAGAGTGTGAGTTGTGGTTCTGGTCAGCGTGTCAGCTGCAGATCTGGACAGGGTGATTGTTGTCAATCTTGCCAGGGGATGAGTTGTCAATCTGGAATGGGTGCGAATAATATATCTGGGAAGAGATTGAGCTGTGAATCTGGGGCTGGTGTGAATTTTGGATCATGACAGGGTGTGAGTTCTGGATCTGGCTAGTGTGTTAATTGTCCATCTAAACAGGGTGCGGATTGTGGACCTGGACAGGGTGTCAGTTGCGGATCAGGAAAGGGTGTGAGTTTTCAATCTGCCAGGGTGAAAATTATGAATTTGTATAGAGTGTTAGTTGTCAATCTGGACAGGGTGTGAGTTGTGGATCTGGCCAATGTGTCAGTTGTGGATCTGGACATGATATGAGTTGAGGTTATGGACAGTGTGTGAGTTGTGGATCTGGACAGGGTGTTCATTGTCAATCTAAACAGGGTGTGAGTTGTGGATCTGGACAGGATGTGAGTTGCTGATCTTGGCAAGGTGTGAGTTATCAGTCTTGCCAGTGTGTGAGTTGAAAATTTGGAGAGGATGTGAGTTGTCAATCTGGAAAGGGTGTAAGTTGTGGATCAGGAAAGTGTGTGAGTTGTCGATCTGGACGTGGTGTGAGTTGTGGATCTGGAGATGGTCTGAGTTGTGGATCTGGACAGTGTGTGAGATGTGGATCTGGATAGGGTGTTAATTGTCATTCTAAACAGGGTGTGAGTTGTGGATATGAACAGTGTGTCATTTGAGAATCTGGACAGGTTGTGAGTTGTGAATCAGGACTGGGTGTGAGTTGTTGAACTGGACAGGTTGTGAGTTGTGGATCTGGACAGGGTATGAGTTGCAGATATGGGCACTGTGTGAGTTGAGGTTGTGGACAGGGTGTTAATTGTCAATTTGAACAGGGTGTGAGTTGTGGATATGGACAGGGTGTGAGTTTTAGATCTGGACAGGCTGTGATTTGTTGATATTGACAGGGTATGAGTTGCAGATCTGGACAGTGTGTGAGTTGTGGTTCTGGACAGGGTGTTAATTGTCAGTCTAAACAGGGTGTGAGTTGTGGATCTGGACACTGTGTCATTTGCAGATCTGGACAGGGTGTCAGTTACCAATCTTGCCAGGGTGTGAGTTTTCAATTTGGAGAGTTGTAAGTAGTCAATCTGGACTGGGTGTGAATTGTAGATCTGGGCAGATATTGAGTTGTCAATCTGGAGCTGGTGTGAGTTTTGGATCAATGCAGGGTGTGAGTTGTGGATCTGGACAGGGTGTGAGTTGTGGATCTGTATATGGTATGAGTTGCGGATCTGGACAGTGTGTGAGTTCTGGATCTCGACAGGCTGTTAGATGTAACGCTGGACAGGGTATGAATTGTGTTTCTGGACAGAGTGTGAGATGTGTATCTGGACCGGGTGTGATTTGTGGATCTGGACATGCTAAGAATTGCGGAGCTGGACAGTGTGTGAGTTGCGGATCTGGACAGGGTGTTCAATGTCGATCTAAACAGGGTGTGTTTGTCAATCTTGCCAGGGTATTAGTTGTCAATCTGGAGAGGTTGTGTGTTGTCAATCTGGACTGGGTGCGAATTATATATCTGGGAAGAGATTGAGATGTGAATCTGGGGCTGGTGTGAATTTTGGATCATTTCAGGGTGTGAGTTCTGGATCTGGATAGGGTGTTAATTGTCAATCTAAACAGGGTGCGAATTGTGGACCTGGACAGGGTGTCAGTTGCGGATCTGGAAAGGGTGTGAGTTTTCAATCTGGCCAGGGTGAAAGTTATGAAATTGTAGAGGGTGTTAGTGGTCAATCTGGACAGGTTGTGAGTTGTGGATCTGGCCAATGTGTGAGTTGTGGATCTGGACATTCTATGAGTGCGGTTATGGACAGTGTGTGAGTTGTGGATCTGGACAGGGTGTTCATTGTAAATCTAAGCAGGGTGTGAGTTGTGGATCTGGACAGGGTGTTCATTGTCAATATAAACAGGGTGTGAGTTGTGGATCTGGATAGGGTGTGAATTGCTGATCTCGACGAGGTGTGAGTTGTCAATCATGCCAGGGTGTGAGTTGCCAATTTGGAGAGGATGTGAGTTGTCAACCTGGAAAGGGTGTGAGTTGTGGATCAGGAAAGTGTGTGTGTTGTCGATCTGGAGATGGTTTGTGTTGTGGATCTGGACAGTGTGTGAGATGTGGAACTGGAGAGGGTGTTAATTGTCATTCTAAAGAAGGTGTGAGTTGTGGCTCTGGACATGGTGCCATTTGCAGATCTGGACAGGGTGTCAGTTGCCAATCTTGCCAGGGTGTGAGTTCTCAATTTGGAGAGTTGTAAGTAGTCAATCTTGATTGGGTGTGAATTGTATATCTGGGCAGATATTGAGTTGTCAATCTGGAGCTGGTTTGAGTTTTGGATCAATGCAAGGTGTGAGTTGTGGATCTGGACAGGGTGTGAGTTGTGGATCTGTATATGGTATGAGTTGCGCGTCTGGACAGTGTGTGAGTTCTGGATCTCGACAGGCTGTTAGATGTAACGCTGGACAGGGTATGAATTGTGTTTCTGGACAGATTGTGAGATGTGTATCTGGACCGGGTGTGATTTGTGGATCTGGACATGCTAAGAATTGCGGAGCTGGACAGTGTGTGAGTTGTGGATCTGGACAGGGTGTTCAATGTCAATCTAAACAGGGTGTGAGTTCTGGATCTGGACAGGGTGTTAATTGACAATCTGAACAGAATGTGAGCTGTGCTTCTGGTCAGCGTGTCAGCTGCAGATCTGGACAGGGTGCTTGTTGTCAATATTGCCACGGTATGAGTTGTCAATCTGGAGAAGTCGTTTGTTGTTAATCTGGACTGGGGGCGAATTATATATCTAGGAAGAGAATGAGTTGTGAATCTGGGGCTGGTGTGAATTTTGGATCATGACAGGGTGTGAGTTCTGGATCTGGCTAGCGTGTTAATTGTCAGTCTAAACAGGGTGCGAATTGTGGACCTGGACAGGGTGTCAGTTGCGGATCTGGAAAGGGTGTGAGTTTTCAATCTGGCCAGGGTGAAAGTTATGAAATTGTAGAGGGTGTTAGTTGTCAATCTGGACAGTGTGTGAGTTGTGGATCTGGCCAATGTGTGAGTTGTGGATCTGGACATTCTATGAGTGTGGTTATGGACAGTGTGTGAGTTGTGGATCTGGACAGGGTGTTCATTGTCAATCTAAGCAGGGTGTGAGTTGTGGATCTGGACAGGGTGTTCATTGTCAATGTAAACAGGGTGTGAGTTGTGGATCTGGATAGGGTGTGAATTGCTGATCTCGACGAGGTGTGAGTTGTCAATCATGCCAGCGTGTGAGTTGCGAAATTGGAGAGGATGTGAGTTGTCAACCTGGAAAGGGTGTGAGTTGTGGATCAGGAAAGTGCGTGATTTGTCGATTTGTGAGAGTTGTATGTAGTCAATCTGGATTGGGTGTGAATTGTATATCTGGGCAGATATTGAGTTGTCAATCTGGAGATGGTGTGAGTTTTGGATCAAAGCAGGGTGTGAGTTGTGGATCTGGACAGGGTGTGAGTTGTGGATCTGTATATGGTACGAGTTGCGGATCTGGACAGTGTGTGAGTTCTGGATCTCGACAGGCTGTTAGATGTAACGCTGGACAGGGTATGTATTGTGTTTCTGGACAGAGTGTGAGATGTGTATCAGGACCGGGTGTGATTTGTGGATCTGGACATGCTATGAATTGCTGAGATGGACAGTGTGTGAGTTGTGGATCTGGACAGGGTGTTCAATGTCAATCTAAACAGGGTGTGAGTTCTCGATCTGGACAGGGTGTTAATTGACAATCTGAACAGAATGTGAGTTGTGGTTCTGGTCAGCATGTCAGCTGCAGATCTGGACAGGCTGTTTGTTGTCAATCTTGCCAAGGTATGAGTTGTCAATCTGGAGAGGTTGTGTGTTGTCAATCTGGACTGGGTGCGAATTCTATATCTGGGAAGAGATTGAGTTGTGAATCTGGGGCTGGTGTGAATTTTGGATCATGACAGGGTGTGAGTTCTGGATCTGGATAGGGTGTTAATTGTCAATCTAAACAGGGTGCGAATTGTGGACCTGGACAGGGTGTCAGTTGCAGATCTGGAAAGGGTGTGAGTTTTCAATCTGGCCAGGGTGAAAGTTATGAAATTGTAGAGGGTGTTAGTTGTCAATCTGGACAGTGTGTGAGTTGTGGATCTGGCCAATGTGTGAGTTGTGGATCTGGACATTCTATGAGTGTGGTTATGGACAGTGTGTGAGTTGTGGATCTGGACAGGGTGTTCATTGTCAATCTAAGCAGGGTGTGAGTTGTGGATCTGGACAGGGTGTTCATTGTCAATGTAAACAGGGTGTGAGTTGTGGATCTGGATAGGGTGTGAATTGCTGATCTCGACGAGGTGTGAGTTGTCAATCATGCCAGCGTGTGAGTTGCGAAATTGGAGAGGATGTGAGTTGTCAACCTGGAAAGGGTGTGAGTTGTGGATCAGGAAAGTGTGTGATTTGTCGATTTGTGAGAGTTGTATGTAGTCAATCTGGATTGGGTGTGAATTGTATATCTGGGCAGATATTGAGTTGTCAATCTGGAGCTGGTTTGAGTTTTGGATCAATGCAGGGTGTGAGTTGTGGATCTGTATATGGTGTGAGTTGCGGATCTGGACAGTGTGTGAGTTCTGGATCTTGACAGGCTGTTAGATGTAATGCAGGACAGGGTATGAATTGTGCTTCTGGACAGAGTGTGAGATGTGTATCTGGACTGGGTGTGATTTGTGGATCTGGACATGCTAAGAATTGCGGAGCTGGACAGGATGTGAGTTGTGGATCTGGACAGGGTGTTAATTGACAATCTGAACAGAGTGTGAGTTGTGGTTCTGGTCAGTGTGTCAGCTGCAGATCTGGACAGGGTGTTTGTTGTCAATATTGCCAGGGCATGAGTTGTCAATCTGGAGAATTCGTTTGTTGTTAATCTGGACTGGGGGCGAATTATATATCTAGGAAGAGAATGAGTTGTGAATCTGGGGCTGGTGTGAATTTTGGATCATGACAGGGTCTGAGTTCTGGATCTGGCTAGTGTGTTAATTGTCAGTCTAAACAGGGTGCGAATTGTGGACCTGGACAGGGTGTCAGTTGCGGATCTGGAAAGGGTGTGAGTTTTCAATCTGGCCAGGGTGAATGTTATGAATTTGAAGAGGGTGTTAGTTGTCAATCTGGACAGGGTGTGAGTTGTGGATCTGGCCAATGTGTGAGTTGTGGATCTGGACATGCTATAAGTTGCGGTTATGGACAGTGTGTGAGTTCTGGATCTGGACAGTGTGTTCATTGTCAATCTAAACAGAGTGTGAGTTGTGGATCTGGACAGGGTGTGAGTTGCTGATCTCGACGAGGTGTGAGTTGTCAATCTTGCCAGGGTGTGAGTTGTGGATCAGGAAAGTGTGTGAGTTGTCGATCTGGACATGGTGTGAGTTGTGGATCTGGAGATGGTCTGAGTTGTGGATCTGGAGAGTGTGTGAGATGTGGATCTGGATAGGGTGTTAATTGTCATTCTAAACAGGGTGTGAGTTGCGGATATGAACAGTGTGTCATTTGCGGATCTGGACAGGTTGTGGGTTGTGAATCAGGACTGGGTGTGAGTTGTTGAACTGGACAGGTTGTGAGTTGTGGATCTGGACAGGGTATGAGTTGCAGATATGGACACTGTGTGAGTTGTGGTTGTGGACAGGGTGTTAATTGTCAATTTGAACAGGGTGTGAGTTGTGGATATGGACAGGGTGTGAGTTGTAGATCTGGACAGGCTGTGAGTTGTGGATATTGACAGGGTATGAGTTGCAGATCTGGACAGTGTGTGAGTTGTGGTTCTGGACAGGGTGTTAATTGTCAATCTAAACAAGGTGTGTGTTGTGGATCTGGACACGGTGTCATTTGCAGATCTGGACAGGGTGTCGGTTGCCAATCTTGCCAGGGTGTGAGTTCTCAATTTGGAGAGTTGTAAGTAGTCAATCTGGACTGGGTGTGAATTGTATATCTGGGCAGATATTGAATTGTAAATCTGGAGCTGGTGTGAGTTTTGGATCAATGCAGGGTGTGAGTTGTGGATCTGGACAGGGTGTGAGTTGTGGATCTGTATATGGTATGAGTTGCGGATCTGGACAATGTGTGAGTTCTGGATCTCGACAGGCTGTTAGATGTTACGCTGGACAGGGTAGGAATTGTGTTTCTGGACAGAGTGTGAGATGTGTATCTGGACCGGGTGTGATTTGTGGATCTGGACATGCTATGAATTGCGGAGCTGGACAGTGTGTGAGTTGTGGATCTGGACAGGGTGTTCAATGTCGATCTAAACAGTGTGTGATTTCTGGATCTGGACAGGGTGTTAATTGACAATATGAACAGAGTGTGAGTTGTGGTTCTGGTCAGCGTGTCAGCTGCAGATATGGACTGGGTGTTTGTTGTCAATCTTGCCAGGGTATGAGATGTCAATCTGGAGAGGTCGTGTGTTGTCAAACTGGACTGGGTGCGAATTATTTATCTGGGCAGAGATTGAGTTGTGAATCAGGGGCTGGTGTGAATTTTGGATCATGACAGGTTGTGAGTTCTGGATCTGGATAGTGTCTTAATTGTCAATCTAAACACGGTGCGAGTTGTGGACCTGGACAGGGAGTCAGTTGCGGATTTGGAATGGGTGATTGTTTTCAATCTGGCCAGGGTGAAAGTTATGAATTTATAGAGGGTGTTGGTGGTCAATCTGGACAGGGTGTGAGTTGTGGATCTGGCCAATGTGTGAGTTGTGGAACTGGACATGCGATGAGTTGCGCTTATGGACAGTGTGTGAGTTGTGGATCTGGACAGAGTGTTCATTGTCAATCTAAACAGGGTGTGAGTTGTGGATCTGGACAGGATGTGAGTTGCTGATCTCGGCAAGTTGTGAGTTGTCAATCTTGCCAGGGTGTGAGTTGCCAACTTGGAGAGGATGTCAGTTGTCAATCTGGAAAGGGTGTGAGTTGTGGATCAGGAAAGTGTGTGAGTTGTCGATCTGGACATGGTGTGAGTTGTGGATCTGGAGATGGTTTGAGTTGTGGATCTGGACAGTGTGTCAGATGTGGATCTGAACAGGGTGTTAATTGTCATTCTAAACAGGGTGTGAGTTGTGGATATGAACAGTGAGTCGTTTGCGGATCTGGACAGGTTGTGAGTTGTGAATCAAGTCTGGGTGTGAGTTGTTGAACTGGACATGTTGTGAGTTGTGGATCTGGACAGGGTATGAGTTGCAGATATGGACACTGTGTGAGTTGTGGTTGTGGACAGGGTGTTAATTGTCAATTTGAACTGGGTGTGAGTTGTGGACCTGGACAGGGTGTCAGTTGTGGATCTGGAAAGGGTGTGAGTTTTCAATGTGGCCAGGGTGAATGTTATGAATTTGTAGAGGGTGTTAGTTGTCAATCTGGACAGGGTGTGAGTTGTGGATCTGGCCAATGTGTGAATTGTGGATATGGACATGCTATGAGTTTCGGTTATGCACAGTGTGTGAGTTGTGGATCTGGACAGGGTGTGAGATGCTGATCTCGGCAAGGTGAGAGTTGTCAATCTTGCCAGGGTGTGAGTTGCCAATTTGGAGAGTATGTGAGTTGTCAATCTGGAAAGGGTGTGAGTTGTGGATCAGGAAAGTGTGTGAGTTGTCGATCTGGACATGGTGTGAGTTGTGGATCTGGAGATGGTCTGAGCTGTGGATCTGGACAGTGTGTGAGATGTGGATCTGGATAGGGTGTTAATTGTCATTCTAAACAGGGTGTGAGTTGTGGATATGAACAGTGAGTCGTTTGCAGATCTGGACAGGTTGTGAGTTGTGAATCAGGACTGGGTGTGAGTTGTTGAACTGCACAGGTTGTGAGTTGTGGATCTGGACAGGGTATGAGTTGCAGATATGGACACTGTGTGAGTTGTGGTTGTGGACAGGGTGTTAATTGTCAATTTGAACAGGGTGTGAGTTTTAGATCTGGACAGGCTGTGAGTTGTGGATATTGACAGGGTATGAGTTGCAGATCAGGAAAGGTTGTGAGTTGTGAATCAGGACTGGGTGTGAATTGTTGAACTGGACATGGTATGAGTTTAAGATATGGACACTGTGTGCGTTGTGGTTGTGGACAGGGTGTTAATTGTCAATTTGAACAGGTTGTGAGTTGTGGATATGGACAGGGTGTGAGTTGTAGATCTGGACAGGCTGTGAGTTGTGGATATTGACAGGATATGAGATGCAGATCTGTACAGTATGTGAGTTGTGGTTCTGGACAGGGAGTTAATTGTCAATCTAAACAGGGTGTGAGTTGTGGATCTGGACACAGTGTCATTTGCAGATCTGGACAGGGTGTCAGTTGCCAATCTTGCCAGGGTGTGAGTTCTCAATTTGGAGATTTGTAAGTAGTCAATCTGGACTGGGTGTGAATTGTATATCTGGGCAGATATTGAGTTGTCAATCTGGAGCCTGTGGGAGATTTGGATCAATGCAGGGTGTGAGTTGTGGATCTGGACAGGGTGTGAGTTGTGGATCTGTATATGGTATGAGTTGCGGATCTGAAGAGTGTGTGCGTTCTGGATCTCGTCAGGCTGTTAGATGTTACGCTGGACAGGGTATGAATTGTCTTTCTGGACAGAGTGTGAGATGTGTATATGGACCGGGTGTGATTTGTGGATCTGGACATGCTATGAATTGCGGATCAGGAGAGTGCGTGAGTTGTGGATCTGGACAGGGTGTTCAACGTCACTCGAAACAGGGTGTGAGTTCTGGATCTGGACAGGGTGTTAATTGACAATCTGAACAGAGTTTGAGTTGTGGTTCGGGTCAGCGTGTCAGCTGCAGATCTGGACAGGGTGTGTGTTTACAATCTTGCCAGGGTATGAATTGTCAATCTGGAGAAGTCGTTTGTTGTCAATCTGGACTGGGTGCGAATTATATATCTGGGAAGAGATTGGGTTGTGAATCTGGGGCAGGTGTGAATTTTGGATCATGACAGGGTGTGAGTTCTGGATCTGGCTAGTGTGTTAATTGTCAATCTAAACAGGGTGCGAATTGTGGAACTGGACAGCGTGTGAGTTGCTGATTTTGGCAAGGTGTTTGTTGTCAATCTTGCCAGGGTGTGAGTTGCCAATTTGGAGAGGATGTGAGTTTTCGATCTGGACATGGTGTGAGTTGTGGATCTGGAGATGGTTTGAGTTGTGGAACTGGAAAGTGTGTGAGATGTGGATCTGGACAGGGTGTTAATTGTCATTCTAAACAGGGTGTGAGTTGTGGATATGAACAGTGTGTCATTTGCGGATCTGGACAGGTTGTGAGTTGTGAATCAGGACTGGGTGTGAGTTGTTGAACTGGACAGGTTGTGAGTTGTGGATCTGGACAGGGTATGAGTTGCAGATATGGACACTGTGTGAGTTGTGGTTATGGACAGGGTGTTAATTGTCAATTTGAACAGGGTGTGAGTTGTGGATATGGACAGTGTGTGAGATGTAGATCTGGACAGGCTGTGAGTTGTGGATATTGACAGGGTATGAGTTGCAGATCTGAACAGTGTGTGAGTTGTGGTTCTGGACAGGGTGTTAATTGTCAATCTAAACAGGGTGTGAGTTGTGGATCTGGACACTGTGTCATTTGCAGATCTGGACAGGGTGTCAGTTGCCAATCTTGCCAGGGTGTGAGTTCTCAATTTGGAGAGTTGTAAGTAGTCATTCTGGACTGGGTGTGAATTGTATATCTGGGCAGCTATTGAGTTGTCAATCTGGAGCTGGTGGGAGTTTTGGATCAATTCAGGGTGTGAGTTGTGGATCTGGACAGGGTGTGAGTTGTGGATCTGTATATGGTATGAGTTGCGGATCTGAACAATGTGTGAGTTCTGGATCTCGTCAGGCTGTTAGATGTAATGCTGGACAGGGTATGAATTGTCTTTCTGTACAGAGTGTGAGATGTGTCTATGGACCGGGTGTGATTTGTGGATCTGGACATGCTATGAAATGCGGATCAGGAGAGTGCGTGAGTTGTGGATCTGGACAGGGTGTTCAATGTCACTCGAAACAGGGTGTGAGTTCTGGATCTGGACAGGGTGTTAATTGACAATCTGAACAGAGTGTGAGTTGTGGTTCTCGTCAACGTGTCAGCTGCAGATCTGGACAGGGTGTTTGTTTTCCATCTTGCCAGGGTATGAATTGTCAATCTGGAGAAGTCGTTTGTTGTCAATCTGGACTGGGTGCGAATTATATATCTGGGAAGAGATTGGGTTGTGAATCTGGGGCAGGTGTGAATTTTGGATCATGACAGGGTGTGAGTTCTGGATCTGGCTAGTGTGTTAATTGTCAATCTAAACAGGGTGCGAATTGTGGATCTGGACAGGGTGTGAGTTGCTGATCTCGGCAAGGTGTGAGATGTCAATCTTGCCAGGGTGTGAGTTGCCAATTTGGAGAGGATGTGAGTTGTCAATCTGGAAAGGGTGTGAGTTGTGGATCAGGAAAGTGTGTGAGTTTCCGATCTGAACATGGTGTGAGTTGTGGATCTGGAGATGGTTTGAGTTGTGGATCTGGAAAGTGTGTGAGATGTGGATCTGGACAGGGTGTTAATTGTCATTCTAAACAGGGTGTAAGTTGTGGATATGAACAGTGTGTCATTTGCGGATCTGGACAGGTTGTGAGTTGTGAATCAGGACTGGGTGTGAGTTGTTGAACTGGACAGGTTGTGAGTTGTGAATCAGGACTGGGTGTGAGTTGTTGAACTGGACAGGTTGTGAGCTGTGGATCTGGACAGGGTATGAGTTGCAGATATGGACACTGTGTGAGTTGTGGTTGTGGACAGGGTGTTAATTGTCAATTTGAACAGGGCGTGAGTTGTGGATATGGACAGTGTGTGAGTTGTAGATCTGGACAGGCTGTGAGTTGTGGATATTGACAGGGTATGAGTTGCAGATCTGGACAGTGTGTGAGTTGTGGTTCTGGACAGGGTGTTAATTGTCAGTCTAAACAGGGTGTGAGTTGTGGATCTGGATACAGTGTCATTTGCAGATCTGGACAGGGTGTCAGTTGCCAATCTTGCCAGGGTGTGAGTTCTCAATTTGGAGAGTTGTAAGTAGTCAGTCTGGACTGGGTGTGAATTGTATATGTGCGCAGATATTGAGTTGTCAATCTGGAGCTGGTGTGAGTTTTGGATCAATGCAGGGTGTGAGTTGTGGATCTGGACAGGGTGTGAGTTGTGGATCTGTATATGGTATGAGTTGCGGATCTGGACAGTGTTTGTGTTCTGGATCTCGGCAGGCTGTTAGATGTTACGCTAGACAGGGTATGAATTCTCTTTCTGGAAATAGTGTGACATGTGTATCTGGACCGGGTGTGATTTGTGGTTCTGGACATGCTATGAATTGCGGATCAGGACAGTGCGTGAGTTGTGGATCTGGACAGGGTGTTCAATGTCACTCGAAACAGGGTGTTCGTTCTGGATCTGGACAGTGTGTTAATTGACAATCTGAACAGAGTGTGAGTTGTGGTTCTGGTCAGCGTGTCAGCTGCAAATCTGGACAGGGTGCTTGTTGTCAATCTTGAAAGGGTTAGAGTTGTCAATCTGGAGAAGTCGTTTGTTGTCAATCTGGACTGGGTGCGAATTATATATCTGGGAAGAGATTGAGTTGTGAATCTGGGGCTGGTGTGAATTTTTGATCATGACAGGGTGTGAGTTCTGCATCTGGCTGGTGTGTTAATTGTCCATCTAAACAGGGTGCGAATTGTGGACCTGGACAGGGTGTCAGTTGCGGATCTGGAAAGGTTGTGAGTTTTCAATCTGCCAGGGTGAAAGTTATGAATTTGTAGAGGATGTTAGTTGTCAATCTGGACAGGGTGTGAGTTTTGGAACTGGCCAATGTGTCAGTTGTGGAGCTGGACATGCTATGAGTTGCGGTTACGGACAGTGGGTGAGTTGTGGATCTGGACAGGATGTGAGTTGCTGATCTCGGCAAGGTGTGAGTTGTCAATCTTGCCAGGGTGTGAGTTGCCAATTTGGAGAGGATGTGAGTTGTCAATCTGGAAAGGGTGTGAGTTGTGGATCAGGAAAGTGTGTGAGTTGTCGATCTGGAAATGGTGAGAGTTGTGGATCTGGAGATGGTCTGAGTTGTGGATCTGGACAGCGTGTGAGATGTGGATCTGGAAAGGGTGTTAATTGTCATTCTAAACAGGGTGTGAGTTCTGGATATGAACAGTGTGTCATTTGTGGATCTGGACAGGTTGTGAGTTGTGAATCAGGACTGGGTGTGAGTTGTTGAACTGGACAGGTTGTGAGTTGTGGATCTGGACAGGGTATGAGTAGCAGATATGGACACTGTGTGAGTTGTGGTTGTGGCCAGGGTGTTAATTGTCAATTTGAACAGAGTGTGAGTTGTGGATATGGACAGGGTGTGAGTTTTAGATCTGGACAGGCTGTGCGTTGTGGATATTGACAGGGTATGAGTTGCAGATCTCGACAGTGTGTGAGTTGTGGTTCTGGACAGGGTGTTAATTGTCAGTCTAAACAGAGTGTGAGTTGTGGATCTGGATACAGTGTCATTTGCAGATCTGGACAGGGTGTCAGTTGCCAATCTTGCCAGGGTGTGAGTTCTCAATTTGGAGAGTTGTAAGTAGTCAGTCTGGACTGGGTGTGAATTGTATATGTGCGCAGATATTGAGTTGTCAATCTGGAGCTGGTGTGAGTTTTGGATCAATGCAGGGTGTGAGTTGTGGATCTGGACAGGGTGTGAGTTGTGGATCTGTATATGGTATGAGTTGCGGATCTGGACAGTGTTTGTGTTCTGGATCTCGGCAGGCTGTTAGATGTTACGCTAGACAGGGTATGAATTCTCTTTCTGGAAATAGTGTGACATGTGTATCTGGACCGGGTGTGATTTGTGGTTCTGGACATGCTATGAATTGCGGATCAGGACAGTGCGTGAGTTGTGGATCTGGACAGGGTGTTCAATGTCACTCGAAACAGGGTGTTCGTTCTGGATCTGGACAGTGTGTTAATTGACAATCTGAACAGAGTGTGAGTTGTGGTTCTGGTCAGCGTGTCAGCTGCAAATCTGGACAGGGTGCTTGTTGTCAATCTTGAAAGGGTTAGAGTTGTCAATCTGGAGAAGTCGTTTGTTGTCAATCTGGACTGGGTGCGAATTATATATCTGGGAAGAGATTGAGTTGTGAATCTGGGGCTGGTGTGAATTTTTGATCATGACAGGGTGTGAGTTCTGCATCTGGCTGGTGTGTTAATTGTCCATCTAAACAGGGTGCGAATTGTGGACCTGGACAGGGTGTCAGTTGCGGATCTGGAAAGGTTGTGAGTTTTCAATCTGCCAGGGTGAAAGTTATGAATTTGTAGAGGATGTTAGTTGTCAATCTGGACAGGGTGTGAGTTTTGGAACTGGCCAATGTGTCAGTTGTGGAGCTGGACATGCTATGAGTTGCGGTTACGGACAGTGGGTGAGTTGCGGATCTGGACAGGATGTGAGTTGCTGATCTCGGCAAGGTGTGAGTTGTCAATCTTGCCAGGGTGTGAGTTGCCAATTTGGAGAGGATGTGAGTTGTCAATCTGGAAAGGGTGTGAGTTGTGGATCAGGAAAGTGTGTGAGTTGTCGATCTGGAAATGGTGAGAGTTGTGGATCTGGAGATGGTCTGAGTTGTGGATCTGGACAGCGTGTGAGATGTGGATCTGGAAAGGGTGTTAATTGTCATTCTAAACAGGGTGTGAGTTCTGGATATGAACAGTGTGTCATTTGTGGATCTGGACAGGTTGTGAGTTGTGAATCAGGACTGGGTGTGAGTTGTTGAACTGGACAGGTTGTGAGTTGTGGATCTGGACAGGGTATGAGTAGCAGATATGGACACTGTGTGAGTTGTGGTTGTGGCCAGGGTGTTAATTGTCAATTTGAACAGAGTGTGAGTTGTGGATATGGACAGGGTGTGAGTTTTAGATCTGGACAGGCTGTGCGTTGTGGATATTGACAGGGTATGAGTTGCAGATCTCGACAGTGTGTGAGTTGTGGTTCTGGACAGGGTGTTAATTGTCAATCTAAACAGGGTGTGAGTTGTGGTTCTGGACACAGTGTCATTGGCAGATCTGGACAGGGTGTCAGTTGCCAATCTTGCCAGGGTCTGAGTTCTCAATTTGGAGAGTTGTAAGTAGTCAATCTGGACTGGGTGTGAATTGTATATCTGGGCAGATATTGAGTTGTCAATCTGGAGCTGGTGTGACTTTTGGATCAATGCAGGGTGTGAGTTGTGGATCTGGACAGGGTGTGAGTTGTGGATCTGTATATGGTATGAGTTGCGGATCTGGACAATGTGTGAGTTCTGGATCTCGACAGGCTGTTAGATGTAACGCTGGACAGGGTATGAATTGTGTTTCTGGACAGATTGTGAGATGTTTATCTGGACCGGGTGTGATTTGTGGATCTGGACATTCTATGAATTGCGGAGCTGGACAGTGTGTGAGTTGTGGATCTGGACAGGGTGTTCAGTGTCAATCTAAACAGGGTGTGAGTTCTGGATCTGGACAGGGTGTTAATTGACAATATCAACAGAGTGTGAGTTGTGGTTCTGGTCAGCGTGTCAGTTGCAGATCTGGACAGGGTGTTTGTTGTCAATCTTGCCAGGGTATGAGTTGTCAATCTGGAGAGGTCGTGTGTTGTCAATCTGGACTGGGTGCGAATTATTTATCTGGGCAGAAATTGAGTTGTGAATCTGGGGCTGGTGTGAATTTTGGATCATGACAGGGTCTGAGTTCTGGATCTGGACAGGGGGTTAATTGACAATCTGAACAGAGTGTGAGTTGTGGTTCTGGTCAGCGTGTCAGCTGCAGATCTGGACAGGGTGATTGTTGTCAATCTTGCCAGGGGATGATTTGTCAATCTGGAATGGGTGCCAATTATATATCTGGGAAGAGATTTAGTTGTGAATCTGGGGCTGGTGTGAATTTTGGTTCATGACAGGGTCTGAGTTCTGGATCTGGCTAGTGTGTTAATTGTCCATCTAAACAGGGTGCGAATTGTGGACCTGGACAGGGTGTCAGTTGCGGATCTGGAAAGGGTGTGAGTTTTCAATCTGCCAGGGTGAATGTTATGAATTTGTAGAGGGTGTTAGTTGTCAGTCTGGACAGGGTGTGAGTTTTGGAACTGGCCAATGTGTCAGTTGTGGATCTGGACATGCTATGAGTTGCGGTTATGGACAGTGTGTGAGTTGTGGATCTGGACAGGGTGTTCATTGTCAATCTAAACAGGGTGTGAGTTGTGGATCTGGACAGGATGTGAGTTGCTGATCTCGGCAAGTTGTGAGTTGTCAATCTTGCCAGGGTGTGAATTGCCAATTTGGAGAGGATGTGAGTTGTCAATCTGAAAAGGGT
Organism: Carcharodon carcharias; assembly: GCF_017639515.1. Classification (NCBI taxonomy): domain Eukaryota; kingdom Metazoa; phylum Chordata; class Chondrichthyes; order Lamniformes; family Lamnidae; genus Carcharodon; species Carcharodon carcharias. The sequence continues at coordinate 66,387,716 of NC_054481.1, read as the reverse complement.
GTGAGTTGTGGATCAGGAAAGTGTGTGAGTTGTCGATCTGGACATGGTGTGAGTTGTGGATCTGGAGATGGTCTGAGTTGTGGATCTGGACAGTGTGTGAGATGTGGATCTGGATAGGGTGTTAATTGTCATTCTAAACAGGGTGTAAGTTGTGGATATGAACAGTGTGTCAGTTGCGGATCTGGACAGGTTGTGAGTTGTGAATCAGGACTGGGTGTGAGTTGTTGAACTGGACAGGTTGTGAGTTGTGGATCTGGACAGGGTATGAGTTGCAGATCTGGACAGTGTGTGAGTTGTGGTTGTGGACAGGGTGTTAATTGTCAATCTAAACAGGGTGTGAGTTGTGGATCTGGACACGTTGTCATTTGCAGATCTGGACAGGGTGTCAGTTGCCAATCTTGCCAGGGTGTGAGTTCTCAATTTGGAGAGTTGTAAGTAGTCAATCTGGACTGGGTGTGAATTGTATATCTGAGCAGATATTGAGTTGTCAATCTGGAGCTGGTGTGAGTTTTGGATCAATGCAGGGTGTGAGTTGTGGATCTGGACAGGGTGTGAGTAGTGGATCTGTATATGGTATGAGTTGCGGAACAAGACAGTGTGTGAGTTCTGGATCTCGACAGGCTGTTAGATGTAACGCTGGACAGGGTATGAATACTGTTTCTGGACAGAGTGTGAGATGTGTATCTGGACCAGGTGTGATTTGTGGATCTGGACATGCTATGAATTGCGGAGCTGGACAATGTGTGAGTTGTGGATCTGGACAGGGTGTTCAATGTCAATCTAAACAGGGTGTGAGTTCTGGATCTGGACAGGGTATTAATTGACAATATCAACAGAGTGTGAGTTGTGGTTCTGGTCAGCGTGTCAGCTGCAGATCTGGACAGGGTGTTTGTTGTCAATCTTGCCAGGGTATGAGTTGTCAATCTGGAGATGTCGTGTGTTGTCAATCTGGACTGGGTGCGAATTATTTATCTGGGCAGAGATTGAGTTGTGAATCTGGGGCTGGTGTGAATTTTGGATCATGACAGGGTGTGAGTTCTGCATCTGGCTAGTGTGTTAATTGTCAATCTAAACAGGGTGCGAATTGTGGATCTGGACAGGGTGTCAGTTGCGGATCTGGAAAGGGTGTGAGATTTCAATCTGGCCAGGGTGAATGTTATGAATTTGTAGAGGGTGTTAGTGGTCAATCTGGACAGGGTGTGAGTTGTGGATCTGGCCAATGTGTGAGTTGTGGATCTGGACATGCGATGAATTGTGCTTATTGACAGTGTGTGAGTTGTGGATCTGGACAGGGTGTTCATTGTCAATCTAAGCAAGGTGTGAGTTGTGGATCTGGACAGGGTGTTCATTGACAATCTAAACAGGGTGTGAGTTGTGGATCTGGACAGGGTGTGAGTTGCTGATCTCGACAACGTGTGAGTTGTCAATCTTGCCAGGATGTGAGTTGCCAATTTGGAGAGGATGGGAGTTGTCAATCTGGAAAGTGTGTGAGTTGTGGATCAGGAAAGTGTGTGAGTTGTCGATCTGGACATGGTGTGAGTTGAGGATCTGGAGATGGACTGAGTTGTGGATATGGACAGTGTGTGAGATGTGGATCTGGTAGGGTGTTAATTGTCATTCTAAACAGGGTGTGAGTTGTGGATCTGGATAGGGTGTTAATTGTCATTCTAAACAGGGTGTGAGGTGTAGATATGAACAGTGTGTCATTTTCGGCTCTGGACAGGTTGTGAGTTGTGAATCAGGACTGGGTGTGAGTATTTGAACTGGACAGGTTGTGAATTGTGGATCTGGACAGGGTATGAGTTGCAGATATGGACACTGTGTGAGTTGTGGTTGTGGACAGGGTGTTAATTGTCAATTTGAACAGGGCGTGAGTTGTGGATATGGACAGTGTGTGAGTTGTAGATCTGGACAGGCTGTGAGTTGTGGATATTGACAGGGTATGAGTTGCAGATCTGGACAGTGTGTGAGTTGTGGTTCTGGACAGGGTGTTAATTGTCAGTCTAAACAGGGTGTGAGTTGTGGATCTGGATACAGTGTCATTTGCAGATCTGGACAGGGTGTCAGTTGCCAATCTTGCCAGGGTGTGAGTTCTCAATTTGGAGAGTTGTAAGTAGTCAGTCTGGACTGGGTGTGAATTGTATATGTGCGCAGATATTGAGTTGTCAATCTGGAGCTGGTGTGAGTTTTGGATCAATGCAGGGTGTGAGTTGTGGATCTGGACAGGGTGTGAGTTGTGGATCTGTATATGGTATGAGTTGCGGATCTGGACAGTGTTTGTGTTCTGGATCTCGGCAGGCTGTTAGATGTTACGCTAGACAGGGTATGAATTCTCTTTCTGGAAATAGTGTGACATGTGTATCTGGACCGGGTGTGATTTGTGGTTCTGGACATGCTATGAATTGCGGATCAGGACAGTGCGTGAGTTGTGGATCTGGACAGGGTGTTCAATGTCACTCGAAACAGGGTGTTCGTTCTGGATCTGGACAGTGTGTTAATTGACAATCTGAACAGAGTGTGAGTTGTGGTTCTGGTCAGCGTGTCAGCTGCAAATCTGGACAGGGTGCTTGTTGTCAATCTTGAAAGGGTTAGAGTTGTCAATCTGGAGAAGTCGTTTGTTGTCAATCTGGACTGGGTGCGAATTATATATCTGGGAAGAGATTGAGTTGTGAATCTGGGGCTGGTGTGAATTTTTGATCATGACAGGGTGTGAGTTCTGCATCTGGCTGGTGTGTTAATTGTCCATCTAAACAGGGTGCGAATTGTGGACCTGGACAGGGTGTCAGTTGCGGATCTGGAAAGGTTGTGAGTTTTCAATCTGCCAGGGTGAAAGTTATGAATTTGTAGAGGATGTTAGTTGTCAATCTGGACAGGGTGTGAGTTTTGGAACTGGCCAATGTGTCAGTTGTGGAGCTGGACATGCTATGAGTTGCGGTTACGGACAGTGGGTGAGTTGTGGATCTGGACAGGATGTGAGTTGCTGATCTCGGCAAGGTGTGAGTTGTCAATCTTGCCAGGGTGTGAGTTGCCAATTTGGAGAGGATGTGAGTTGTCAATCTGGAAAGGGTGTGAGTTGTGGATCAGGAAAGTGTGTGAGTTGTCGATCTGGAAATGGTGAGAGTTGTGGATCTGGAGATGGTCTGAGTTGTGGATCTGGACAGCGTGTGAGATGTGGATCTGGAAAGGGTGTTAATTGTCATTCTAAACAGGGTGTGAGTTCTGGATATGAACAGTGTGTCATTTGTGGATCTGGACAGGTTGTGAGTTGTGAATCAGGACTGGGTGTGAGTTGTTGAACTGGACAGGTTGTGAGTTGTGGATCTGGACAGGGTATGAGTAGCAGATATGGACACTGTGTGAGTTGTGGTTGTGGCCAGGGTGTTAATTGTCAATTTGAACAGAGTGTGAGTTGTGGATATGGACAGGGTGTGAGTTTTAGATCTGGACAGGCTGTGTGTTGTGGATATTGACAGGGTATGAGTTGCAGATCTCGACAGTGTGTGAGTTGTGGTTCTGGACAGGGTGTTAATTGTCAATCTAAACAGGGTGTGAGTTGTGGTTCTGGACACAGTGTCATTGGCAGATCTGGACAGGGTGTCAGTTGCCAATCTTGCCAGGGTCTGAGTTCTCAATTTGGAGAGTTGTAAGTAGTCAATCTGGACTGGGTGTGAATTGTATATCTGGGCAGATATTGAGTTGTCAATCTGGAGCTGGTGTGACTTTTGGATCAATGCAGGGTGTGAGTTGTGGATCTGGACAGGGTGTGAGTTGTGGATCTGTATATGGTATGAGTTGCGGATCTGGACAATGTGTGAGTTCTGGATCTCGACAGGCTGTTAGATGTAACGCTGGACAGGGTATGAATTGTGTTTCTGGACAGATTGTGAGATGTTTATCTGGACCGGGTGTGATTTGTGGATCTGGACATTCTATGAATTGCGGAGCTGGACAGTGTGTGAGTTGTGGATCTGGACAGGGTGTTCAGTGTCAATCTAAACAGGGTGTGAGTTCTGGATCTGGACAGGGTGTTAATTGACAATATCAACAGAGTGTGAGTTGTGGTTCTGGTCAGCGTGTCAGCTGCAGATCTGGACAGGGTGTTTGTTGTCAATCTTGCCAGGGTATGAGTTGTCAATCTGGAGAGGTCGTGTGTTGTCAATCTGGACTGGGTGCGAATTATTTATCTGGGCAGAAATTGAGTTGTGAATCTGGGGCTGGTGTGAATTTTGGATCATGACAGGGTCTGAGTTCTGGATCTGGACAGGGGGTTAATTGACAATCTGAACAGAGTGTGAGTTGTGGTTCTGGTCAGCGTGTCAGCTGCAGATCTGGACAGGGTGATTGTTGTCAATCTTGCCAGGGGATGATTTGTCAATCTGGAATGGGTGCCAATTATATATCTGGGAAGAGATTTAGTTGTGAATCTGGGGCTGGTGTGAATTTTGGTTCATGACAGGGTCTGAGTTCTGGATCTGGCTAGTGTGTTAATTGTCCATCTAAACAGGGTGCGAATTGTGGACCTGGACAGGGTGTCAGTTGCGGATCTGGAAAGGGTGTGAGTTTTCAATCTGCCAGGGTGAATGTTATGAATTTGTAGAGGGTGTTAGTTGTCAGTCTGGACAGGGTGTGAGTTTTGGAACTGGCCAATGTGTCAGTTGTGGATCTGGACATGCTATGAGTTGCGGTTATGGACAGTGTGTGAGTTGTGGATCTGGACAGGGTGTTCATTGTCAATCTAAACAGGGTGTGAGTTGTGGATCTGGACAGGATGTGAGTTGCTGATCTCGGCAAGTTGTGAGTTGTCAATCTTGCCAGGGTGTGAATTGCCAATTTGGAGAGGATGTGAGTTGTCAATCTGAAAAGTGTGTGAGTTGTGGATCAGGAAAGTGTGTGAGTTGTCGATCTGGACATGGTGTGAGTTGTGGATCTGGAGATGGTCTGAGTTGTGGATCTGGACAGTGTGTGAGATGTGGATCTGGATAGGGTGTTAATTGTCATTCTAAACAGGGTGTAAGTTGTGGATATGAACAGTGTGTCAGTTGCGGATCTGGACAGGTTGTGAGTTGTGAATCAGGACTGGGTGTGAGTTGTTGAACTGGACAGGTTGTGAGTTGTGGATCTGGACAGGGTATGAGTTGCAGATCTGGACAGTGTGTGCGTTGTGGTTGTGGACAGGGTGTTAATTGTCAATCTAAACAGGGTGTGAGTTGTGGATCTGGACACGTTGTCATTTGCAGATCTGGACAGGGTGTCAGTTGCCAATCTTGCCAGGGTGTGAGTTCTCAATTTGGAGAGTTGTAAGTAGTCAATCTGGACTGGGTGTGAATTGTATATCTGAGCAGATATTGAGTTGTCAATCTGGAGCTGGTGTGAGTTTTGGATCAATGCAGGGTGTGAGTTGTGGATCTGGACAGGGTGTGAGTAGTGGATCTGTATATGGTATGAGTTGCGGAACAAGACAGTGTGTGAGTTCTGGATCTCGACAGGCTGTTAGATGTAACGCTGGACAGGGTATGAATACTGTTTCTGGACAGAGTGTGAGATGTGTATCTGGACCAGGTGTGATTTGTGGATCTGGACATGCTATGAATTGCGGAGCTGGACAATGTGTGAGTTGTGGATCTGGACAGGGTGTTCAATGTCAATCTAAACAGGGTGTGAGTTCTGGATCTGGACGGGGTATTAATTGACAATATCAACAGAGTGTGAGTTGTGGTTCTGGTCAGCGTGTCAGCTGCAGATCTGGACAGGGTGTTTGTTGTCAATCTTGCCAGGGTATGAGTTGTCAATCTGGAGATGTCGTGTGTTGTCAATCTGGACTGGGTGCGAATTATTTATCTGGGCAGAGATTGAGTTGTGAATCTGGGGCTGGTGTGAATTTTGGATCATGACAGGGTGTGAGTTCTGCATCTGGCTAGTGTGTTAATTGTCAATCTAAACAGGGTGCGAATTGTGGACCTGGACAGGGTGTCAGTTGCGGATCTGGAAAGGGTGTGAGATTTCAATCTGGCCAGGGTGAATGTTATGAATTTGTAGAGGGTGTTAGTGGTCAATCTGGACAGGGTGTGAGTTGTGGATCTGGCCAATGTGTGAGTTGTGGATCTGGACATGCGATGAATTGTGCTTATTGACAGTGTGTGAGTTGTGGATCTTGACAGGGTGTTCATTGTCAATCTAAGCAGGGTGTGAGTTGTGGATCTGGACAGGGTGTTCATTGTCAATCTAAACAGGGTGTGAGTTGTGGATCTGGACAGGGTGTGAGTTGCTGATCTCGACAACGTGTGAGTTGTCAATCTTGCCAGGATGTGAGTTGCCAATTTGGAGAGGATGGGAGTTGTCAATCTGGAAAGTGTGTGAGTTGTGGATCAGGAAAGTGTGTGAGTTGTCGATCTGGACATGGTGTGAGTTGAGGATCTGGAGATGGACTGAGTTGTGGATATGGACAGTGTGTGAGATGTGGATCTGGTAGGGTGCTAATTGTCATTCTAAACAGGGTGTGAGTTGTGGATCTGGACAGGGTGTTAATTGTCATTCTAAACAGGGTGTGAGGTGTAGATATGAACAGTGTGTCATTTTCGGCTCTGGACAGGTTGTGAGTTGTGAATCAGGACTGGGTGTGAGTATTTGAACTGGACAGGTTGTGAATTGTGGATCTGGACAGGGTATGAGTTGCAGATATGGACGCTGTGTGAGTTGTGGTTGTGGACATGGTGTTAATTGTCAATTTGAACAGAGTGTGAGTTGTGGATATGGACAGGGTGTGAGTTTCAGATCTGGACAGGCTGTGCGTTGTGGATATTTACAGGGTATGGGTTGCAGATCTGGACAGTGTGTGAGTTGTGGATCTGGACAGGGTATGAGTTGCAGATATGGACACTGTGTGAGTTGTGGTTGTGGACAGGGTGTTAATTGTCAATTTGAACAGGGTGTGAGTTGTGGATATGGACAGTGTGTCATTTGCGGACCTGGACAGGTAGTGAGTTGTGAATCAGGGCTGGGTGTGAGTTTGGACAGGTTGTGAGTTGTGGATCTGGACAGGGTATGAGTTGCAGATATGGACACTGTGTGAGTTGTGGTTGTGGACAGGATGTTAATTGTCAATTTGAACAGGGTGTGAGTTGTGGATATGGACAGGGTGTGAGTTGTAGATATGGACAGGCTGTGAGTTGTGGATATTGACAGGATATGAGTTGCAGATCTGTACAGTGTGTGAGTTGTGGTTCTGGACAGGGAGTTAATTGTCAATCTAAACAGGGTGTGAGTTGTGGATCTGGACACGGTGTCATTTGCAGATCTGGACAGGGTGTCAGTTGCCAATCTTGCCAGGGTGTGAGTTCTCAATTTGGAGAGTTGTAAGTAGTCAATCTGGACTGGGTGTGAATTGTAGATCTGGGCAGATATTGAGTTGTCAATCTGGAGCTGGTGTGAATTTTGGATCAATGCAGGGTGTGAGTTGTGGATCTGGACAGGGTGTGAGTAGTGGATCTGTATATGGTATGAGTTGCGGATCTGGACAGTGTGTGAGTTCTGGATCTCGACAGGCTGTTAGATGTTACGCTGGACAGGGTATGAATTGTGTTTCTGGACAGAGTGTGAGATGTGTATATGGACCGGGTGTGATTTGTGGATCTGGACATGCTATGAATTGCGGAGCTGGACAGGTGTGAGTTGTGGATCTGGACAGGGTGTTCAATGTCAATCTAAACAGCGTGTGAGTTCTGGATCTGTACAGGGTGTTAATTGACAATATCAACAGAGTGTGAGTTGTGGTTCTGGTCAGCGTGTCAGCTGCAGATCTGGACAGGGTGTTTGTTGTCAATCTTGCCAGGGTATGAGTTGTCAATCTGGAAAGGTCTTGTGTTGTCAATCTGGACTGGGTGCGAATTATTTATCTGGGCAGAGATTGTGTTGTGAATCTGGGGCTGGTGTGAATTTTGGATCATGACAGGGTCTGCGTTCTGGATCTGGACAGGGTGTTAATTGACAATCTGAACAGAGTGTGAGTTGTTGTTCTGGTCAGCGTGTCAGCTGCAGATCTGGACAGGGTATTTGTTGTCAGTATTGAAAGGGTATGAGTTTTCAATCTGGAGAGGTCGTTTGTTTTTAATCTGGACTGGGTGTGAATTATATATCTAGGAAGAGATTGAGTTGTGAATGTGGGGATGGTGTGATTTTTGGATCATGACAGGGTGTGAGTTCTGGATCTGGCTAGTGTGTTAATTGTCAATCTAAACAGGGTGCGAATTGTGGACCTGGAAAGGCATTCAGTTGCGGATCTGGAAAGGGTGTGAATTTTCAATCTGGCCAGGGTAAATGTTATGAATTTGTAGAGAGTGTTAGTTGTCAATCTGGACTGGGTGTGAGTTGTAGATCTGGCCAATGTGTGAGTTGTGGATCTGGACATGCTTTGAGTTGCGGTTATGCACAGTGTGTGAGTTGTGGATATGAACAGTGTGTCATTTGCGGATCTGGACAGGTTGTGAGTTGTGAATCAGGACTGGGAGTGAGTTGTTGAACTGGACAGGTTGTGAGTTGTGGATCTGGACACTGTATGAGTTGCTGATATGGACACTGTGTGAGTTGTGGTTCTGGACAGGGTGTTAATTGTCAATTTGTACAGGGTGTGAGTTGTGGATATGGACAGGGTGTGAGTTGTAGATCTGGACAGGCTGTGAGATGTGGATATTGACAGGGTATGAGTTGCAGATCTGGACAGTGTGTCAGTTGTGGTTCTGGACAGGGTGTTAATTGTCAATCTTAACAGGGTGTGAGTTGTGGATCTGGACATGGTGTCATTTGCAGATCTGGACAGGGTTTCAGTTGCCAATCTTGCCAGGGTGTGTGTTAACAATTTGGAGAGTTGTAAGTAGTCAATCTGGACTGGGTGTGAATTGTATATCTGGGCAGATAATCAGTTGTCAATCTGGAGCTGGTGTGAGTTTTTGATCAATGCAGGGTGTGAGTTGTGGATCTGGACAGGGTGTGAGTTGTGGATCTGTATATGGTATGAGTTGCGGATCTGAATAGTGTGTGAGTTCTGGATCTCAACAGGCTGTTAGATGTAACGCTGGACAGGGTATGAATTGTGTTTCTGAACAGAGTGTGAGATGTGTATCTGGACCGGGTGTGATTTGTGGATCTGGACATGCTATGAATTGCGGAGCTGGACAGTGTGTGATTTGTGGATCTGGACAGGGTGTTCAAAATCAATCTAAACAGGGTGTGAGTTCTGGATCTGGACAGGGTGTTAATTGACAATATGAACAGAGTGTGAGTTATGGTTCTGGTCCGCGTGTCAGCTGCAGATGTGGACAGGGTGTTTGTTGTCAATCTTGCCAGGGTATGAGTTGTCAATCTAGAGAGGTCGTGTGCTGTCAATCTGGACTGGGTGCGAATTTTTATCTGGGCAGAGATTGAGTTGTGAATCTGGGGCTGGCGTGAATTTTGGATCATGACAGGGTGTGAGTTCTGGATCTGGACAGGGTGTTCAATGTCACTCGAAACAGGGTGTGCGTTCTGGATCTGGACAGTGTGTTAATTGACAATCTGAACAGAGTGTGAGTTGTGGTTCTGGTCAGCGTGTCAGCTGCAGATCTGGACAGGGTGCTTGTTGTCAATCTTGAAAGGGTATGAGTTGTCAATCTGGAGAAGTCGTTTGTTGTCAATCTGGACTGGGTGCGAATTATATATCTGGGAAGAGATTCAGTTGTGAATCTGGGGCATGTGTGAATTTTGGATCATGACAGGGTGTGAGTTCTGGATCTGGCTAGTGTGTTAATTGTCAATCTAAACAGGGTGCGAATTGTGGACCTGGACAGGGTGTCAGTTGCGGATCTGGAAAGGGTGTGAGTTTTCAATCTGGCCAGGATGAATGTTATGAATTTGTAGAGGGTGTTAGTTGTCAATCTGGACAGGGTGTGAGTTGTGGATCTGGCCAATGTGTGATTTGTGGATCTGGACATGCTATGAGTTGCGGTTATGGACAGTGTGTGAGTTGTGGATCTGGACATGGTGTTCATTGTCAATCTAAACAGGGTGTGAGTTGTGGATCTGGACAGGGTGTGAGTTGCTGATCTCGGCAAGGTGTGAGTTGTCAATCTTGCCAGGGTGTGAGTTGCCAATTTGGAGAGGATGTGAGTTGTCAATCTGGAAAGGGTGTGAGTTGTGTATCTGGTGATGGTTTGAGTTGTGGATCTGGACAGTGTGTCAGAAATGGATCTGGACATGGGGTTATTTGTCATTCTAAACAGGGTGTGAGTTGTGGATATGAACAGTGTGTTATTTGCTGATCTGGACAGGTTGTGAGTTGTGAATCAGGACTGAGAGTGAGTTGTTGAACTGGACAGGTTGTGAGCTGTGGATCTGGACAGGGTATGAGTTGCAGATATGGACACTGTGTGAGTTGTGATTGTGGACAGGGTGCTAATTGTCAATTTGAACAGGGTGTGAGTTGTGGATATGCACAGGGTGTGAGTTGTAGATCTGGACAGTCTGTGAGTTGTGGATATTGACAGGAAATGAGTTGCAGATCTGGACAGTGTGTGAGTTGTGGTTCTGGACAGGGTGTTAATTGTCAATCTAAACAGGGTGTGAGTTTTGGATCTGGACACGGTGTCATTTGCAGATCTGGACAGGGTGTCAGTTGCCAATCTTGCCAGGGTGTGAGTTCTCAATTTGGAGAGTTGTAAGTAGTCAATCTGGACTGGGTGTGAATTGTATATCTGGGCCTATATTGAGATGTCAATCTGGAGCTGGTGTGAGCTTTGGATCAATGCAGGGTTTGAGTTAGGGATCAGGACAGGGTGTGAGTAGTGGATCTGCATATGGTATGAGTTGCGGATCTGGACAGTGTGTGAGTTCTGGATCTCGACAGGCTGTGAGATGTTACGCTGGACAGGTTATGAATTGTCTTTCTGGACATAGTGTGAGATGTGTATCTGGACCGGGTGTGATTTGTGGATCTGGACATGCTATGAATTGCGGATCAGGACAGTTCGTGAGTGGTGGATCTGGACAGGGTGTTCAATGTCACTCTAAACAGGGTGCGATTTCTGGATCTGGACAGGGTGTTAATTGACAATCTGAACAGAATGTGAGTTGTGGTTCTGGTCAGTGTGTCAGCTGCAGATCTGGACAGGGTGTTTGTTGTCAATCTTGAAAGGGTATTAGTTGTCAATCTGGAGAAGTCGTTTGTTGTCAATCTGGACTGGGTGCGAATTATATATCTGGGAAGAGATTGAGTTGTGAATCTGGGGCAGGTGTGAATTTTGGATCATGGCAGGGTGTGAGTTCTGGATCAGGCGAGTGTGTTAATTGTCAGTCTAAACAGGGTGCGAATTGTGGGCCTGGACAGGTTGTCAGTTGCGGATCTGGAAAGGGTGTGAGTTTTCAATCTGGCCACGGTGAAAGTTATGAATTTGTAGAGGGTGTTAGTTGTCAATCTGGAAAGGGTTTGAGTTGTGGATCTGGCCAATGTGTGAGTTGTGGATCTGGACATGCTATGAGTTGCGGTTATGGACAGTGTGTGAGTTGTGGATCTGGACAGGGTGTGAGTTGCTGATCTCGGCAAGGTGTGAGTTGTCAATCTTGCCAGGGTGTGAGTTGCCAATTTGGAGAGGATGTGAGTTGTCAATCTGGAAAGGGTGTGAGTTGTGGATCAGGAAAGTGTGTGAGTTTTCGATCTGGACATGGTGTGAGTTGTGAATCTGGAGATGGTTTGAGTTGTGGATCTGGACAGTGTGTCAGATGTGGATCTGGACATGGTGTGATTTGTCATTCTAAACAGGGTGTGAGTTGTGGATATGAACAGTGTGTCATTTGCGGACCTGGACAGGTAGTGAGTTGTGAATCAGGACTGGGTGTGAGTTTGGACAGGTTGTGAGTTGTAGATCTGGACAGGGTATGAGTTGCAGATATGGACACTGTGTGAGTTGTGGTTGTGGAAAGGGTGTTAAATGTCAATTTGAACAGGGTGTGAGTTGTGGATATGGACAGGGTGTGAGTTGTAGATCTGGACAGGCTGTGAGTTGTGGATATTGACAGGATATGATTTACAGATCTGTACAGTGTGTGAGTTGTGGTTCTGGACAGGGAGTTAAATGTCAATCTAAACAGGGTGTGAGTTGTGGATCTGGACACGGTGTCATTTGCAGATCTGGACAGGGTGTCAGTTGCCAATCTTGCCAGGGTGTGAGTTCTCAATTTGGAGAGTTGTAAGTAGTCAATCTGGACTGGGTGTGAATTGTATATCTGGGCAGATATTGAGTTGTCAATCTGGAGCTGGTGGGAGTTTTGGATCAATGCAGGGTGTGAGTTGTGGATCTGGACAGGGTGTGAGTTGTGGATCTGTATATGGTATGAGTTGCGGATCTGAACAGTGTGTGAGTTCTGGATCTCGTCAGGCTGTTAGTTGTTACACTGGACAGGGTATGAATTGTCTTTCTGGACAGAGTGTGAGATGTGTATATGGACCGGTAGTGATTTGTGGATCTGGACATGCTATGAATTGCGGATCAGGAGAGTGCGTGAGTTGTGGATCTGGACAGGGTGTTCAATGTCACTCGAAACAGGGTGTGAGTTCTGGATCTGGACAGGGTGTGAATTGACAATCTGAACAGAGTGTGAGTTGTGGTTCTGGTCAGCGTGTCAGCTGCAGATCTGGACAGGGTGTTTGTTTTCAATCTTGCCAGGGTATGAATTGTCAATCTGGAGAAGTCGTTTGTTGTCAATCTGGACTGGGTGCGAATTATATATCTGGGAAGAGATTGGGTTGTGAATCTGGGGCAGGTGTGAATTTTGGATCATGACAGGGTGTGAGTTCTGGATCTGGCTAGTGTGTTAATTGTCAATCTAAACAGGGTGCGAATTGTGGATCTGGACAGGGTGTGAGTTGCTGATTTCGGCAAGGCGTGAGTTGTCAATCTTGCCAGCGTGTGAGTTGCCAATTTGGAGAGGATGTGAGTTGTCAATCTGGAAAGGGTGTGAGTTGTGGATCAGGAAAGTGTGTGAGTTTTCGATATGGACATGGTGTGAGTTGTGGATCTGGAGATGGTTCGAGTTGTGGATCTGGAAAGTGTGTGAGATGTGGATCTGGACAGGGTGTTAATTGTCATTCTAAACAGGTTGTGAGTTGTGGATATGAACAGTGTGTCATTTGCGGATCTGGACAGGTTGTGAGTTGTGAATCAGGACTGGGTGTGAGTTGTTGAACTGGACAGGTTGTGAGTTGTGGATCTGGACAGGGTATGAGTTGCAGATATGGACACTGTGTGAGTTGTGGTTGTGGACAGGGTGCTAATTGTCAATTTGAACAGGGTGTGAGTTGTGGATATGGACAGTGTGTCATTTGTGGACCTGGACAGGTAGTGAGTTGTGAATCAGGACTGGGTGTGAGTTTGGACAGGTTGTGAGTTGTGGATCTGGACAGGGTATGAGTTGCAGATATGGACACTGTGTGAGTTGTGGTTGTGGAGAGGGTGTTAATTGTCAATTTGAACAGGGTGTGAGCTGTGGATATGGACAGGGTGTGAGTTGTAGATCTGGACAGGCTGTGATTGTGGATATTGACAGGATATGAGTTGCAGATCTGTACAGTGTGTGAGTTGTGGTTCTGGACAGGGAGTTAATTGTCAATCTAAACAGGGTGTGAGTTGTGGATCTGGACACGGTGTCATTTGCAGATCTGGACAGGGTGTCAGTTGCCAATCTTGCCAGGGTGTGAGTTCTCAATTTGGAGAGTTGTAAGTAGTCAATCTGGACTGGGTGTGAATTGTATATCTGGGCAGATATTGAGTTGTCAATCTGGAGCTGGTGGGAGTTTTCGATCAATGCAGGGTGTGAGTTGTGGATCTGGACAGGGTGTGAGTTGTGGATCTGTATATGGTATGAGTTGCGGATCTGAACAGTGTGTGAGTTCTGGAGCTCGTCAGGCTGTTAGATGTTACGCTGGACAGGGTATGAATTGTCTTTCTGGACAGAGTGTGAGATGTGTATATGGACCGGTAGTGATTTGTGGATCTGGACATGCTATGAATTGCGGATCAGGAGAGTGCGTGAGTTGTGGATCTGGACAGGGTGTTCAACGTCACACGAAACAGGGTGTGAGTTCTGGATCTGGACATGGTGTGAATTGAAAATCTGAACAGAGTGTGAGTTGTGGTTCTGGTCAGCGTGTCAGCTGCAGATCTGGACAGGGTGTTTGTTTTCAATCTTGCCAGGGTATGAATTGTCAATCTGGAGAAGTCGTTTGTTGTCAATCTGGACTGGGTGCGAATTATATATCTGGGAAGAGATTGGGTTGTGAATCTGGGGCAGGTGTGAAATTTGGATCATGACAGGGTGTGAGTTCTGGATCTGGCTAGTGTGTTAATTGTCAATCTAAACAGGGTGCGAATTGTGGATCTGGACAGGGTGTGAGTTGCTGATTTCGGCAAGGCGTGAGTTGTCAATCTTGCCAGGGTGTGAGTTGCCAATTTGGAGAGGATGTGAGTTGTCAATCTGGAAAGGGTGTGAGTTGTGGAACAGGAAAGTGTGTGAGTTTTCGATCTGGACATTGTGTGAGTTGTGGATCTGGAGATGGTTTGAGTTGTGGATCTGGAAAGTGTGTGAGATGTGGATCTGGACAGGGTGTTAATTGTCATTCTAAACAGGTTGTGAGTTGTGGATATGAACAGTGTGTCATTTGCGGATCTGGACAGGTTGTGAGTTGTGAATCAGGACTGGGTGTGAGTTGTTGAACTGGACAGGTTGTGAGTTGTGGATCTGGACAGGGTATGAGTTGCAGATATGGACACTGTGTGAGTTGTGGTTGTGGACAGGGTGTTAATTGTCAATTTGAACAGGGTGTGAGTTGTGGATATGGACAGTGTGTCATTTGCGGACCTGGACAGGTAGTGAGTTGTGAATCAGGGCTAGGTGTGAGTTTGGACAGGTTGTGAGTTGTGGATCTGGACAGGGTATGAGTTGCAGATATGGACACTGTGTGAGTTGTGGTTGTGGACAGGATGTTAATTGTCAATTTGAACAGGGTGTGAGTTGTGGATATGGACAGGGTGTGAGTTGTAGATATGGACAGGCTGTGAGTTGTGGATATTGACAGGATATGAGTTGCAGATCAGTACAGTGTGTGAGTTGTGGTTCTGGACAGGGAGTTAATTGTCAATCTAAACAGGGGGTGAGTTGTGGATCTGGACACGGTGTCATTTGCAGATCTGGACAGGGTGTCAGTTGCCAATCTTGCCAGGGTGTGAGTTCTCAATTTGGAGAGTTGTAAGTAGCCAATCTGGACTGGGTGTGAATTGTATATCTGGGCAGATATTGAGTTGTCAATCTGGAGCTGGTGGGAGTTTTGGATCAATGCAGGGTGTGAGTTGTGGATCTGGACAGGGTGTGAGTTGTGGATCTGTATCTGGTATGAGTTGCGGATCTGAACAGTGTGTGAGTTCTGGATCTCGTCAGGCTGTTAGATGTTACGCTGGACAGGGTATGAATTGTCTTTCTGGACAGAGTGTGAGATGTGTATATGGACCGGTAGTGATTTGTGGATCTGGACATGCTATGAATTGCGGATCAGGAGAGTGCATGAGTTGTGGATCTGGACAGGGTGTTCAATGTCACTCGAAACAGGGTGTGAGTTCTGGATCTGGACAGGGTGTTAATTGACAATCTGAACAGAGTGTGAGTTGTGGTTCTGGTCAGCGTGTCAGCTGCAGATCTGGACAGTGTGTTTGTTTTCAATCTTGCCAGGGTATGAATTGTCAATCTGGAGAAGTCGTTTGTTGTCAATCTGGACTGGGTGCGAATTATATATCTGGGAAGAGATTGGGTTGTGAATCTGGGGCAGGTGTGAATTTTGGATCATGACAGGGTGTGAGTTCTGGATCTGGCGAGTGTGTTAATTGTCAAACTAAACAGGGTGCGAATTGTGGATCTGGACAGGGTGTGAGTTGCTGATTTCGGCAAGGTGTGAGTTGTCAATCTTGCCAGGGTGTGAGTTGCCAATTTGGAGAGGATGTGAGTTGTCAATCTGGAAAGGGTGTGAGTTGTGGATCAGGAAAGTGTGTGAGTTTTCGTTCTGGACATGGTGTGAGTTGTGGATCTGGAGATGGTTTGAGTTGTGGATCTGGAAAGTGTGTGAGATGTGGATCTGGATAGGGTGTTAATTGTCATTCTAAACAGGTGGTGAGTTGTGGATATGAACAGTGTGTCATTTGCGGATCTGGACAGGTTGTGAGTTGTGAATCAGGACTGGGTGTGAGTTGTTGAACTGGACAGGTTGTGAGTTGTGGATCTGGACAGGGTATGAGTTGCAGATATGGACACTGTGTGAGTTGTGGTTGTGGACAGGGTGTTAATTGTCAATTTGAACAGGGTGTGAGTTGTGGATATGGACAGTGTGTGAGTTGTAGATCTGGACAGTCTGTGAGTTGTGGATATTGACAGGGTATGAGTTGCAGATCTGGACAGTGTGTGAGTTGTGGTACTGGACAGGGTTTTAATTGTCAATCTAAACCGGGTGTGAGTTGTGGATCTGGACACGGTGTCATTTGCAGATCTGGACAGGGTGTCAGTTGCCAATCTTGCCAGGGTGTGAGTTCTCAATTTGGAGAGTTGTAAGTAGTCAATCTGGACTGGGTGTGAATTGCATATCTGGGCAGATATTGAGTTGTCAATCTGGAGCTGGTGGGAGTTTTGGATCAATGCAGGGTGTGAGTTGTGGATCTGGACAGGGTGTGAGTTGTGGATCTGTATATGGTATGAGTTGCGGATCTGAACAGTATGTGAGTTCTGGTTCTCGTCAGGCTGTTAGATTTTACGCTGGACAGGGTATGAATTGTCTTTCTGGACAGAGTGTGAGATGTGTCTAGGGACCGGGTGTGATTTGTGGATCTGGACATGCTATGAATTGCGGATCAGGAGAGTGCGTGAGTTGTGGATCTGGACAGGGTGTTCAATGTCACTCGAAGCAGGGTGTGAGTTCTGGATCTGGACAGGATGTTAATTGACAATCTGAACAGAGTGTGAGTTGTGGTTCTGGTCAGCGTGTCAGCTGCAGAACTGGACAGGGTGTTTGTTTTCAATCTTGCCAGGGTATGAATTGTCAATCTGGAGAAGTCGTTTGTTGTCAATCTGGACTGGGTGCGAATTATATATCTGGCAAGAGATTGAGTTGTGAATCTGGGGCAGGTGTGAATTTTGGATCATGACAGGGTGTGAGTTCTGGATCTGGCTAGTGTGTTAATTGTCAATCTAAACAGGGTGCAAATTGTGGACCTGGACAGGGTGTCAGTTGCGGATCTGGAAAGGGTGTGAGTTTTCAATCTGGCCAGGGTGAATGTTATGAATTTGTAGAGGGTGTTGGTTGTCAATCTGGACAGGGTGTGAGTTGTGGATCTGGCCAGTGTGTGAATTGTGGATCTGGACATGCTATGAGTTGCGGTTATGGACAGTGTGTGAGTTGTGGATCTGGACAGGGTGTTCATTGTCAATCTAAACAGGGTGTGAGTTGTGGATCTGGACAGGGTGTGAGTTGCTGATCTCGGCAAGGTGTGAGTTGTCAATCTTGCCAGGGTGTGAGTTGCCAATTTGGAGAGGATGTGAGTTGTCAATCTGGAAAGGGTGTGAGTTGTGGATCAGGAAAGTGTGTGAGTTGTCGATTGGACATGGTGTGAGTTGTGGAACTGGAGATGGTTTGAGTTGTGGATCTGGACAGTGTGTCAGGTGTGGATCTGTCATGGTGTTATTTGTCATTTAAACAGGGTGTGAGTTGTGGATATGAACTGTGTGTTATTTGCGGATCTGGACAGGTTGTGAGTTGTGAATCAGGACTGGGAGTGAGTTGTTGAACTGGACAGGTTGTGAGTTGTGGATCTGGACAGGGTATGAGTTGCAGATATGGACACTGTGTGAGTTGTGGTTGTGGACAGGGTGTTAATTGTCAATCTATACAGGGTGTCAGTTGTGTGTCTGGACAGGGTGTGAGTTGCTGATCTCGACAAGGTGTGAGTTGTCAATCTTGCCAGGGTGTGAGTTGCCAATTTGGAGAGGATGTGAGATGTCAATCTGGAAAGGGGGTGATTTGTGGATCAGGAAAGTGTGTGAGATGTCGATCTGGACAAGGTTTGAGTTGTGGATCTGTAGATGGTTTGAGTTGTGGATCTGGACAGTGTGTGAGATGTGGATCTGAACAGGGTGTTAATTGTCATTCTAAACAGGGTGTGAGTTGTGGATATGAACAGTGTGTCATTTGCAGATCTGGACAGTTTGTGAGTTGTGAATCAGGACTGGGTGTGAGTTGTTGAACTGGACAGCTTGTGAGTTGTGGATCTGGACAGGGTATGAGTTGCAGATATGGACACTGTGTGAGTTGTGGTTGTGGACAGGGTGTTAATTCTGACTTTGAACAGGGTGTGAGTTGTGGATATGGACACGGTGTTAGTTGTAGATCTGGACAGGCTGTGAGTTGTGGATATTGACAGGGTATGAGTTGCAGATCTGGACAGTGTGTGAGTTGTGGTTCTGGACAGGGTGTTAATTGTCAATCTAAACAGGGAGATGAGTTGTGGATCTGGACACGGTGTCATTTGCAGATCTGGACAGGTTGTCAGTTGCCAATCTTGCCAGGGTGTGAGTTCTCAATTTGGAGAGTTGTAAGTAGTCAATCTGGACTGGGTGTGAATTGTATATCTGGGCAGATATTGAGTTGTGAATCTGGAGCTTGTGTGAGTTTTGGATCAATGCAGGGTGTGAGTTGTGAATCTGGACAGGGTGTGAGTTGTGGATCTGTATATGGTATGAGTTGCAGATCTGGACAGTGTGTGAGTTCAGGATCTCGACAGGCTGTTAGATGTTAAGCAGGACAGGGTATGAATTGTGTTTCTGGACAGAGTGTGAGATGTGTATCTGGACCGGGTGTGATTTGTGGATCTGGACATGCTATGAATTGCGGAGCTGGACAGTGTGTGAGTTGTGGATCTGGACAGGGTGTTCAATGTCAATCTAAACAGGGTGTGAGTTCTGGATCTGGACAAGGTGTTAATTGACAATCTGAACAGAGTGCGACTTGTGGTTCTCGTTAGCGTGTCAGCTTCAGATCTGGACAAGGTGTTTGTTGTCAATCTTGCCAGTGTATGAGTTGTCAATCTGGAGAAGTCATTTATTGTCAATCTGGACAGGGAGCAAATTAGATATCTGGGAAGAGTTTGAGTTGTGAATCTGGGGCAGGTGTGAATTTTGGATCATGACAGGGTGTGAGTTCAGGATCTGGCGAGTGTGTTAATTGTCAATCTAAACAGGGTGCGAATTGTGGATCTGGACAGGGTGTGAGTTGCTGATCTCGGCAAGGTGTGAGTTGGCAATCTTGCCAGCGTGTGAGTTGCCAATTTGGAGAGGATGTGAGTTGTCAATCTGGAAAGGGTGTGAGTTGTGGATCAGGAAAGTGTGTGAGTTTTCGATCTGGACATGGTGTGAGTTGTGGATCTGGAGATGGTTTGAGTTGTGGATCTGGACAGTGTATGAGATGTGGATCTGGACAGGGTGTTATTTGTCATTCTAAACAGGTTGTGAGTTGTGGATATGAACAGTGAGTCATTTGCGGATCTGGACATTTTGTGAGTTGTGAATCAGGATTGGGTGTGAGTTGTTGAACTGGACAGGTTGTGAGTTGTGGATCTGGACAGGGTATGAGTTGCAGATATGGACACTGTGTGAGTTGTGGTTGTGGACAGGGTGTTAATTGTCAATTTGAACAGGGTGTGAGTTGTGGATATGGACAGTGTGTGAGTTGTAGATCTGGACAGGCTGTGAGTCGTGGATATTGACAGGATATGAGTTGCAGATATGGACAGTGTGTGAGTTGTGGTTCTGGACAGGGTGTTAATTGTCAATCTAAACAGGATGTGAGTTTTGGATCTGGACACGGTGTCATTTGCAGATCTGGACAGGGTGTCAGTTGCCAATCTTGCCAGGGTGTGAGTTCTCAATTTGGAGAGTTGTAAGTAGTCAATCTGGACTGGGTGTGAATTGTATATCTGGGCAGATATTGAGTTGTCAATCTGGAGCTGGTGTGAGTTTTGGATCAATGCAGGGTGTGAGTTGTGGATCTGGACAGGGTGTGAGTTGTGGATCTGTATATGGTATGAGTTGCGGATCTGAATAGTGTGTGAGTTCTGGATCTCGTCAGGCTGTTAGATGTTTCACTGGACAGGGTATGAATTGTCTTTCTGGACAGAGTGTGAGATGTGTATCTGGACCGGGTGTGATTTGTGGATCTGGACATGCTATGAATTGCGGATCAGGACAGTGCGTGAGTTGTGGATCTGGACAGGGTGTTCAATTTCACTCGAAACAGGGTGTGAGTTCTGGATCTGGACGGGGTGTTAATTGACAATCTGAACAGAGTGTGAGTTGTGGTTCTGGTCAGTGTGTCAGCTGCAGATCTGGACAGGGTGTTTGTTGTCAATCTTGCCAGGGTATGAGTTGTCAATCTGGAGTGGTCGTTTGTTGTCAATGTGGACTGGGTGCAAATTATATATCTGGGAAGAGATTGAGTTGTGAATCTGGGGCTGGTGTGAATTTTGGATCATGACAGGTTGTGAGTTCTGGATCTGGATAGTGTGCTAATTGTCAATCTAAACAGGGTGCTAATTGTGGACCTGGAAAGGGTGTCAGTTGCGGATCTGGAAAGGCTGTTAGTTTTCAATCTGGCCAGGTTGAAAGTTATGAATTTGTAGAGGGTGTTAGTTGTCAATCTGGACAGGGTGTGAGTTGTGGATCTGGCCAATATGTGAATTGTGGATCTGGACATGCTATGAGTTGCAGTTATGCACAGTGTGTGAGTTTTGGATCTGGACAGGGTATTCATTGTCAATCTAAACAGGGTGTGAGTTGTGTGTCTGGACAGGGTGTGAGTTGCTGATCTCGACAAGGTGTGAGTTGTCAATCTTGCCAGGGTGTGAGTTGCCAATTTGAAGAGGATGTGAGACGTCAATCTGGAAAGGGTGTGAGTTGTGGATCAGGAAAGTGTGTGAGTTGTCGATCTGGATACGGTTTGAGTTGTGGATCTGTAGATGGTTTGAGTTGTGGATCTGGACAGTGTGTGAGATGAGGATCTGAACAGGGTGTTAATTGTCATTCTAAACAGGGTGTGAGTTGTGGATATGAACAGTGTGTCATTTGCAGATCTGGACAGGTTGTGAGTTGTGAATCAGGACTGGGTGTGAGTTGTTGAACTGGACAGGTTGTGAGTTGTGGATCTGGACAGGGTATGAGTTGCAGATATGGACACTGTGTGAGTTGTGGTTGTGGACAGGGTGTTAATTGTCAATTTGAACAGGGTGTGAGTGGTGGATATGGACATGGTGTTAGTTGTAGATCTGGACAGGCTGTGAGTTGTGGATATGGACAGGTTATGAGTTGCAGATCTGGACAGTGTGTGAGTTGTGGATCTGGACACGGTGTCATTTGCAGATCTGGACAGGGTGTCAGTTGCCAATCTTGCCAGGGTGTGAGTTCTCAATTTGGAGAGTTGTAAGTAATCAATCTGGACTGGGTGTGAATTGTATATCTAGGCAGATATTGAGTTGTCAATCTGGAGCTGGTGTGAGTTTTGGATCAATGCAGGGTGTGAGTTGTGGATCTGGACAGGGTGTGAGTTGTGGATCTGTATATGGTATGAGTTGCGGATCTGAATAGTGTGTGAGTTCTGGATCTCGTCAGGCTGTTAGATGTTTCACTGGACAGGGTATGAATTGTCTTTCTGGACAGAGTGTGAGATGTGTATCTGGACCGGGTGTGATTTGTGGATCTGGACATGCTATGAATTGCGGATCAGGACAGTGCGTGAGTTGTGGATCTGGACAGGGTGTTCAATTTCACTCGAAACAGGGTGTGAGTTCTGGATCTGGACGGGGTGTTAATTGACAATCTGAACAGAGTGTGAGTTGTGGTTCTGGTCAGTGTGTCAGCTGCAGATCTGGACAGGGTGTTTGTTGTCAATCTTGCCAGGGTATGAGTTGTCAATCTGGAGTGGTTGTTTGTTGTCAATGTGGACTGGGTGCGAATTATATATCTGGGAAGAGATTGAGTTGTGAATCTGGGGCTGGTGTGAATTTTGGATCATGACAGGTTGTGAGTTCTGGATCTGGATAGTGTGCTAATTGTCAATCTAAACAGGGTGCTAATTCTGGACATGGAAAGGGTGTCAGTTGCGGATCTGGAAAGGCTGTTAGTTTTCAATCTGGCCAGGTTGAAAGTTATGAATTTGTAGAGGGTGTTAGTTGTCAATCTGGACAGGGTGTGAGTTGTGGATCTGGCCAATATGTGAATTGTGGATCTGGACATGCTATGAGTTGCAGTTATGCACAGTGTGTGAGTTTTGGATCTGGACAGGGTATTCATTGTCAATCTAAACAGGGTGTGAGTTGTGTGTCTGGACAGGGTGTGAGTTGCTGATCTCGACAAGGTGTGAGTTGTCAATCTTGCCAGGGTGTGAGTTGCCAATTTGAAGAGGATGTGAGATGTCAATCTGGAAAGGGTGTGAGTTGTGGATCAGGAAAGTGTGTGAGTTTTCGATCTGGATACGGTTTGAGTTGTGGATCTGTAGATGGTTTGAGTTGTGGATCTGGACAGTGTGTGAGATGAGGATCTGAACAGGGTGTTAATTGTCATTCTAAACAGGGTGTGAGTTGTGGATATGAACAGTGTGTCATTTGCAGATCTGGACAGGTTGTGAGTTGTGAATCAGGACTGGGTGTGAGTTGTTGAACTGGACAGGTTGTGAGTTGTGGATCTGGACAGGGTATGAGTTGCAGATATGGACACTGTGTGAGTTGTGGTTGTGGACAGGGTGTTAATTGTCAATTTGAACAGGGTGTGAGTGGTGGATATGGACATGGTGTTAGTTGTAGATCTGGACAGGCTGTGAGTTGTGGATATGGACAGGTTATGAGTTGCAGATCTGGACAGTGTGTGAGTTGTGGATCTGGACACGGTGTCATTTGCAGATCTGGACAGGGTGTCAGTTGCCAATCTTGCCAGGGTGTGAGTTCTCAATTTGGAGAGTTGTAAGTAATCAATCTGGACTGGGTGTGAATTGTATATCTAGGCAGATATTGAGTTGTCAATCTGGAGCTGGTGTGAGTTTTGGATCAATGCAGGGTGTGAGTTGTGGATCTGGACGGGTGTGAGTTGTGGATCTGTATATGGTATGAGTTGCGGATCTGAATAGTGTGTGAGTTCTGGATCTCGTCAGGCTGTTAGATGTTTCACTGGACAGGGTATGAATTGTCTTTCTGGACAGAGTGTGAGATGTGTATCTGGACCGGGTGTGATTTGTGGATCTGGACATGCTATGAATTGCGGATCAGGACAGTGCGTGAGTTGTGGATCTGGACAGGGTGTTCAATTTCACTCGAAACAGGGTGTGAGTTCTGGATCTGGACGGGGTGTTAATTGACAATCTGAACAGAGTGTGAGTTGTGGTTCTGGTCAGTGTGTCAGCTGCAGATCTGGACAGGGTGTTTGTTGTCAATCTTGCCAGGGTATGAGTTGTCAATCTGGAGTGGTTGTTTGTTGTCAATGTGGACTGGGTGCGAATTATATATCTGGGAAGAGATTGAGTTGTGAATCTGGGGCTGGTGTGAATTTTGGATCATGACAGGTTGTGAGTTCTGGATCTGGATAGTGTGCTAATTGTCAATCTAAACAGGGTGCTAATTCTGGACATGGAAAGGGTGTCAGTTGCGGATCTGGAAAGGCTGTTAGTTTTCAATCTGGCCAGGTTGAAAGTTATGAATTTGTAGAGGGTGTTAGTTGTCAATCTGGACAGGGTGTGAGTTGTGGATCTGGCCAATATGTGAATTGTGGATCTGGACATGCTATGAGTTGCAGTTATGCACAGTGTGTGAGTTTTGGATCTGGACAGGGTATTCATTGTCAATCTAAACAGGGTGTGAGTTGTGTGTCTGGACAGGGTGTGAGTTGCTGATCTCGACAAGATGTGAGTTGTCAATCTTGCCAGGGTGTGAGTTGCCAATTTGAAGAGGATGTGAGATGTCCATCTGGAAAGGGTGTGAGTTGTGGATCAGGAAAGTGTGTGAGTTGTCGATCTGGATACGGTTTGAGTTGTGGATCTGTAGATGGTTTGAGTTGTGGATCTGGACATTGTGTGAGATGTGGATCTGAACAGGGTGTTAATTGTCATTCTAAACAGGGTGTGAGTTGTGGATATGAACAGTGTGTCATTTGCAGATCTGGACAGGTTGTGAGTTGTGAATCAGGACTGTGTGTGAGTTGTTGAACTGGACAGGTTGTGAGTTGTGGATCTGGACAGGGTATGAGTTGCAGATATGGACACTGTGTGAGTTGTGGTTGTGGACAGGGTGTTAATTGTCAATTTGAACAGGGTGTGAGTGGTGGATATGGACATGGTGTTAGTTGTAGATCTGGACAGGCTGTGAGTTGTGGATATGGACAGGTTATGAGTTGCACATCTGGACAGTGTGTGAGTTGTGGTTCTGGACAGGGTGTTAATTGTCAATCTAAACAGGGAGATGAGTTGTGGATCTGGACACGGTGTCATTTGCAGATCTGGACAGGGTGTCAGTTGCCAATCTTGCCAGGGTTTGAGTTCTCAATTTGGAGAGTTGTAAGTAGTCAATCTGGACTGGGTGTGAATTGCATATCTGGGCAGATATTGAGTTGTCAATCTGGAGCTGGTGTGAGTTTTGGATCAATGCAGGGTGTGAGTTCTGGATCTGGACAGGGTGTGAGTTGTGGATCTGTATATGGTATGAGTTGCAGATCTGGACAGTGTGTGAGTTCTGGATCTCGACAGGCTGTTAGATGTAAAGCAGGACAGGGTATGAATTGTCTTTCTGGACAGAGTGTGAGATGTGTATCTGGACCGGGTGTGATTTGTGGATCTGGACAAGCTATGAATTGCGGAGCTGGACAGTTTGTGAGTTGTGGATCTGGACAGGGTGTTCAATGTCAATCTAAACGGGGTGTGAGTTCTGGATCAGGACAGGGTTTTAATTGACAATCTGAACAGAGTGTGAGTTGTGGTTCTGGTCAGCGTGTCAGCTGCAGATCTGGTCAGGGTGTTTGTTGTCAATCTTGCCAGGGTATGAGTTGTCAATCTGGAGAAGTCGTTTGTTGTCAATCTGGACTGGGTGTGAATTATATATCTGGGAAGAGATTGAGTTGAGAATCTGGGGCAGGTGTGAATTTTGGATCATGACAGGGTGTGAGTTCTGGATCTGGCTAGTGTGTTAATTGTCAAAAAATACAGGGTGCGAATTGTGGATCTGGACAGGGTGTGAGTTGCTGATCTCGGCAAGGTGTGAGTTGTCAATCTTGCCAGGGTGTGAGTTGCCAATTTGGAGAGGATGTGAGTTGTCAATCTGGAAAGGGTGTGAGTTGTGGATCAGGAAAGTGTATGAGTTGTTGATCTGGACATGGTGTGAGTGGTGGATCTGGAGATGGTATGAGTTGTGGAGCTGGACAGTGTGTGAGATGTGGATCTGGACATGGTGTTATTTGTCATTCTAAACAGGGTGCGAGTTGTGGATATGAACAGTGTGTCATTTGCGGATCTGGACAGTTTGTGAGTTGTGAATGAGGACTGGGTGTGAGTTGTTGAACTGGACAGGTTGTGAGTTGTGCATCTGGACAGTGTATGAGTTGCAGATATGGACACTGTGTGAGTTGAGTTGTGGACAGGGTGTTAATTGTCAATTTGAACAGGGTGTGAGTTGTGGATATGGACAGGGTGTGAGTTGTAGATCTGGACAGGCTGTGAGTTGTGGATATTGACAGGGTATGAGTTGCAGATCTGGACAGTGTGTGAGTTGTGGTTCTGGACAGGGTGTTAATTGTCAATCTAAACAGGGTGTGAGTTGTGGATCTGGACACGGTGTCATTTGCAGATCTGGACAGGGTGTCAGTTGCCAATCTTGCCAGGGTCTGAGTTCTCAGTTTGGAGAGTTGTAAGTAGTCAATCTTGACTGGGTGTGAATTGTATATCTGGGCATATATTGATTTGTCAATCTGGAGCTGGTGTTAGTTTTGGATCAATGCAGGGTGCGAGTTGTGGATCTGGACGGGTGTGAGTTGTGGATCAGTATATGGTATGAGTTGCGGATCTGGACAGTGTGTGAGTTCTGGATCTCGTCAGGCTGTTAGATGTTACGCTGGACAGGGTATGAATTGTCTTTCTGGACAGAGTGTGAGATGTGTATCTGGACCGGGTGTGATTTGTGGATCTGGATATGCTATGAATTGCGGATCAGGACAGTGAGTGAGTTGTGGATCAGGACAGGGTGTTCAATGTCAATCGAAACAGGTTGTGCGTTCTGGATCTGGACAGGGTGTTAATTGACAATATGAAAAGAGTGTGAGTTGTGGTTCTGGTCAGCGTGTCAGCTGGAGATCTGGACAGGGTGTTTGTTTTCAATCTTGCCAGAGTATGAGTTGTCAATCTGGAGAAGTCGTTTGTTGTCAATCTGGACTGGGTGCGAATTACATATCTGGGAAGAGATTGAGTTGTGAATCTGGGGCAGGTGTGAATTTTGGATCATGACAGGGTGTGAGTTCTGGATCTGGCTAGTGTGTTAATTGTCAATCTAAACAGGGTGCAAATTGTGGACCTGGACAGGGTGTCAGTTGCGGATCTGGAAAGGGTGTGACTTTTCAATCTGGCCAGGGTGAAAGTTCTGAATTTGTAGAGGGTGTTAGTTGTCAATGTGGACAGGGTGTGAGTTGTGGATCTGGCCAATGTGTGAGTTGTGGATCTGGACATGCTATGAGTTGCGGTTATGGACAGTGTGTGAGTTGTGGATCTGGACAGGGTGTTCATTGTCAATCTAAACTGGGTGTGAATTGTGGATCTGGACAGGGTGTGAGTTGCTGATCTCGGCAAGGTGTGAGATGTCAATCTTGCCAGGGTGTGAGTTGCCAATTGGGAGAGGATGTGAGTTGTCAATCTGGAAAGGGTGTGAGTTGTGGATCAGGAAAGTGTATGAGTTGTTGATCTGGACATGGTGTGAGTTGTGGATCTGGAGATGGTTTGAGTTGTGGAGCTGGACAGTGTGTCAGATGTGGGTCTGGACATGGTGTTATTTGTCATTCTAAACAGGGTGCGAATTGTGGATATGAACAGTGCGTCATTTGCGGATCTGGACAGTTTGTGAGTTGTGAATCAGGACTGGGTATGAGTTGTTGAACTGGACAGGTTGTGAGTTGTAGATCTGGACAGGGTATGAGTTGCAGATATGGACACTGTGTGAGCTGTGTTGTGGACAGGGTGTTAATTGTCAATTTGAACAGGGTGTGAGTTGTGGATACGGACAGGGTGTGAGTTGCAGATCTGGACAGGCTGTGAGTTGTGGATATTGACAGGGTATGAGTTGCAGATGTGGACAGT
The DNA here is from genome assembly GCF_017639515.1 of Carcharodon carcharias. NCBI lineage: Eukaryota > Metazoa > Chordata > Chondrichthyes > Lamniformes > Lamnidae > Carcharodon > Carcharodon carcharias. The sequence continues at coordinate 66,360,295 of NC_054481.1, read as the reverse complement.
GTGTGAGTTGTGCTTCTGGACAGGGTGTTAATTGTCAATCTAAACAGGTTGTGAGTTGTGGATCTGGACACGGTGTCATTTGCAGATCTGGACAGGGTGTCAGTTGCCAATCTTGCCAGGGTGTGAGTTCTCAATTTGGAGAGTTGTAAGTAGTCAATCTGGACTGGGTGTGAATTGTATATCTGGGCAGATATTGAGTTGTCAGTCTGGAGCTGGTGGGAGTTTTGGATCAATGCAGGGTGTGAGTTGTGGATCTGGACAGGGTGTGAGTTGTGGATCTGTATATGGTATGAGTTGCGGATCAGGACAGTGTGTGAGTTCTGGATCTCGTCAGGCTGTTAGATGTTACGCTGGACAGGGTATGAATTGTCTTTCTGGACAGAGTGTGAGATGTGTATCTGGACCGGGTGTGATTTGTGGATCTGGACATGCTATGAATTGCGGATCAGGACAGTGCGTGAGTTGTGGATCTGGACAGGGTGTTCAATTTCACTCGAAACAGGGTGTGAGTTCTGGATCTGGACGGGGTGTTAATTGACAATCTGAACAGAGTGTGAGTTGTGGTTCTGGTCAGTGTGTCAGCTGCAGATCTGGACAGGGTGTTTGTTGTCAATCTTGCCAGGGTATGAGTTGTCAATCTGGAGTGGTTGTTTGTTGTCAATGTGGACTGGGTGCGAATTATATATCTGGGAAGAGATTGAGTTGTGAATCTGGGGCTGGTGTGAATTTTGGATCATGACAGGTTGTGAGTTCTGGATCTGGATAGTGTGCTAATTGTCAATCTAAACAGGGTGCTAATTCTGGACATGGAAAGGGTGTCAGTTGCGGATCTGGAAAGGCTGTTAGTTTTCAATCTGGCCAGGTTGAAAGTTATGAATTTGTAGAGGGTGTTAGTTGTCAATCTGGACAGGGTGTGAGTTGTGGATCTGGCCAATATGTGAATTGTGGATCTGGACATGCTATGAGTTGCAGTTATGCACAGTGTGTGAGTTTTGGATCTGGACAGGGTATTCATTGTCAATCTAAACAGGGTGTGAGTTGTGTGTCTGGACAGGGTGTGAGTTGCTGATCTCGACAAGATGTGAGTTGTCAATCTTGCCAGGGTGTGAGTTGCCAATTTGAAGAGGATGTGAGATGTCCATCTGGAAAGGGTGTGAGTTGTGGATCAGGAAAGTGTGTGAGTTGTCGATCTGGATACGGTTTGAGTTGTGGATCTGTAGATGGTTTGAGTTGTGGATCTGGACATTGTGTGAGATGTGGATCTGAACAGGGTGTTAATTGTCATTCTAAACAGGGTGTGAGTTGTGGATATGAACAGTGTGTCATTTGCAGATCTGGACAGGTTGTGAGTTGTGAATCAGGACTGTGTGTGAGTTGTTGAACTGGACAGGTTGTGAGTTGTGGATCTGGACAGGGTATGAGTTGCAGATATGGACACTGTGTGAGTTGTGGTTGTGGACAGGGTGTTAATTGTCAATTTGAACAGGGTGTGAGTGGTGGATATGGACATGGTGTTAGTTGTAGATCTGGACAGGCTGTGAGTTGTGGATATGGACAGGTTATGAGTTGCACATCTGGACAGTGTGTGAGTTGTGGTTCTGGACAGGGTGTTAATTGTCAATCTAAACAGGGAGATGAGTTGTGGATCTGGACACGGTGTCATTTGCAGATCTGGACAGGGTGTCAGTTGCCAATCTTGCCAGGGTTTGAGTTCTCAATTTGGAGAGTTGTAAGTAGTCAATCTGGACTGGGTGTGAATTGCATATCTGGGCAGATATTGAGTTGTCAATCTGGAGCTGGTGTGAGTTTTGGATCAATGCAGGGTGTGAGTTCTGGATCTGGACAGGGTGTGAGTTGTGGATCTGTATATGGTATGAGTTGCAGATCTGGACAGTGTGTGAGTTCTGGATCTCGACAGGCTGTTAGATGTAAAGCAGGACAGGGTATGAATTGTCTTTCTGGACAGAGTGTGAGATGTGTATCTGGACCGGGTGTGATTTGTGGATCTGGACAAGCTATGAATTGCGGAGCTGGACAGTTTGTGAGTTGTGGATCTGGACAGGGTGTTCAATGTCAATCTAAACGGGGTGTGAGTTCTGGATCAGGACAGGGTTTTAATTGACAATCTGAACAGAGTGTGAGTTGTGGTTCTGGTCAGCGTGTCAGCTGCAGATCTGGTCAGGGTGTTTGTTGTCAATCTTGCCAGGGTATGAGTTGTCAATCTGGAGAAGTCGTTTGTTGTCAATCTGGACTGGGTGTGAATTATATATCTGGGAAGAGATTGAGTTGAGAATCTGGGGCAGGTGTGAATTTTGGATCATGACAGGGTGTGAGTTCTGGATCTGGCTAGTGTGTTAATTGTCAAAAAATACAGGGTGCGAATTGTGGATCTGGACAGGGTGTGAGTTGCTGATCTCGGCAAGGTGTGAGTTGTCAATCTTGCCAGGGTGTGAGTTGCCAATTTGGAGAGGATGTGAGTTGTCAATCTGGAAAGGGTGTGAGTTGTGGATCAGGAAAGTGTATGAGTTGTTGATCTGGACATGGTGTGAGTGGTGGATCTGGAGATGGTATGAGTTGTGGAGCTGGACAGTGTGTGAGATGTGGATCTGGACATGGTGTTATTTGTCATTCTAAACAGGGTGCGAGTTGTGGATATGAACAGTGTGTCATTTGCGGATCTGGACAGTTTGTGAGTTGTGAATGAGGACTGGGTGTGAGTTGTTGAACTGGACAGGTTGTGAGTTGTGCATCTGGACAGTGTATGAGTTGCAGATATGGACACTGTGTGAGTTGAGTTGTGGACAGGGTGTTAATTGTCAATTTGAACAGGGTGTGAGTTGTGGATATGGACAGGGTGTGAGTTGTAGATCTGGACAGGCTGTGAGTTGTGGATATTGACAGGGTATGAGTTGCAGATCTGGACAGTGTGTGAGTTGTGGTTCTGGACAGGGTGTTAATTGTCAATCTAAACAGGGTGTGAGTTGTGGATCTGGACACGGTGTCATTTGCAGATCTGGACAGGGTGTCAGTTGCCAATCTTGCCAGGGTCTGAGTTCTCAGTTTGGAGAGTTGTAAGTAGTCAATCTTGACTGGGTGTGAATTGTATATCTGGGCATATATTGATTTGTCAATCTGGAGCTGGTGTTAGTTTTGGATCAATGCAGGGTGCGAGTTGTGGATCTGGACGGGTGTGAGTTGTGGATCAGTATATGGTATGAGTTGCGGATCTGGACAGTGTGTGAGTTCTGGATCTCGTCAGGCTGTTAGATGTTACGCTGGACAGGGTATGAATTGTCTTTCTGGACAGAGTGTGAGATGTGTATCTGGACCGGGTGTGATTTGTGGATCTGGATATGCTATGAATTGCGGATCAGGACAGTGAGTGAGTTGTGGATCAGGACAGGGTGTTCAATGTCAATCGAAACAGGTTGTGCGTTCTGGATCTGGACAGGGTGTTAATTGACAATATGAAAAGAGTGTGAGTTGTGGTTCTGGTCAGCGTGTCAGCTGGAGATCTGGACAGGGTGTTTGTTTTCAATCTTGCCAGAGTATGAGTTGTCAATCTGGAGAAGTCGTTTGTTGTCAATCTGGACTGGGTGCGAATTACATATCTGGGAAGAGATTGAGTTGTGAATCTGGGGCAGGTGTGAATTTTGGATCATGACAGGGTGTGAGTTCTGGATCTGGCTAGTGTGTTAATTGTCAATCTAAACAGGGTGCAAATTGTGGACCTGGACAGGGTGTCAGTTGCGGATCTGGAAAGGGTGTGACTTTTCAATCTGGCCAGGGTGAAAGTTCTGAATTTGTAGAGGGTGTTAGTTGTCAATGTGGACAGGGTGTGAGTTGTGGATCTGGCCAATGTGTGAGTTGTGGATCTGGACATGCTATGAGTTGCGGTTATGGACAGTGTGTGAGTTGTGGATCTGGACAGGGTGTTCATTGTCAATCTAAACTGGGTGTGAATTGTGGATCTGGACAGGGTGTGAGTTGCTGATCTCGGCAAGGTGTGAGATGTCAATCTTGCCAGGGTGTGAGTTGCCAATTGGGAGAGGATGTGAGTTGTCAATCTGGAAAGGGTGTGAGTTGTGGATCAGGAAAGTGTATGAGTTGTTGATCTGGACATGGTGTGAGTTGTGGATCTGGAGATGGTTTGAGTTGTGGAGCTGGACAGTGTGTCAGATGTGGGTCTGGACATGGTGTTATTTGTCATTCTAAACAGGGTGCGAATTGTGGATATGAACAGTGCGTCATTTGCGGATCTGGACAGTTTGTGAGTTGTGAATCAGGACTGGGTATGAGTTGTTGAACTGGACAGGTTGTGAGTTGTAGATCTGGACAGGGTATGAGTTGCAGATATGGACACTGTGTGAGCTGTGTTGTGGACAGGGTGTTAATTGTCAATTTGAACAGGGTGTGAGTTGTGGATATGGACAGGGTGTGAGTTGCAGATCTGGACAGGCTGTGAGTTGTGGATATTGACAGGGTATGAGTTGCAGATGTGGACAGTGTGTGAGTTGTGCTTCTGGACAGGGTGTTAATTGTCAATCTAAACAGGTTGTGAGTTGTGGATCTGGACACGGTGTCATTTGCAGATCTGGACAGGGTGTCAGTTGCCAATCTTGCCAGGGTGTGAGTTCTCAATTTGGAGAGTTGTAAGTAGTCAATCTGGACTGGGTGTGAATTGTATATCTGGGCAGATATTGAGTTGTCAGTCTGGAGCTGGTGGGAGTTTTGGATCAATGCAGGGTGTGAGTTGTGGATCTGGACAGGGTGTGAGTTGTGGATCTGTATATGGTATGAGTTGCGGATCAGGACAGTGTGTGAGTTCTGGATCTCGTCAGGCTGTTAGATGTTACGCTGGACAGGGTATGAATTGTCTTTCTGGACAGAGTGTGAGATGTGTATCTGGACCGGGTGTGATTTGTGGATCTGGACATGCTATGAATTGCGGATCAGGACAGTGCGTGAGTTGTGGATCTGGACAGGGTGTTCAATGTCACTCGAAACAGGGTGTGAGTTCTGGATCTGGACAGAGTGTTAATTGACATTCTGAACAGAGTGTGAGTTGTGGTCCTGGTCAGTGTGTCAGCTGCAGATCTGGACAGGGTGTTTGTTGTCAATCTTGCCAGGGTATGAGTTGTCAATCTGGAGTGGTCGTTTGTTGTCAATGTGGACTGGGTGCAAATTATATATCTGGGAAGAGATTGAGTTGTGAATCTGGGGCTGGTGTGAATTTTGGATCATGACAGGTTGTGAGTTCTGGATCTGGATAGTGTGTTAATTGTCAATCAAAACAGGGTGTGAATTCTGGACCTGGACAGGGTGTCAGTTGCGGATCTGGAAAGGGTGTTAGTTTTCAATCTGGCCAGGTTGAAAGTTATGAATTTGTAGAGGGTGTTAGTTGTCAATCTGGACAGGGGGTGAGTTGTGGATCTGGCCAATATGTGAGTTGTGGATCTGGACATGCTATGAGTTGCAGTTATGCACAGTGTGTGAGTTTTGGATCTGGACAGGGTATTCATTGTCAATCTAAACAGGCTGTGAGTTGTGGATCTGGACAGGGTGTGAGTTGCTGATCTCGACAAGGTGTGAGTTGTCAATCTTGCCAGTGTGTGAGTTGCCAATGTGAGATGTCAATTTGGAAAGGGTGTGAGTTGTGGATCAGGAAAGTGTGTGAGTTGTCGATCTGGACATGGTTTGAGTTGTCGATCTGGAGATGGTTTGAGTTGTGGATCTGGACAGTGTGTGAGATGTGGATCTGGACAGGGTGTTAATTGTCATTCTAAACAGGGTGTGAGGTGTGGATATGAACAGTGTGTCATTTGCGGATCTGGACAGTTTGTGAGTTGTGAATCAGGACTGGGTGTGATTTGTTGAACTGGACAGGTTGTGAGTTGTGGATCTGGACAGGATATGAGTTGCAGATATGGACACTGTGTGAGTTGTGGTTGTGGACAGGGTGTTAATTGTCAATTTGAACAGGGTGTGAGTTGTGGATATGGACAGGGTGTAAGTTTTAGATCTGGACAGGCTGTGAGTTGTGGATATTGAGAGGGTATGAGTTGCAGATCCGGACAGTGTGTGAGTTCTGGATCTGGACAGGGTGTGAGTTGTGGATCTGTATATGGTATGAGTTGCAGATCTGGACAGTGTGTGAGTTCTGGATCTCAACAGGCTGTTAGATGTTACGCTGGACAGGGTATGAATTGTGTTTCTGGACAGAGTGTGAGATGTGTATCTGGACCGGGTGTGATTTGTGGATCTGGACATGCTATGAATTGCGGATCTGGACAGTCTTTGAGTTGTGGATCTGGAAGGGTGTGAGTTGTTGATCTAGAGAGGGTGTGACTTGTGGATCTGGACATGCTATGAGTTGCGGATCTGGACAGAGTGTGAGTTGTGGACCTGGACAGGGTGTTAATTGCCACTCTAAACAGGGTGTGAAATTTGGATCTGGATAGGGTGTTAATTGTCAATCTAAACAGGGTGTTAGTTGTGGTCCTAGTCAGGGTGTCAGCTGCAGGTCTGGACAGGGTGTGTGTTGTCAATCTTGCCAGGGTATGAGTTGTCATTTTGGATAGGGTGTGTGTTGTCAATCTGGACTGGGTGTGAATTATATATCTGGGCAGAGATTGAGTTGTCAATCTAGAGCTGGTGTGAGTTTTGGATCATGACAAGGTGTGAGTTTGTGATTCTGGTTAGTGTTTGAGTTGTGGATCTGGACAGGATGTGAGTTGTGGATCTGGACAGGGTGTGACTTTTGGATCTGGACATGCTATGAGTTGCGCACCTGGACAGTGTGTGAGTAGTGAACCTGGACAGTGCGTTAATTCTCAATCTAAACAGGGTGTGAGTTCTGGATATGGACAGCGTGTGAGTTGCAGATCTCGACAAGGTGTGAGTTGTCAATCTTGCCAGGGTGTGAGTTGTCAATTTGGAGAGGGTGTGAGTTGTCAATCTGGATAGGGTGTGAGTTGTGGATCTGGACATGGTGTGAGTTGTGAAGCTGGACATGTTATGAGTTGCAGGTCTGGACAGTGAGTGAGTTGTGGATCTGGACAGGGTGTTAATTATCAAGTTAAACAGGGTGTGAGCTGTGGTTCTGGACAGGTTGTGAGTTGTGGATCTGGAGAGGGTGTCAATTGTGGATCTGCACATGAAATGAGTTGCGGATCTGGACAGGGTGTTAATTGACAATCTAAACAGGGTGTGCATTGTGGATCTGGACAAGGTGTCATTTGCGGATCAGGACGCGGTGAGTTTTCAATCTGGGCAGCATGTGAGTTCTCAATTTGCAGAGGGTGTGAGTTGTCAATCTGGACAGGGTTTCAGTTGTGGATCTCAATATGGTATGAGTTGCGGATCTGGACAGTGTGTGAGTTGCGGATCTGGACAGGGTGCTAATTGTAAATCTAAACAGGGTTTGAGTTGTTGATCTGGACAGGGTGTTAATTGTCAATCTAAACAGGGTGTGAATTGTGAATCTGGACAGGGTGTCATTTGTGGATCTGGACATGGTGTGAGTTGTCATTCTCGCTAACGTGTGAGTTGTCAATCTGGGAGGGTGTGAGATGTGGATCTGGACAGGGTGCGAGTTGTGAATCTGGACATGCTATGAATACAGATCTGGACAGTGTGTGAGTTGTGGATCTGGACAGGGTGCTAATTGTAAATCTAAACAGGGTTTGAGTTGTTGATCTGTACAGGGTGTTAATTGTCAATCTAAACAGGGTGTCAGCTGTGGATCTAGACAGCGTGTCAGTTGTGGATCGGGACCTGATGTGAGTTGCCAAACTGGATTGGGTGTGAATTGTATATCTGCACAGAAATTGAGTTGTCAATCTGGAGCTGCTGTGAGTTTTGGATCATGACAGGGTGTGAGTTGTGGATCTGGACAGGGTGTTAATTGTCAATCTGAACAGGGTGTGAGTTGTGAATCTGGACAGGGTGTCATTTGTGGATCTGGACAGGGTGTGAGTTGTGGATCTGTACAGGGTGCTAATTGTAAATCTAAACAGGGTTTGAGTTGTTGATCTGGACAGGGTGTTAATTGTCAATCTAAACAGGGTGTGAATTGCGAATCTGGACAGGGTGTCATTTGTGGATCTGGACAGGGTGTGAATTGTCATTCTCGCCAATGTGTGTGATGCCAATTTGGAGAGGGTGTGAGTTGTCAATCTGGACAGGGTGTGAGTTGTGGATCTGGACATGCTACGAGTTGCGGATCTAGACAGTGTGTGAATTGTATATCTGGACAGAGATTGAGTTGTCAATCTGGAGCTGCTGTGAGTTTTGGATCATGACAGGGTGTGAGTTGTGGATCTGTAGAGGGTATCATTTGCAGGTCTGGACAGTGTGTGAGTTGTGGATCTGGACAGGGTATTAATTATCAATTTAAACAGGGTGTGAGTTGTGGATCTGGACAGGTTGTGAGTTGTGGATCTGTAGAGGGTGTCAATTGTGGATCTGCACATGAAATGAGTTGCAGATCTGGATAGTGTGTGAGTTGTGGATCTGCACATGGTATGAGATGCGGACCTTGACAGTGTGTGAGTTGAGTTCTGGACAGGGTGTTAATTGTCAATCTAAACAGGGTGTGAGTTGTAGGTCTGGGCAGGGTGTCATTTGCGGATCTGGACAGGGTGTGAGTTGTGGATCTGGAAAGGGTGTGAGTTGTGGATCTGGGGATGGTATGATTTGTGCATCTGGACAGCTTGTGAGTTGTGGATCTTAACAGGGTGTGAGTTGTGGTTATGAACAGGATGAAATCTGTGGACCTGTTCAGGTTGTGATTTGTTGATATGGACAGTGTCTGAGTTGTTGATCTGGAGAGTGTGTAAATTGTCACTCTAAATACGGTGTGAATTGTGGATCTGGTCTGCATGTCAGTTAATGATCTGGACAGTGTGTGTTTTCAATCTGGCCAGGATGTGAGTTGTAAATTTGGAGAGCTTGTGAGTTGTCAATCTTGACAAGGTGTGAGTGGTGGATCTGGACAAATTATGTGTTGTGGATCTGGACATGCTTTGAGTTGCAGATCTGGACAGTGTGTGAGTTGTCGATCTGGACAGTGTGTTAATTGTCAATCTGAACAGGGTGTGAGCTGTGAATATTGCCAGGGTGTGAGTTGTCAAATTGGAGAGGGTGTGAGTAGTCAATCTGGACTGGGTGTGAAACTTATATCTGGGCAGAGATTGACCGGTAAACCTGGAGCTGCTGTGAGTTTTGGATCAATGCAGCGTTTGAGTTTTGGATCTGGATAGGGTGTGAGTTGTGGATCTGAATATGGTATGAGTTGCGGATCTGGACAGTGTGTGAGTTCTGGATCTGGACAGGTTGTGAGTTGTCACTCTGGACAGGGTGTGAGTTGTGGTTCTGGACAGAGTGTGAGTTGTGGATCTGGACAGCGTGTGAGTTGTGGACCTTGACAGCGTGTTAATTGTCACTCTAAACAGGGTGTGAGATCTGGATCTGGATAGGGTGTTAATGGTCAATCTAAACAGTGTGTTAGTTGTGGTTCTGGCCAGGGTGTCAGCTGCAGATCTGGACAGGGTGTGTGTTGTCAATCTAAACAGGGTGTGAGTTGTCATTTTGGATAGGGTGTGTGTTGTCAATCTGGACTGGGTGTGAATAATATATGAGTTGTGGATCTGGACAGTGTGTGAGTTGCGGATCTGGACAGGGTGCTAATTGTAAATCTAAACAGGGTTTGAGTTGTTGACCTGGACAGGGTGTTAATTGTCAATCTAAACAGGGTGTGAACTGTGAATCTGGACAGGGTGTCATTTGTGGATCTGGACAGGGTGTGAGTTGTCATTCTCGCCAATGTGTGAGTTGTCAATTTGCAGAGGGTTTGAGTTGTCAATCTGGACAGGGTGTGAGATGTGGATCTGGACAGGGTGTGAGTTGTGAATCTGGACTTGCTATGAATGCGGATCTGGACAGTGTGTGAGTTGTGAAGCTGGACAGGGTTTTAATTGTCAATCTAAACAGCGTGTCAGTTGTGGATCTGGACCTGATGTGAGTTGCCAAACTGGATTGGGTGTGAATTGTTTATCTGGACAGAGATTGAGTTGTCAATCTGGAGCTGCTGTGAGTTTTGGATCATGACAGGATGTGAGTTGAGGATCTGGACAGGGTGTTAATTGTCAATCTGAACAGGGTGTGAGTTGTGAATCAGGACAGGGTGTCATTTGCGGATCTGGACAGGGTGTGAGTTGTGGATCTGTACAGGGTGCTAATTGTAAATCTTAACAGGGTTTGAGTTGTTGATGTGGACAGGGTGTTAATTGTCAATCTAAACAGGGTGTGAGTTGTGGATCTGGACAGGGTGTCATTTGTGGATCTGGACAGGGTGTGAGTTGTGGATCTGGAAAGGGTGTGAGTTGTGGATTTGGAGATGGTATGATTTGCGGATCTGGACAGTCTGTGAGTGTGGTTCTGAACAGGGTGTGAGTTGTGGATGTAAACAGGGTGAGATGTGTGGACCTGTACAGGTTGTGAGTTGTGGATATGGACAGTGTGTTAGTTGTGGATCTGGATAGGGTGTTATTTGTCACTTTAAACAGAGAGTGAATTGTGGATCTGGCCAGCGTGTCAGTTAATGATCTGGACAGTGTGTGAGTTTTCAATCTGGCCAGGATGTGAGTTGTCAATTTGGAGAGGGTGTGAGTTGTCAGTCTTGACAAAGTGTGAGTTGTGGATTTGGACAAGTTATGAGTTGTGGATCTGGACATGCTATGAGCTGCAGATCTGGACAGTGTGTGACTTGTGGATCTGGACAGTGTGTTAAGTATCAATCTATACAGGATGTGAGTGGTGGATCTGGCAGGGTGTCGGTTGCAGATCTGGACAGGGTGTGATCTGTTAATCTTGCCAGGGTGTGAGTTGTCAAATTGAAGAGGGTGTGAGTAGACAGTCAGGACTGGGTGTGAATCTTATATCTGTGCAGAGATTGTGTTGTCAATCTGGAGCTGGTGTGAGTTTTGGATCAATGCAGGGTGTGAGTTCTTGATCTGGACAGGGTGTGTGTTGTGGATCTGGACAAGGTGTGAGTTGTGGATCTGGACATGCTATGAGTTGCGGATCTGGACCGTTTGTGAGTTGTGGATCTGGACAGGGTGTTAATTATCAATCTAAGCAGGGTGTGAGTTGTGTATCTGGATAGCGTGTTAATTGTCAATCTAAACAGGGTGTGAGTTGTGGATCTGGACAGGTTGTCAGTTGTGGATCTGGACAGGGTGTGAGTTGTCACTCTGGCCAGGGTGTAAGTTGTCAATTTGGATAGGGTGTGAGATGTCCATCTGGACAGGCAGTGAGTTGTGGATCTGGAAACGGTGTGAGTTGTGGATCTGGACATGCTATGAGTTGTGGATCTGGACAATGTTTGAGTTGTGGATCTGGATATGGTATGAGTTGCGGATCGGGACAGTGTTTGAATTGTCAGTGTTTGAAGTGCTATGAATTGCGGATCTGGACAGTTGTGAGTTGTGGACCTGGACAGGGTGTTAATTGCCAATCTAAACAGGGTGTGAGATCTGGATCTGGATATGGTGTTAATTGTCAATCTAAACAGGGTGTGAGTTGTGGATCTGGACAGGTTGTCAGTTGTGAATCTGGACAGGGTGTGAGTTGTCACTCTGGCCAGGGTGTAAGTTGTCAATTTGGAGAGGGTGTGAGATGTCCATCTGGACAGGCAGTGAGTTGTGGATCTGGAAACGGTGTGAGTTGTGGATCTGGAAACGGTGTGAGTTGTGGATCTGGACATGCTATGAGTTGTGGATCTGGACAATGCTTGAGTTGTGGATCTGGATATGGTATGAATTGCGGATCGGGACAGTGCTTGAATTGTCAGTGTTTGAAGTGCTATGAATTGCGGATCTGGACAGTTGTGAGTTGTGGACCTGGACAGGGTGTTAATTGCCAATCTAAACAGGGTGTGAGATCTGGATCTGGATAGGGTGTTAATTGTCAATCTAAACAGGGTGTTAGTTGTGGTCCTTGTCAGGGTGTCAGCTGCAGGTCTGGACAGGGTGTGTGTTGTCAATCTTGCCAGGGTATGAGTTGTCATTTTGGATAGGGTGTGTGTTATCAATCTGTGCTGGGTGTGAATTATATATCTGGGCAGAGATTGAGTTGTCAATCTGGAGCTAGTGTGAGTTTTGGATCATGACAGGGTGTGAGTTGTGGATCTGGACAGGGTTTGAGTTGTGGATCTGGATATGGTATGATTTGCAGATCGGGTTAGTGTTTGAGTTGTGGATCTGGACAGGGTGTGAGTTGTGGATCTGGACAGGGAGTGACTTGTGGATCTGGACATGCTATTAGTTGCACACCTGGACAGTGTGTGAGTCGTGAACCTGGACAGTGCGTTAATTCTCAATCTAAACAGGGTGTGAGTTCTGGATATGGACAGGGTATGAGTTGTGAAGCTGGACATGGTATGAGTTGCGGGTCTGGACAGTGAGTGAGTTGTGGATCTGGACAGGGTGTTAATTATCAAGTTAAACAGGGTGTGAGTTGTGGTTCTGGACATGTTGTGAGTTGTGGATCTGGAGAGGGTGTCCATTGTGGATCTGCACATGAAATGAGTTGCGGATCTGGACAGGGTGTTAATTGTCAATCTAAACAGGGTGTGCGTTGTGGACCTGGACAGGGTGTCATTTGCGGATCAGGACGCAGTGTGAGTTTTCAATCTGGGCAGCATGTGAGTTGTCAATTTGGAGAGGGTGTGAGTTGTCAATCTGGACAGGGTTTCAGTTGTGGATCTCAATATGGTATGAGTTGCGGATCTGGACAGTATGTGAGTTGCGGATCTGGACAGGGTGCTAATTGTAAATCTAAACAGGGTTTGAGTTGTTGATCTGGACAGGGTGTTAATTGTCAATCTAAACAGGGTGTCAGCTGTGGATTTAGACAGCGTGTCAGTTATGGATCTGGACCTGATGTGAGTTGCCAAACTGGATTGGGTGTGAATTGTATATCTGGACAGAGATTGAGTTGTCAATCTGGAGCTGCTGTGAGTTTTGGATCATGACAGGGTTTGAGTTGTGGATCTGGACAGGGTGCTAACTGTAAATCTAAACAGAGTTTGAGTTGTTCATCTGGACAAGGTGTTAATTGTCAATCTAAACAGGGTGTTAATTGTCAGTCTAAACAGGGTGTGAAATGTGAATCTGGACTGGGTGTCATTTGTGGATCTGGACATGATGTGAGTTGTCATTCTCACCAACATGTGTGATGTCAATTTGGAGAGGGTGTGAGGTGTCAATCTGGACAGGGTGTGAGATGTGGATCTGGACAATGTGTGAGTTGTGGATCTGGACATGCTATGAGTTGCGGATCTAGACAGTGTGTGAGTTGTGGATCTGGATAGGGTGATAATTGTCAATCTAAACAGGGTGTCAGTTGTGGATCTAGACAGCATGTCAGTTGTGGATCTGGACCTGACGTGAGGTGCCAAACTGGATTGGGTGTGAATTGTATATCTGGACAGAGATTGAGTTGTCAATCTGGAGCTGCTGTGAGTTTTGGATCATGACAGGGTGTGATTTGTGGATCTGGACAGGGTGTTAATTGTCAATCTAAACAGGGTGTGAGTTGTGGATCTGGACAGGGTATCATATGCGGGTCTGGACAGTGTGTGAGTTGTGGATTTGGACGTGGTGTTAATTGTCAATCTAAACAGGGTGTCAGTTGCAGATCTGGACAGGGTATGGGCTGTGAATCTTGCCAGGGTGTGAGTTGTCAAATTGGAGAGGCTGTGAGTAGTCAATCTGGACTGGGTTTGAAACTTAGATCTGGGCAGAGATTGACCGGTAAACCTGGAGCTGGTGTGAGTTTTGGATCAATGCAGCGTGTGAGCTTTGGATCTGGATAGAGTGTGAGTTGTGGATCTGAATATGGTATGAGTTGCGGATCTGGACAGTGTGTAAGTTCTGGATCTGGACAGGTTGTGAGTTGTCACTCTGGACAGGGTGTGAGTTGTGTTTCTGGACAGAGTGTGAGTTGTGGATCTCGACAGTGTGTGAGTTGTGGACCTGGACAGGGTGTTAATTGCCACTCTAAACAGGGTGTGAGATCTGGATCTGGATAGGGTGTGAATGGCCAATCTAAACAGGGTGTTAGTTGTGGTTCTGGCCAGGGTGTCAGCTGCAGATCTGGACAGGGTGTGTGTTGTCAATCTTGCCAGGGTGTGAGTTGTCATTTTGGATAGGGTGTGTGTTGTCAATCTGTACTGGGTGTGAATTATATATCTGGGCAGAGATTGAGTTCTCAATCTGGAGCTAGTGTGAGATTTGGATCATGACAGGGTGTAAGTTGAGGATCTGGGCAATGTTTGAGTTGTGGATCTGGAAAAGTGTGAGTTGTGGATCTAGACAGGGTGTGACTTGTGGATCTGGGCATGCTATGAGTTGCGGATCTGGACAAAGTGTGAGTTGTGGACCTGGACAGGGTGTGAGTTGTGGATCTGGACCTGCTATGAATTGCAGATCCGGACAGTTGTGAGTTGCGGACCTGGACAGGGTGTTAATTGCCAATCTAAACAGGGTGTGAGATCTGGATCTGGATAGGTTGTTAATTGTCAATCTAAACAGGGTGTTAGTTGTGGTCCTGGTCAGAGTGTCAGCTGTAGGTCTGGACAGGGCGTGTGTTGCCAATCTTACCAGGGTATGAGTTGTCATTTTGGATAGGGTGTGTGTTGTCAATCTGGACTGGGTGTGAATTATATATCTGGGCAGAGATTGAGTTGTCAATCTGGAGCTGGTGTGAGTTTTGGATCATGACAGGGTGTGAGTTGTGGATCTGGACAGGGTTTGAGTTGTGGATCTGGAAATGGTATGAGTTGCGGATCGGGTTAGTGTTTGAGTTGTGGATCGGAACAGGATATGAGTTGTGGATCTGGACAGGGTGTGACTTTTGGATCTGGACATGCTATGAGTTGCGCACCTGGACAGTGTGTGAGTAGTGAACCTGGACAGTGCGTTAATTCTCAATCTAAACAGGGTGTGAGTTCTGGATATGGACAGCGTGTGAGTTGCAGATCTCGACAAGGTGTGAGTTGTCAATCTTGCCAGGGTGTGAGTTGTCAATTTGGAGAGGGTGTGAGTTGTCAATCTGGATAGGGTGTGAGTTGTGGGTCTGGACATGGTGTGAGTTGTGAAGCTGGACATGTTATCAGTTGTGGGTCTGGACAGTGAGTGAGTTGTGGATCTGGACAGGGTGTTAATTATCAAGTTAAACAGGGTTTGAGCTGTGGTTCTGGACATGTTGTGAGTTGTGGATCTGGAAAGGGTGTCAATTGTGGATCTGCACATGAAATGAGTTGCGGATCTGGACAGGGTGTTAATTGACAATCTAAACAGGGTGTGCGTTGTGGATCTGGACAAGGTGTCATTTGCGGATCAGGACGCGGTGAGTTTTCAATCTGGGCAGCATGTGAGTTCTCAATTTGCAGAGGGTGTGAGTTGTCAATCTGGACAGGGTTTCAGTTGTGGATCTCAATATGGTATGAGTTGCGGATCTGGACAGTGTGTGAGTTGCGGATCTGGACAGGGTGCTAATTGTAAATCTAAACAGGGTTTGAGTTGTTGATCTGGACAGGGTGTTAATTGTCAATCTAAACAGGGTGTGAATTGTGAATCTGGACAGGATGTCATTTGTGGATCTGGACAGGGTGTGAGTTGTCATTCTCGCTAACGTGTGAGTTATCAATCTGGACAGTGTGTGAGTTGTGGATCTGGACAGGGTGTTAATTGTCAATCTAAACAGGGTGTCAGCTGTGGATCTAGACAGCGTGTCAGTTGTGGATCGGGACCCGATGTGAGTTGCCAAGCTGGATTGGGTGTGAATTGTATATCTGGACAGAGATTGAGTTGTCAATCTGGAGCTGCTGTGAGTTTTGGATCATGACAGGGTGTGAGTTGTGGATCTGGACAGGGTGTTAATTGTCAATCTGAACAGGGTGTGAGTTGTGAATCTGGACAGGGTGTCATTTGCGGATCTGGACAGGGTGTGAGTTGTGGATCTGTACAGGGTGCTAATTGTAATTCTAAACAGGGTTTGAGTTGTTGATCTGGACAGGGTGTTAATTGTCAATCTAAACAGGGTGTGAATTGCGAATCTGGACAGGGTGTCATTTGTGGATCTGGACAGGGTGTGAATTGTCATTCTCGCCAACGTGTGTGATGTCAATTTGGAGAGGGTGTGAGTTGTCAATCTGGACAGGGTGTGAGTTGTGGATCTGGACATGCTATGAGTTGCGGATCTAGACAGTGTGTGAATTGTATATCTGGACAGAGATTGAGTTGTCAATCTGGAGCTGCTGTGAGTTTTGGATCATGACAGGGTGTGAGTTGTGGATCTGGACAGGGTATCATTTGCGGGTCTGGACAGTGTGTGAGTTGTGGATCTGGACAGGATATTAATTATCAATTTAAACAGGGTGTGAGTTGTGGATCTGTAGAGGGTGTCAATTGTGGATCAGCACATGAAATGAGTTGCAGATCTGGATATTGTGTGAGTTGTGGATCTGCAATGGTATGAGATGCGGACCTTGACAGTGTGTGAGTTGAATTCTGGACAGGGTGTTAACTGTCAATCTAAACAGGGTGTGAGTTGTGGATCTGGGCAGGGTGTCATTTGCGGATCTGGAAAGAGTGTGAGTTGTGGATCTGGAAAGGGTGTGAGTTGTGGATCTGGGGATGGTATGATTTGTGGATCTGGACAGTGTGTGAGTTGTGGATCTTAACAGGGTGTGAGTTGTGGATATGAACAGGGTGAGATCTGTGGACCTGTTCAGGTTGTGATTTGTGGATATGGACAGTGTCTGAGTTGTTGATCTGGAGAGTGTGTAAACTGTCACTCTAAATATGGGGTGAATTGTGGATCTGGTCTGCATGTCAGTTAATGATTTGGACAGTGTGTGTTTTCAATCTGGCCAGGATGTGAGTTGTAAATTTGGAGAGCTTGTGAGTTGTCAATCTTGACAAGGTGTGAGTGGTGGATCTGGACAAATTATGTGTTGTGGATCTGGACATGCTATGAGTTGCAGATCTGGACAGTGTGTGAGTTGTCGATCTGGACAGTGTGTTAATTGTCAATCTAAACAGGGTGTGAGTTGTGGATCTGGCAGGGTGTCAGTTGCAGATCTGGACAGGGTGTGAGTTGTCATTGTGAATAATATATGAGTTGCGGATCTGGACAGTGTGTGAGTTGCGGATCTGCACAGGGTGCTAATTGTAAATCTAAACAGGGTTTGAGTTGTTGATGTGGACAGGGTGTTAATTGTCAATCTAAACAGGGTGTGAATTGTGAATCTGGACAGGGTGTCATTTGTGGATCTGGACAGGGTGTGAGTTGTCATTCTCGCCAATGTGTGAGTTGTCAATTTGGAGAGTGTTTGAGTTGTCAATCTGGACAGGGTGTGAGATGTGGATCTGGACAGGGTGTGAGTTGTGGATCTGGACATGCTATGAATGCGGATCTGGACAGTGTGTGAGTTGTGAAGCTGGTCAGGATGTTTATTGTCAATCTAAACAGCGTGTCAGTTGTGGATCTGGACCTGATGTGAGTTGCCAAACTGGATTGGGTGTGAATTGTTTATCTGGACAGAGATTGAGTTGTCAATCTGGAGCTGCTGTGAGTTTTGGATCATGACAGGGTGTGAGTTGTGGATCTGGACAGGGTGTTAATTGTCAATCTGAACAGGGTGTGAGTTGTGAATCTGGACAGGGTGTCATTTGTGGATCTGGACAGGGTGTGAGTTGTGGATCTTTGCAGGCTGCTAATTGTAAATCTAAACAGGGTTTGAGTTGTTGATGTGGACAGGGTGTTAATCGTCAATCTAAACAGGGTGTGAATTGTGGATCTGGACAGGATGTGAGTTGTGGATCTGGACATGCTATGAGTTGCGGATCTGGACAGTGTGTGAGTTGTGGATCTGGACAGTGTTAATTGTCATTCTAAACAGGGTGTCAGTTGTGGATCAAGACAGCATGTCAGTTGAGGATCTGAACCTGATGTGAGTTGCCAAACTGGATTGGGTTTGAATTGTATATCTGGACAGAGATTGAGTTGTCAATCTGGAGCTGCTGTGAGTTTTGGATCATGACATGGTGTGAGTTGTGGATGTGGACAGGGTGTTAATTGTCAATCTAAACAGGTTATGAGTTGTGGATCTGGACAGGTTGTCATTTGCGGATCTGGACAGGGTGTGAGTTGTGGATCTGGAAAGGGTGTGAGTTGTGGATTTGAAGATGGTATGATTTCCGGATCTGGACAGTGTGTGAGTGTGGATCTGAACAGGGTGTGAGTTGTGGATGTAAGCAGGGTGAGATGTGTGGACCTGTACAGGTTGTGAGTTGTGGATATGGACAGTGTGTGAGTTGTGGATCTGGACAGGGTGTTAATTGTCACTTTAAACAGGGAGTGAATTGTGGATCTGGCCAGCATGTCAGTTAATGAGCTGGACAGTGTGTGAGTTGTGGATCTGGGCAATGTGCTAATCGTCAATATATACAGGGTGTGTGTTGTGGATCTGGCAGGGTGTCAGTGCAGATCTGGACAGGGTGTGATTTGTTAATATTGACAGTGTGTGAGTTGTCAAATTGGAGAGTGTGTGAGTAGTCAGTCAGGACTGGGTGTGAATCTTATATCTGGGCAGAGATTGTGTTGTTAATCTGGATCTGGTGTGAGATTTGGATCAATGCAGGTTGTGAGTTCTTGATCTGGACAGGGTGTGAGTTGTGGATCTGAATATGGTATGAGTTGTGGATCTGGACAGTGTGTGAGTTCTGGATCTGGACAGGGTGTGAGTTGTCAACCTGGACAGGGAGTGAGTTGTGGATCTGGACAAAGTGTGAGTTGTGGATCTGGACAGGGAGTCAGTTGTGGATCTGGACAGGGTGTGAGTTGTCACTCTGGCCAGGGTGTAAGTTGTCAATTTGGAGAGCGTGTGAGATGTCCATCTGGACAGGCAGTGAGTTGTGGATATGGAGACGGTGTGAGTTGTGGATCCGGAGATGCTATGAGTTGCGGATCTGGACAATGTGTGAGTTGTGGATCTGGACAGGTTGTTAATTGTCAATCTAAACAGGGTGTGAGTTGTGGATCTGGACAGGGTGTGGGTTGCGGATCTCCACAATGTGTGGGTTGTCAATCTTGCCAGGGTGTGAGTTGTCAATTTGGAGAGGGTATGAGTTGTCAATCTGGACAGGGTGTGAGTTGTGGATCTGGACAGGTTGTGAATTGCGGATCTCGACATGCTATGTGTTGTAGGTCTGGACAGTGTGTGAGTTGTGGATCTGGACAGGGTGTGAGTTGTGGATCTGGACAGCGTGTTAATTGTCACTCTAAATATGGTGTGAATTGTGCATCTGGACAGCTTGTCAGTTAATGATCTGGACAGTGTGTGAGTTTTCAATCTGGCCAGGATGTGAGTTGTCAATTTGGAGAGGTTGTGAGTTGTCAATCTTGACAAGGTGTGAGTTGTGGATCTGGATATGATATGAGTTGCAGATCTGGACAGTGTGTGAGTTGTGGATCTGGACAGGGTGTGAGTTGTGGATCTGGACAGGGTGTGAATTGTGGATCTGCACATGGAATGAGTTGCGGCTCTGGACACTGTGTGAGTTGTGGATCAGGAAAGTGTGTTAATTGACATTCTAAACAGGGTGTGAGTTTTGGATCTGGACAGTGTGTCATTTGCGGATATGGACAGGATGTGAGTTGTGAATCTGGACAGGGTGTGAGTGGTGGATCTGGAGATGGTATGATTTGCGGATCTGGACAGTGAGTGAGTTGTGGACGTGAACAGGGTGAGATGTGTGCACCTGTACAGGATGTGAGTTGCAGATATGGACAGTGTGTGAGTTGTTGATCCGGACAGGGTGTTAATTGTCACTCTAAATATGGTGTGAATTGTGCATCTGGACAGCGTGTCACTTAATGATCTGGACAGTGTGTGAGTTTTCAATCTGGCCAGGATGTGAGTTGTCAATTTGGAGAGGTTGTGAGTTGTCAGACTTGACAAGGTGTGAGTTGTGGATCTGGATATGATATGAGTTGCAGATCTGGACAGTGTGTGAGTTGTGGATCTGGACAGTGTGTTAATTATCAATCCATACAGGGTGCAAGTTGTGGAGCTGGCAGGGTGTCAGTTGCAGATCTGGACACGGTGTGAGCTGTCAAACTTGCCAGGGGGTGAGTTGTCAATTTGGAGAGGGTGTGAGTACTCAATCTGGACTGGTTGGGAATCTGATATCTGGGCAGAGATTGAATTGTCAATCTGGTGCTGGTGTGAGTTTTGGATCAATGCACGGTGTGAGTTCTATATCTGGACAGGGTGAGAGTTGTCACTCTGGACAGGGTGTGAGTTGTCTTTCGGGACAGAGTGTGAGTTGTGGATCTGGACAGGGTGTGAGTTGTCACTCTGGACAGGGTGAAAGTTGTCAATTTGGAGAGGGTGTGAGATGTCCATCTGGACAGGCAGTGAGTTGTGGATCTGGAGAGGTGTGAGTTGTGGATCTGGACATGCTATGAGTTGCGGATCTGGACAATGTGTGAGTTGTGGATCTGGACAGGTTGTTAATTGTCAATCTAAATAGGGTGTGAGTTGTGAATCTGGACAGGGTGTGGGTTGCGGATCTCCACAATGTGTGGGTTGTCAATCTTGCCAGGGTGTGAGTTGTCAATTTGGAGAGGGTATGAGTTGTCAATCTGGACAGGGTGTGAGTTGTGGATCTGGTCAGTGTGCTAATCGTCAATATATACAGGGTGTGTGTTGTGGATCTGGCAGGGTGTCGGTTGCAGATCTGGACAGGGTGTGATCTGTTAATATTGACAGTGTGTGAGTTGTCAAATTGGAGAGTGTGTGAGTAGTCAGTCAGGACTGGGTGTGAATCTTATATCTGGGCAGAGATTGTGTTGTTAATCTGGACCTGGTGTGAGATTTGGATCAGTGCAGGTTGTGAGTTCTTGATCTGGACAGGGTGTGAGTTGTGGATCTGAATATGGTATGAGTTGTGGATCTGGACAGTGTGTGAGTTCTGGATCTGGACAGGGTGTGAGTTGTCAACCTGGACAGGGAGTGAGTTGTGGATCTGGACAAAATGTGAGTTGTGGATCTGGACATGCTATGAGTTGCAGATCTGGACCGTTTGTGAGTTGTGGATCTGGACAGTGTGTTATTTATCAATGTAAACAGGGTGTGAGTTGTGTATCTGGATAGCGGGTTAATTGTCAATCTAAACAGGGTGTGAGTTGTGGATCTGGCAGGGTGTCAGTTGCAGATCTGGACAGGGTGTGAGTTGTCATTGTGAATAATATATGAGTTGCGGATCTGGACAATGTGTGAGTTGCGGATCTGCACAGGGTGCTAATTGTAAATCTAAACAGGGTTTGAGTTGTTGATGTGGACAGGGTGTTAATTGTCAATCTAAACAGGGTGTGAATTGTGAATCTGGACAGGGTGTCATTTGTGGATCTGGACAGGGTGTGAGTTATCATTCTCGCCAATGTGTGAGTTGTCAATTTGGAGAGTGTTTGAGTTGTCAATCTGGACAGGGTGTGAGATGTGGATCTGGACAGGGTGTGAGTTGTGGATCTGGACATGCTATGAATGCGGATCTGGACAGTGTGTGAGTTGTGAAGCTGTCAGGATGTTTATTGTCAATCTAAACAGCGTGTCAGTTGTGGATCTGGACCTGATGTGAGTTGCCAAACTGGATTGGGTGTGAATTGTTTATCTGGACAGCGATTGAGTTGTCAATCTGGAGCTGCTGTGAGTTTTGGATCATGACAGGGTGTGAGTTGTGGATCTGGACAGGGTGTTAATTGTCAATCTGAACAGGGTGTGAGTTGTGAATCTGGACAGGGTGTCATTTGTGGATCTGGACAGGGTGTGAGTTTTCAATCTGGCCAGGATGTGAGTTGTCAATTTGGAGAAGTTGAGAGTTGTCAATCTTGACAAGGTGTGAGTTGTGGATCTGGATATGATATGAGTTGCAGATCTGGACAGTGTGTGAGTTGTGGATCTGGACAGGGTGTGAGTTGTGGATCTGGACAGCGTGTGAATTGTGGATCTGCACATGGAATGAGTTGCGGCTCTGGACACTGTGTGAGTTGTGGATCAGGAAAGTGTGTTAATTGACATTCTAAACAGGGTGTGAGTTTTGGATCTGGACAGTGTGTCATTTGCGGATATGGACAGGATGTGAGTTGTGAATCTGGACAGGGTGTGAGTGGTGGATCTGGAGATGGTATGATTTGCGGATCTGGACAGTGAGTGAGTTGTGGACGTGAACAGGGTGAGATGTGTGCACCTGTACAGGATGTGAGTTGCAGATATGGACAGTGTGTGAGTTGTTGATCCGGACAGGGTGTTAATTGTCACTCTAAATATGGTGTGAATTGTGCATCTGGACAGCGTGTCACTTAATGATCTGGACAGTGTGTGAGTTTTCAATCTGGCCAGGATGTGAGTTGTCAATTTGGAGAGGTTGTGAGTTGTCAGACTTGACAAGGTGTGAGTTGTGGATCTGGATATGATATGAGTTGCAGATCTGGACAGTGTGTGAGTTGTGGATCTGGACAGTGTGTTAATTATCAATCCATACAGGGTGCAAGTTGTGGAGCTGGCAGGGTGTCAGTTGCAGATCTGGACACGGTGTGAGCTGTCAAACTTGCCAGGGGGTGAGTTGTCAATTTGGAGAGGGTGTGAGTACTCAATCTGGACTGGTTGGGAATCTGATATCTGGGCAGAGATTGAATTGTCAATCTGGTGCTGGTGTGAGTTTTGGATCAATGCACGGTGTGAGTTCTATATCTGGACAGGGTGAGAGTTGTCACTCTGGACAGGGTGTGAGTTGTCTTTCGGGACAGAGTGTGAGTTGTGGATCTGGACAGGGTGTGAGTTGTCACTCTGGACAGGGTGAAAGTTGTCAATTTGGAGAGGGTGTGAGATGTCCATCTGGACAGGCAGTGAGTTGTGGATCTGGAGAGGTGTGAGTTGTGGATCTGGACATGCTATGAGTTGCGGATCTGGACAATGTGTGAGTTGTGGATCTGGACAGGTTGTTAATTGTCAATCTAAATAGGGTGTGAGTTGTGAATCTGGACAGGGTGTGGGTTGCGGATCTCCACAATGTGTGGGTTGTCAATCTTGCCAGGGTGTGAGTTGTCAATTTGGAGAGGGTATGAGTTGTCAATCTGGACAGGGTGTGAGTTGTGGATCTGGTCAGTGTGCTAATCGTCAATATATACAGGGTGTGTGTTGTGGATCTGGCAGGGTGTCGGTTGCAGATCTGGACAGGGTGTGATCTGTTAATATTGACAGTGTGTGAGTTGTCAAATTGGAGAGTGTGTGAGTAGTCAGTCAGGACTGGGTGTGAATCTTATATCTGGGCAGAGATTGTGTTGTTAATCTGGACCTGGTGTGAGATTTGGATCAATGCAGGTTGTGAGTTCTTGATCTGGACAGGGTGTGAGTTGTGGATCTGAATATGGTATGAGTTGTGGATCTGGACAGTGTGTGAGTTCTGGATCTGGACAGGGTGTGAGTTGTCAACCTGGACAGGGAGTGAGTTGTGGATCTGGACAAAATGTGAGTTGTGGATCTGGACATGCTATGAGTTGCAGATCTGGACCGTTTGTGAGTTGTGGATCTGGACAGTGTGTTATTTATCAATGTAAACAGGGTGTGAGTTGTGTATCTGGATAGCGGGTTAATTGTCAATCTAAACAGGGTGTGAGTTGTGGATCTGGCAGGGTGTCAGTTGCAGATCTGGACAGGGTGTGAGTTGTCATTGTGAATAATATATGAGTTGCGGATCTGGACAATGTGTGAGTTGCGGATCTGCACAGGGTGCTAATTGTAAATCTAAACAGGGTTTGAGTTGTTGATGTGGACAGGGTGTTAATTGTCAATCTAAACAGGGTGTGAATTGTGAATCTGGACAGGGTGTCATTTGTGGATCTGGACAGGTTGTGAGTTATCATTCTCGCCAATGTGTGAGTTGTCAATTTGGAGAGTGTTTGAGTTGTCAATCTGGACAGGGTGTGAGATGTGGATCTGGACAGGGTGTGAGTTGTGGATCTGGACATGCTATGAATGCGGATCTGGACAGTGTGTGAGTTGTGAAGCTGTCAGGATGTTTATTGTCAATCTAAACAGCGTGTCAGTTGTGGATCTGGACCTGATGTGAGTTGCCAAACTGGATTGGGTGTGAATTGTTTATCTGGACAGAGATTGAGTTGTCAATCTGGAGCTGCTGTGAGTTTTGGATCATGACAGGGTGTGAGTTGTGGATCTGGACAGGGTGTTAATTGTCAATCTGAACAGGGTGTGAGTTGTGAATCTGGACAGGGTGTCATTTGTGGATCTGGACAGGGTGTGAGTTTTCAATCTGGCCAGGATGTGAGTTGTCAATTTGGAGAAGTTGAGAGTTGTCAATCTTGACAAGGTGTGAGTTGTGGATCTGGATATGATATGAGTTGCAGATCTGGACAGTGTGTGAGTTGTGGATCTGGACAGGGTGTGAGTTGTGGATCTGGACAGCGTGTGAATTGTGGATCTGCACATGGAATGAGTTGCGGCTCTGGACACTGTGTGAGTTGTGGATCAGGAAAGTGTGTTAATTGACATTCTAAACAGGGTGTGAGTTTTGGATCTGGACAGTGTGTCATTTGCGGATATGGACAGGATGTGAGTTGTGAATCTGGACAGGGTGTGAGTGGTGGATCTGGAGATGGTATGATTTGCGGATCTGGACAGTGAGTGAGTTGTGGACGTGAACAGGGTGAGATGTGTGCACCTGTACAGGATGTGAGTTGCAGATATGGACAGTGTGTGAGTTGTTGATCCGGACAGTGTGTTAATTGTCACTCTAAATATGGTGTGAATTGTGCATCTGGACAGCGTGTCACTTAATGATCTGTACAGTGTGTGAGTTTTCAATATGGCCATGATGTGAGTTGTCAATTTGGAGAGGTTGTGAGTTGTCAGTCTTAACAAGGTGTGAGTTGTGGATCTGGATATGATATGAGTTGCAGATCTGGACAGTGTGTGAGTTGTGGATCTGGACAGTGTGTTAATTATCAATCCATACAGGGTGCGAGTTGTGGAGCTGGCAGGGTGTCAGTTGCAGATCTGGACACGGTGTGAGCTGTCAATCTTGCCAGGGTGTGAGTTGTCAATTTGGAGAGGGTGTGAGTACTCAATCTGGACAGGTTGGGAATCTGATATCTGGGCAGAGATTGAGCTGTCAATCTGGTGCTGGTGTGAGTTTTGGATCAATGCATGGTGTGAGTTCTACATCTGGACAGGGTGAGAGTTGTCACTCTGGACAGGGTGTGAGTTGTCTTTCGGGAAAGAGTGTGAGTTGTGGATCTGGACAGGGTGTGAGATGTGGATCTGGACATGCTATGAGTTGCGGATCTGGACCGTTTGTGAGTTGTGAATTTGGACAGCGTGTTAATTATCAATCTAAGCAGGGTGTGAGTTGTGTATCTGGATAGCGTGTTAATTGTCAATCTAAACAGGGTGTGAGTTGTGGATCTGGACAGGGAGTCAGTTGTGGATCTGGACAGGGTGTGAGTTGTCACTCTGGCCAGGGTGAAAGTTGTCAATTTGGAGAGGGTGTGAGATGTCCATCTGGACAGGCAGTGAGTTGTGGATCTGGAGAGGTGTGAGTTGTGGTTCTGGACATGCTATGAGTTGCGGATCTGGACAATGTGTGAGTTGTGGATCTGGACAGGTTGTTAATTGTCAATCTAAATAGGGTGTGTGTTGTGAATCTGGACAGGGTGTGAGTTGCGTATCTCCAAATGTGTGGGTTGTCAGTCTTGCCAGGGTGTGAGTTGTCAATTTGGAGAGGGTATGAGCTGTCAATCTGGACAGGGTGTGAGTTGTGGATCTGGACAGGTTGTGAGTTGCGGATCTCGACATGCTATGAGTTATGGGTCTGGACAGTGTGTGAGTTGTGGATCTGGACAGGGTGTTAATTGTCACTCTAAATATGGTGTGAATTGTGCATCCGGACAGTTTGTCAGTTAATGATCTGGACAGTGTGTGAGTTTTCAATCTGGCCAGGATGTGAGTTGTCAATTTGGAGAGGTTGTGAGTTGTCAATCTTGACAAGGTGTGAGTTGTGGATCTGGATATGATATGAGTTGCAGATCTGGACAGTGTGTGAGTTGTGGATCTGGACAGTGTGTTAATTATCAATCCATGCAGGGTGCGAGTTGTGGAGCTGGCAGGGTGTCAGTTGCCGATCTGGACACGGTGTGAGCTGTAAATCTTGCCAGGGTGTGAGTTGTCAATTTGGAGAGGGTGTGAGTACTCAATCTGGACTGGTTGGGAATCTGATATCTGGGCAGAGATTGAGTTGTCAATCTGGTGCTGGTGTGAGTTTTGGATCAATGCATGGTGTGAGTTCTACATCTGGACAGGGTGAGAGATGTCACTCTGGACAGGGTGTGAGTTGTCTTTCTGGACGGAGTGTGAGTTGTGCATCTGGACAGGGTGTGAGTTGTGGATCTGAACATGCTATGAATTGCGGATCTGGACAGTGTGTGAGTTGTGGATCTAGACATGGCGTTAATTGTCAATCTAAACAGGGTGTGAGATCTGGATCTGGATAGGGTGTTAATTGTCAAGCTAAACAGGGTCTGAGTTGTGGTTCTTGTCAGGGTTTCAGCTGCAGATCTGGAAAGTGTGTGTTTTGCCAATCTTGCCAGGGAAGAGTTGTCAATTTGGAGATGGCGTGTGTTGTCAATCTGGACTGGGTGAGAATTATATGTCTGGGCAGAGATTGAATTGTCAATCTGGAGCTGGTGTGAGTTTTGGATCATGACAGGGTATGAGTTGTGGATCTGGACAGGGTTTGAGTTGTGGATCTGGTATGGTATGAGTTGCGTAACGGGACAGTGTTTGAGGTGTGGATCTGGTCAGGGTGTGAGTTGTGGATCTGAATATGGTATGAGTTGTGGATCTGGACAGTGTGTGAGTTCTGGATCTGGACAGGGTGTGAGTTGTCAATCTGGACAGGGTGTGAGTTGTGGATCTGGACAAGGTGTGAGTTGTGGATCTGGACATGCTATGAGTTGCGGATCTGGACCGTTTGTGAGTTGTGGTAATGGACAGCGTGTTAATTATCAATCTAAACAGGGTGTGAGTTGTGTATCTCGATAGCGTGTTAATTGTCAATCTAAACAGGGAGTGAGTTGTGGATCTGGACAGGGAGTCAGTTGTGGATCTGGACAGGGTGTGAGTGATCACTCTGGCCAGGGTGTAAGTTGTCAATTTGGAGAGGGTGTGAGATGTCCATCTGGACAGGCAGTGAGTTGTGGATCTGGAGACGGTGTGAGATGTGGTTCTGGACATGCTATGAGTTGCGGATCTGGACAATGTGTGAGTTGTGGATCTGGACAGGTTGTTAATTGTCAATCTAAACAGTGTGTGAGTTGTGGATCTGGACAGGGTGTGGGTTGTGGATCTCCACAATGTGTGGGTTGTCAATCTTGCCAGGGTGTGAGTTGTCAATTTGGAGAGGGAATGAGTTGTCAAACTGGACAGGTTGTGAGTTGCGGATCTGGACAGGTTGTGAGTTGCGGATCTCGACATGCTATGAGTTGTGGGTCTCGACAGTGTGTGAGTTGTGGATCTGGACAGGGTGTGAATTGTGGATCTGCAGATGGAATGAATTGCGGCTGTGGACACTGTGTGAGTTGTGGATCAGGAAAGTGTGTTAATTGACATTATAAACAGGGTGTGAGTTGTGGATCTGGACAGTGTGTCATTTGCGGATATGGACAGGGTTTGAGTTGTGAATCTGGACAGGGTGTGGGTGGTGGATCTGGAGATGGTATGATTTGTGGATCTGGACAGTGAGTGAGTTGTGGACGTGAACAGGGTGAGATGTGTGCACCTGTACAGGTTGTGAGTTGCGGATATGGACAGTGTGTGAGTTGTTGATCTGGACAGGGTGTTAATTGTCACTCTAAATATGGTGTGAATTGTGCATCTGGACAGCTTGTCAGTTAATGATCTGGACAGTGTGTGAGTTTTCAATCTGGCCAGGATGTGAGTTGTGAATTTGGAGAGGTTGTGAGCTGTCAATCTTGACAAGGTGTGAGTTGTGGATCTGGATATGATATGAGTTGCAGATCTGGACAGTGTATGAGTTGTGGATCTGGACAGTGTGTTAATTATCAATCCATACAGGGTGCGAGTTGTGGAGCTGGCAGGGTGTCAGTTGCAGATCTGGACACGGTGTGAGCTGTCAATCTTGCCAGGGTGTGAGTTGTCAATTTGGAGAGGGTGTAAGTACTCAATCTGGACTGGCTGGGAATCTGATATCTGGGCAGAGATTGAGTTGTCAATATGGTGCTGGTGTGAGTTTTGGATCAATGCACGGTGTGAGTTCTACATCTGGACAGGGTGAGAGTTGTCATTCTGGACAGGGTGTGAGTTGTCTTTCTGGACAGAGTGTGAGTTGTGGATCTGGACAGGGTGTGAGTTGTGGATCTGAACATGCTATGAATTGCGGATCTGGACAGTGTGTGAGTTGTGGATCTAGACATGGCGTTAATTGTCAATCTAAACAGGGTGTGAGTTGTGGATCTGGACAGGGAGTCAGTTGTTTATCTGGACAGGGTGTGAGTTGTCACTCTGGCCAGGGTGTAAGATGTCAATTTGGAGAGGGTGTGAGATGTCCATCTGGACAGGCAGTGAGTTGTGGATCTGGAGACGGTGTGAGTTGTGGATCTGGACATGCTATGAGTTGCGGATCTGGACAATGTGTGAGTTGTGGATCTGGACAGGTTGTTAATGGTCAATCTAAACAGGGTGGGAGTTGTGGATCTGGACAGGTTGTGAGTTGCGGATCTCGACATGCTATGAGTTGTGGGTCTGGGTAGTGTGTGAGATGTGGATCTGGACAGGGTGTGAGTTGTGGATCTGGACAGGGTGTGAGTTGTGGATCTGAACATACTATGAATTGTGGATCTGGACAGTGTGTGAGTTGTGGATCTAGACATGGCGTTAATTGTCAATCTAAACAGGGTGTGAGATCTGGTTAGGGTGTTAATTGTCAAGCTAAACAGGGTCTGAGTTGTGGTTCTTGTCAGGGTTTCAGCTGCAGATCTGGAAAGTGTGTGTGTTGCCAATCTTGCCAGGGTATGAGTTGTCAATTTGGAGATGGCGTGTGTTGTCAATCTGGACTGGGTGAGAATTATATGTCTGGGCAGAGATTGTATTGTCAATCTGGAGCTGTTGTGAGTTTTGGATCATGACAGGGTATGAGTTGTGGATCTGGACAGAGTTTGAGTTGTGGATCTGGTATGGTATGAGTTGCGTAACGGGACAGTGTTTGAGGTGTGGATCTGGTCAGGGTGTGAGTTGTGGATCTGAATATGGTATGAGTTGTGGATCTGGACAGTGTGTGAGTTCTGGATCTGGACAGGGTGTGAGTTGTCAATCTGGACAGGGTGTGTGTTGTGGATCTAGACAAGGTGTGAGTTGTGTATCTGGACATGCTATGAGTTGCGGATCTGGACCGTTTGTGAGTTGTGGATCTGGACAGCGTGTTAATTATCAATCTAAACAGGGTGTGAGTTGTGTATCTGGATAGCGTGTTAATTGTCAATCTAAACAGGGAGTGAGTTGTGGATCTGGACAGGGAGTCAGTTGTGGATCTGGACAGGGTGTGAGTTGTCACTCTGGCCAGGGTGTAAGTTGTCAATTTGGAGAGGGTGTGAGATGTCCATCTGGACAGGCAGTGAGTTGTGGATCTGGAGACGGTGTGAGATGTGGTTCTGGACATGCTATGAGTTGCGGATCTGGACAATGTGTGAGTTGTGGATCTGGACAGGTTGTTAATTGTCAATCTAAACAGTGTGTGAGTTGTGGATCTGGACAGGGTGTGGGTTGTGGATCTCCACAATGTGTGGGTTGTCAATCTTGCCAGGGTGTGAGTTGTCAATTTGGAGAGGGAATGAGTTGTCAAGCTGGACAGGTTGTGAGTTGCGGATCTGGACAGGTTGTGAGTTGCGGATCTCGACATGCTATGAGTTGTGGGTCTGGACAGTGTGTGAGTTGTGGAACTGGACAGGGTGTAAATTGTGGATCTGCACATGGAATGAATTGCGGCTGTGGACACTGTGTGAGTTGTGGATCAGGAAAGTGTGTTAATTGACATTATAAACAGGGTGTGAGTTGTGGATCTGGACAGTGTGTCATTTGCGGATATGGACAGGGTTTGAGTTGTGAATCTGGACAGGATGTGAGTGGTGGATCTGGGGATGGTATGATTTGTGGATCTGGACAGTGTGTGAGTTGTGGACGTGAACAGGGTGAGATGTGTGCACCTGTACAGGTTGTGAGTTGCGGATATGGACAGTGTGTGAGTTGTTGATCTGGACAGGGTGTTAATTGTCACTCTAAATATGGTGTGAATTGTGCATCAGGACAGCTTGTCAGTTAATGATCTGGACAGTGTGTGAGTTTTCAATCTGGCCAGGATGTGAGTTGTCAATTTGGAGAGGTTGTGAGTTGTCAATCTTGACAAGGTGTGAGTTGTGGATCTGGATATGATATGAGTTGCAGATCTGGACAGTGTATGAGTTGTGGATCTGGACAGTGTGTTAATTATCAATCCATACAGGATGAGAGTTGTGGAGCTGGCAGGGTGTCAGTTGCAGATCTGGACACGGTGTGAGCTGTCAATCTTGCCAGGGTGTGAGTTGTCAATTTGGAGAGGGTGTGAGTACTCAATCTGGACTGGCTGGGAATCTGATATCTGGGCAGAGATTGAGTTGTCAATCTGGTGCTGGTGTGAGTTTTGGATCAATGCACGGTGTGAGTTCTACGTCTGGACAGGGTTAGAGTGGACACTCTGGACAGGTAGTGAGTTGTCTTTCTGGACAGAGTGTGAGTTGTGGATCTGGACAGGGTGTGAGTTGTGGATCTGAACATGCTATGAGTTGCGGATCTGGACAGTGTGTGAGTTGTGGATCTAGACATGGCGTTAATTGTCAATCTAAAAAGGGTGTGAGTTTTGGATCTGGACAGGGAGTCAGTTGTTTATCTGGACAGGGTGTGAGTTGTCACTCTGGCCAGGGTGTAAGTTGTCAATTTGGAGAGGGTGTGAGATGTCCATCTGGACAGGCAGTGAGTTGTGGATCTGGAGACGGTGTGTGTTGTGGATCTGGACATTCTATGAGTTGCGGATCTGGACAATGTGTGAGTTGTGGATCTGGACAGGTTGTTAATGGTCAATCTAAACAGGGTGGGAGTTGTGGATCTGGACAGGTTGTGAGTTGCGGATCTCGACATGCTATGAGTTGTGGGTCTGGATAGTGTGTGAGATGTGGATCTGGACAGGGTGTGAGTTGTGGATCTGGACAGTTTGTGAATTGTGGATCTGCACATGGAATCAGTTGTGGCTCTGGACACTGTGTGAGTTGTGGATCAGGAAAGTGTGTTAATTGACATTCTAAACAGGGTGTGAGTTGTGGATCTGGACAGTGTGTCATTTGCGGATCTGGACAGTGTGTGAGTTGTGGACGTGAACAGGGTGAGATGTGTGCACCTGTACAGGTTGTGATTTGCGGATATGGACAGTGTGTGAGTTGTTGATCTGGACAGGGTGTTAATTGTCACTCTAAATATGGTGTGAATTCTGCATCTGGACAGCTTGTCAGTTATTGATCTGGACAGTGTGTGAGTTTTCAATCTGGCCAGGATGTGAGTTGTCAATTTGGAGAGGTTGTGAGTTGTCAATCTTGACAAGGTGTGAGTTGTGGATCTGGATATGATATGAGTTGCAGATATGGACAGTGTGTGAGTTGTGGATCTGGACATGCTATGAGTTGCGGATCTGGACCGTTTGTGAGCTGTGGATCTGGACAGCGTGTTAATTATCAATCTAAACAGGGTGTGAGTTCTGTATCTGGATAGCGTGTTAATTGTCAATCTAAACAGGGTGTGAGTTGTGGATCTGGACAGGGAGTCAGTTGTGGATCCGAACAGGGTGTGAGTTGTCACTCTGGCCAGGGTGTAAGT
This sequence comes from Carcharodon carcharias, assembly GCF_017639515.1. Taxonomy (NCBI): domain Eukaryota; kingdom Metazoa; phylum Chordata; class Chondrichthyes; order Lamniformes; family Lamnidae; genus Carcharodon; species Carcharodon carcharias. The sequence continues at coordinate 66,328,233 of NC_054481.1, read as the reverse complement.
TGTCAATTTGGAGAGGGTGTGAGATGTCCATCTGGACAGGCAGTGAGTTGTGGATCTGGAGACAGTGTGAGTTGTGGATCTGGACATGCTATGAGTTGCGGATCTGGACAATGTGTGAGTTGTGGATCTGGACAGGTTGTTAATTGTCAATCTAAACAGGGTGTGAGTTGTGGATCTGGACAGGGTGTGGGTTGCGGATCTCCACAATGTGTGGGTTGTCAATCTTGCCAGGGTGTGAGTTGTCAATTTGGACAGGGTGTTAGTTGTGGATTTGGACCGGGTATGAGTTGCGGATCTGGACAGTGTGTGAGTTGTGGATATGGACAGTGTGTTAATTGTCAATCTGAACAGGTTGTGAGTTGTGGATCTGGACAGCGTGTCAGTTATGGATCTGGACCTGATGTGAGTTGCCAAACTGGACTGGATGTGAATTGTATATCTGGACAGAGATTCAGTTGTCAATCTGGAGCTGGTGTGAGTTTTGGATCATGACAGGGTATGAGTTGTGGATCTGGACAGGGTGTGAGTTGTGGATCTGCACATGGTATGAGATGCAGATCTTGACAGTGTGTGAGTTGTGTTCTGGACAGGGTGTTAATTGTCAATCTAAACAGGGTGTGAGTTGTGCAGCTGGACTGGGTGTCATTTGTGGATCTGGACAGGGTGTGAGTTGTGGATCTTGAAAGGGTGTGAGTTGTGGATCTGGAGATGGTATGATTTGCGGATCTGGACAGTGTGTGAGTTGTGGATCTGAACAGGGTGTGAGTTGTGGATGTGAACTGGGTGAGGTGTGTGGACCTGTACAGGTTGTGAGTTGTGGATATGGACAGTGTGTGAGTTGCGGATATGGACAGGGTGTTAATTGTCAATCTAAGCAGGGTGTGAATTGTGGATCTGGACAGCGTGTCAGTTAGTGATCTGGACAGTGCAATTTGCAATTTGGCAAAGATGTGAATTGTCAATTTGGAGAGCTTTTGAGTTGTCAATCTTGACAAGGTGTGAGTAGTGGATCTGGACAGGTTATGACTTGTGGATCTGGACATGCTGTGAGTTGCAGATCTGGATAGTGTGTGAGTTCTGGATCTGGACAGTGTGTTAATTGTCAATCTATACAGGGTGTGAGTTGTGGATCTGGCAGGGTGTTAGCTGCAGATCGGGACAGGGAGTAAGCTGTCAATCTTGCCAGGGTGTGAGTTATGCAATTGGAGTGGGTTTGAGTAGTCAATCTGGACAGGGTGCGAATCTGATATCGGGGCAGAGATTGAGTTGTCAATCTGGAGATGGTGTGAGTTGTGGATCTGGATATGATATGAGTTGCAGATCTGGACAGTGTGTGAGTTGTGGATCTGGACAGTGTGTTAATTATCAATCCATACAGGGTGCGAGTTCTGGAGCTGGCAGGGTGTCAGTTGCCGATCTGGACACGGTGTGAGCTGTCAATCTTGCCAGGGTGTGAGTTGTCAATTTGGAGAGGGTGTGAGTACTCAATCTGGACTGGTTGGGAATCTCATATCTGGGCAGAGATTGAGTTGTCAATCTGGTGCTGTTGTGAGTTTTGGATCAATGCACGGTGTGAGTTCTACATCTGGACAGGGTGAGAGATGTCACTCTGGACAGGGTGTGAGTTGTCTTTCTGGACAGAGTGTGAGTTGTGGATCTGGACAGGGTGTGAGTTGTGGATCTGAACATGCTATGAATTGCGGATCAGGACAGTGTGTGAGTTGTGGATCTAGACATGGCGTTAATTGTCAATCTAAACAGGGTGTGAGATCTGGATCTGGATAGGGTGTTAATTGTCAAGCTAGACAGGGTGTGAGTTGTGGTTCTTGTCAGGGTTTCAGCTGCAGATCTGGACAGTGTGTGTGTTGCCAATCATGCCAAGGTATGAGTTGTCAATTTGGAGATGGCGTGTGTTGTCAATCTGGACTGGGTGAGAATTATATATCTGGGCAGAGATTGTATTGTCAATCTGGAGCTGGTGTGAGTTTTGGATCATGACAGGGTATGAGTTGTGGATCTGGGCAGTGTTTGAGTTGTGGATCTGGTATGGTATGAGTTGCGTAACGGGACAGTGTTTGAGGTGCGGATCTGGACAGGGTGTGAGTTGTGGATCTGAATATGGTATGAGTTGTGGATCTGGACAGGGTGTGAGTTGTCAATCTGGACAGGGTGCAAGTTGTGGATCTGGACAAGGTGTGAGTTGTGGATCTGGATGTGCTATGAGTTGTGGATCTGGACCGTTTGTGAGTTGTGTATCTGGACAGCGTGATAATTATCAATCTAAACAGGTTGCGAGTTGTGGATCTGGACAGGGAGTCAGTTGTGGATCTGGACAGGGTGTGAGTTGTGGATCTGAATATGGTATGAGTTGTGGATCTGGACAGGGTGTGAGTTGTCAATCTGGACAGGGTGCAAGTTGTGGATCTGGACAAGGTGTGAGTTGTGGATCTGGATGTGCTATGAGTTGTGGATCTGGACCGTTTGTGAGTTGTGTATCTGGACAGCGTGATAATTATCAATCTAAACAGGTTGCGAGTTGTGGATCTGGACAGGGAGTCAGTTGTGGATCTCGACAGGGTGTGAGTTGTCACTCTGGCCAGGGTGTAAGTTGTCAATTTGGAGAGGGTGTGAGATGTCCATCTGGACAGGCAGTGAGTTGTGGATCTGGCGACGGTGTGAGTTGTGGAGCTGGACATGCTATGAGTTGTGGATCTGGACAATGTGTGAGTTGTGGATCTGGACAGGTTGTTAATTGTCAATCTAAACAGGGTGTGAGTTGTGGATCTGGACAGGGTGTGGGTTGAGGATCTCCACAATGAGTGGGTTGTCAATCTTGCCAGGGTGTGAGTTGGCAATTTGGAGAGGGTATGAGTTGTCAATCTGGTCAGTGTGTGAGTGGTGGATCTGGACAGTTTGTGAGTTGTGGATCTCGACATGCTATGAGTTGTAGGTCTGGACAGTGTGTGAGTTGTGGATCTGGACAGGGTGTGACTTGTGGATCTGGACAGGGTGTTAATTGTCACTCTAAATATGGTGTGAATTGTACACCTGGACATCTTGCCAGTTAATGATCTGGACAGTGTGTTAGTTTTAAATCTGGCCAGGATGTGAGTTGTCAATTTGGAGAGGTTGTGAGTTGTGGATCTGGATATGATATGAGTTGCAGATCTGGACAGTGTGTGAGTTGTGGATCTGGACAGGGTGTGAGTTGTGGATCTGGACATGGTGTGAATTTTGGATCTGCACATGGAATCAGTTGCGGCTCTGGACACTGTGTGAGTTGTGGATCAGGAAAGTGTGTTAATTGACATTCTAAACAGGGTGTGAGTTGTGGATCTGGACAGTGTGTCATTTGCGGATATGGACAGGGTGTGAGTTGTGAATCTGGACAGGGTGTGAGTGGTGGATCTGGAGATGGTATGATTTGTGGATCTGGACAGTGTGTGAGTTGTGGACGTGAACAGGGTGAGATGTGTGCACCTGTACAGGTTGTCAGTTGCAGATATGGACAGTGTATGAGTTGTTGATCTGGACAGGGTGTTAATTGTCACTCTAAATATGGTGTGAATTGTGCATCTGGACAGCTTGTCAGTTAATGATCTGGACAGTGTGTGAGTTTTCAATCTGGCCAGGATGTGAGTTGTCAATTTGGAGAGTTTGTGAGTTGTCAATCTTGACAAGGTGTGAGTTGTGGGTCTGGATATGATATGAGTTGCAGATCTGGACAGTGTGTTAATTATCAATCCATACAGGGTGCGAGTTGTGGAGCTGGCAGGGTGTCAGTTGCAGATCTGGACACGGTGTGAGCTGTCAATTTGCCAGGGTGTGAGTTGTCAATTTGGAGAGGGTGTGAGTACTCAATCTGGACTGGTTGGGAATCTGATATCTGGGCCGGGATTGAGTTGTCAATCTTGTGCTGGTGTGAGTTTTGGATCAATGCACGGTGTGAGTTCTACATCTGTACAGGGTGAGAGATGTCACCCTGGACAGGGTGTGAGTTGTTTTTCGGGACAGAGTTTGAGTTGTGGATCTGGACAGGGTGTGCGTTGTGGATCTAGACATGGTGTTAATTGTCAATCTTAACAGGGTGTGAGTTGTGGATCTGGACAGGGAGTCAGTTGTGGATCTGGACAGAGTGTGAGTTGTCACTCTGGCCAGGGTGTAAGTTGTCAATTTGGAGAGGGTGTGAGATGTCCATCTGGACAGGCAGTGAGTTGTGGAGCTGGAGACGGTGTGAGTTGTGGATCTGGACATGCTATGAGTTGCGGATCTGGACAATGTGTGAGTTGTGGATCTGGACATGATGTTAATTGTCAATCTAAATAGGGTGTGAGTTGTGGATCTGGACAGGTTGTGAGTTGCGGATCTCGACATGCTATGAGTTGTGGGTCTGGACATTGTGTGAGATGTGGATCTGGACAGGGTGTGAGTTGTGGATCTGGACAGGGTGTGAATTGTGGATCTGCACATGGAATGAGTTGCGGCTCTGGACACTGTGTGAGTTGTGGATCAGGAAAGTGTGTTAATTGACATTCTAAACAGGGTGTGAGTTGTGGATCTGGACAGTGTGTCATTTGCGGATATGGACAGGGTGTGAGTTGTGAATCTGGACAGGGTGTGAGTGGTGGATCTGGAGATGGTATGATTTGTGGATCTGGACAGTGTGTGAGTTGTGGACGTGAACAGGGTGAGATGTGTGCACCTGTACAGGTTGTGAGTTGCGGATATGGACAGTGTGTGAGTTGTTGATCTGGACAGGGCGTTAATTGTCACTCTAAATATGGTGTGAATTGTGCATCTGGACAGCTTGTCAGTTAATGATCTGGACAGTGTGTGAGTTTTCAATCTGGCCAGGATGTGAGTTGTCAATTTGGAGATGTTGTGAGCTGTCAATCTTGACAAGGTGTGAGTTGTGGATCTGGATATAATATGAGTTGCAGATCTGGACAGTGTGTGAGTTGTGGATCTGGACAGTGTGTTAATTATCAATCCATACAGGGTGCAAGTTGTGGAGCTGGCAGGGTGTCAGTTGCAGATCTGGACACGGTGTGAGCTGTCAATCTTGCCAGGGGGTGAGTTGTCAATTTGGAGAGGGTGTGAGTACTCAATCTGGACTGGTTGGGAATCTGATATCTGGGCAGAGATTGAGTTGTCAATCTGGAGCTGGTGTGAGTTTTGGATCAATGCACGGTGTGAGTTCTACATCTGGACAGGGTGAGAGTTGTCACTCTGGACAGGGTGTGAGTTGTCTTTCTGGACAGAGTGTGAGTTGTGGATCTGGACAGGGTGTGAGTTGTGGATCTGAACATGCTATGAATTGCGGATCTGGACAGTGTGTGAGTTGTGGATCTAGACATGGCGTTAATTGTCAATCTAAACAGGGTGTGAGATCTGGATCCGGATAGGGTGTTAATTGTCAAGCTAAACAGGGTCTGAGTTGTGGTTCTTGTCAGGGTTTCAGCTGCAGATCTGGTCAGTGTGTGTGTTGCCAATCTTGCCAAGGTATGAGTTGTCAATTTGGAGATGGCGTGTGTTGTCAATCTGGACTGGGTGAGAATTATATGTCTGGGCAGAGATTGAATTGTCAATCTGGAGCTGGTGTGAGTTTTGGATCATGACAGGGTATGAGTTGTGGATCTGGACAGGGTTTGAGTTGTGGATCTGGTATGGTATGTGTTGCGTAACGGGACAGTGTTTGAGGTGTGGATCTGGACAGGGTGTGAGTTGTGGATCTGTATATGGTATGAGTTGTGGATCTGGACAGTGTGTGAGTTCTGGATCTGGACAGGGTGCGAGTTGTCAATCTGGACAGGGTGTGAGTTGTGGATCTGGACAAGTTGTGAGTTGTGGATCTGGACATGCTATGAGTTGCGGATCTGGACCGTTTGTGAGTTGTGGATCTGGACAGCGTGTTAATTATCAATCTAAACAGGGTGTGAGATGTGTATCTGGATAGCGTGTTAATTGTCAATCTAAACAGGGTGTGAGTTGTGGATCTGGACAGGGAGTCAGTTGTGGATCTGGACAGGGTGTGAGTTGTCACTCTGGCCAGGGTGTAAGTTGTGAATTTGGAGAGGGTGTGAGATGTCCATCTGGACAGGCAGTGAGTTGTGGATCTGGCGACGGTGTGAGTTGTGGATCTGGACATGATATGAGTAGCGGATCTGGACAATGTGTGAGTTGTGGATCAGGAAAGTGTGTTAATTGACATTCTAAACAGAGTGTGAGTTGTGGATCTGGACAGGGTGTGGGTTGCGGATCTCCAAAATGAGTGGGTTGTCAATCTTGCCAGGGTGTGAGTTGTCAATTTGGAGAGGGTATGAGTTGTCAATCTGGACAGGGTGTGAGTTGTGGATCTGGACAGGTTGTGAGTTGCGGATCTCGACATGCTATGAGTTTTAGGTCTGGACAGTGTGTGAGATGTGGATCTGGACAGGGTGTGAGTTGTGGATCTGGACAGGGTGTTAATTGTCACTCTAAATATGGTGTGAATTTTGCATCTGGACATCTTGTCAGTTAATGATCTGGACAGTGTGTGAGATTTCAATCTGGCCAGGATGTGAGTTGTCAATTTGGAGAGGTTGTGAGCTGTCAATCTTGACAAGGTGTGAGTTGTGGATCTGGATATGATATGAGTTGCAGATCTGGACAGTGTGTGAGTTGTGGATCTGGACAGTGTGTTAATTATCAATCCATACAGGGTGCGAGTTGTGGAGCTGGCAGGGTGTCAGTTGCAGATCTGGACACGGTGTGAGCTGTCAATCTTGCCAGGGTGTGAGTTGTCAATTTGGAGAGGGTGTGAGTACTCAATCTGGACTCGTTGGTAATCTTATATCTGGGCAGAGATTGAGTTGTCAATCTGGTGCTGTTGTGAGTTTTGGATCAATGCACAGTGTGAGTTCTACATCTGGACAGGGTGAGAGTTGTCACTCTGGACAGGGTGTGAGTTGTCTTTCTGGACAGAGCGTGAGTTGTGGCTCTGGACAGGGTGTGAGTTGTGGATCTGAACATGCTATGAATTGCGGATCTGGACATTGTGTGAGTTGTGGATCTAGACATGGCATTAATTGTCAATCTAAACAGGATGTGAGATCTGGATCTGGATAGGGTGTTAATTGTCAAGCTAGACAGGGTGTGAGTTGTGGTTCTTGTCAGGGTTTCAGCTGCAGATCTGGACAGTGTGTGTGTTGCCAATCTTGCCAGGGTATGAGTTGTCAATTTGGCGATGGCAAGTGTTGTCAATCTGGACTGGGTGAGAATTATATATCTGGGCAGAGATTGAATTGTCAATCTGGAGCTGGTGTGAGTTTTGGATCATGACAGGGTATGAGTTGTGGATCTGGACAGGGTTTGAGTTGTGGATCTGGTATGGTATGAGTTGCGTAAAGGGACAGTGTTTGAGGTGTGGATCTGGACAGGGTGTGAGTTGTGGATCTGAATATGGTATGAGTTGTGGATCTGGACAGTGTGTGAGTTCTGGATCTGGACAGGGTGTGAGTTGTCAATCTGGACAGGGTGTGAGTTGTGGATCTGGACAAGGTGTGAGTTGTGGATCTGGACATGCTATGAGTTGCGGATCTGGACAATGTGTGAGTTGTGGATCTGGACAGGTTGTTAATTGTCAGTCTAAACAGGGTGTGAGTTGTGGATCTGGACAGGGTGTGGGTTGCGGAACTCCACAATGTGTGGGTTGTTAATCTTGCCAGGGTGTGAGTTGTCAATTTGGAGAGGGTAATGTTTTGTCAATCTGGACAGGGTGTGAGTTGTGGATCTGGACAGATTGTGAGTTGCAGATCTCGACATTCTTTGAGTTGCGGATCTCGACATGCTATGAGTTGTGGGTCTGGACAGTGTGTGAGTTGTGGATCTGGACAGGGTGTGAGTTGTGGATCTGGACAGGGTGTGAATTGTGGATCTGCACATGGAATGAGTTCCGGCTCTGGACACTGTGTGAGTTGTGGATCAGGAAAGTGTATTAATTGACATTCTAAACAGGGTGTGAGTTGTGGATCTGGACATTGTGTCATTTGCGGATATGGACAGGTTGTGAGTTCTGAATCCGGACAGGGTGTGAGTGGTGGATCTGGAGATAGTATGATTTGCGGATCTGGACAGTGTGTGAGTTGTGGACGTGAACAGGGTGAGATGTGTGCACCTGTATAGGTTGTGAGTTGCGGATATGGACAGTATGTGTGTTGCCAATCTTGCCAGGGTATGAGTTGTCAAGTTGGAGATGGCGTGTGCTGTCAATCTGGACTGGGTGAGAATTATATATCTGGGCAGAGATTGAATTGTCAATCTGGAGCTGGTGCGAGTTTTGGATCATGACAGGGTATGAGTTGTGGATCTGGACAGGGTTTGAGTTGTGGATCTGGTATGGTATGAGTTGCGTAACGGGACAGTATTTGAGGTGTGGATCTGGACAGGGTGTGAGTTGTGGATCTGAATATGGTATGAGTTGTGGATCTGGACAGTGTGTGAGTTCTGGATCTGGACAGGGTGCGAGTTGTCAATCTGGAGAGGGTGTGAGTTGAGGATCTGGACAAGGTGTGAGTTGTGGATCTGGACATGCTATGAGTTGCGGATCTGGACCGTTTGTGAGATGTGGAACTGGACAGCGAGTTAATTATCAATCTAAACAGGGTGTGAGTTGTGCATCTGGATAGCGTGTTAATTGTCAATCTAAACAGGGTGTGAGTTGTGGATCTGGACAGGGAGTCAGTTGTGGATCTGGACAGGGTGTGAGTTGTCACTCTGGCCAGGGTGTAAGTTGTCAATTTGGAGAGGGTGTCAGATGTCCATCTGGACAGGCAGTGAGTTGTGGATCTGGAGACGGTGTGAGTTGTGGATCTGGACATGCTATGAGTTGCGGATCTGGACAATGTGTGAGTTGTGCATCTGGACAGGTTGTTAATTGTCAATCTAAACAGGGTGTGAGTTGTGGATCTGGACAGGGTATGGGTTGCGGATCTCCACAATGTGTGGGTTGTCAATCTTGCCAGGGTGTGAGTTGTCAATGTGGAGAGGGTATGAGTTGTCAATCTGGACAGGGTGTGAGTTGTGGATCTGGACAGGTTGTGAGTTGCGGATCTCGACATGCTATGTGTTGTGGGTCTGGACAGTGTGTGAGTTGTGGATCTGGACAGGGTGTGAGTTGTGGATCTGGACAGCGTGTGAATTGTGGATCTGCACATGGAATGAGTTGCGGCTCTGGACACTGTGTGAGTTGTGGATCAGGAAAGTGTGTTAATTGACATTCTAAACAGGGTGTGAGTTGTGGATCTGGACAGGGTATGGGTTTCGGATCTCCACAATGTGTGGGTTGTCAATCTTGCCAGGGTGTGAGTTGTCAATGTGGAGAGGGTATGAGTTGTCAATCTGGACAGGGTGTGAGTTGTGGATCTGGACAGGTTGTGAGTTGCGGATCTCGACATGCTATGTGTTGTGGGTCTGGACAGTGTGTGAGTTGTGGATCTGGACAGGGTGTGAGTTGTGGATCTGGACAGCGTGTGAATTGTGGATCTGCACATGGAATGAGTTGCGGCTCTGGACACTGTGTGAGTTGTGGATCAGGAAAGTGTGTTAATTGACATTCTAAACAGGGTGTGAGTTGTGGATCTGGACAGTGTGTCATTTGCGGATATGGGCAAGGTGTCAGTTGTGAATCTGGACAGGGTGTGGGTGGTGGATCTGGAGATGGTATGATTTGTGGATCTGGACAGTGTGTGAGTTGTGGACGTGAACAGGGTGAGATGTGTGCACCTGTACAGGTTGTGAGTTGCGGATATGGACAGTGTGTGAGTTGTTGATCTGGACAGGGTATTAATTGTCACTCTAAATATGGTGTGAATTGTGCATCTGGACAGCTTGTCAGTTAATGATCTGGACAGTGTGTGAGTTTTCAATCTGGCCATGATGTGAGTTGTCAATTTGGAGAGGTTGTGTGTTGTCAATCTTGACAAGGTGTGAGTTGTGGGTCTGGATATGATATGAGTTGCAGATCTGGACAGTGTGTGAGTTGTGGATCTGGACAGTGTGTTAATTATCAATCCATACACGGTGCGAGTTGTGGAGCTGGCAGGGTGTCAGTTGCAGATCTGGACACGATGTGAGCTGTCAATCTTGCCAGGTTGTGAGTTGTCAATTTGGAGAGGGTGTGAGTACTCAATCTGGACTGGTTGGTAATCTTATATCTGGGCAGAGACTGAGTTGTCAATCTGGTGCTGTTGTGAGTTTTGGATCAATGCACGGTGTGAGTTCTACATCTGGACAGGGTGAGAGTTGTCACTCTGGACAGGGTGTGAGTTGTCTTTCTGGACAGAGTGTGAGTTGTGGCTCTGGACAGGGTGTGAGTTGTGGATCTGAACATGCTATGAATTGCGGATCTGGACATTGTGTGAGTTGTGGATCTAGACATGGCATTAATTGTCAATCTAAACAGGGTGTGAGATCTGGATCTGGATAGGGTGTTAATTGTCAAGCTAGACAGGGTGTGAGTTGTGGTTCTTGTCAGGGTTTCAGCTGCAGATCTGGACAGTGTGTGTGTTGCCAATCTTGCCAGGGTATGAGTTGTCAAATTGGCGATGGCAAGTGTTGTCAGTCTGGACTGGGTGAGAATTATATATCTGGGCAGAGATTGAATTGTCAATCTGGAGCTGGTGTGAGTTTTGGATCATGACAGGGTATGAGTTGTGGATCTGGACAGGGTTTGAGTTGTGGATCTGGTATGGTATGAGTTGCGTAAAGGGACAGTGTTTGAGGTGTGGATCTGGACAGGGTGTGAGTTGTGGATCTGAATATGGTATGAGTTGTGGATCTGGACAGTGTGTGAGTTCTGGATCTGGACAGGGTGTGAGTTGTCAATCTGGACAGGGTGTGAGTTGTGGATCTGGACAAGGTGTGAGTTGTGGATCTGGGCATGCTATGAGTTGCGGATCTGGACAATGTGTGAGTTGTGGATCTGGACAGGTTGTTAATTGTCAGTCTAAAAAGGGTGTGAGTTGTGGATCTGGACAGGGTGTGGGTTGCGGAACTCCACAATGTGTGGGTTGTTAATCTTGCCAGGGTGTGAGTTGTCAATTTGGAGAGGGTTTGTTTTGTCAATCTGGACAGGGTGTGAGTTGTGGATCTGGACAGATTGTGAGTTGCAGATCTCGACATTCTTTGAGTTGCGGATCTCGACATGCTATGAGTTGTGGGTCTGGACAGTGTGTGAGTTGTGGATCTGGACAGGGTGTGAGTTGTGGATCTGGACAGGGTGTGAATTGTGGATCTGCACATGGAATGAGTTCCGGCTCTGGACACTGTGTGAGTTGTGGATCAGGAAAGTGTATTAATTGACATTCTAAACAGGGTGTGAGTTGTGGATCTGGACATTGTGTCATTTGCGGATATGGACAGGTTGTGATTTCTGAATCTGGACAGGGTGTGAGTGGTGGATCTGGAGATAGTATGATTTGCGGATCTGGACAGTGTGTGAGTTGTGGACGTGAACAGGGTGAGATGTGTGCACCTGTATAGGTTGTGAGTTGCGGATATGGACAGTATGTGTGTTGCCAATCTTGCCAGGGTATGAGTTGTCAATTTGGAGATGGCGTGTGCTGTCAATCTGGACTGGGTGAGAATTATATATCTGGGCAGAGATTGAATTGTCAATCTGGAGCTGGTGTGAGTTTTGGATCATGACAGGGTATGAGTTGTGGATCTGGACAGGGTTTGAGTTGTGGATCTGGTATGTTATGAGTTGCATAACGGGACAGTATTTGAGGTGTGGATCTGGACAGGGTGTGAGTTGTGAATCTGAATATGGTATGAGTTGTGGATCTGGACAGTGTGTGAGTTCTGGATCTGGACAGGGTGCGAGTTGTCAATCTGGAGAGGGTGTGAGTTGTGGATCTGGACAAGGTGTGAGTTGTGGATCTGGACATGCTATGAGTTGCGGATCTGGACCGTTTGTGAGTTGTGGAACTGGACAGCGAGTTAATTATCAATCTAAACAGGGTGTGAGTTGTGCATCTGGATAGCGTGTTAATTGTCAATCTAAACAGGGTGTGAGTTGTGGATCTGGACAGGGAGTCAGTTGTGGATCTGGACAGGGTGTGAGTTGTCACTCTGGCCAGGGTGTAAGTTGTCAATTTGGAGAGGGTGTCAGATGTCCATCTGGACAGGCAGTGAGTTGTGGATCTGGAGACGGTGTGAGTTGTGGATCTGGACATGCTATGAGTTGCGGATCTGGACAATGTGTGAGTTGTGGATCTGGACAGGTTGTTAATTGTCAATCTAAACAGGGTGTGAGTTGTGGATCTGGACAGGGTATGGGTTGCGGATCTCCACAATGTGTGGGTTGTCAATCTTGCCAGGGTGTGAGTTGTCAATGTGGAGAGGGTATGAGTTGTCAATCTGGACAGGGTGTGAGTTGTGGATCTGGACAGGTTGTGAGTTGCGGATCTCGACATGCTATGTGTTGTGGGTCTGGACAGTGTGTGAGTTGTGGATCTGGACAGGGTGTGAGTTGTGGATCTGGACAGCGTGTGAATTGTGGATCTGCACATGGAATGAGTTGCGGCTCTGGACACTGTGTGAGTTGTGGATCAGGAAAGTGTGTTAATTGACATTCTAAACAGGGTGTGAGTTGTGGATCTGGACAGGGTGTGAGTTGTGGATCTGGACAAGGTGTGAGTTGTGGATCTGGGCATGCTATGAGTTGCGGATCTAGGACAATGTGTGAGTTGTGGATCTGGACAGGTTGTTAATTGTCAGTCTAAAAAGGGTGTGAGTTGTGGATCTGGACAGGGTGTGGGTTGCGGAACTCCACAATGTGTGGGTTGTTAATCTTGCCAGGGTGTGAGTTGTCAATTTGGAGAGGGTATGTTTTGTCAATCTGGACAGGGTGTGAGTTGTGGATCTGGACAGATTGTGAGTTGCAGATCTCGACATTCTTTGAGTTGCGGATCTCGACATGCTATGAGTTGTGGGTCTGGACAGTGTGTGAGTTGTGGATCTGGACAGGGTGTGAGTTGTGGATCTGGACAGGGTGTGAATTGTGGATCTGCACATGGAATGAGTTCCGGCTCTGGACACTGTGTGAGTTGTGGATCAGGAAAGTGTATTAATTGACATTCTAAACAGGGTTTGAGTTGTGGATCTGGACATTGTGTCATTTGCGGATATGGACAGGTTGTGATTTCTGAATCTGGACAGGGTGTGAGTGGTGGATCTGGAGATAGTATGATTTGCGGATCTGGACAGTGTGTGAGTTGTGGACGTGAACAGGGTGAGATGTGTGCACCTGTATAGGTTGTGAGTTGCAGATATGGACAGTATGTGTGTTGCCAATCTTGCCAGGGTATGAGTTGTCAATTTGGAGATGGCGTGTGCTGTCAATCTGGACTGGGTGAGAATTATATATCTGGGCAGAGATTGAATTGTCAATCTGGAGCTGGTGTGAGTTTTGGATCATGACAGGGTATGAGTTGTGGATCTGGACAGGGTTTGAGTTGTGGATCTGGTATGGTATGAGTTGCATAACGGGACAGTATTTGAGGTGTGGATCTGGACAGGGTGTGAGTTGTGAATCTGAATATGGTATGAGTTGTGGATCTGGACAGTGTGTGAGTTCTGGATCTGGACAGGGTGCGAGTTGTCAATCTGGAGAGGGTGTGAGTTGTGGATCTGGACAAGGTGTGAGTTGTGGATCTGGACATGCTATGAGTTGCGGATCTGGACCGTTTGTGAGTTGTGGAACTGGACAGCGAGTTAATTATCAATCTAAACAGGGTGTGAGTTGTGCATCTGGATAGCGTGTTAATTGTCAATCTAAACAGGGTGTGAGTTGTGGATCTGGACAGGGAGTCAGTTGTGGATCTGGACAGGGTGTGAGTTGTCACTCTGGCCAGGGCTGTAAGTTGTCAATTTGGAGAGGGTGTCAGATGTCCATCTGGACAGGCAGTGAGTTGTGGATCTGGAGACGGTGTGAGTTGTGGATCTGGACATGCTATGAGTTGCGGATCTGGACAATGTGTGAGTTGTGGATCTGGACAGGTTGTTAATTGTCAATCTAAACAGGGTGTGAGTTGTGGATCTGGACAGGGTATGGGTTGCGGATCTCCACAATGTGTGGGTTGTCAATCTTGCCAGGGTGTGAGTTGTCAATGTGGAGAGGGTATGAGTTGTCAATCTGGACAGGGTGTGAGTTGTGGATCTGGACAGGTTGTGAGTTGCGGATCTCGACATGCTATGTGTTGTGGGTCTGGACAGTGTGTGAGTTGTGGATCTGGACAGGGTGTGAGTTGTGGATCTGGACAGCGTGTGAATTGTGGATCTGCACATGGAATGAGTTGCGGCTCTGGACACTGTGTGAGTTGTGGATCAGGAAAGTGTGTTAATTGACATTCTAAACAGGGTGTGAGTTGTGGATCTGGACAGTGTGTCATTTGCGGATATGGGCAGGGTGTGAGTTGTGAATCTGGACAGGGTGTGGGTGGTGGATCTGGAGATGGTATGATTTGTGGATCTGGACAGTGTGTGAGTTGTTGATCTGGACAGGGTATTAATTGTCACTCTAAATATGGTGTGAATTGTGCATCTGGACAGCTTGTCAGTTAATGATCTGGACAGTGTGTGAGTTTTCAATCTGGCCATGATGTGAGTTGTCAATTTGGACAGGTTGTGAGTTATCAATCTTGACAAGGTGTGAGTTGTGGGTCTGGATATGATATGAGTTGCAGATCTGGACAGTGTGTGAGTTGTGGATCTGGACAGTGTGTTAATTATCAATCCATACACGGTGCGAGTTGTGGAGCTGGCAGGGTGTCAGTTGCAGATCTGGACACGATGTGAGCTGTCAATCTTGCCAGGGTGTGAGTTGTCAATTTGGAGAGGGTGTGAGTACTCAATCTGGACTGGTTGGTAATCTTATATCTGGGCAGAGACTGAGTTGTCAATCTGGTGCTGTTGTGAGTTTTGGATCAATGCACGGTGTGAGTTCTACATCTGGACAGGGTGAGAGTTGTCACTCTGGACAGGGTGTGAGTTGTCTTTCTGGACAGAGTGTGAGTTGTGGCTCTGGACAGGGTGTGAGTTGTGGATCTGAACATGCTATGAATTGCGGATCTGGACATTGTGTGAGTTGTGGATCTAGACATGGCATTAATTGTCAATCTAAACAGGGTGTGAGATCTGGATCTGGATAGGGTGTTAATTGTCAAGCTAGACAGGGTGTGAGTTGTGGTTCTTGTCAGGGTTTCAGCTGCAGATCTGGACAGTGTGTGTGTTGCCAATCTTGCCAGGGTATGAGTTGTCAATTTGGCGATGGCGTGTGTTGTCAATCTGGACTGGGTGAGAATTATATATCTGGGCAGAGATTGAATTGTCAATCTGGAGCTGGTGTGAGTTTTGGATCATGACAGGGTATGAGTTGTGGATCTGGACAGGGTTTGAGTTGTGGATCTGGTATGGTATGAGTTGCGTAAAGGGACAGTGTTTGAGGTGTGGATCTGGACAGGGTGTGAGTTGTGGATCTGAATATGGTATGAGTTGTGGATCTGGACAGTGTGTGAGTTCTGGATCTGGACAGGGTGTGAGTTGTCAATCTGGACAGGGTGTGAGTTGTGGATCTGGACAAGGTGTGAGTTGTGGATCTGGGCATGCTATGAGTTGCGGATCTGGACAATGTGTGAGATGTGGATCTGGACAGGTTGTTAATTGTCAGTCTAAAAAGGGTGTGAGTTGTGGATCTGGACAGGGTGTGGGTTGCGGAACTCCACAATGTGTGGGTTGTTAATCTTGCCAGGTTGTGAGTTGTCAATTTGGAGAGGGTATGTTTTGTCAATCTGGACAGGGTGTGAGTTGTGGATCTGGACAGATTGTGAGTTGCAGATCTCGACATTCTTTGAGTTGCGGATCTCGACATGCTATGAGTTGTGGGTCTGGACAGTGTGTGAGTTGTGGATCTGGACAGGGTGTGAGTTGTGGATCTGGACAGGGTGTGAATTGTGGATCTGCACATGGAATGAGTTCCGGCTCTGGACACTGTGTGAGTTGTGGATCAGGAAAGTGTATTAATTGACATTCTAAACAGGGTGTGAGTTGTGGATCTGGACATTGTGTCATTTGCGGATATGGACAGGTTGTGAGTTCTGAATCTGGACAGGGTGTGAGTGGTGGATCTGGAGATAGTATGATTTGCGGATCTGGACAGTGTGTGAGTTGTGGACGTGAACAGGGTGAGATGTGTGCACCTGTATAGGTTGTGAGTTGCGGATATGGACAGTATGTGTGTTGCCAATCGTGCCAGGGTATGAGTTGTCAATTTGGAGATGGCGTGTGCTGTCAATCTGGACTGGGTGAGAATTATATATCTGGGCAGAGATTGAATTGTCAATCTGGAGCTGGTGTGAGTTTTGGATCATGACAGGGTATGAGTTGTGGATCTGGACAGGGTTTGAGTTGTGGATCTGGTATGGTATGAGTTGCATAACGGGACAGTATTTGAGGTGTGGATCTGGACAGGGTGTGAGTTGTGAATCTGAATATGGTATGAGTTGTGGATCTGGACAGTGTGTGAGTTCTGGATCTGGACAGGGTGCGAGTTGTCAATCTGGAGAGGGTGTGAGTTGTGGATCTGGACAAGGTGTGAGTTGCGGATCTGGACATGCTATGAGTTGCGGATCTGGACCGTTTGTGAGTTGTGGAACTGGACAGCGAGTTAATTATCAATCTAAACAGGGTGTGAGTTGTGCATCTGGATAGCGTGTTAATTGTCAATCTAAACAGGGTGTGAGTTGTGGATCTGGACAGGGAGTCAGTTGTGGATCTGGACAGGGTGTGAGTTGTCACTCTGGCCAGGGTGTAAGTTGTCAATTTGGAGAGGGTGTCAGATGTCCATCTGGACAGGCAGTGAGTTGTGGATCTGGAGACGGTGTGAGTTGTGGATCTGGACATGCTATGAGTTGCGGATCTGGACAATGTGTGAGTTGTGGATCTGGACAGGTTGTTAATTGTCAATCTAAACAGGGTGTGAGTTGTGGATCTGGACAGGGTATGGGTTGTGGATCTCCACAATGTGTGGGTTGTCAATCTTGCCAGGGTGTGAGTTGTCAATGTGGAGAGGGTATGAGTTGTCAATCTGGACAGGGTGTGAGTTGTGGATCTGGACAGGTTGTGAGTTGCGGATCTCGACATGCTATGTGTTGTGGGTCTGGACAGTGTGTGAGTTGTGGATCTGGACAGGGTGTGAGTTGTGGATCTGGACAGCGTGTGAATTGTGGATCTGCACATGGAATGAGTTGCGGCTCTGGACACTGTGTGAGTTGTGGATCAGGAAAGTGTGTTAATTGACATTCTAAACAGGGTGTGAGTTGTGGATCTGGACAGGGTGTGAGTTGTGGATCTGGACAAGGTGTGAGTTGTGGATCTGGGCATGCTATGAGTTGCGGATCTGGACAATGTGTGAGTTGTGGATCTGGACAGGTTGTTAATTGTCAGTCTAAAAAGGGTGTGAGTTGTGGATCTGGACAGGGTGTGGGTTGCGGAACTCCACAATGTGTGGGTTGTTAATCTTGCCAGGGTGTGAGTTGTCAATTTGGAGAGGGTATGTTTTGTCAATCTGGACAGGGTGTGAGTTGTGGATCTGGACAGATTGTGAGTTGCAGATCTCGACATTCTTTGAGTTGCGGATCTCGACATGCTATGAGTTGTGGGTCTGGACAGTGTGTGAGTTGTGGATCTGGACAGGGTGTGAGTTGTGGATCTGGACAGGGTGTGAATTGTGGATCTGCACATGGAATGAGTTCCGGCTCTGGACACTGTGTGAGTTGTGGATCAGGAAAGTGTATTAATTGACATTCTAAACAGGGTGTGAGTTGTGGATCTGGACATTGTGTCATTTGCGGATATGGACAGGTTGTGATTTCTGAATCTGGACAGGGTGTGAGTGGTGGATCTGGAGATAGTATGATTTGCGGATCTGGACAGTGTGTGAGTTGTGGACGTGAACAGGGTGAGATGTGTGCACCTGTATAGGTTGTGAGTTGCAGATATGGACAGTATGTGTGTTGCCAATCTTGCCAGGGTATGAGTTGTCAATTTGGAGATGGCGTGTGCTGTCAATCTGGACTGGGTGAGAATTATATATCTGGGCAGAGATTGAATTGTCAAACTGGAGCTGGTGTGAGTTTTGGATCATGACAGGGTATGAGTTGTGGATCTGGACAGGGTTTGAGTTGTGGATCTGGTGTGGTATGAGTTGCATAACGGGACAGTATTTGAGGTGTGGATCTGGACAGGGTGTGAGTTGTGAATCTGAATATGGTATGAGTTGTGGATCTGGACAGTGTGTGAGTTCTGGATCTGGACAGGGTGCGAGTTGTCAATCTGGAGAGGGTGTGAGTTGTGGATCTGGACAAGGTGTGAGTTGTGGATCTGGACATGCTATGAGTTGCGGATCTGGACCGTTTGTGAGTTGTGGAACTGGACAGCGAGTTAATTATCAATCTAAACAGGGTGTGAGTTGTGCATCTGGATAGCGTGTTAATTGTCAATCTAAACAGGGTGTGAGTTGTGGATCTGGACAGGGAGTCAGTTGTGGATCTGGACAGGGTGTGAGTTGTCACTCTGGCCAGGCTGTAAGTTGTCAATTTAGAGAGGGTGTCAGATGTCCATCTGGACAGGCAGTGAGTTGTGGATCTGGAGACGGTGTGAGTTGTGGATCTGGACATGCTATGAGTTGCGGATCTGGACAATGTGTGAGTTGTGGATCTGGACAGGTTGTTAATTGTCAATCTAAACAGGGTGTGAGTTGTGGATCTGGACAGGGTATGGGTTGCGGATCTCCACAATGTGTGGGTTGTCAATCTTGCCAGGGTGTGAGTTGTCAATGTGGAGAGGGTATGAGTTGTCAATCTGGACAGGGTGTGAGTTGTGGATCTGGACAGGTTGTGAGTTGCGGATCTCGACATGCTATGTGTTGTGGGTCTGGACAGTGTGTGAGTTGTGGATCTGGACAGGGTGTGAGTTGTGGATCTGGACAGCGTGTGAATTGTGGATCTGCACATGGAATGAGTTGCGGCTCTGGACACTGTGTGAGTTGTGGATCAGGAAAGTGTGTTAATTGACATTCTAAACAGGGTGTGAGTTGTGGATCTGGACAGTGTGTCATTTGCGGATATGGGCAGGGTGTGAGTTGTGAATCTGGACAGGGTGTGGGTGGTGGATCTGGAGATGGTATGATTTGTGGATCTGGACAGTGTGTGAGTTGTTGATCTGGACAGGGTATTAATTGTCACTCTAAATATGGTGTGAATTGTGCATCTGGACAGCTTGTCAGTTAATGATCTGGACAGTGTGTGAGTTTTCAATCTGGCCATGATGTGAGTTGTCAATTTGGAGAGGTTGTGAGTTGTCAATCTTGACAAGGTGTGAGTTGTGGGTCTGGATATGATATGAGTTGCAGATCTGGACAGTGTGTGAGTTGTGGATCTGGACAGTGTGTTAATTATCAATCCATACACGGTGCGAGTTGTGGAGCTGGCAGGGTGTCAGTTGCAGATCTGGACACGATGTGAGCTGTCAATCTTGCCAGGGTGTGAGTTGTCAATTTGGAGAGGGTGTGAGTACTCAATCTGGACTGGTTGGTAATCTTATATCTGGGCAGAGACTGAGTTGTCAATCTGGTGCTGTTGTGAGTTTTGGATCAATGCACGGTGTGAGTTCTACATCTGGACAGGGTGAGAGTTGTCACTCTGGACAGGGTGTGAGTTGTCTTTCTGGACAGAGTGTGAGTTGTGGCTCTGGACAGGGTGTGAGTTGTGGATCTGAACATGCTATGAATTGCGGATCTGGACATTGTGTGAGTTGTGGATCTAGACATGGCATTAATTGTCAATCTAAACAGGGTGTGAGATCTGGATCTGGATAGGGTGTTAATTGTCAAGCTAGACAGGGTGTGAGTTGTGGTTCTTGTCAGGGTTTCAGCTGCAGATCTGGACAGTGTGTGTGTTGCCAATCTTGCCAGGGTATGAGTTGTCAATTTGGCGATGGCGTGTGTTGTCAATCTGGACTGGGTGAGAATTATATATCTGGGCAGAGATTGAATTGTCAATCTGGAGCTGGTGTGAGTTTTGGATCATGACAGGGTATGAGTTGTGGATCTGGACAGGGTTTGAGTTGTGGATCTGGTATGGTATGAGTTGCGTAAAGGGACAGTGTTTGAGGTGTGGATCTGGACAGGGTGTGAGTTGTGGATCTGAATATGGTATGAGTTGTGGATCTGGACAGTGTGTGAGTTCTGGATCTGGACAGGGTGTGAGTTGTCAATCTGGACAGGGTGTGAGTTGTGGATCTGGACAAGGTGTGAGTTGTGGATCTGGGCATGCTATGAGTTGCGGATCTGGACAATGTGTGAGATGTGGATCTGGACAGGTTGTTAATTGTCAGTCTAAAAAGGGTGTGAGTTGTGGATCTGGACAGGGTGTGGGTTGCGGAACTCCACAATGTGTGGGTTGTTAATCTTGCCAGGTTGTGAGTTGTCAATTTGGAGAGGGTATGTTTTGTCAATCTGGACAGGGTGTGAGTTGTGGATCTGGACAGATTGTGAGTTGCAGATCTCGACATTCTTTGAGTTGCGGATCTCGACATGCTATGAGTTGTGGGTCTGGACAGTGTGTGAGTTGTGGATCTGGACAGGGTGTGAGTTGTGGATCTGGACAGGGTGTGAATTGTGGATCTGCACATGGAATGAGTTCCGGCTCTGGACACTGTGTGAGTTGTGGATCAGGAAAGTGTATTAATTGACATTCTAAACAGGGTGTGAGTTGTGGATCTGGACATTGTGTCATTTGCGGATATGGACAGGTTGTGAGTTCTGAATCTGGACAGGGTGTGAGTGGTGGATCTGGAGATAGTATGATTTGCGGATCTGGACAGTGTGTGAGTTGTGGACGTGAACAGGGTGAGATGTGTGCACCTGTATAGGTTGTGAGTTGCGGATATGGACAGTATGTGTGTTGCCAATCGTGCCAGGGTATGAGTTGTCAATTTGGAGATGGCGTGTGCTGTCAATCTGGACTGGGTGAGAATTATATATCTGGGCAGAGATTGAATTGTCAATCTGGAGCTGGTGTGAGTTTTGGATCATGACAGGGTATGAGTTGTGGATCTGGACAGGGTTTGAGTTGTGGATCTGGTATGGTATGAGTTGCATAACGGGACAGTATTTGAGGTGTGGATCTGGACAGGGTGTGAGTTGTGAATCTGAATATGGTATGAGTTGTGGATCTGGACAGTGTGTGAGTTCTGGATCTGGACAGGGTGCGAGTTGTCAATCTGGAGAGGGTGTGAGTTGTGGATCTGGACAAGGTGTGAGTTGTGGATCTGGACCGTTTGTGAGTTGTGGAACTGGACAGCGTGTTAATTATCAATCTAAACAGGGTGTGAGTTGTGCATCTGGATAGCGTGTTAATTGTCAATCTAAACAGGGTGTGAGTTGTGGATCTGGACAGGGAGTCAGTTGTGGATCTGGACAGGGTGTGAGTTGTCACTCTGGCCAGGGTGTAAGTTGTCAATTTGGAGAGGGTGTCAGATGTCCATCTGGACAGGCAGTGAGTTGTGGATCTGGAGACGGTGTGAGTTGTGGATCTGGACATGCTAAGAGTTGCGGATCTGGACAATGTGTGAGTTGTGGATCTGGACAGGTTGTTAATTGTCAATCTAAACAGGGTGTGAGTTGTGGATCTGGACAGGGTATGGGTTGCGGATCTCCACAATGTGTGGGTTGTCAATCTTGCCAGGGTGTGAGTTGTCAATATGGAGAGGGTATGAGTTTTCAATCTGGACAGGGTGTGAGTTGTGGATCTGGACAGGTTGTGAGTTGTGGATCTCGACATGCTATGTGTTGTGGGTCTGGACAGTGTGTGAGTTGTGGATCTGGACAGGGTGTGAATTGTGGATCTGGACAGGGTGTGAATTGTGGATCTGCACATGGAATGAGTTCCGGCTCTGGACACTGTGTGAGTTGTGGATCAGGAAAGTGTGTTAATTGACATTCTAAACAGGGTGTGAGTTGTGGATCTGGACAGTGTGTCATTTGCGGATATGGACAGGGTGTCAGTTGTGAATCTGGACAGGGTGTGGGTGGTGGATCTGGAGATGGTATGATTTGTGGATCTGGACAGTGAGTGAGTTGTGGACGTGAACAGGGTGAGATGTGTGCACCTGTACAGGTTGAGTTGCGGATATGGACAGTGTGTGAGTTGTTGATCTGGACAGGGTATTAATTGTCACTCTAAATATGGTGTGAATTGTGCATCTGGACAGCTTGTCAGTTAATGATCTGGACAGTGTGTGAGTTTTCAATCTGGCCATGATGTGAGTTGTCAATTTGGAGAGGTTGTGAGTTGTCAATCTTGACAAGGTGTGAGTTGTGGGTCTGGATATGACATGAGTTGCAGATCTGGACAGTGTGTGAGTTTTGGATCTGGACAGTGTGTTAATTATCAATCCATACAGGGTGCGAGTTGTGGAGCTGGCAGGGTGTCAGTTGCAGATCTGGACACGATGTGAGCTGTCAATCTTGCCAGGGTGTGAGTTGTCAATTTGGAGAGGGTTTGAGTACTCAATCTGGACTTGTTGGGAATCTCATATCTGGGCAGAGATTGAGTTCTCAATCTTGTGCTGGTGTGAGTTTTGGATCAATGCACGGTGTTAGTTCTACATCTGGACAGGGTGAGAGTTGTCTTTCTGGACAGAGTGTGAGTTGTGGCTCTGGACAGGGTGTGAGTTGTGGATCTGAACATGCTATGAATTGCGGATCTGGACATTGTGTGAGTTGTGGATCTAGACATGGCATTAATTGTCATTCTAAACAGGGTGTGAGATCTGGATCTGGATAGGGTGTTAATTGTCAAGCTAAACAGGGTCTGAGTTGTGGTTCTTGTCAGGGTTTCAGCTGCAGATCTGGTCAGTGTGTGTGTTGCCAATCTTGCCAAGGTATGAGTTGTCAATTTGGAGATGGCATGTGCTGTCAATCTGGACTGGGTGAGGATTATATATCTGGGCAGAGATTGAATTGTCAGCTGGAGCTGGTGTGAGTTTTGGATCATGACAGGGTATGAGTTGTGGATCTGGGCAGGGTTTGAGTTGTGGATCTGGTATGGTATGAGTTGCGTAACGGGACAGTGTTTGAGGTGTGGATCTGGACAGGGTGTGAGTTGTGGATCTGAATATGGTATGAGTTGTGGATCTGGACCGTGTGTGAGTTCTGGATCTGGACAGGGTGCGAGTTGTTAATCTGGACAGGGTGTGAGTTGTGGATCTGGACAAGGTGTGAGTTGTGGATCTGGACATGCTATGAGTTGTGGATCTGGACCGTTTGTGAGTTGTGGATCTGGACAGCGTGTTAATTATCAATCTAAACAGGGTGTGAGATGTGTATCTGGATAGCGTGTTAATTGTCAATCTTAACAGGGTGTGAGTTGTGGATCTGGACCGGGAGTCAGTTGTGGATCTGGACAGGGTGTGAGTTGTCACTCTGGCCAGGGTGTAAGTTGTCAAATTGGAGAGGGTGTGAGATGTCCATCTGGACAGGCAGTGAGTTGTAGATCTGGCGACGGTGTGAGTTGTTGATCTGGACATGCTATGAGTTGCGGATCTGGACAATGTGTGAGTTGTGGATCTGGACAGGTTGTTAATTTTCAATCTAAACAGGGTGTGAGTTGTGGATCTGGACAGGGTGTGGGTTGCGGATCTCCACAATGAGTGGGTTGTCAATCTTGCCAGGGTGTGAGTTGTCAATTTGGAGAGGGTATGAGTTGTCAATCTGGACAGGGTGTGAGTTGTGGATCTGGACAGGTTGTGAGTTGCGGATCTCGACATGCTATGAGTTGTAGGTCTGGACAGTGTGTGAGATGTGGATCAGGACAGGGTGTGAGTTGTGGATCTGGACAGGGTGTGAGTTGTGGATATGGACACTGTGTTAATTGTCAATCTAAACAGGTTGTGAGTTGTGGATCTGGACAGCGTGTCAGTTATGGATCTGGACCTGATGTGAGTTGCCAAACTGGACTGGATGTGAATTGTATATCTGGACAGAGATTGAGTTGTCAATCTGGAGCTGGTGTGAGTTTTGGATCATGACAGGGTGTGAGTTGTGGATCTGGACAGGGTGTGAGTTGTGGATCTGCACATGGTATGAGATGCAGATCTTGACAGTGTGTGAGTTGTGTTCTGGACAGGGTGTTAATTGTCAATCTAAACAGGGTGTGAGTTGTGCAGCTGGACTGGGTGTCATTTGTGGATTTGAACAGGGTGTGAGTTGTGGATCTTGAAAGGGTGTGAGTTGTGGATCTGGAGATGGTATGATTTGCGGATCTGGACAGTGTGTGAGTTGTGGATCTGAACAGGGTGTGAGTTGTGGATGTGAACTGGGTGAGATGTGTGGACCTGTACAGGTTGTGAGTTGTGGATATGGACAGTGTGTGAGTTGTAGATATGGACAGGGTGTTAATTGTCACTCTAAGCAGGGTGTGAATTGTGGATCTGGACAGCGTGTCAGTTAGTGATCTGGACAGTGTGATTTTTCAATTTGGCAAAGATGTGAATTGTCAATTTGGAGAGCTTTTGAGTTGTCAATCTTGACAAGGTGTGAGTAGTGGATCTGGACAGGTTATGACTTGTGGATCTGGACATGCTGTGAGTTGCAGATCTGGATAGTGTGTGAGTTCTGGATCTGGACAGTGTGTTAATTGTCAATCTATACAGGGTGTGAGTTGTGGATCTGGCAGGGTGTTAGCTGCAGATCTGGACAGGGTGTAAGCTGTCAATCTTGCCAGGGTGTGAGTTATGCAATTGGAGTGGGTGTGAGTAGTCAATCTGGACAGGGTGTGAATCTGATATCGGGGCAGAGATTGAGTTGTCAATCTGGAGATGGTGTGAGTTTTGGATCAATGCAGGGTGTGACTTCTGGATCTGGATAGGCTGTGAGTTGTGGATCTGAATATGGTAGGAGTTGCGTATCTGGACAGTGTGTGAGTTCTGGATCTGGACATGTTGTGAGTTGTCACTCTGGACAGGGTGTGAGTTGTGTTTCTGGGCAGAGTGTGAGTTGTGGATCTGGACAGTGTGTAAGTTCTGGATCTGGACATGCTATGAGTTGCGGATCTGGACAGTTTGTGAATTATGAATCTGGACAGGGCGTTAATTGTCAATCTAAACAGGGTGTGAGTTGTGGATCTGGACAATGTATCAGTTGTGGATCTGGACAGGGTGTGAGTTGTCAATCTGAACAGGGTGTGAGTTGTCAATCTGGACAGGGTGTGAGTTGTCAATCAGGACAGGGTGTGAGTTGTGAATCTGGACATGCTATGTGTTGCGGATCTGGAAAATGTGTGATGTGTGGATCTGGACAGGGTGTTTATTGTCAATCTAAACAGGGTGTCTGTTGTGGATCTGGCAGGGTGTCGGTTGCAGATCTGGACAGGGTGTGCTCTGTTAATATTGGCAGGGTGTGAGTTGTCAAATTGGAGAGTGTGTGAGTAGTCAATCAGGACTGGTTGTGAATCTTATATCTGGGCAGAGATTGTGTTGTTAATCTGGAGCTGGTGTGAGTTTTGGATCAATGCAGGGTGTGAGTTCTTGATCTGGAGAGGGTGTGAGTTGTGGATCTGAATATGGTATGAGTTGTAGATCTGGACAGTGTGTGAGTTATGGATCTGGACAGGGTGTGAGTTGTCAATCGGACAGGGTGTGAGTTGTGGATCTGGACAAGTTGTGAGTTGCGGATCTGGACATGCTATGAGTTGCGGATCTGGACAGTTTCAAAGTTGTGAATCTGGACAGGGTGTTAATTGTCAATCTAAACAGGGTGTGAGTTGTGGATCTGGACAGAGAGTCAGTTGCGGATCTGGACAGGGTGTGAGTTGTCACTCTGGCCAGGGTGTAAGTTGTCAATTTGGAGAGGGTGTCAGATGTCCATCTGGACAGGCAGTGAGTTGTGGATCTGGAGACGGTGTGAGTTGTGGATCTGGACATGCTATGAGTTGCGGATCTGGACAATGTGTGAGTTGTGGATCTGGACAGGTTGTTAATTATCAATCTAAACAGGGTGTGAGTTGTGGATCTGGACAGGGTGTGGGTTGCGGATCTCCACAATGTGTGGGTTGTCAATCTTGCCAGGGTGTGAGTTGTCAATTTTGAGAGGGTATGAGTTGTCAATCTGGACAGGGTGTGAGTTGTGGATCTGGACAGGTTGTGAGTTGCGGATCTCGACATGCTATGAGTTGTGGGTCTGGACAGTGTGTGAGTTGTGGATCTGGACAGGGTGTGAGTTGTGGATCTGGACAGGGTGTTAATTGTCACTCTAAATATGGTGTGAATTTTGCATCTGGACATCTTGTCAGTTAATGATCTGGACAGTGTGTGAGATTTCAATCTGGCCAGGATGTGAGTTGTCAATTTGGAGAGGTTGTGAGTTGTCAATCTTGACAAGGTGTGAGTTGTGGATCTGGATATGATATGAGTTGCAGATCTGGACAGTGTGTGAGTTGTGGATCTGGACAGTGTGTTAATTATCAATCCATACAGGGTGCGAGTTGTGGAGCTGGCAGGGTGTCAGTTGCAGATCTGGACACGGTGTGAGCTGTCAATCTTGCCAGGGTGTGAGTTGTCAATTTGGAGAGGGTGTGAGTACTCAATCTGGACTGGTTGGGAATCTTATATCTGGGCAGAGATTGAGTTGTCAATCTGGTGCTGTTGTGAGTTTTGGATCAATGCACGGTGTGAGTTCTACATCTGGACAGGGTGAGAGTTGTCACTCTGGACAGGGTGTGAGTTGTCTTTCTGGACAGAGTGTGAGTTGTGGCTCTGGACAGGGTTTGAGTTGTGGATCTGGTATGGTATGAGTTGCGTAAAGGGACAGTGTTTGAGGTGTGGATCTGGACAGGGTGTGAGTTGTGGATCTGAATATGGTATGAGTTGTGGATCTGGACAGTGTGTGAGTTCTGGTTCTGGACAGGGTGTGAGTTGTCAATCTGGACAGGGTGTGAGTTGTGGATCTCGACAAGGTGTGAGTTGTGGATCTGGACAGGTTGTTAATTGTCAGTCTAAACAGGGTGTGAGTTGTGGATCTGGACAGGGTGTGGGTTGCGGAACTCCACAATGTGTGGGTTGTCAATCTTGCCAGGGTGTGAGTTGTCAATTTGGAGAGGGTATGAGTTGTCAATCTAGACAGGGTGTGAGTTGTGGATCTGGACAGATTGTGAGTTGCAGATCTCGACATTCTTTGAGTTGCGGATCTCGACATGCTATGAGTTGTGGGTCTGGACAGTGTGTGAGTTGTGGATCTGGACAGGGTGTGAGTTGTGGATCTGGACAGGGTGTGAATTGTGGATCTGCACATGGAATGAGTTCCGGCTCTGGACACTGTGTGAGTTGTGGATCAGGAAAGTGTATTAATTGACATTCTAAACAGGGTGTGAGTTGTGGATCTGGACAGTGTGTCATTTGCGGATATGGACAGGTTGTCAGTTGTGAATCTGGACAGGGTGTGGGTGGTGGATCTGGAGATGGTATGATTTGTGGATCTGGACAGTGTGTGAGTTGTGGACGTGAACAGGGTGAGATGTGTGCACCTGTGCAGGTTGTGAGTTGCGGATATGGACAGTGTGTGAGTTGTTGATCTGGACAGGGTATTAATTGTCACTCTAAATATGGTGTGAATTGTGCATCTGGACAGCTTGTCAGTTTATGATCTGGACAGTGTGTGAGTTTTCAATCTGGCCAGGATGTGAGTTGTCAATTTGGAGAGTTTGTGAGTTGTCAATCTTGACAAGGTGTGAGTTGTGGGTCTGGATATGATATGAGTTGCAGATCTGGACAGTGTGTGAGTTGTGGATCTGGACAGTGTGTTAATTATCAATCCATACAGGGTGCGAGTTGTGGAGCTGGCAGGGTGTCAGTTGCAGATCTGGACACGGTGTGAGCTGTCAATCTTGCCAGGGTGTGAGTTGTCAATTTGGAGAGGGTGTGAGTACTCAATCTGGACTGGTTGGGAATCTGATATCTGGGCAGAGATTGAGTTGTCAATCTGGTGCTGGTGTGAGTTTTGGATCAATGCACGGTGTGAGTTCTACATCTGTACAGGGTGTGAGTTGTCACTCTGGAGAGGGTGTGAGTTGTCTTTCTGGACAGAGTGTGAGTTGCGGATCTGGACAGGGTGTGAGTTGTGGATCTAGACATGGCGTTAATTGTCAATCTAAACAGGGTGTGAGTTGTGGTTCTTGTCAGGGTTTCAGCTGCAGATCTGGACAGTGTGTGTGTTGCCAATCTTGCCAGGGTATGAGTTGTCAATTTGGCGATGGTGTGTGTTGTCAATCTGGACTGGGTGAGAATTATATATCTGGGCAGAGATTGAATTGTCAATCTGGAGCTGGTGTGAGTTTTGGATCATGACAGGGTATGAGCTGTGGATCTGGACAGGGTTTGAGTTGTGGATCTGGTAAGGTATGAGTTGCGTAACGGGACAGTGTTTTAGGTTTGGATCAGGACAGGGTGTGAGTTGTGGATCTCGACATGCTATGAGGTGCGGATCTGGACAGTGTGTGAGTTGTGGATCTGGACAAGGTGTTAATTGTCAATCTAAACAGGGTGTGAGTTTTGGCTCTGGACAGGGTGTGAGTAGCGGATCTCAACAAGGTTTGAGTTGTCATTCTTGCCAGGGTGTGAATTGTCAATTTGGAGAGGGTGTGAGTTGTCAATCTGGACAGGGTGTGAGTTGTGGATCTGGACAGGGTGTGAGTTGTGGAGCTGGACATGGTATAAGTTGCGGGACAGGACAGTGTGTCAATTGTGGATCTGGACAGGGTGTTAACTGCCATTCTAAACAGGATGCGAGTTGTGGATATGGACAGTGTGTCATTTGCAGATCTGGACAGGGTGAAAGTTTTGAATCTGGACAGGGTGAGAGTTGTAGATCTGGTCAGGGGGTGAGTTGTGGATCTTGACAGGGTATGAGTTGCCGATCTGAACAGTGTGTGAGTTGTGGATCTGGACAGGGTGTCATTTGCAGATCAGGACATGGTGTGAGTTTTCAATCCGGCCAGGGTGTTAGTTGTCAATCTGGACAGGCTTTGAGTTGTGGATCTCGATATGGTATGAGTTGCGGATCGGGACAGTGTTTGAGTTTGAGTTCAGGATCTGGACAGGGTGTGAGTTGTCACTCTGGACAGTGTGGAAGTTGTATATCTGGACATGCTATCAGTTGCGGATCTGGACAGTGTGTGAGTTGTGGATCTGGACAGGGTGCTAATTCTCAATCTAAACAGCGTTCGATTTATTGATCTGGACAGGGTGTTAATTGTCAATCTAAACAGGGTGTGAATTGCGGATCTGGACAGGGTGTCATTTGTGGATCTGGACACAGTGTGAGTTGTCACTCTGGCCAGCGTGTGAGTTGTCAATTTGGATAGGGTGTGAGTTGTCAATTTGGACAGGGTGTTAGTTGCGGATCTGGACAGTGTGTGAGTTGTGGATATGGACAGTGTGTTAATTGTCAATCTAAACAGGTTGT
The DNA here is from genome assembly GCF_017639515.1 of Carcharodon carcharias. NCBI lineage: Eukaryota > Metazoa > Chordata > Chondrichthyes > Lamniformes > Lamnidae > Carcharodon > Carcharodon carcharias. The sequence goes on along the minus strand of NC_054481.1, from coordinate 66,298,676 downwards.
GAGTTGTGGATCTGGACAGCGTGTCAGTTATGGATCTGGACCTGATGTGAGTTGCCAAACTGGACTGGATGTGAATTGTATATCTGGACAGAGATTGAGTTGTCAATCTGGAGCTGGTGTGAGTTTTGGATCATGACAGGGTGTGAGTTGTGGATCTGGACAGGGTGTGAGTTGTGGACCTGCACATGGTATGAGATGCAGATCTTGACAGTGTGTGAGTTGTGTTCTGGACAGGGTGTTAATTGTCAATCTAAACAGGGTGTGAGTTGTGCAGCTGGACTGGGTGTCATTTGTGGATCTGGACAGGGTGTGAGTTGTGGATCTTGAAAGGGTGTGAGTTGTGGATCTGGAGATGGTATGATTTGCGGATCTGGACAGTGTGTGAGTTGTGGATCTGAACAGGGTGTGAGTTGTGGATGTGAACTGGGTGAGATGTGTGGACCTGTACAGGTTGTGAGTTGTGGATATGGACAGTGTGTGAGTTGTAGATATGGACAGGGTGTTAATTGTCACTCTAAGCAGGGTGTGAATTGTGGATCTGGACAGCGTGTCAGTTAGTGATCTGGACAGTGTGATTTTTCAATTTGGCAAAGATGTGAATTGTCAATTTGGAGAGCTTTTGAGTTGTCAATCTTGACAAGGTGTGAGTAGTGGATCTGGACAGGTTATGACTTGTGGATCTGGACATGCTGTGAGTTGCAGATCTGGATAGTGTGTGAGTTCTGGATCTGGACAGTGTGTTAATTGTCAATCTATACAGGGTGTGAGTTGTGGATCTGGCAGGGTGTTAGCTGCAGATCTGGACAGGGTGTAAGCTGTCAATCTTGCCAGGGTGTGAGTTATGCAATTGGAGTGGGTGTGAGTAGTCAATCTGGACAGGGTGTGAATCTGATATCGGGGCAGAGATTGAGTTGTCAATCTGGAGATGGTGTGAGTTTTGGATCAATGCAGGGTGTGACTTCTGGATCTGGATAGGCTGTGAGTTGTGGATCTGAATATGGTAGGAGTTGCGTATCTGGACAGTGTGTGAGTTCTGGATCTGGACATGTTGTGAGTTGTCACTCTGGACAGGGTGTGAGTTGTGTTTCTGGGCAGAGTGTGAGTTGTGGATCTGGACAGTGTGTAAGTTCTGGATCTGGACATGCTATGAGTTGCGGATCTGGACAGTTTGTGAATTATGAATCTGGACAGGGCGTTAATTGTCAATCTAAACAGGGTGTGAGTTGTGGATCTGGACAATGTATCAGTTGTGGATCTGGACAGGGTGTGAGTTGTCAATCTGAACAGGGTGTGAGTTGTCAATCTGGACAGGGTGTGAGTTGTCAATCAGGACAGGGTGTGAGTTGTGAATCTGGACATGCTATGTGTTGCGGATCTGGAAAATGTGTGATGTGTGGATCTGGACAGGGTGTTTATTGTCAATCTAAACAGGGTGTCTGTTGTGGATCTGGCAGGGTGTCGGTTGCAGATCTGGACAGGGTGTGCTCTGTTAATATTGGCAGGGTGTGAGTTGTCAAATTGGAGAGTGTGTGAGTAGTCAATCAGGACTGGTTGTGAATCTTATATCTGGGCAGAGATTGTGTTGTTAATCTGGATCTGGTGTGAGTTTTGGATCAATGCAGGGTGTGAGTTCTTGATCTGGAGAGGGTGTGAGTTGTGGATCTGAATATGGTATGAGTTGTAGATCTGGACAGTGTGTGAGTTATGGATCTGGACAGGGTGTGAGTTGTCAATCGGACAGGGTGTGAGTTGTGGATCTGGACAAGTTGTGAGTTGCGGATCTGGACATGCTATGAGTTGTGGATCTGGACAGTTTCAAAGTTGTGAATCTGGACAGGGTGTTAATTGTCAATCTAAACAGGGTGTGAGTTGTGGATCTGGACAGAGAGTCAGTTGCGGATCTGGACAGGGTGTGAGTTGTCACTCTGGCCAGGGTGTAAGTTGTCAATTTGGAGAGGGTGTCAGATGTCCATCTGGACAGGCAGTGAGTTGTGGATCTGGAGACGGTGTGAGTTGTGGATCTGGACATGCTATGAGTTGCGGATCTGGACAATGTGTGAGTTGTGGATCTGGACAGGTTGTTAATTATCAATCTAAACAGGGTGTGAGTTGTGGATCTGGACAGGGTGTGGGTTGCGGATCTCCACAATGTGTGGGTTGTCAATCTTGCCAGGGTGTGAGTTGTCAATTTTGAGAGGGTATGAGTTGTCAATCTGGACAGGGTGTGAGTTGTGGATCTGGACAGGTTGTGAGTTGCGGATCTCGACATGCTATGAGTTGTGGGTCTGGACAGTGTGTGAGTTGTGGATCTGGACAGGGTGTGAGTTGTGGATCTGGACAGGGTGTTAATTGTCACTCTAAATATGGTGTGAATTTTGCATCTGGACATCTTGTCAGTTAATGATCTGGACAGTGTGTGAGATTTCAATCTGGCCAGGATGTGAGTTGTCAATTTGGAGAGGTTGTGAGTTGTCAATCTTGACAAGGTGTGAGTTGTGGATCTGGATATGATATGAGTTGCAGATCTGGACAGTGTGTGAGTTGTGGATCTGGACAGTGTGTTAATTATCAATCCATACAGGGTGCGAGTTGTGGAGCTGGCAGGGTGTCAGTTGCAGATCTGGACACGGTGTGAGCTGTCAATCTTGCCAGGGTGTGAGTTGTCAATTTGGAGAGGGTGTGAGTACTCAATCTGGACTGGTTGGGAATCTTATATCTGGGCAGAGATTGAGTTGTCAATCTGGTGCTGTTGTGAGTTTTGGATCAATGCACGGTGTGAGTTCTACATCTGGACAGGGTGAGAGTTGTCACTCTGGACAGGGTGTGAGTTGTCTTTCTGGACAGAGTGTGAGTTGTGGCTCTGGACAGGGTTTGAGTTGTGGATCTGGTATGGTATGAGTTGCGTAAAGGGACAGTGTTTGAGGTGTGGATCTGGACAGGGTGTGAGTTGTGGATCTGAATATGGTATGAGTTGTGGATCTGGACAGTGTGTGAGTTCTGGTTCTGGACAGGGTGTGAGTTGTCAATCTGGACAGGGTGTGAGTTGTGGATCTCGACAAGGTGTGAGTTGTGGATCTGGACAGGTTGTTAATTGTCAGTCTAAACAGGGTGTGAGTTGTGGATCTGGACAGGGTGTGGGTTGCGGAACTCCACAATGTGTGGGTTGTCAATCTTGCCAGGGTGTGAGTTGTCAATTTGGAGAGGGTATGAGTTGTCAATCTAGACAGGGTGTGAGTTGTGGATCTGGACAGATTGTGAGTTGCAGATCTCGACATTCTTTGAGTTGCGGATCTCGACATGCTATGAGTTGTGGGTCTGGACAGTGTGTGAGTTGTGGATCTGGACAGGGTGTGAGTTGTGGATCTGGACAGGGTGTGAATTGTGGATCTGCACATGGAATGAGTTCCGGCTCTGGACACTGTGTGAGTTGTGGATCAGGAAAGTGTATTAATTGACATTCTAAACAGGGTGTGAGTTGTGGATCTGGACAGTGTGTCATTTGCGGATATGGACAGGTTGTCAGTTGTGAATCTGGACAGGGTGTGGGTGGTGGATCTGGAGATGGTATGATTTGTGGATCTGGACAGTGTGTGAGTTGTGGACGTGAACAGGGTGAGATGTGTGCACCTGTGCAGGTTGTGAGTTGCGGATATGGACAGTGTGTGAGTTGTTGATCTGGACAGGGTATTAATTGTCACTCTAAATATGGTGTGAATTGTGCATCTGGACAGCTTGTCAGTTTATGATCTGGACAGTGTGTGAGTTTTCAATCTGGCCAGGATGTGAGTTGTCAATTTGGAGAGTTTGTGAGTTGTCAATCTTGACAAGGTGTGAGTTGTGGGTCTGGATATGATATGAGTTGCAGATCTGGACAGTGTGTGAGTTGTGGATCTGGACAGTGTGTTAATTATCAATCCATACAGGGTGCGAGTTGTGGAGCTGGCAGGGTGTCAGTTGCAGATCTGGACACGGTGTGAGCTGTCAATCTTGCCAGGGTGTGAGTTGTCAATTTGGAGAGGGTGTGAGTACTCAATCTGGACTGGTTGGGAATCTGATATCTGGGCAGAGATTGAGTTGTCAATCTGGTGCTGGTGTGAGTTTTGGATCAATGCACGGTGTGAGTTCTACATCTGTACAGGGTGTGAGTTGTCACTCTGGAGAGGGTGTGAGTTGTCTTTCTGGACAGAGTGTGAGTTGCGGATCTGGACAGGGTGTGAGTTGTGGATCTAGACATGGCGTTAATTGTCAATCTAAACAGGGTGTGAGTTGTGGTTCTTGTCAGGGTTTCAGCTGCAGATCTGGACAGTGTGTGTGTTGCCAATCTTGCCAGGGTATGAGTTGTCAATTTGGCGATGGCGTGTGTTGTCAATCTGGACTGGGTGAGAATTATATATCTGGGCAGAGATTGAATTGTCAATCTGGAGCTGGTGTGAGTTTTGGATCATGACAGGGTATGAGCTGTGGATCTGGACAGGGTTTGAGTTGTGGATCTGGTAAGGTATGAGTTGCGTAACGGGACAGTGTTTTAGGTTTGGATCAGGACAGGGTGTGAGTTGTGGATCTCGACATGCTATGAGGTGCGGATCTGGACAGTGTGTGAGTTGTGGATCTGGACAAGGTGTTAATTGTCAATCTAAACAGGGTGTGAGTTTTGGCTCTGGACAGGGTGTGAGTAGCGGATCTCAACAAGGTTTGAGTTGTCATTCTTGCCAGGGTGTGAATTGTCAATTTGGAGAGGGTGTGAGTTGTCAATCTGGACAGGGTGTGAGTTGTGGATCTGGACAGGGTGTGAGTTGTGGAGCTGGACATGGTATAAGTTGCGGGACTGGACAGTGTGTCAATTGTGGATCTGGACAGGGTGTTAACTGCCATTCTAAACAGGATGCGAGTTGTGGATATGGACAGTGTGTCATTTGCAGATCTGGACAGGGTGAAAGTTTTGAATCTGGACAGGGTGAGAGTTGTAGATCTGGTCAGGGGGTGAGTTGTGGATCTTGACAGGGTATGAGTTGCCGATCTGAACAGTGTGTGAGTTGTGGATCTGGACAGGGTGTCATTTGCAGATCAGGACATGGTGTGAGTTTTCAATCCGGCCAGGGTGTTAGTTGTCAATCTGGACAGGCTTTGAGTTGTGGATCTCGATATGGTATGAGTTGCGGATCGGGACAGTGTTTGAGTTTGAGTTCAGGATCTGGACAGGGTGTGAGTTGTCACTCTGGACAGTGTGGAAGTTGTATATCTGGACATGCTATCAGTTGCGGATCTGGACAGTGTGTGAGTTGTGGATCTGGACAGGGTGCTAATTCTCAATCTAAACAGCGTTCGATTTATTGATCTGGACAGGGTGTTAATTGTCAATCTAAACAGGGTGTGAATTGCGGATCTGGACAGGGTGTCATTTGTGGATCTGGACACAGTGTGAGTTGTCACTCTGGCCAGCGTGTGAGTTGTCAATTTGGAGAGGGTGTGAGTTGTCAATTTGGACAGGGTGTTAGTTGCGGATCTGGACAGTGTGTGAGTTGTGGATATGGACAGTGTGTTAATTGTCAATCTAAACAGGTTGTGAGTTGTGGATCTGGACAGCGTGTCAGTTATGGATCTGGACCTGATGTGAGTTGCCAAACTGGACTGGATGTGAATTGTATATCTGGACAGAGATTGAGTTGTCAATCTGGAGCTGGTGTGAGTTTTGGATCATGACAGGGTGTGAGTTGTGGATCTGGACAGGGTGTGAGTTGTGGACCTGCACATGGTATGAGATGCAGATCTTGACAGTGTGTGAGTTGTGTTCTGGACAGGGTGTTAATTGTCAATCTAAACAGGGTGTGAGTTGTGCAGCTGGACTGGGTGTCATTTGTGGATCTGGACAGGGTGTGAGTTGTGGATCTTGAAAGGGTGTGAGTTGTGGATCTGGAGATGGTATGATTTGCGGATCTGGACAGTGTGTGAGTTGTGGATCTGAACAGGGTGTGAGTTGTGGATGTGAACTGGGTGAGATGTGTGGACCTGTACAGGTTGTGAGTTGTGGATATGGACAGTGTGTGAGTTGTAGATATGGACAGGGTGTTAATTGTCACTCTAAGCAGGGTGTGAATTGTGGATCTGGACAGCGTGTCAGTTAGTGATCTGGACAGTGTGATTTTTCAATTTGGCAAAGATGTGAATTGTCAATTTGGAGAGCTTTTGAGTTGTCAATCTTGACAAGGTGTGAGTAGTGGATCTGGACAGGTTATGACTTGTGGATCTGGACATGCTGTGAGTTGCAGATCTGGATAGTGTGTGAGTTCTGGATCTGGACAGTGTGTTAATTGTCAATCTATACAGGGTGTGAGTTGTGGATCTGGCAGGGTGTTAGCTGCAGATCTGGACAGGGTGTAAGCTGTCAATCTTGCCAGGGTGTGAGTTATGCAATTGGAGTGGGTGTGAGTAGTCAATCTGGACAGGGTGTGAATCTGATATCGGGGCAGAGATTGAGTTGTCAATCTGGAGATGGTGTGAGTTTTGGATCAATGCAGGGTGTGACTTCTGGATCTGGATAGGCTGTGAGTTGTGGATCTGAATATGGTAGGAGTTGCGTATCTGGACAGTGTGTGAGTTCTGGATCTGGACATGTTGTGAGTTGTCACTCTGGACAGGGTGTGAGTTGTGTTTCTGGGCAGAGTGTGAGTTGAGGATCTGGACAGTGTGTAAGTTCTGGATCTGGACATGCTATGAGTTGCGGATCTGGACAGTTTGTGAATTATGAATCTGGACAGGGCGTTAATTGTCAATCTAAACAGGGTGTGAGTTGTGGATCTGGACAATGTATCAGTTGTGGATCTGGACAGGGTGTGAGTTGTCAATCTGAACAGGGTGTGAGTTGTCAATCTGGACAGGGTGTGAGTTGTCAATCAGGACAGGGTGTGAGTTGTGAATCTGGACATGCTATGTGTTGCGGATCTGGACAGTTTGTGAATTATGAATCTGGACAGGGCGTTAATTGTCAATCTAAACAGGGTGTGAGTTGTGGATCTGGACAATGTATCAGTTGTGGATCTGGACAGGGTGTGAGTTGTCAATCTGAACAGGGTGTGAGTTGTCAATCTGGACAGGGTGTGAGTTGTGGATCTGGACATGCTATGAGTTGCGGATCTGGACAATGTGTGATGTGTGGATCTGGACAGGGTGTTTATTGTCAATCTAAACAGGGTGTCTGTTGTGGATCTGGCAGGGTGTCGGTTGCAGATCTGGACAGGGTGTGCTCTGTTAATATTGGCAGGGTGTGAGTTGTCAAATTGGAGAGTGTGTGAGTAGTCAATCAGGACTGGTTGTGAATCTTATATCTGGGCAGAGATTGTGTTGTTAATCTGGAGCTGGTGTGAGTTTTGGATCAATGCAGGGTGTGGGTTCTTGATCTGGAGAGGGTGTGAGTTGTGGATCTGAATATGGTATGAGTTGTAGATCTGGACAGTGTGTGAGTTCTGGATCTGGACAGGGTGTGAGTTGTCAATCGGACAGGGTGTGAGTTGTGGATCTGGACAAGTTGTGAGTTGTGGATCTGGACATGCTATGAGTTGCGGATCAGGACAGTTTCAAAGTTGTGAATCTGGACAGGGTGTTAATTGTCAATCTAAACAGGGTGTGAGTTGTGGATCTGGACAGAGAGTCAGTTGCGGATCTGGACAGGGTGTGAGTTGTCACTCTGGCCAGGGTGTAAGTTGTCAATTTGGAGAGGGTGTCAGATGTCCATCTGGACAGGCAGTGAGTTGTGGATCTGGAGACGGTGTGAGTTGTGGATCTGGACATGCTATGAGTTGCGGATCTGGACAATGTGTGAGTTGTGGATCTGGACAGGTTGTTAATTATCAATCTAAACAGGGTGTGAGTTGTGGATCTGGACAGGGTGTGGGTTGCGGATCTCCACAATGTGTGGGTTGTCAATCTTGCCAGGGTGTGAGTTGTCAATTTGGAGAGGGTATGAGTTGTCAATCTGGACAGGGTGTGAGTTGTAGATCTGGACAGGTTGTGAGTTGCGGATCTCGACATGCTATGAGTTGTGGGTCTGGACAGTGTGTGAGTTGTGGATCTGGACAGGGTGTGAATTGTGGATCTGGACAGGGTGTGAATTGTGGATCTGCACATGGAAGGAGTTGCGGCTCTGGACACTGTGTGAGTTGTGGATCAGGAAAGCGTGTTAATTGACATTCTAAACAGGGTGTGAGTTGTGGATCTGGACAGTGTGTCATTTGCGGATATGGACAGGGTGTGAGTTGTGAATCTGGACAGGGTGTGAGTGGTGGATCTGGAGTTGGTATGATTTGCGGATCTGGACAGTGTGTGAGTTGTGGACGTGAACAGGGTGAGATGTGTGCACCTGTACAGGTTGTGAGTTGCGGATCTGGACAGTGTGTGAGTTGTTGATCTGGACAGGGTGTTAATTCTCACTCTAAATATGGTGTGAATTGTGCATCTGGACAGCTTGTCAGTTAATGATCTGGACAGTGTGTGAGTTTTCAATCTGGCCAGGATGTGAGTTGTCAATTTGGAGAGGTTGTGAGTTGTCAATCTTGACAAGGTGTGAGTTGTGGATCTGGATATGATATGAGTTGCAGATCTGGACAGTGTGTGAGTTGTGGATCTGGACAGTGTGTTAATTATCAATCCATACAGGGTGCGAGTTGTGGAGCTGGCAGAGTGTCAGTTGCAGATCTGGACACGGTGTGAGCTGTCAATCTTGCCAGGGTGTGAGTTGTCAATTTGGAGAGGGTGTGAGTACTCAATCTGGACTGGTTGGGAATCTGATATCTGGGCAGAGATTGAGTTCTCAATCTTGTGCTGGTGTGAGTTTTGGATCAATGCACGGTGTGAGTTCTACATCTGTACAGGGTGAGAGTTGTCACTCTGGACAGGAAGTGAGTTGTCTTTCTGGACAGAGTGTGAGTTGTGGATCTGGACAGAATGTGAGTTGTGGATCTGAACATGCTATGAATTGCGGATCTGGACAGTGTGTGAGTTGTGGATCTAGACATGGCGTTAATTGTCAATCTAAACAGGGTGTGAGATCTGGATCTGGATAGGGTGTTAATTGTCAAGCTAAAAAGGGTCTGAGTTGTGATTCTTGTCAGGGTTTCAGCTGCAGATCTGGACAGTGTGTGTGTTGCCAATCTTGCCAGGGTATGAGTTGTCAATTTGGCGATGGCGTGTGTTGTCAATCTGGACTGGGCGAGAATTATATATCTGGGCAGAGATTGAATTGTCAATCTGGAGCTGGTGTGAGTTTTGGATCATGACAGGGTATGAGCTGTGGATCTGGACAGGGTTTGAGTTGTGGATCTGGTAAGGTATGAGTTGCGTAACGGGACAGTGTTTTAGGTTTGGATCTGGACAGGGTGTGAGTTGTGGATCTGAATATGGTATGAGTGTGGATCGGGATAGTGTGTGAGTTCTGGATCTGGAGAGGGTGTGAGTTGTCAATCTGGACAGGGTGTGAGTTGTGGATCTGGACAAGGTGTGAGTTGTGGATCTGGACATGCTATGAGTTGCGGATCTGGACCGTTTGTGAGTTGTGGATCTGGACAGCGTGTTAATTATCAATCTAAACAGTGTGTGAGTCGTGTATCTGGATAGCGTGTTAATTGTCAATCTAAACAGGGTGTGAGTTGTGGATCTAGACAGGGAGTCAGTTGTGGATCTGGACAGGGTGTGAGTTGTCACTCTGGCCAGGGTGTAAGTTGTCACTTTGGAGAGTGTGTGAGATGTCCATCTGGACAGGCAGTGAGTTGTGGATCTGGAGACGGTGTGAGTTGTGGATCTGGACATGCTATGAGTTGCGGATCTGGACAATGTGTGATGTGTGGATCTGGACAGGTTTTTAATTGTCAGTCTAAACAGGGTGTGAGTTGTGGATCTGGACAGCGTGTGGGTTGCGGAACTCGACAAGGTGTGAGTTGTCAATCTTGCCAGGGTGTGAGTTGTCTATTTGGAGTGGGTGTGAGTTGTCAATCTGGACAGGATGTGAGTTGTGGATCTGGACAGGTTGTGAATTGTGGATCTGGACTTGGTATGAGTCGCGGGTCTGGACAGGGTGTGAGTTGTGGATCTGGACAGGGTGTGAGTTGGGGAACTGGACACCGTGTGAATTGTGGATCTGCATATGGAATGAGTTGCGGGTCAACACAGTGTGTGAGTTTTGGATCTGGAAAGAGTTTTAATTGACATTCTAATCAGGGTGTGAGTTGTGGATATGGAGCGTGTGTCATTTGCAGATCTGGACAGTGTGTGAATTGTGGATCTGGACAGTGTGTTAGTTGTGGATCTGGACAGGGTATTGAGTCATGGATCTGGACAGCGTATGAGTTGCGGATCTGGACAGTGTGTGAGTTGTGGATCTAGACAGGGTGTTAGTTGTCAATCTGAACATGGTGTGAGTTGTGGATCTGTACAGGGTGTCAGTTGCAGATCTGGACAGGGTATGAGTTGTTGTTCTGGAAAGGGTGTGAGTTGGCAATCTGGACTGTGTGTGAGTTGTATATCAGGACAATGTATGAGATGTGGATTTGGACAGGGTGGGAGTTGTGGAACTGGGCAGTGTGTGAGTTGTGGATCTGGACAGGGTGTCACTTGCGGATCTGGACTGCGATTGAGTTGTTCTATACAGAGTGTAAGTTGTGGATCTGGACCCGGGATCAGTAGTGAGTCTGGACTGGGTGTGAGTTGTGGATCTGGAAAGGGTGTGAGTTGTCACTCTGGACAGGGTGTGAGTTGTCACTCTGGACAGGGTGTGAGTTGTGTATCTGGCTAGAGTGAGAGTTGTGGATCTGGACAGGGTGAGAGTTGTGGATCTGGACAGGGTGTGAGTTGTGGATGTGAACAGGGTGAGATTTGTGGACCTGTACAGGTTGTGAGTTGCGGATCTGGACAGTGTGTGAGTTGTGGATCTGTACAGGGTGTTAATTGTCAATCCAAACAGGGTGTGAATTGTGAATCTGCACAGGGTGTCTGTTGCGGATCTGGACATGGTGTGAATTTTCAATCTGGCCAGAGTGTGAGTTGTCAATTTGGAGAGGGTGTGAGTTGTCAATCAGGACAGGGTGTGAGTTGTGGATCTGGACAGGTTGTGAGTTGTGGATCTGGACATGCTATGAGTTGCGGATCTGGACAGTGTGTTAATTGTGAATCTAAACAGGGTGTGTGTTGTGGATCTGGAAAGGGTGTAAGTTGTGCATCTGGACATGGTGTGAGTTTTCAATCTTGCCAGGGTGTGAGTTGTCAATTTGGAGAGGGTGTGAGTTGTCAATCAGGACAGGGTGTGAGTTGTCGATCTGGACAGGGTGTGAGTTGTGGATCTGGACATGCTATGAGTTACGGATCTGGACAGTGTGTTAATTGTCAATCTAAACAGGGTGTCAGTTGCAGATCTGGACAGGGTGTGAGTTGTCAATCTTGCCAGGGCATGAGTTATCATCTTGGAGAGGATGTGAGTTGTCAATCTGGACTGGGTGTGAATTGTATATTTGGGCAAGGATTGAGTTGTCAATCTGGAGCTGGTGTGAGTTTTGGATCATGACAGGGTGTGTGCTGTGGATCTGGACAGGGTGTGAATTGTGGATCTGGATATGGTATGAGTTGCGGATCCGGACAGTGTGTGAGCTGTGGATCTGAACAAGGTGTTAATTATCAATCTAAACAGGGTGTGAGTTGTGGATCTGAACAGGTTGTCATTTGCGGATCTGGACAGTGTGTGAGTTGTATAGCTGGGCAGAGTTTGAGTTGTTAATCTGGAGCTGGTGTGAGTTGTGGATCTGAACAGGGTCTGAGTTTTCCAGCTGGCCAGGGTGCGAGTTGTCAATTTGGACAGTATGTGAGTTTTTGATCTGCACATGGTATGAGTTGCGGATCTGGGCAGTGTGTGAGTTGTGGATCTGGACAGGGTGTGAGTTTTCCATCTGGATAGGGTGTGAGTTGTCAATTTGGAGAGGGTATGAGTTGTGGATCTGGACGGGGTGTGAGTTGTGGATCTGGACATGGTATCAGTTGCTGATCTGGACAGTGTGTGAGTTGTGGATCTGGACAGCATGATAATTGTCAATCTAAACAGGGTGAGAGTTGCAGATCTCGACAGGGTGTCATTTGCGGATCTGGACAGGGTGGGAGTTGTAAATCTGGACAGGGTGTCATTTTCGGATCTGGACAGGGTGTGAGTTGTGGATCTGGACAGGGTATGAGTTGTGGATCTGGACAATGTGTGAGTTGTGGATCTGAACAGGGTGTTAATTGTCAATCTAAACAGGGTGTGAGTTGTGAATCTGGACAGGGTGTCTTTTGCGGATATGGACAGGGTGTGAGTTGTCAATCTGGACAGGGTGTGAGTTGTGGATCTGGACAGAGATTGAGTCATGGATCTGGACAGCATATGAGTTGCAGATCGGGACAATTTGTGAGTTGTGGATCTGGACAGGGTGTTAGTTGTCACTCTGGACCGGGTGTGAGTTGTGTATCAGGCTAGAGTGTCAGTTGTGGATCTGGACAGGGTGAGAGTTGTGGATCTGGACAGGGTGTGTGTTTTGGATGTGAACAGGGTGAGATTTGTGCACCTGCACAGGTTGTGAGTTGCAGATCTGGACAGTGTGTGAGTTGTGGATCTGGACAGGGTGTTAATTGTCAATCTAAACACGGTGTGAGTTGTCACTCTGGACAGGGTGTCTGTTGTGGATCTGGACAGGGGTTGAGTTTTACATCTGGCCACGGTGTGAGTTGTCGATTTGGAGAGGGTGTGAGTTGTCAATCAGGACAGGGTGTGAGTTGTGGATCTGGACAGGGTGTGAGTTGTGGATCTGGACATGCTATGAGTTGCGTATCTGGACAGTGTGTTAATTGTCAATCTAAACAAGGTGTGAGTTGTGGATCTGGAAAGCGTGTCAGTTGCAGATCTGGACAGGGTGTGAGTTGCGGAACTCGACAAGGTGTGAGTTGTCATCTTGGAGAGGGTGTGAGTTGTCAACCTGGATAGGGTGTGAGTTGTGGATCTGGACATGGTATGAGTCGCGGGTCTGGACAGGGTGTGAGTTGTGGATCTGGACAGGGTGTGAGTTGGGGAACTGGACACCGTGTGAATTGTGGATCTGCATATGGAATGAGTTGCGGGTCAGGACAGTGTGTGAGTGTTGGATCTGGAAAGAGTTTTAATTGACATTCTAAACAGGGTGTGAGTTGTGGATATGGAGCCTGTGTCATTTGCAGATCTGGACAGTGTGTGAATTGTGGATCTGGACAGTGTGTTAGTTGTGGATCTGGACAGGGTTTGAGTCATGGATCTGGACAGCGCATGAGTTGCGGAGCTGGACAGTGTGTGAGTTGTGGATCTGGACAGGGTGTGAGTTGTGGATCTCAAAATGCTATGAGGTGCGGATCTGGACAGTGTGTGAGTTTTGGATCTGGACAAGGTGTTAATTGTCAATCTAAACAGGGTGTGAGTTGTGGCTCTGGACAGGGTGTGAGTAGCGGATCTCGACAAGGTTTGAGTTGTCAATCTTGCCAGGGTGTGAGTTGTCAATTTGGAGAGGGTGTGAGTTGTCAATCTGGACAGGGTGTGAGTTGTGGATCTGGACAGGGTGTGAGTTGTGGAGCTGGACATGGTATAAGTTGCGGGACTGGACAGGGTGTGAGTTGTGAATCTGGACAGAGATTGAGTCATGGATCTGGACAGCATATGAGTTGCAGATCTGGACAATATGTGAGTTGTGGATCTGGACAGGGTGTTAGTTGTCACTCTGGACCTGGTGTGAGTTGTGTGTCTGGATAGAGTGTGAGTTGTGTATCAGGCTAGAGTGTCAGTTGTGGAGCTAGACAGGGTGAGACTTGTGGATCTGGACAGGGTGTGTGTTGTGGATGTGAACAGGGTGAGATTTGTGCACCTGCACAGGTTGTGAGTTGCAGATCTGGACAGTGTGTGAGTTGTGGATCTGGACAGGGTGTTAATTGTCAATCTAAACACGGTGTGAGTTGTTACTCTGGACAGGGTGTCTGTTGTGGATCTGGACAGGGTTTGAGTTTTACATCTGGCCACGGTGTGAGTTGTCGATTTAGAGAGGGTGTGAGTTGTCAATCAGGACAGGGTGTGAGTTGTGGATCTGGACAGGGTGTGAGTTGTGGATCTGGACATGCTATGAGTTGCGTATCTAGACAGTGTGTTAATTGTCAATCTAAACAAGGTGTGAGTTGTGGATCTGGAAAGCGTGTCAGTTGCAGATCTGGACAGGGTGTGAGTTGCGGAACTCGACAAGGTGTGAGTTGTCATCTTGGAGAGGGTGTGAGTTGTCAACCTGGATAGGGTGTGAGTTGTGGATCTGGACATGGTATGAGTCGCGGGTCTGGACAGGGTGTGAGTTGTGGATCTGGACAGGGTGTGAGTTGGGGAACTGGACACCGTGTGAATTGTGGATCTGCATATGGAATGAGTTGCGGGTCAGGACAGTGTGTGAGTTTTGGATCTGGAAAGAGTTTTAATTGACATTCTAAACAGGGTGTGAGTTGTGGATATGGAGCGTGTGTCATTTGCAGATCTGGACAGTGTGTGAATTGTGGATCTGGAGTGTGCTAGTTGTGGATCTGGACAGGGTTTGAGTCATGGATCTGGACAGCGCATGAGTTGCGGATCTGGACAGTGTGTGAGTTGTGGATCTGGACAGGGTGTGAGTTGTTGATCTCAAAATGCTATGAGGTGCGGATCTGGACAGTGTGTGAGTTTTGGATCTGGACAAGGTGTTAATTGTCAATCTAAACAGGGTGTGAGTTGTGGCTCTGGACAGGGTGTGAGTAGCGGATCTCGACAAGGTTTGAGTTGTCAATCTTGCCAGGGTGTGAGTTGTCAATTTGGAGAGGGTGTGAGTTGTCAATCTGGACAGGGTGTGAGTTGTGGATCTGGACAGGGTGTGAGTTGTGGATCTGGACAGGGTGTGAGTTGTGGAGCTGGACATGGTATAAGTTGCGGGACTGGACAGTGTGTGAGTTGTGGATCTGGACAGGATGTTAACTGTCATTCTAAACAGGATGCGAGTTGTGGATATGGACAGTGTGTCATTTGCAGATCTGGACAGTGTGTGAATTGTGGATCTGGACAGTGTGTTAGTTGTGGATCTGGACAGGGTATTGAGTCATGGATCTGGACAGCGTATGAGTTGCGGATCTGGACAGTGTGTGAGTTGTGGATCTAGACAGGGTGTTAGTTGTCAATCTGAACATGGTGTGAGTTGTGGATCTGTACAGGGTGTCAGTTGCAGATCTGGACAGGGTATGAGTTGTTGTTCTGGACAGGGTGTGAGTTGGCAATCTGGACTGTGTGTGAGTTGTATATCAGGACAATGTATGAGATGTGGATTTGGACAGGGTGGGAGTTGTGGAACTGGGCAGTGTGTGAGTTGTGGATCTGGACAGGGTGTCACTTGCGGATCTGGACTGCGATTGAGTTGTTCTACACAGAGTGTAAGTTGTGGATCTGGACCCGAGATCAGTAGTGAGTCTGGACTGGGTGTGAGTTGTGGATCTGGAAAGGGTGTGAGTTGTCACTCTGGACAGGGTGTGAGTTGTGTATCTGGCTAGAGTGAGAGTTGTGGATCTGGACAGGGTGAGAGTTGTGGATCTGGACAGGGTGTGAGTTGTGGATGTGAACAGGGTGAGATTTGTGGACCTGTACAGGTTGTGAGTTGCGGATCTGGACAGTGTGTGAGTTGTGGATCTGTACAGGGTGTTAATTGTCAATCTAAACAGGGTGTGAATTGTGAATCTGCACAGCGTGTCTGTTGCAGATCTGGACATGGTGTGAATTTTCAATCTGGCCAGAGTGTGAGTTGTCAATTTGGAGAGGGTGTGAGTTGTCAATCAGGACAGGGTGTGAGTTGTGGATCTAGACAGGTTGTGAGTTGTGGATCTGGACATGCTATGAGTTGCGGATCTGGACAGTGTGTTAATTGTGAATCTAAACAGGGTGTGTGTTGTGGATCTGGAAAGGGTGTCAGTTGTGCATCTGGACATGGTGTGAGTTTTCAATCTTGCCAGGGTGTGAGTTGTCAATTTGGAGAGGGTGTGAGTTGTCAGTCAGGACAGGGTGTGAGTTGTCGATCTGGACAGGGTGTGAGTTGTGGATCTGGACATGCTATGAGTTACGGATCTGGACAGTGTGTTAATTGTCAATCTAAACAGGGTGTCAGTTTTGGATATGGAAAGGGTGTCAGTTGCAGATCTGGACAGGGTGTGAGTTGTCAATCTTGCCAGGGCATGAGTTATCATCTTGGAGAGGATGTGAGTTGTCAATCTGGACTGGGTGTGAATTGTATATTTGGGCAAGGATTGAGTTGTCAATCTGGAGCTGGTGTGAGTTTTGGATCATGACAGGGTGTGAGCTGTGGATCTGGACAGGGTGTGAATTGTGGATCTGTATATGGTATGAGTTGCAGATCCGGACAGTGTGTGAGCTGTGGATCTGGACAAGGTGTTAATTATCAATCTAAACAGGGTTTGAGTTGTGGATCTGAACAGGTTGTCATTTGCGGATCTGGACAGTGTGTGAGTTGTATAGCTGGGCAGAGTTTGAGTTGTTAATCTGGAGCTGGTGTGAGTTGTGGATCTGAACAGGGTCTGAGTTTTCCAGCTGGCCAGGGTGCGAGTTGTCAATTTGGACAGTATGTGAGTTTTTGATCTGCACATGGTATGAGTTGCGGATCTGGGCAGTGTGTGAGTTGTGGATTGGACAGGGTGTGAGTTTTCCATCTGGATAGGGTGTGTGTTGTCAATTTGGAGAGGGTATGGGTTGTGGATCTGGACGGGGTGTGAGTTGTGGATCTGGACATGGTATCAGTTGCTGATCTGGACAGTGTGTGAGTTGTGGATCTGGACAGCATGATAATTGTCAATCTAAACAGGGTGGGAGTTGCAGATCTCGACAGGGTGTCATTTGCTGATCTGGACAGGGTGGGAGTTGTAGATCTGGACAGGGTGTCATTTTCGGATCTGGACAGGGTGTGAGTTGTGGATCTGGACAGGGTATGAGTTGCGGATCTGGACAGTGTGTGAGTTGTGCATCTGAACAGGGTGTTAATTGTCAATCTAAACAGGGTGTGAGTTGTGGATCTGGACAGGGTGTCTTTTGCGGATATGGACAGGGTGTGAGTTGTCAATCTGGACAGGGTGTGAGTTGTGGATCTGGACAGAGATTGAGTCATGGATCTGGTCAGCATATGAGTTGCAGATCTGGACAATTTGTGAGTTGGGGATCTGGACAGGGTGTTAGTTGTCACTCTGGACCGGGTGTGAGTTGTTTATCTGGATAGAGTGTGAGTTGTGTATCTGGCTAGAGTGTCAGTTGTGGATCTGGACAGGGTGAGAGTTGTGGATCTGTACAGGGTGTGTGTTGTGGATGTGAACAGGGTGAGATTTGTGGACCTGCACAGGTTGTGAGTTGCAGATCCGGACAGTGTGTGAATTGTGAATCTGCACAGGGTGTCTGTTGCGGATCTGGACATGGTGTGAATTTTCAATCTGGCCAGAGTGTGAGTTGTCAATTTGGAGAGGGTGTGAGTTGTCAATCAGGACAGGGTGTGAGTTGTGGATCTGGACAGGTTGTGAGTTGTGGATCTGGACATGCTATGAGTTGCGGATCTGGACAGTGTGTTAATTGTGAATCTAAACAGGGTGTGTGTTGTGGATCTGGAAAGGGTGTCAGTTGTGCATCTGGACATGGTGTGAGTTTTCAATCTTGCCAGGGTGTGAGTTGTCAATTTGGAGAGGGTGTGAGTTGTCAATCAGGACAGGGTGTGTGTTGTCGATCTGGACAGGGTGTGAGTTGTGGATCTGGACATGCTATGAGTTACGGATCTGGACAGTGTGTTAATTGTCAATCTAAACAGGGTGTCAGTTGCAGATCTGGACAGGGTGTGAGTTGTCAATCTTGCCAGGGCATGAGTTATCATCTTGGAGAGGATGTGAGTTGTCAATCTGGACTGGGTGTGAATTGTATATTTGGGCAAAGATTGAGTTGTCAATCTGGAGCTGGTGTGAGTTTTGGATCATGACAGGGTGTGAGCTGTGGATCTGGACAGGGTGTGAATTGTGGATCTGGATATGGTATGAGTTGCGGATCCGGACAGTGTGTGAGCTGTGGATCTGGACAAGGTGTTAATTATCAATCTAAACAGGGTTTGAGTTGTGGATCTGAACAGGTTGTCATTTGCGGATCTGGACAGTGTGTGAGTTGTATAGCTGGGCAGAGTTTGAGTTGTTAATCTGGAGCTGGTGTGAGTTGTGGATCTGAACAGGGTCTGAGTTTTCCAGCTGGCCAGGGTGCGAGTTGTCAATTTGGACAGTATGTGAGTTTTTGATCTGCACATGGTATGAGTTGCGGATCTGGGCAGTGTGTGAGTTGTGGATCTGGACAGGGTGTGAGTTTTCCATCTGGATAGGGTGTGAGTTGTCAATTTGGAGAGGGTATGAGTTGTGGATCTGGACGGGGTGTGAGTTGTGGATCAGGACATGGTATCAGTTGCTGATCTGGACAGTGTGTGAGTTGTGGATCTGGACAGCATGATAATTGTCAATCTAAACAGGGTGAGAGTTGTAGATCTCGACAGGGTGTCATTTGCGGATCTGGACAGGGTGGGAGTTGTAAATCTGGACAGGGTGTGATTTTCGGATCTGGACAGGGTGTGAGTTGTGGATCTGGACAGGGTATGAGTTGTGGATCTGGACAGTGTGTGAGTTGTGGATCTGAGCAGGGTGTTAATTGTCAATCTAAACAGGGTGTGAGTTGTGAATCTGGACAGAGATTGAGTCATGGATCTGGACAGCATATGAGTTGCAGATCGGGACAATTTGTGAGTTGTGGATCTGGACAGGGTGTTAGTTGTCACTCTGGACCGGGTGTGAGTTGTGTGTCTGGATAGAGTGTGAGTTGTGTATCAGGCTAGAGTGTCAGTTGTGGATCTGGACAGGGTGAGAGTTGTGGATCTGGACAGGGTGTGTGTTGTGGATGTGAACAGGGTGAGATTTGTGCACCTGCGCAGGTTGTGAGTTGCAGATCTGGACAGTATGTGAGTTGTGGATCTGGACAGGGTGTTAATTGTCAATCGAAACACGGTGTAAGTTGTCACTCTGGACAGGGTGTCTGTTGTGGATCTGGACAGGGTTTGAGTTTTACATCTGGCCACGGTGTGAGTTGTCAATTTGGAGAGGGTGTGAGTTGTCAATCAGGACAGGGTGTGAGTTGTGGATCTGGACAGGGTGTGAGTTGTGGATCTGGACATGCTATGAGTTGCGTATCTGGACAGTGTGTTAATTGTCAATCTAAACAAGGTGTGAGTTGTGCATCTGGAAAGCGTGTCAGTTGCAGATCTGGACAGGGTGTGAGTTGCGGAACTCGACAAGGTGTGAGTTGTCATCTTGGAGAGGGTGTGAGTTGTCAACCTGGATAGGGTGTGAGTTGTGGATCTGGACAGGGTGTGAACTGTGGATCTGGACATGGTATGAGTCGCGGGTCTGGACAGGGTGTGAGTTGTGGATCTGGACAGGGTGTGAGTTGGGGAACTGGACACCGTGTGAATTGTGGATCTGCATATGGAATGAGTTGCGGGTCAGGACAGTGTGTGAGTTTTGGATCTGGAAAGAGTTTTAATTGACATTCTAAACAGGGTGTGAGTTGTGGATTTGGAGCGTGTGTCATTTGCAGATCTGGACAGTGTGTGAATTGTGGATCTGGACAGTGTGTTAGTTGTGGATCTGGACAGGGTTTGAGTCATGGATCTGGACAGCGCATGAGTTGCGGATCTGGACAGTGTGTGAGTTGTGGATCTGGACAGGGTGTGAGTTGTGGATCTCAAAATGCTATGAGGTGCGGATCTGGACAGTGTGTGAGTTGTGGATCTGTACAGGGTGTTAATTGTCAATCCAAACAGGGTGTGAATTGTGAATCTGCACAGGGTGTCTGTTGCGGATCTGGACATGGTGTGAATTTTCAATCTGGCCAGAGTGTGAGTTGTCAATTTGGAGAGGGTGTGAGTTGTCAATCAGGACAGGGTGTGAGTTGTGGACCTGGACAGGTTGTGAGTTGTGGATCTGGACATGCTATGAGTTGCGGATCTGGACAGTGTGTTAATTGTGAATCTAAACAGGGTGTGTGTTGTGGATCTGGAAAGGGTGTCAGTTGTGCATCTGGACATGGTGTGAGTTTTCAATCTTGCCAGGGTGTGAGTTGTCAATTTGGAGAGGGTGTGAGCTGTCAGTCAGGACAGGGTGTGAGTTGTCGATCTGGACAGGGTGTGAGTTGTGGATCTGGACATGCTATGAGTTACGGATCTGGACAGTGTGTTAATTGTCAATCTAAACAGGGTGTCAGTCGCAGATCTGGACAGGGTGTGAGTTGTCAATCTTGCCAGGGCATGAGTTATCATCTTGGAGAGGATTTAGTTGTCAATCTGGACTGGGTGTGAATTGTATATTTGGGCAAGGATTGAGTTGTCAATCTGGAGCTGGTGTGAGTTTTGGATCATGACAGGGTGTGAGCTGTGGATCTGGACAGGGTGTGAATTGTGGATCTGGATATGGTATGAGTTGCGGATCCGGACAGTGTGTGAGCTGTGGATCTGAACAAGGTGTTAATTATCAATCTAAACAGGGTGTGAGTTGTGGATCTGAACAGGTTGTCATTTGCGGATCTGGACAGTGTGTGAGTTGTATAGCTGGGCAGAGTTTGAGTTGTTAATCTGGAGCTGGTGTGAGTTGTGGATCTGAACAGGGTCTGAGTTTTCCAGCTGGCCAGGGTGCGAGTTGTCAATTTGGACAGTATGTGAGTTTTTGATCTGCACATGGTATGAGTTGCGGATCTGGGCAGTGTGTGAGTTGTGGATCTGGACAGGGTGTGAGTTTTCCATCTGGATAGGGTGTGAGTTGTCAATTTGGAGAGGGTATGAGTTGTGGATCTGGACGGGGTGTGAGTTGTGGATCTGGACATGGTATCAGTTGCTGATCTGGACAGTGTGTGAGTTGTGGATCTGGACAGCATGATAATTGTCAATCTAAACAGGGTGAGAGTTGCAGATCTCGACAGGGTGTCATTTGCGGATCTGGACAGGGTGGGAGTTGTAAATCTGGACAGGGTGTCATTTTCGGATCTGGACAGGGTGTGAGTTGTGGATCTGGACAGGGTATGAGTTGTGGATCTGGACAGTGTGTGAGTTGTGGATCTGAACAGGGTGTTAATTGTCAATCTAAACAGGGTGTGAGTTGTGAATCTGGACAGGGTGTCTTTTGCGGATATGGACAGGGTGTGAGTTGTGGATCTGGACAGAGATTGAGTCATGGATCTGGACAGCATATGAGTTGCAGATCGGGACAATTTGTGAGTTGTGGATCTGGACAGGGTGTTAGTTGTCACTCTGGACCGGGTGTGAGTTGTGTATCAGGCTAGAGTGTCAGTTGTGGATCTGGACAGGGTGAGAGTTGTGGATCTGGACAGGGTGTGTGTTTTGGATGTGAACAGGGTGAGATTTGTGCACCTGCACAGGTTGTGAGTTGCAGATCTGGACAGTGTGTGAGTTGTGGATCTGGACAGGGTGTTAATTGTCAATCTAAACACGGTGTGAGTTGTCACTCTGGACAGGGTGTCTGTTGTGGATCTGGACAGGGGTTGAGTTTTACATCTGGCCACGGTGTGAGTTGTCGATTTGGAGAGGGTGTGAGTTGTCAATCAGGACAGGGTGTGAGTTGTGGATCTGGACAGGGTGTGAGTTGTGGATCTGGACATGCTATGAGTTGCGTATCTGGACAGTGTGTTAATTGTCAATCTAAACAAGGTGTGAGTTGTGGATCTGGAAAGCGTGTCAGTTGCAGATCTGGACAGGGTGTGAGTTGCGGAACTCGACAAGGTGTGAGTTGTCATCTTGGAGAGGGTGTGAGTTGTCAACCTGGATAGGGTGTGAGTTGTGGATCTGGACATGGTATGAGTCGCGGGTCTGGACAGGGTGTGAGTTGTGGATCTGGACAGGGTGTGAGTTGGGGAACTGGACACCGTGTGAATTGTGGATCTGCATATGGAATGAGTTGCGGGTCAGGACAGTGTGTGAGTGTTGGATCTGGAAAGAGTTTTAATTGACATTCTAAACAGGGTGTGAGTTGTGGATATGGAGCGTGTGTCATTTGCAGATCTGGACAGTGTGTGAATTGTGGATCTGGACAGTGTGTTAGTTGTGGATCTGGACAGGGTTTGAGTCATGGATCTGGACAGCGCATGAGTTGCGGAGCTGGACAGTGTGTGAGTTGTGGATCTGGACAGGGTGTGAGTTGTGGATCTCAAAATGCTATGAGGTGCGGATCTGGACAGTGTGTGAGTTTTGGATCTGGACAAGGTGTTAATTGTCAATCTAAACAGGGTGTGAGTTGTGGCTCTGGACAGGGTGTGATTAGCGGATCTCGACAAGGTGTGAGTTGTCAATCTTGCCAGGGTGTGAGTTGTCAATTTGGAGAGGGTGTGAGTTGTCAATCTGGACAGGGTGTGAGTTGTGGATCTGGACAGGGTGTGAGTTGTGGAGCTGGACATGGTATAAGTTGCGGGACTGGACAGGGTGTGAGTTGTGGATCTGGACAGAGATTGAGTCATGGATCTGGACAGCATATGAGTTGCAGATCTGGACAATATGTGAGTTGTGGATCTGGACAGGGTGTTAGTTGTCACTCTGGACCTGGTGTGAGTTGTGTGTCTGGATAGAGTGTGAGTTGTGTATCAGGCTAGAGTGTCAGTTGTGGATCTGGACAGGGTGAGACTTGTGGATCTGGACAGGGTGTGTGTTGTGGATGTGAACAGGGTGAGATTTGTGCACCTGCACAGGTTGTGAGTTGCAGATCTGGACAGTGTGTGAGTTGTGGATCTGGACAGGGTGTTAATTGTCAATCTAAACACGGTGTGAGTTGTTACTCTGGACAGGGTGTCTGTTGTGGATCTGGACAGGGTTTGAGTTTTACATCTGGCCACGGTGTGAGTTGTCGATTTAGAGAGGGTGTGAGTTGTCAATCAGGACAGGGTGTGAGTTGTGGATCTGGACAGGGTGTGAGTTGTGGATCTGGACATGCTATGAGTTGCGTATCTGGACAGTGTGTTAATTGTCAATCTAAACAAGGTGTGAGTTGTGGATCTGGAAAGCGTGTCAGTTGCAGATCTGGACAGGGTGTGAGTTGCGGAACTCGACAAGGTGTGAGTTGTCATCTTGGAGAGGGTGTGAGTTGTCAACCTGGATAGGGTGTGAGTTGTGGATCTGGACATGGTATGAGTCGCGGGTCTGGACAGGGTGTGAGTTGTGGATCTGGACAGGGTGTGAGTTGGGGAACTGGACACCGTGTGAATTGTGGATCTGCATATGGAATGAGTTGCGGGTCAGGACAGTGTGTGAGTTTTGGATCTGGAAAGAGTTTTAATTGACATTCTAAACAGGGTGTGAGTTGTGGATATGGAGCGTGTGTCATTTGCAGATCTGGACAGTGTGTGAATTGTGGATCTGGACAGTGTGTTAGTTGTGGATCTGGACAGGGTTTGAGTCATGGATCTGGACAGCGCATGAGTTGCGGATCTGGACAGTGTGTGAGTTGTGGATCTGGACAGGGTGTGAGTTGTGGATCTCAAAATGCTATGAGGTGCGGATCTGGACAGTGTGTGAGTTTTGGATCTGGACAAGGTGTTAATTGTCAATCTAAACAGGGTGTGAGTTGTGGCTCTGGACAGGGTGTGAGTAGCGGATCTCGACAAGGTTTGAGTTGTCAATCTTGCCAGGGTGTGAGTTGTCAATTTGGAGAGGGTGTGAGTTGTCAATCTGGACAGGGTGTGAGTTGTGGATCTGGACAGGGTGTGAGTTGTGGATCTGGACAGGGTGTGAGTTGTGGAGCTGGACATGGTATAAGTTGCGGGACTGGACAGTGTGTGAGTTGTGGATCTGGACAGGATGTTAACTGTCATTCTAAACAGGATGCGAGTTGTGGATATGGACAGTGTGTCATTTGCAGATCTGGACAGTGTGTGAATTGTGGATCTGGACAGTGTGTTAGTTGTGGATCTGGACAGGGTATTGAGTCATGGATCTGGACAGCGTATGAGTTGCGGATCTGGACAGTGTGTGAGTTGTGGATCTAGACAGGGTGTTAGTTGTCAATCTGAACATGGTGTGAGTTGTGGATCTGTACAGGGTGTCAGTTGCAGATCTGGACAGGGTATGAGTTGTTGTTCTGGACAGGGTGTGAGTTGGCAATCTGGACTGTGTGTGAGTTGTATATCAGGACAATGTATGAGATGTGGATTTGGACAGGGTGGGAGTTGTGGAACTGGGCAGTGTGTGAGTTGTGGATCTGGACAGGGTGTCACTCGCGGATCTGGACTGCGATTGAGTTGTTCTATACAGAGTGTAAGTTGTGGATCTGGACCCGGGATCAGTAGTGAGTCTGGACTGGGTGTGAGTTGTGGATCTGGAAAGGGTGTGAGTTGTCACTCTGGACAGGGTGTGAGTTGTGTATCTGGCTAGAGTGAGAGTTGTGGATCTGGACAGGGTGAGAGTTGTGGATCTGGACAGGGTGTGAGTTGTGGATCTGGACAGTGTGTGAGTTGTGGATCTGTACAGGGTGTTAATTGTCAATCCAAACAGGGTGTGAATTGTGAATCTGCACAGGGTGTCTGTTGCGGATCTGGTCATGGTGTGAATTTTCAATCTGGCCAGAGTGTGAGTTGTCAATTTGGAGAGGGTGTGAGTTGTCAATCAGGACAGGGTGTGAGTTGTTGGTCTGGACAGGTTGTGAGTTGTGGATCTGGACATGCTATGAGTTGCGGATCTGGACAGTGTGTTAATTGTGAATCTAAACAGGGTGTGTGTTGTGGATCTGGAAAGGGTGTCAGTTGTGCATCTGGACATGGTGTGAGTTTTCAATCTTGCCAGGGTGTGAGTTGTCAATTTGGAGAGGGTGTGAGTTGTCAGTCAGGACAGGGTGTGAGTTGTCGATCTGGACAGGGTGTGAGTTGTGGATCTGGACAGTGTGTTAGTTGTGGATCTGGACAGGGTTTGAGTCATGGATCTGGACAGCGCATGAGTTGCGGATCTGGACAGTGTGTGAGTTGTGGATCTGGACAGGGTGTGAGTTGTGGATCTCAAAATGCTATGAGGTGCGGATCTGGACAGTGTGTGAGTTTTGGATCTGGACAAGGTGTTAATTGTCAATCTAAACAGGGTGTGAGTTGTGGCTCTGGACAGGGTGTGAGTAGCGGATCTCGACAAGGTTTGAGTTGTCAATCTTGCCAGGGTGTGAGTTGTCAATTTGGAGAGGGTGTGAGTTGTCAATCTGGACAGGGTGTGAGTTGTGGATCTGGACAGGGTGTGAGTTGTGGATCTGGACAGGGTGTGAGTTGTGGAGCTGGACATGGTATAAGTTGCGGGACTGGACAGTGTGTGAGTTGTGGATCTGGACAGGATGTTAACTGTCATTCTAAACAGGATGCGAGTTGTGGATATGGACAGTGTGTCATTTGCAGATCTGGACAGTGTGTGAATTGTGGATCTGGACAGTGTGTTAGTTGTGGATCTGGACAGGGTATTGAGTCATGGATCTGGACAGCGTATGAGTTGCGGATCTGGACAGTGTGTGAGTTGTGGATCTAGACAGGGTGTTAGTTGTCAATCTGAACATGGTGTGAGTTGTGGATCTGTACAGGGTGTCAGTTGCAGATCTGGACAGGGTATGAGTTGTTGTTCTGGACAGGGTGTGAGTTGGCAATCTGGACTGTGTGTGAGTTGTATATCAGGACAATGTATGAGATGTGGATTTGGACAGGGTGGGAGTTGTGGAACTGGGCAGTGTGTGAGTTGTGGATCTGGACAGGGTGTCACTTGCGGATCTGGACTGCGATTGAGTTGTTCTATACAGAGTGTAAGTTGTGGATCTGGACCCGAGATCAGTAGTGAGTCTGGACTGGGTGTGAGTTGTGGATCTGGAAAGGGTGTGAGTTGTCACTCTGGACAGGGTGTGAGTTGTGTATCTGGCTAGAGTGAGAGTTGTGGATCTGGACAGGGTGAGAGTTGTGGATCTGGACAGGGTGTGAGTTGTGGATGTGAACAGGGTGAGATTTGTGGACCTGTACAGGTTGTGAGTTGCGGATCTGGACAGTGTGTGAGTTGTGGATCTGTACAGGGTGTTAATTGTCAATCCAAACAGGGTGTGAATTGTGAATCTGCACAGCGTGTCT
Organism: Carcharodon carcharias; assembly: GCF_017639515.1. Lineage (NCBI taxonomy): Eukaryota > Metazoa > Chordata > Chondrichthyes > Lamniformes > Lamnidae > Carcharodon > Carcharodon carcharias. The sequence continues at coordinate 66,272,443 of NC_054481.1, read as the reverse complement.
GTTGCAGATCTGGACATGGTGTGAATTTTCAATCTGGCCAGAGTGTGAGTTGTCAATTTGGAGAGGGTGTGAGTTGTCAATCAGGACAGGGTGTGAGTTGTGGATCTAGACAGGTTGTGAGTTGTGGATCTGGACATGCTATGAGTTGCGGATCTGGACAGTGTGTTAATTGTGAATCTAAACAGGGTGTGTGTTGTGGATCTGGAAAGGGTGTCAGTTGTGCATCTGGACATGGTGTGAGTTTTCAATCTTGCCAGGGTGTGAGTTGTCAATTTGGAGAGGGTGTGAGTTGTCAGTCAGGACAGGGTGTGAGTTGTCGATCTGGACAGGGTGTGAGTTGTGGATCTGGACATGCTATGAGTTACGGATCTGGACAGTGTGTTAATTGTCAATCTAAACAGGGTGTCAGTTTTGGATATGGAAAGGGTGTCAGTTGCAGATCTGGACAGGGTGTGAGTTGTCAATCTTGCCAGGGCATGAGTTATCATCTTGGAGAGGATTTGAGTTGTCAATCTGGACTGGGTGTGAATTGTATATTTGGGCAAGGATTGAGTTGTCAATCTGGAGCTGGTGTGAGTTTTGGATCATGACAGGGTGTGAGCTGTGGATCTGGACAGGGTGTGAATTGTGGATCTGTATATGGTATGAGTTGCAGATCCGGACAGTGTGTGAGCTGTGGATCTGGACAAGGTGTTAATTATCAATCTAAACAGGGTTTGAGTTGTGGATCTGAACAGGTTGTCATTTGCGGATCTGGACAGTGTGTGAGTTGTATAGCTGGGCAGAGTTTGAGTTGTTAATCTGGAGCTGGTGTGAGTTGTGGATCTGAACAGGGTCTGAGTTTTCCAGCTGGCCAGGGTGCGAGTTGTCAATTTGGACAGTATGTGAGTTTTTGATCTGCACATGGTATGAGTTGCGGATCTGGGCAGTGTGTGAGTTGTGGATCTGGACAGGGTGTGAGTTTTCCATCTGGATAGGGTGTGTGTTGTCAATTTGGAGAGGGTATGAGTTGTGGATCTGGACGGGGTGTGAGTTGTGGATCTGGACATGGTATCAGTTGCTGATCTGGACAGTGTGTGAGTTGTGGATCTGGACAGCATGATAATTGTCAATCTAAACAGGGTGGGAGTTGCAGATCTCGACAGGGTGTCATTTGCTGATCTGGACAGGGTGCCTTTTGCGGATATGGACAGGGTGTGAGTTGTCAATCTGGACAGGGTGTGAGTTGTGGATCTGGACAGAGATTGAGTCATGGATCTGGTCAGCATATGAGTTGCAGATCTGGACAATTTGTGAGTTGGGGATCTGGACAGGGTGTTAGTTGTCACTCTGGACCGGGTGTGAGTTGTGTATCTGGATAGAGTGTGAGTTGTGTATCTGGCTAGAGTGTCAGTTGTGGATCTGGACAGGGTGAGAGTTGTGGATCTGTACAGGGTGTGTGTTGTGGATGTGAACAGGGTGAGATTTGTGGACCTGCACAGGTTGTGAGTTGCAGATCCGGACAGTGTGTGAATTGTGAATCTGCACAGGGTGTCTGTTGCGGATCTGGACATGGTGTGAATTTTCAATCTGGCCAGAGTGTGAGTTGTCAATTTGGAGAGGGTGTGAGTTGTCAATCAGGACAGGGTGTGAGTTGTGGATCTGGACAGGTTGTGAGTTGTGGATCTGGACATGCTATGAGTTGCGGATCTGGACAGTGTGTTAATTGTGAATCTAAACAGGGTGTGTGTTGTGGATCTGGAAAGGGTGTCAGTTGTGCATCTGGACATGGTGTGAGTTTTCAATCTTGCCAGGGTGTGAGTTGTCAATTTGGAGAGGGTGTGAGTTGTCAATCAGGACAGGGTGTGAGTTGTCGATCTGGACAGGGTGTGAGTTGTGGATCTGGACATGCTATGAGTTACGGATCTGGACAGTGTGTTAATTGTCAATCTAAACAGGGTGTCAGTTGCAGATCTGGACAGGGTGTGAGTTGTCAATCTTGCCAGGGCATGAGTTATCATCTTGGAGAGGATGTGAGTTGTCAATCTGGACTGGGTGTGAATTGTATATTTGGGCAAAGATTGAGTTGTCAATCTGGAGCTGGTGTGAGTTTTGGATCATGACAGGGTGTGAGCTGTGGATCTGGACAGGGTGTGAATTGTGGATCTGGATATGGTATGAGTTGCGGATCCGGACAGTGTGTGAGCTGTGGATCTGGACAAGGTGTTAATTATCAATCTAAACAGGGTTTGAGTTGTGGATCTGAACAGGTTGTCATTTGCGGATCTGGACAGTGTGTGAGTTGTATAGCTGGGCAGAGTTTGAGTTGTTAATCTGGAGCTGGTGTGAGTTGTGGATCTGAACAGGGTCTGAGTTTTCCAGCTGGCCAGGGTGCGAGTTGTCAATTTGGACAGTATGTGAGTTTTTGATCTGCACATGGTATGAGTTGCGGATCTGGGCAGTGTGTGAGTTGTGGATCTGGACAGGGTGTGAGTTTTCCATCTGGATAGGGTGTGAGTTGTCAATTTGGAGAGGGTATGAGTTGTGGATCTGGACGGGGTGTGAGTTGTGGATCAGGACATGGTATCAGTTGCTGATCTGGACAGTGTGTGAGTTGTGGATCTGGACAGCATGATAATTGTCAATCTAAACAGGGTGGGAGTTGCAGATCTCGACAGGGTGTCATTTGCTGATCTGGACAGGGTGCCTTTTGCGGATATGGACAGGGTGTGAGTTGTCAATCTGGACAGGGTGTGAGTTGTGGATCTGGACAGAGATTGAGTCATGGATCTGGTCAGCATATGAGTTGCAGATCTGGACAATTTGTGAGTTGGGGATCTGGACAGGGTGTTAGTTGTCACTCTGGACCGGGTGTGAGTTGTGTATCTGGATAGAGTGTGAGTTGTGTATCTGGCTAGAGTGTCAGTTGTGGATCTGGACAGGGTGAGAGTTGTGGATCTGTACAGGGTGTGTGTTGTGGATGTGAACAGGGTGAGATTTGTGGACCTGCACAGGTTGTGAGTTGCAGATCCGGACAGTGTGTGAATTGTGAATCTGCACAGGGTGTCTGTTGCGGATCTGGACATGGTGTGAATTTTCAATCTGGCCAGAGTGTGAGTTGTCAATTTGGAGAGGGTGTGAGTTGTCAATCAGGACAGGGTGTGAGTTGTGGATCTGGACAGGTTGTGAGTTGTGGATCTGGACATGCTATGAGTTGCGGATCTGGACAGTGTGTTAATTGTGAATCTAAACAGGGTGTGTGTTGTGGATCTGGAAAGGGTGTCAGTTGTGCATCTGGACATGGTGTGAGTTTTCAATCTTGCCAGGGTGTGAGTTGTCAATTTGGAGAGGGTGTGAGTTGTCAATCAGGACAGGGTGTGAGTTGTCGATCTGGACAGGGTGTGAGTTGTGGATCTGGACATGCTATGAGTTACGGATCTGGACAGTGTGTTAATTGTCAATCTAAACAGGGTGTCAGTTGCAGATCTGGACAGGGTGTGAGTTGTCAATCTTGCCAGGGCATGAGTTATCATCTTGGAGAGGATGTGAGTTGTCAATCTGGACTGGGTGTGAATTGTATATTTGGGCAAAGATTGAGTTGTCAATCTGGAGCTGGTGTGAGTTTTGGATCATGACAGGGTGTGAGCTGTGGATCTGGACAGGGTGTGAATTGTGGATCTGGATATGGTATGAGTTGCGGATCCGGACAGTGTGTGAGCTGTGGATCTGGACAAGGTGTTAATTATCAATCTAAACAGGGTTTGAGTTGTGGATCTGAACAGGTTGTCATTTGCGGATCTGGACAGTGTGTGAGTTGTATAGCTGGGCAGAGTTTGAGTTGTTAATCTGGAGCTGGTGTGAGTTGTGGATCTGAACAGGGTCTGAGTTTTCCAGCTGGCCAGGGTGCGAGTTGTCAATTTGGACAGTATGTGAGTTTTTGATCTGCACATGGTATGAGTTGCGGATCTGGGCAGTGTGTGAGTTGTGGATCTGGACAGGGTGTGAGTTTTCCATCTGGATAGGGTGTGAGTTGTCAATTTGGAGAGGGTATGAGTTGTGGATCTGGACGGGGTGTGAGTTGTGGATCAGGACATGGTATCAGTTGCTGATCTGGACAGTGTGTGAGTTGTGGATCTGGACAGCATGATAATTGTCAATCTAAACAGGGTGAGAGTTGTAGATCTCGACAGGGTGTCATTTGCGGATCTGGACAGGGTGGGAGTTGTAAATCTGGACAGGGTGTGATTTTCGGATCTGGACAGGGTGTGAGTTGTGGATCTGGACAGGGTATGAGTTGTGGATCTGGACAGTGTGTGAGTTGTGGATCTGAGCAGGGTGTTAATTGTCAATCTAAACAGGGTGTGAGTTGTGAATCTGGACAGGGTGTCTTTTGCGGATATGGACAGGGTGTGAGTTGTCAATCTGGACAGGGTGTGAGTTGTGGATCTGGACAGAGATTGAGTCATGGATCTGGACAGCATATGAGTTGCAGATCGGGACAATTTGTGAGTTGTGGATCTGGACAGGGTGTTAGTTGTCACTCTGGACCGGGTGTGAGTTGTGTGTCTGGATAGAGTGTGAGTTGTGTATCAGGCTAGAGTGTCAGTTGTGGATCTGGACAGGGTGAGAGTTGTGGATCTGGACAGGGTGTGTGTTGTGGATGTGAACAGGGTGAGATTTGTGCACCTGCGCAGGTTGTGAGTTGCAGATCTGGACAGTATGTGAGTTGTGGATCTGGACAGGGTGTTAATTGTCAATCGAAACACGGTGTAAGTTGTCACTCTGGACAGGGTGTCTGTTGTGGATCTGGACAGGGTTTGAGTTTTACATCTGGCCACGGTGTGAGTTGTCAATTTGGAGAGGGTGTGAGTTGTCAATCAGGACAGGGTGTGAGTTGTGGATCTGGACAGGGTGTGAGTTGTGGATCTGGACATGCTATGAGTTGCGTATCTGGACAGTGTGTTAATTGTCAATCTAAACAAGGTGTGAGTTGTGCATCTGGAAAGCGTGTCAGTTGCAGATCTGGACAGGGTGTGAGTTGCGGAACTCGACAAGGTGTGAGTTGTCATCTTGGAGAGGGTGTGAGTTGTCAACCTGGATAGGGTGTGAGTTGTGGATCTGGACAGGGTGTGAACTGTGGATCTGGACATGGTATGAGTCGCGGGTCTGGACAGGGTGTGAGTTGTGGATCTGGACAGGGTGTGAGTTGGGGAACTGGACACCGTGTGAATTGTGGATCTGCATATGGAATGAGTTGCGGGTCAGGACAGTGTGTGAGTTTTGGATCTGGAAAGAGTTTTAATTGACATTCTAAACAGGGTGTGAGTTGTGGATTTGGAGCGTGTGTCATTTGCAGATCTGGACAGTGTGTGAATTGTGGATCTGGACAGTGTGTTAGTTGTGGATCTGGACAGGGTTTGAGTCATGGATCTGGACAGCGCATGAGTTGCGGATCTGGACAGTGTGTGAGTTGTGGATCTGGACAGGGTGTGAGTTGTGGATCTCAAAATGCTATGAGGTGCGGATCTGGACAGTGTGTGAGTTGTGGATCTGTACAGGGTGTTAATTGTCAATCCAAACAGGGTGTGAATTGTGAATCTGCACAGGGTGTCTGTTGCGGATCTGGACATGGTGTGAATTTTCAATCTGGCCAGAGTGTGAGTTGTCAATTTGGAGAGGGTGTGAGTTGTCAATCAGGACAGGGTGTGAGTTGTGGACCTGGACAGGTTGTGAGTTGTGGATCTGGACATGCTATGAGTTGCGGATCTGGACAGTGTGTTAATTGTGAATCTAAACAGTGTGTGTGTTGTGGATCTGGAAAGGGTGTCAGTTGTGCATCTGGACATGGTGTGAGTTTTCAATCTTGCCAGGGTGTGAGTTGTCAATTTGGAGAGGGTGTGAGTTGTCAGTCAGGACAGGGTGTGAGTTGTCGATCTGGACAGGGTGTGAGTTGTGGATCTGGACATGCTATGAGTTACGGATCTGGACAGTGTGTTAATTGTCAATCTAAACAGGGTGTCAGTTTTGGATATGGAAAGGGTGTCAGTTGCAGATCTGGACAGGGTGTGAGTTGTCAATCTTGCCAGGGCATGTTTTATCATCTTGGAGAGGATGTGAGTTGTCAATCTGGACTGGGTGTGAATTGTATATTTGGGCAAGGATTGAGTTGTCAATCTGGAGCTGGTGTGAGTTTTGGATCATGACAGGGTGTGAGCTGTGGATCTGGACAGGGTGTGAATTGTGGATCTGGATATGGTATGAGTTGCGGATCCGGACAGTGTGTGAGCTGTGGATCTGGACAAGGTGTTAATTATCAATCTTAACAGGGTTTGAGTTGTGGATCTGAACAGGTTGTCATTTGCGGATCTGGACAGTGTGTGAGTTGTATAGCTGGGCAGAGTTTGAGTTGTTAATCTGGAGCTGGTGTGAGTTGTGGATCTGAACAGGGTCTGAGTTTTCCAGCTGGCCAGGGTGCGAGTTGTCAATTTGGACAGTATGTGAGTTTTTGATCTGCACATGGTATGAGTTGCAGATCTGGGCAGTGTGTGAGTTGTGGATCTGGACAGGGTGTGAGTTTTCCATCTGGATAGGGTGTGTGTTGTCAATTTGGAGAGGGTATGAGTTGTGGATCTGGACGGGGTGTGAGTTGTGGGTCAGGACATGGTATCAGTTGCTGATCTGGACAGTGTGTGAGTTGTGGATCTGGACAGCATGATAATTGTCAATCTAAACAGGGTGGGAGTTGCAGATCTCGACAGGGTGTCATTTGCGGATCTGGACAGGGTGGGAGTTGTAGATCTGGACAGGGTGTCATTTTCGGATCTGGACAGGGTGTGAGTTGTGGATCTGGACAGGGTATGAGTTGCGGATCTGGACAGTGTGTGAGTTGTGCATCTGAACAGGGTGTTAATTGTCAATCTAAACAGGGTGTGAGTTGTGGATCTGGACAGGGTGTCTTTTGCGGATATGGACAGGGTGTGAGTTGTCAAACTGGACAGGGTGTGAGTTGTGGATCTGGACAGAGATTGAGTCATGGATCTGGTCAGCATATGAGTTGCAGATCTGGACAATTTGTGAGTTGGGGATCTGGACAGGGTGTTAGTTGTCACTCTGGACAGGGTGTGAGTTGTGTATCTGGATAGAGTGTGAGTTGTGTATCTGGCTAGAGTGTCAGTTGTGGATCTGGACAGGGTGAGAGTTGTGGATCTGGACAGGGTGTGTGTTGTGGATGTGAACAGGGTGAGATTTGTGGACCTGCACAGGTTGTGAGTTGCAGATCCGGACAGTGTGTGAGTTGTGGATCTGGACAGGATGTTAATTGTCAATCTAAACACGGTGTGAGTTGTCACTCTGGACAGGGTGTCTGTTGTGGATCTGGACAGGGTTTGAGTTTTACATCTGGCCACGGTGTGAGTTGTCAATTTGGAGAGGGTGTGAGTTGTCAATCAGGACAGGGTGTGAGTTGTGGATCTGGACATGCTATGAGTTGCGTATCTGGACAGTGTGTTAATTGTCAATCTAAACAAGGTGTGAGTTGTGGATCTGGAAAGCGTGTCAGTTGCAGATCTGGACAGGGTGTGAGTTGCGGAACTCGACAAGGTGTGAGTTGTCATCTTGGAGAGGGTGTGAGTTGTCTATTTGGAGTGGGTGTGAGTTGTCAACCTGGATAGGGTGTGAGTTGTGGATCTGGACAGGGTGTGAATTGTGGATCTGGACATGATATGAGTCACGGGTCTGGACAGGGTGTGAGTTGTGGATCTGGACAGGGTGTGAGTTGGGGAACTGGACACCGTGTGAATTGTGGATCTGCATATGGAATGAGTTGCGGGTCAGGACAGTGTGTGAGTTTTGGATCTGGAAAGAGTTTTAATTGACATTCTAAACAGGGTGTGAGTTGTGGATATGTAGCGTGTGTCATTTGCAGATCTGGACAGTGTGTGAATTGTGGATCTGGACATTGTGTTAGTTGTGGATCTGGACAGGGTTTGAGTCATGGATCTGGACAGCGCATGAGTTGCGGATCTGGACAGTGTGTGAGTTGTGGATCTGGACAGGGTGTGAGTTGTGGATCTCAAAATGCTATGAGGTGCGGATCTGGACAGTGTGTGAGTTTTGGATCTGGACAAGGTGTTAATTGTCAATCTAAACAGGGTGTGAGTTGTGGCTCTGGACAGGGTGTGAGTAGCGGATCTCGACAAGGTGTGAGTTGTCAATCTTGCCAGGGTGTGAGTTGTCAATTTGGAGAGGGTGTGAGTTGTCAATCTGGACAGGGTGTGAGTTGTGGATCTGGACAGGGTGTGAGTTGTGGAGCTGGACATGGTATAAGTTGCGGGACTGGACAGTGTGTGAGTTGTGGATCTGGACAGGATGTTAACTGTCATTCTAAACAGGATGCGAGTTGTGGATATGGACAGTGTGTCATTTGCGGATCTGGACAGGGTGAAAGTTTTGAATCTGGACAGGGTGAGAGTTGTAGATCTGGTCAGGGTGTGAGTTGTGGATCTTGACAGGGTATGAGTTGCAGATCTGGACAGTGTGTGAGTTGTGGATCTGGACAGTGTGTTAGTTGTGGATTTGGACGGGATATGAGTTGCGGATCTGGACAGTGTGTGAGTTGTGGATATGGACAGTGTGTTAATTGTCAATCTATACAGGGTTTGAGTTGTGGATCTGGACAGCATGTCAGTTGTGGATCTGGACCTGATGTGAGTTGCCAAACTGGACTGGATGTGAATTGTATATCTGGACAGAGATTGAGTTGTCAATCTGGAGCTGGTGTGAGTTTTGGATCATGACAGGGTGTGAGTTGTGGATCTGGACAGGGTGTGAGTTGTGGATCTGCACATGGTATGAGATGCAGATCTTGACAGTGTGTGAGTTGTGGATCTGGATAGGCTTTGAGTTGTGGATCTGAATATGGTATGAGTTGCGTATCTGGACAGTGTGTGAGTTCTGGATCTGGACATGTTGTGAGTTGTCACTCTGGACAGGGTGTGAGTTGTGTTTCTGGGCAGAGTTTGAGTTGTGGATCTGGACAACGTGTCAGTTGTGGATCTGGACAGGGTGTGAGTTGTCAATCTGGACAGAGTGTGAGTTGTCAATCAGGGCAGGGTGTGAGTTGTGGATCTGGACATGCTATGAGTTGCAGATCTGGACAATGTGTGATGTGTGGATCTGGACAGGGTGTTTATTGTCAATCTAAACAGTGTGTGAGTTGTGGATCTGGACAGGGTGTGGGTTGCGGAACTCGTCAAGGTGTGAGTTGTCATTCTTGCCAGGGTGTGAGTTGTCTATTTGGAGTGGGTGTGAGTTGTCAATCTGGACAGGGTGTGAGTTGTGGATCTGGACAGGGTGTGAATTGTGGATCTGGACATGGTATGAGTCGCGGGTCTGGACAGGGTGTGAGTTGTGGATCTGGACAGGATGTTAACTGTCATTCTAAACAGGATGCGAGTTGTGGATATGGACAGTGTGTCATTTGCGGATCTGGACAGGGTGAAAGTTTTGCATCTGGACAGGGTGAGAGTTGTAGATCTGGTCAGGGTGTGAGTTGTGGATCTTGACAGAGTATGAGTTGCAGATCTGGACAGTGTGTGAGTTGTGGATCTGGACAGTGTGTTAGTTGTGGATCTGGACAGGGTTTGAGTCATGGATCTGGACAGCGCATGAGTTGCGGATCTGGACAGTGTGTGAGTTGTGGATCTGGACAGGGTGTGAGTTGTGGATCTCAAAATGCTATGAGTTGCGGATCTGGACAGTGTGTGAGTTTTGGATCTGGACAAGGTGTTAATTGTCAACCTAAACAGGGTGTGAGTTGTGGCTCTGGACAGGGTGTGAGTAGCGGATCTCGACAAGGTTTGAGTTGTCAATCTTGCCAGGGTGTGAGTTGCCAATTTGGAGAGGGTGTGAGTTGTCAATCTGGACAGGGTGTGAGTTGTGGATCTGGACAGGGTGTGAGTTGTGGAGCTGGACATGGTATAAGTTGCGGGACTGGACAGTGTGTGAGTTGTGGATCTGGACAGGGTGTTAACTGTCATTCTAAACAGGATACGAGTTGTGGATATGAACAGTGTGTCATTTGCGGATCTGGACAGGGTAAAAGTTTTGAATCTGGACAGGGTGAGAGTTGTAGATCTGGTCAGGGTGTGAGTTGTGGATCTTGACAGGGTATGAGTTGCAGAACTGGACAGTGTGTGAGTTGTGGATCTGGACAGGGTGTCATTTGTAGATCAGGACATGGTGTGTGTTTACAATCTGGCCAGGGTGTTAGTTTTCAATCTGGACAAGGTTTGAGTTGTGGATCTCGATATGGTATGAGTTGTGGATTGGGACAGTGTTTGAGTTCCGGATCTGGACAGGGTGTGAGTTGTCACTCTGGACAGGGGGGAAGTTGTACATCTGGACATGCTATCAGTTGTGGATCTGGACAGTGTGTGAGATGTGGATCTGGACAGGGTGCTAATTCTCAATCTAAACAGCGTTCGATTTATTGATCTGGACAGGGTGTTAATTGTCAATCTAAACAGGGTGTGAATTGCGGATCTGGACAGGGTGTCATTTGTGGATCTGGACACGGTGTGAGTTGTCACTCTGGCCAGCGTGTGAGTTGTCAATTTGGAGAGGGTGTGAGTTGTCAATCTGGACAGGGTGTTAGTTGTGGATTTGGACGGGATATGAGTTGTGGATCTGGACAGTGTGTGAGTTGTGGATATGGACAGTGTGTTAATTGTCAATCTATATAGGGTGTGAGTTGTGGATCTGGACAGCATGTCAGTTGTGGATCTGGACCTGATGTGAGTTGCCAAACTGGACTGGATGTGAATTGTATATCTGGACAGAGATTGAGTTGTGGATCTGGACAACGTGTCAGTTGTGGATCTGGACAGGGTTTGAGTTGTCAATCTGGACAGAGTGTGAGTTGTCAATCAGGGCAGGGTGTGAGTTGTGGATCTGGACATGCTATGAGTTGCAGATCTGGACAATGTGTGATGTGTGGATCTGGACAGGGTGTTTATTGTCAATCTAAACAAGGTGTGAGTTGTGGATCTGGACAGGGTGTGGGTTGCGGAACTCGACAAGGTGTGAGTTGTCATTCTTGCCAGGGTGCGAGTTGTCTATTTGGAGTGTGTGTGAGTTGTCAATCTGGATAGGGTGTGAGTTGTGGATCTGGACAGGGTGTGAATTGTGGATCTGGACATGGTATGAGTCGCGGGTCTGGACAGGGTGTGAGTTGTGGATCTGGACAGGGTGTGAGTTGGGGAACTGGACACCGTGTGAATTGTGGATCTGCATATGGAATGAGTTGCGGGTCAGGACAGTGTGTGAGTTTTGGATCTGGAAAGAGTTTTAATTGACATTCTAAACAGGGTGTGAGTTGTGGATATGGACAGTGTGTCATTTGCAGATCTGGACAGTGTGTGAACTGTGGATCTGGACAGTGTGTTAGTTGTGGATCTGGACAGGGTATTGAGTCATGGATCTGGACAGCGTATGAGTTGCGGATCTGGACAGTGTGTGAGTTGTGGATCTAGACAGGGTGTTAGTTGTCAATCTGAACATGGTGTGAGTTGTGGATCTGTACAGGGTGTCAGTTGCAGATCTGGACAGGGTGTGAGTTGTTGTTCTGGACAGGTTGTGAGTTGGCAATCTGGACTGTGTGTGAGTGGTATATCAGGACAATGTATGAGATGTGGATTTGGACAGGGTGGGAGTTGTGGAACTGGGCAGGGTGTGAGTTGTGGATCTGGACAGGGTATCATTTGCGGATTGAGTTGTTCTATACAGAGTGTAAGTTGTGGATCTGGATCTGGGATCAGTAGTGAGTCTGGACTGGGTGTGAGTTGTGGATCTGGAAAGGGTGTGAGTTGTCACAATGGACAGGGTGTGAGTTGTGTATCTGGATAGAGTGTGAGTTGTGTATCTGGCTAGAGTGAGAGTTGTGGATCTGGACAGGGTGAGAGTTGTGGATCTGGACAGGGTGTGAGTTGTGGATGTGAACAGGGTGAGATTTGTGGACCTGTACAGGTTGTGAGTTGCAGATCTGGACAGTGTGTGAGTTGTGGATCTGTACAGGGAGTTAATTGTTAATCTAAACAGGGTGTGAATTGCGAATCTGCACAGGGTGTCTGTTGCGGATCTGGACATGGTGTGAATTTTCAATCTGGCCAGAGTGTAAGTTGTCAATTTGGAGAGGGTGTGAGTTGTCAACCAGGACAGGGTGTGAGTTGTCGATCTGGACAGGTTGTGAGTTGTGGATCTGGACATGCTATGAGTTACGGATCTGGACAGTGTGTTAATTGTCAATCTAAACAGGGTGTCAGTTTTGGATATGGAAAGGGTGTCAGTTGCAGATCTGGACAGGGTGAAAGTTGTCAATCTTGCAAGGTCATGAGTTATCATCTTGGAGAGGTTGTGAGTTGTCAATCTGGACTGGGTGTGAATTGTATATTTGGGCAAGGATTGAGTTGTCAATATGGAGCTGGTGTGAGTTTTGGATCATGACAGGATGTGAGCTGTGGATCTGGACAGGGTGTGAATTGTGGATCTGGATATGGTATGAGTTGCGGATCCGGACAGTGTGTGAGCTGTGGATCTGGACAAGGTGTTAATTATCAATCTAAACAGGGTGTGAGTTGTGGATCTGAACAGGTTGTCATTTACGGATCTGGACAGAATGTGAGTTGTCAATCTGGACAGTGTGTGAGTTGTATAGCTGGACAGAGTTTGAGTTGTTAATCTGGAGCTCGTGTGAGTTATGGATCTGGACTGGGTCTGAGTTTTCCATCTGGCCAGGTTGTGAGTTGTCACTTTGGACAGGATGTGAGTTTTTGATCTGCACATGGTATGAGTTGCAGATCTGGGCAGTGTGTGAGTTGTGGATCCGGACAGGGTGTGAGTTTTCCATCTGGCCAGGGTGTGAGTTGTCAATTTGGAGAGGGTGTGAGTTGTCAATCTGGACAGGGTGTGAGTTGTGGATCTGGACGGGGCGTGAGTTGTGGATCTGGACCTGGTATCAGTTGCTGATCTGGACAGTGTGTGAGTTGTGGATCTGGACAGCGTGATAATTTTTAATCTAAACAGGGTTTGAGTTGTAGATCTGGACAGGGTGTCATTTGCGGATCTGGACAGGGTGTGAGTTGTAGATCTGGACAGGGTGTCTTTTGCGGATATGGACAGGTGTGAGTTGTGAATCTGGACAGGGTGTGAGTTGTAGATCTGGACAGAGATTGAGTCATGGATCTGGTCAGCATATGAGTTGCAAATCTGGACAATTTGTGAGTTGTGGATCTGGACAGGGTGTTAGTTGTCACTCTGGACAGGGTGTGAGTTGTGTATCTGGATAGAGTGTGAGTTGTGTATCTGGCTAGAGTGTCAGTTGTGGATCTGGACAGGGTGAGAGTTGTGGATCTGGACAGGGTGTGTGTTGTGGATGTGAACAGGGTGAGATTTGTGGACCTGTACAGGTTGTGAGTTGCAGATCTGGACAGTGTGTGAGTTGTGGATCTGGACAGGGTGTTAATTGTCAATCTAAACACGGTGTGAGTTGTCACTCTGGACAGGGTGTCTGTTGCAGATCTGGACAGGGTTTGAGTTTTACATCTGGCCACGGCGTGAGTTGTCAATTTGGAGAGGGTGTGAGTTGTCAATCAGGACAGGGTGTGAGTTGTGGATCTGGACAGGGTGTGAATTGTGGATCTAGACATGCTATGAGTTGCGTATCTGGACTGTGTGTTAATTGTCAATCTAAACAGGGTGTGAGTTGTGGATCTGGAAAGCGTGTCAGTTGCAGATCTGGACAGGGTGTGAGTTGTCAATCCTGTCAGGGTGTGAGTTGTCATCTTGGAGAGGGTGTGAGTTGTCAATCTGGACAGTGCGTGAGTTGTGGATCTGGACAGGGTGTCAGTTGTGGATCTGGACATGCTATGAGTTGCGGATCTGGACAGTGGGTTAATTGTCAATCTAAACAGGGTGTGAGTTGTGGATCTGGAAAGGGTGTCAGTTGCAGATCTGGACAGGGTGTGAGTTGTCAATCTTGCCAGGGTGTGAGTTGTCATCTTGGAGAGGGTGTGAGTTGTCAATCTGGACTGGGTGTGACTTGTATATTTGGGTAGGGATTGAGTTGTCAATCTGGAGCTGTTGTGAGTTTTGGATCATGACAGGGTGTGAGTTGTGGATCTGGACAGGGTGTGAATTGTGGATCTGGACAGGGTGTTAATTATCAATCTCAACAGGGTGTGAGTTGTGGATCTGAACAGGTTGTCATTTGCGGATCTGGACAGGATGTGAGTTGTCAATCTGGACAGTGTGTGAGTTGTATAGCTGGACAGAGTTTGAGTTGTCAATCTGGAACTGGTGTGAGTTGTGGATCTGGACATGGTCTGAGTTCTGGATCTGGACAGGGTGTGAGTTGGGGATTTGGACAGGGTGTGAGTTGGGGATTTCGACAGGTTGTGTCTTTCGGGTCTGGACAGGGTGTCTGTTGCAGATCTGGATAGGGTGTGTGGTGTGGTTCTGGACAGAGTGTAAGTTGTGGATCCTGACATAGGGAGAGCAGTGAGACTGAACAGGGTTTGAGTTGTGAATTTGGACAGGCTGTCACTTCTGGATCTGGACAGAGCTTAGGTTGTGGATCTGGACAGGGTGTGAGTTGTTAGCCTGGACAGGGTGTGTGTTGTCAATCTAGACAAGGTGTGGAGTGGATCTGGACAGGGTGTTTTTCTGAACCTGGACATGGGGAGTGTAGTGGGTCTGTGCAGCATGTGAGATGTGGATCTGGACATAGGGAGAGTTTTGGATCTGTACAGGGTGTGAGTTGTGGATCTGGACAGGGTATGAGTTGTGGATCTGGACAGGGTATGAGTTTGGAACTGGACAGGGTTCGAGTTGGGGATCTGGACAGTGTGTGAGTTGTGGATCTGGATACAGTGTGAGTTGTCGATCTGGACAGGGTTTGGGGTGATTCTGGACATGGGGAGAGTAGTGAGTCTGGACAGGGTGTGAGTTGTGGATCTGGACAGTGTGTGAGTTGTGGATCTGGATACAGTGTGAGTTGTCGATCTGGACAGGGTTTGGGGTGATTCTGGACATGGGGAGAGTAGTGAGTCTGGACAGGGTGTGAGTTGTGGATCTGGACTGTGTGTGAGTTGTGGATCTGGACTGGGTGAGAGTTCCAGACCTGGGCAGTGTGTGAATTGTCAGTCTGAACATGGGGAGAATTGTGGATTTGGATGGGGCATGAGTTTTGAATCTGGGCAGGGTTTGAACTGTGGATGCATTTTGGGGCATCATATTAACTTGGAGCTCGGGACAGTTGGGGGAGGGGTGTGAGGAGGGATGGGGTTGGTGGTAGGTGTTGGGGTTGGGATGGGGAATCGGAGAACAGATATTGTGGAGCATGTGGAAATGTCTGATTTCAATGGGGATGTCTCATTATCGTTTCACTGCTGGTGACTGTGTTTGAGCAACTGTGGTGCAGACCCACATGACATGTAATGGATGAGGTGATGTTGAGTTTTGTCTATTGTCTTTCATTAAGCTGAAGCAGAATAATGGAAGAAAGGAGGACAAAGGCTGTGCCCAGTTTCAACAAAGCACCTCCAGACATACTGCTGGGTGCACTAAAGATGATTTCGAAGGTCATGTTTCCCAGCAATGGAGAAACAACTTGCTGCCAGAACAGAGAAGGCACAGTTGGAGGTGACCCAGGAAGCATCAAAAGCATTATTGTGAAGATCCAGTGCAGGAAGTGTTTTTATGACTTAGTCCTAACCAGGTTTCGAAAGTTGAGAACAGTTGCATTTCACCTGTACCCTGCAGTGCATCCCCTCTCACTCGGTGCTGTCAAGCTGCTCTGTCACGTTATTCCTTGCACCCAGTTAAGTTTCAGCAGCACCCATCATTCTATTTCAAAGCACACCCTCTCCTCCCCCTTTCTCCATCCACCACTGCCATCCATCACAATCCATTTCTAATCTGATATCATCTTAATCAGCTCCCCAATTCTCAGCACATATCCTCAAATGGCCCTCAGATGCATGCCAATACAACTCGTGACCCATCTGCCTGAATGCCATCCTCACCAAATGTACTGTATCCAGCAGATGTACACATGCCTCAGAGCCACTCATAAGTCTATTAACTGCTTTGCAGGAGAAGAAAGCACAAAATACAAGGGACAGGGTGTGGTCTGGAGGCAGATCTCCACACATCGTGGAGATTACCATTGTGGAACAAGAGGCTTTGAAGATTAGTGGCATATTAGCCTCTCTGAGCATCGGAGGTGGTTAAACTGGTAGTTCATTGCTGCAAATCAATAGAATTAATCTCCCCTACAAGGCTAAGTTATCTTGACTTAAATTCAACATCTAATGAAATATGATCATCTGATTTATTTCAACATTAGTACATTCCCATAACTAAATCTCCTCCAGGCTAATCAAATGAAGGACAAGAGATCCTGCCTGGAAATGTTTAGGATTCCTCAGAGGAGCTCATTCCTGCTGAAGCTGCACCATCACAAGATAAATTTGTGCCAGGCACCAGTGCAGATATGAGCATTTCAGTGGGTCCTCTTAGAGAGTTTGATAGATTGTCACCTTGTGAATCACAGTTGTGAAGCAAAAATGAGCGGAGAACAGTGACGAGGACTAATGTGGGAAAGTACAATCCTCTCCAAGCTCGGCTGGACAAAGATGCTGAACTGCTCCATGTGGATCTCCCACGGAGAGACAAGAGGGAAGTGCTGCTGGCCTATCAGAGAGATGATAGGGAGATAGGGGAGATGAAAGTATAAAGTCATCACAAAGCATTTCAGTGTCTGAACCAGTGCTCAGCTCCCTCAACCAGCGCCCGCGATGCTGCATCCGCTCTCACTGGTCCAGTCTACTCTGGCACGGGTACGAGTGAAGTAGTCTTTAGCGGTGTCCTCATGGGCTCCAATACCCAGAGGTCATCAGCCTTGACAACCTGAAAGGTCAGAGAAAGCATCAGAGCAGCCTTCCTGCAAATGTTTTCCCTTCAAGTATTTATCCAATTCCCTTTCGAAAGTTGCTAATGAATCTGCTTCCACCAACCTTTCAGACAGTGCATTCCAGATCACAACCACCTGCTGCTAAAAAAAATACTCTTCTTCTGCTATCTCTGATTTGTTTGACAATCACATTTTTTGCCCTTTGGTTACTGATCTCCTGTCACTGCAAATAATTTCTCCTTATTTATTCTATCAAAACAATTCAAGATTTTGAATACATCCATCAATTCTCCTCTTAACCTTCTCTGCTCTAAGTCTGACTCATTAATATATCAAAAAGAATACTAGTCCTAATACTGGCCCCAGGGGTGATCACTGTACACCTCCCTCCTATCTGAAAAATACCCATTCACCACTGCTTTCTGTCCTTTAGCCAATTTCATGTCCACCACTGCCACTGTCCCTCGAATCCCATAGGCTTTAATTTTGCTAATAGGTCTAATATGTTGTCCTTTGTCAAATGCCTGTCCATAAACACAATATCAATAGAACTATCCTCAACTATTTCCATTATTTCATCAAAGAACTGGACCAAGTTAGTCAAACATGATTTGTTTCTAACAAATTTGTGCTGACTTTCCTTTACTCAATTAAACTTTCTCACAATTAATTTTGTCCATTCTATTCCTTACTTGTATGGATGTAGCTAAGAACCTGTGAACTCCTTATGTTGCTGACCACTGCCCCCACTCCCACCCTCTCCAACACTGCTGTTTTGAGGGCAAGGGGGGAAGCAACATGAAAATCCTAGTCATTGTGGCCCATGCCTTCCCAAAAAGTCATGCCCACTCTATTTCCATCCCTTCATCTCAGCAGCAGTAACCTAACCTAATCTCCATATCTAGTTTGGAATCCAAGACGAAACAGAAAGTTAGCAGCATAGGTTACATCAGAAGGCACAAATTATACATTGGCATTAACTCACCAATGGATTGAGATTCCAGTTCCTCATGCTTTAGCAATGAAAAGGCAACAATTACAGATTTCCAAAGAAAATCTGCAGACAGGCTCAGAGAAAGCAAAGTACTAATGCCCCCTTGCATGAAAATGTACGTTTTTTTTATCCAATCCCCACAAGTTGTTGTTGCAGTGGTTGTATTCCTGTGTGAGGAAGTGGGCAGTTAATCTGCATCCAGTCATCTGTCATTGTTACCCAGTAACCAGCTTTTACCCTGTAAAAGCTAAGTGAGAGCCAAGTAAGAGCCATGTGATGTAACTTTCACTCCATCAAGACATTTCTCCGTCTGCTCCTCACTTCTCCTGACTATTTGGCTGAGATAACATTTAGAATTTTTTTTTACAGTAGTGAGGTCCAGGTGCTTTTTGGAGAAAACTGATATTTTATGTTCAAGTGATGGTCCTTTTAAGAATTATGTTTCTCTTGGAGATGATTTCTAGTAAAGCACTTTACATCCAGTAGCTGATCATGTGAACAAGTTGCCTGGGAGATAAATAAAATGAAAAGATTCAACAAGAAGTTAAATACAGGGGTAAGTAGATTGTCTGTGGTGCTTCAAGCAGGTTTTTTTTTACTTTAGAACAATCTGCCCACAGAACAGAAAATATTTCTTTACAGTAGAATTTATTTTAAATTCTGTGTGCTGGCTAAAATAGTTTAAAACTCCTGTTAACTGAAAGACATCTTGGATAGCTAAGCTGAGAAGAGGGAGAGAGAGAGAAAGAGAGGTTTAGATCCAAAACTCCAAAGTTAAAGGATATTAGAGCCAGGAGAGTTCTGACCCAAGGGGCTACACTTAAGGCTTTGGCAACACCTATGTTGAACCTGGAGTCTACAAAAGTCAGGGAGGAGATTTGAAGGGAAAACCTTAATGGAAGTAAGTGGAAGACCCAAGAAATCAGCCATATGCAGACAAGTGGTTAATTTTCCCGTTTCTGATAAGTATTTGACTTGAGGGTCTAAGTCAAATGGGTGTAGATGGAAAGTCGAGTTAAGAAGTTTGGTTTAAAGTACAACAGTGTTCATTATACTTTTAATATTTTAAGATAGTTATTGGTATTCATATTCTTTGATTTTGTGTATTAAAATTATTTTGATTTAAACCATGAACCATGTGGCTTCAGTCTATTTGTAAATACCTGGATTTTCAGATTCCAAAAAAAAACATTACTGATCTTGTTCAGGGTTATAGCACAGTACCTGGAAATGGTTTCTTACAGAATATTCCATTCTTTATCACAGCTTGTAAGATAAAGAGAACATTGTGTAGTTGATGTAAAAGTGAAATAGGATAAAGCCTTTTTTTAAGAATCTTATCTTCAGGCATAAACAATAGTTACTTCAAGACAATAACTGAATTTGTGCTGTGAGTGGCTGCATTCTTAACCTATTGGCTCCAGACTAGTTGTGCTTTACTGTATGGCAGTAGTTTAATGACACAGATTGTTTCCTGTTCCTATATTTTGAATGTATTTTTGTATTTTATTAACAACAAGAAGCATACACTTTAGGGTGAGGCAGTAGCAGGAGATTTTTGCCAACATTTACTGCACCAACTGGTATTTCAGGAGAGGAAAATCAATGCATGCAAATATCTTCTTGCTGGAGACAGGATGCATTTGGCCTGCAATGACCAGTCAATAGAAGCACACAAAACATGTGTTATAAACAGGACATCAGATGAGGGGATGAATGCACAAGCCTATAGGCCCATGCCCTTAGGCCCTGTCTAGATGTGGAACACTGTGATCTCCTAGGCACTGCAGCAACTAAAGAGAGAATACCCCTGTGGCTTAATTGCATATGTCCCATGGTTCTCTGTACTTCCCATGGCAGGAGCGACAGCTTCTGACACCAAACCCTCCTGCTCCCAGTCTGCAGTGCCACAATAATCTGAATGTACTTTTTTCTTCCCTGCCCCTGGTGCTCTACATGTTGCCAACCCTCCAGGATTGTCCTGAAGTCCCCAGGAATTGAAAATTAATCTTCAGGGCATTGCTGTGAGCAACCCAGGAGAAAAACTGTTGGCACATTCAACAAAATTATGTTTTATCATATTTTGAACACTTTCAGTTATTATTTATCAATGCATTGGAGATGGGAATAAAGACTGTTTCATGAATAGTCAGGATTAATCCAATTATGAATGCAGAGTTTGCTCCCTTTCTAATTGGTGTGGAAGGTGATGTGCCTGGAGGATATACCAGTGGCAGGAGTGTGGGGGCAGGGCACTTTGTGGTGAGAAACTTCCAGGAATATACCCAAACAGGATTGACAACTCTACAAATAAGTAACTTCTATTCTGGAGAGAAATCAAGAGTAACTATTTGATGTTTTATTAATGAAATATAAGTATGCTGATGGTAACAGGATAAACTAAGAGTTTAGATATTTAGATCAAACTCTATGACAGGAATTCATGGAGAGCGGCAAACACCCAATTTTAAATGTGCAGGGTAGTGCCTCTAGGGCTCATTTTTCATATTTGGCTATAGATATTTCAGTGGCGAGGGGCACTTATGTGGGAGTGCATGCGGGCCCTGAATGTTTTTGGTGCCCAGGAGTTCTTAATCTGGACTTCAATAACGGAGTAGCTAGAAGGTACAAGACAAAATGGTCACAAACTTGGAAAGTGATCCCAACCACTCTTCTGTAACTTCAGCAGAGTCTTGAGATTGAAATACAACCATAAACTCACAGCTAGTTTAGCACTATATATTTTTCTCACTGATTTTCTCCCCTCTTCTTCTACTGAATACTGCTTCCTTGGATACTCAGGCACAGTCCAGCACTAAACTAAGCTCCTAATAGTCATGAGTGAGACCCAGCTGTGTCAACAAATTCTTCCAACACATTGGGGGGCGGAGACGAGTAAGGGAGTGGTCTAAAATTCAAGTCCATCCCTTTCCTTATTCAATATTTTTTTTGAAAATATATTTTTTTCATAAAATATCTGAAAGAACATTACAAAACATTTCTAAATGGCCATCACAAAAAGTGCAATCAGATTCAACTTTTACACATGGATCTCGAGGTACTTCAATCCAATCAATGAATATTAGTCATTCCAACATGGTCATTACAGACAGTCAGGCAGTGCAATGGGATTGGAGTTATTGCCATACATCATGTTGCCCTCTGAGGTGCTTCAATACAGTTATAATATATTTAGTATTCGCTACATACATTTATTGTGAGTCATACAAACCGAGGGGTCTATACCTTTCCCAGCCCCTCGGTGCACCATAGCAGAAAGGTCTTAGACATCGACCTTTCCCCATTGCGCCTTTGCGGTGGCTGCCCCAAGCTTTAGTGCGTCCCTCAGACGTTGGAATGTGCCAGTCTGCAACACTCGGTCGGAGACAAGTCTTTGCACTGGAAGGTCAACAAGTTTCAGGCAGACCAAAGAGCAACTTTCACCAAGTTGATGATCCTCCAGCTGCAGTTGATGTTTGTCTTGGTGTGTGTCCGTGAGAAAGCCCATAGAGCACAGAGTCCTGTGTCACAGAACTGCTCGGGATGAACCTCAACAAAAACCACTGCATCTCTTTCAAGACCTTCTTAGCAAAGGCACAATCCACAAGAAGGTGAACAATGGTCTCTTCCCCACCACAGCCACCTCGAGGGCAACATGCAGAGGGGGTGAGACTCCTGGCGTGTAGGAAGGATCGGACGGGGAGGGCATTTCTCACCACCAGCCAAACTACATCCTGGTGCTTATTGGAAAGTTCTGGCGATGACACATTCTGCCAAATGACTTTGACAGTCTACTTGGGGAACCATCCGACAGGTTCCACCATCACCTTTTCCTGCAGGGCCTCCAGGACGTTATGTGCCAACCTCTGCCTGATGGACTTGTGGATAAATTTTTCCACGAGGAACAACTACTTGAAGTGTTCCACGGCAGGGTGGCCAGACCCATCCTTCACAACACCGGAGACAGGTAGAACCTCAGCATATAGTGACACTTGGTGTTTGCGTACCGAGGGTCTACACACAGCTTGATGCAGCTGCACACAAAGATGGCCATCAGGATGAGGGCAAAATTGGGCACATTTTTTTCCCCCTTTATCTAGAGGCTTGTACAACATGTCCCTGTGAACACGATCCATTTTTGACCTCCAGATAAAGCGAAAGATGGCTCGGGTGATCGCCATCGCGCAGGAGTCTGGAATGGGCCAGATCTGCGTCACGTACGGCAACACCGAGAGTGCCTCACACCTGATGACCAGGTTCTTACCCGCAATGGAGAGGGAGTATCGCTCCCACATGCCCAGCTTTCTTTCCACCATAGCCACTCACTCCTTCCAGTTTCTAACGCATGCCCCGGTCCCTCCGAACCATATCCCCAGCACCTTCAGGCCGTCTGACCTGAAGGTGAACGAGACAAAGGATCGGTCAGTCCAGTTCCCAAAGAACATGGTCTCACTCTTGCCATGATTTACCTTGGCTCCTGAGGCCAGTTCGAACTGGTCGCAGATGTTGATCAGTCTGCGCACCGACAGCGGATCTGAGCAGAAGACGGCGACATTGTCCATGTACAGGGAGGCTTTGACCTGAGTGCCTCCACTGCCTGGGATCGTCACTCCTCGTACGCCCGGATCTTTCCTGATGGACTCAGCAAAGGGTTCTATGCAACACACAAACAACATTCACATAAACCAGCAGGGATATTCTATATAGCTGGTAATTTATTTTGCAAGTATCTTTTCATCCCTTGGATGCATTACATGTTTTATTGTTGTGTTCTAAACATGAAAGAGGACAATGACACAGAAGGTAAAAGAGATGACTGGTGGTAGGTAAATAGTAATAGAGTGTTGGAGCTATGTGATTCTCTACATCAATATATTCTCAGATGAAAGTACCATAAAATCTGGTACCAAATGGCTTTGTCATGCAAAGATTTAGATCCTAAAAGCCTGTGATTAGAGCTTAAGTTTTGCTATGAAATTTTACAATAGTGACAGAGTCACACGTTTCTTTTTCATACTGGGAAAGGCATTTTTACAGTAGTCTTTGGTCCAGTTACAAAACCAAATTTCAATGACCGTGGCAAAATATACTTTAAAAATCAAAAAAAAAATAAGAGAGTGTATTTCAACATGTACTTTTGATTCAGGGGGCCTGATTTTATGCAAGTAGATGGATTTTAAATGAGTTAAAATCTCACCCAGTTTACCAAGGCAAAGCACAACTCCAAATTCGGTAAGATAGTATTTACAGTTTGGCCCAAAGTCATTGGTTAACGGTGAGTTCTTTGAACAGAGCAACACATTCACAATGCGTTAAATTCTTTAGGAATAACATGTTTTCTCTCTCAGCATCAGACTTACTTCCTGTTACGCTTCGGGCACCACATATGAAGTGCTGGATGATAAAAGGCAAGGTCCATCTCATTCAGCATCCACCATCTTGGTATTCAGATAATACAATGATAATGGAGTTGCTGAATAATCATGGCAATCAATCTCCATCACTTAGTCTACAGAAATCCAAACATAAAGAATCCCACAGCAGTGCAGAACTTTGGGAATCATAGATCCGAAGTCATCTGTTCCTCCCAGGCATGCTATACTTGCCATATGCCATGTTTCAAATTACATATAATGTATCCCAAAATATTATTTTCTTGGACATGTCTTTTGAATTTGCATTTGAATTAATCTATATGAACTGCTCATCCTTAGAATCTATAATGGAAATCTTTAACAAGGCAGTTACAAGGCAGTAATGTGACCTCGCATTTCAGCGAAGCTCAGTTTATAATTTAATATTGTTCTCTGGTATTAATAATATGTATAGTTTTAAATGCAGGGTTAGTATAATCTTGGCCCATTTATATGTGGGCAGTGACATATGATAGAGAAACTTCAGTCAGTACTCCATTTGTTAGGAAATTAGCAAAAGAAGATAAATGTTGCCTAATTACTGTACTAAATGTATATACATGATTACTGGGACAGATATTTCTCTTCTGTACTTGGGTATTAGCTAATTACCAAGTCCATGTAATGGGGCTCAGCTGATTTTTGATCCATTTAGACTTAAATTGTTCATTGGTTGATGCTAGCCAGGGACAGAATTTAACTTCCAGATCCTTTCAAAACGGGGGAGTGAGTCAGGAGCCCAGAGATCATTACAAGACTTTGTCTCCGGATGCGTTGTCCGATAGAGGCAAAGGCAGTAAAGGTCTCAGTAAAGGTGGTGCTATACGGCACTGGGAAGTCCTCCGAGATAATATCCAGGGAATCAGTAAACCTGCCATTTACCGCCTCGCTTGTCGGGGAGGTGGTAAACACACCTTCAGCCTCATTCACCAGGAAACTCACGGGGTTCTCAAGGCCTTCTTGGAAAATATCATTTGGGACCCGACCACCTACACGGAACACACTAAATGCAAGGCTGTTACTGCCAGGGATGTGGTCTATGTCCTAAAATGTCAATGGCGAACTCTGTATGGGTTCGGTGCTTGAAGACTATTAACAAAAACATCTCAGAAGACAGTGAGATCTTTATAGTAGCTTTTTAACTTAGCCATAGCTAAACAGTCTAGTGCCAGGTTTCTTAACCAATCAGAGGAGATGGATATGATCAGGTGACTTTTGCAGCCCCAAATATTTAAAGGAATCTGGACATAGGTCAGAATGGATCCATTCTGTAATTGTCAGGACGCAGATAGGAGTATTACTAATGCAGTCTCCATGTAAGAATGCTGCCCCCTCACCTGCCACCTCTGCAAGTTCTACGAAGCGTCTCTGAAGGTAATACTACAGAGACAAATTATACCAGTTGGGTGGAAGGAAGAGATCTGCTGAAAGCAAGCAGTCATGGCTGGAAGTTGCAGAGGAGGTAAGCCGCAGGAGCGTGTTTGCACGATTATTGATACAGTGGCAAAAAAGGTTCCTTCCTTCCTTCTCTCCTCAGACCAATGCACCTTGCATTCATCCCTCTCTCTCAAAGAACCTCACCTTATTGCCCACAATTTCAGAGGAAAAGAACGTAGAACACCAGGAAAAGGCAGAGAACCAGGGGTGACCCTCTAGTCACTGCCCCCCTGACTGCTGCTGCACAGTATGCTGTGCAAGACACAACAGACCACCACCATTCGGGACACGCTTACTGGTATATACTGAAGGGCACCCCCACAGCTGTGTGGACACCTGACTGCATCTTCAGTTTTTCATGCATCGGTTCTAGGGCTCCTCACAGATGTCCTTACAACTATCCTGTGTCTCCAAGGAGTCATCTGCTGATTCTCCTTGGCGGCGGAAATATCTGTGGGAGACTTGACTGGTGTAAAATGAGGGCATCATGGTAGCTTCCTGGATATCGTGTACAGACCAATCAGGTGAGGAGGGGTTGAATGGCTCTCCTCTTTTCCCTCTCCTCATTTGACCACAACAGGTTTTTTCAGAAAAGGACATACTTGCCAATTCAATGTTCTGTTCTTTATGCACTGTGATCAAAAAAGAATTGGACTGATTTTCATGAGTTTAACAAATTATGAGGTTATTTATTGTACTTAAACTGATCCAAGTAAAATAATAAAGTACACTCTGACTTTTGCACACAAACTTGAAGCTCACACATGCACACCTATAGATTACAGAGTGGGCAAGGATAGATTTGTCAACTTAGAGCCCAGAGAAATAAAAGGGCTCTACAGTCTGTCTTTAGTGATTTGGCTGGCTTCAGGCTGAATTTGATGGTCTTGCAACTCTCCTTTGGTGGTTCTGATTTAAAGATGTAGACAGCTGGTTTGCCTGTGCTCCTGGAGACAGTAGTGTTGGCTTGAATTATTTTAAGAAGTCTCTGCCTGAAGCAGAGGCGTCCTTGGGTGGTCATGGTCGGCAAACAGGGTTGAAGCTTGCAAGCCAGGTTGGAGAGAGAGGGAGGATGGGTCTTCTCTTATCAGTGTCTCAGCTGCTTGTTACTACAGAGAACGCAGGCACCTGAACACACGAAGCCTGTCACATGACCATCACCCAGCGATCCAAACATGGTCCTGACTATGGTATTCCCCTTTGTAACTTAATCAGTTCATGTCTGGGAATCCTCTCTCTCAGCCAGTGCCCCACTGTTCAAGTGATTGGGTTTAGCATATTCCTATCGTAGCTTGAAGAGTTCATGTCTGGGAACTGTTGAATGTTCAAGGTGATTGCCTTGATACCTTGCTAAGGAGGACAGGATATGTGGCTCACTCATATTCTCCTGAGGCCAGTGTCCTTGATGGTTCTTTGTAGATGCAGTGTCTCCATCTCAGTGGGTTACAATGTGGTGAAGACAGTGATGCAAATTGGGCAGCATCATTGTTGCAAGCTCAAATCACACTTTTAGTCTGTGTTTTAAAAAGTCTCTGTCTTTAAAAGCTCAGTCCGGTTTTCCAGCCGGTGGATCAGAAATCATTATTGGGCATAAAACATGGTTTCATTACTAGACATACATAATAATCTTTTGGTTGTCAGGTACCAGCTGAACTTCAATGAAATGGGAGCTGAATAATCCTGGTTGATCTGAGGGCAAATTGATTGTCACAGCATGCAATCTATGACTCACTGCACTGGGAATCCAGCTATCGCAGCAAATCTAAGGGTCTTCTCATTCTGACTGGCCTCATCAGCTGCAAAACGATAAGGCCTTGCACTTGTGGGCAGCAGATTTTACAATCTTGTTGATCCCGGTTGGTTGCTGACAGTGCAGGAAACCTGTCTGCTAGCAGTTAAATCTGGAATCCAGAGCTAAGTCCTCCGCCGCTTGAATCTTTCCATATTTAAGTCGCAGAGACGCTTGTTCCATGTGGCATTCCCGCGTCTTTTGAAACGCACCTCAGGTAAATGTGGAAATCAACAGGTTCCTGTCATCTTCCCCACATGCTGCCATTTTGAATGTTTTAACCCCCACACATACTGACATCCACTTCTCCAAGCCTTTGTGGGCTGAAACTCTCTGCTGTGCCCCTGGAATGAGGAATTGTGGCAATCTGATGAAGCTGAAGGCCTCATGTAAACCGGATTTATTTTTTTAAAGCAGGTAGCAAAAATATTCCCATTTGGCATCAATTACTTGAAATCAATCAACCTGATGCTGAGGGTGTTTGTTTGGGCCCTGCAGTATTAAGGTGCTGAGAAAGGAATGGTAACACTCAGTTTGAGAGTGACTGATATATTGGCTGATAAATAGTGTTGATATGGTATGTGCAGCATTTAATTTGTCAGGTTCAGGGCTAATCAAAGTGCACCATAAAGATGTGGTGCTGAATTTTCGTGATTCATCCTCCCCCCACCCCACCCCCACTGCAGAAACATAACAGTAGCCCCTGAACATGGTAGGCAATGATTTACCACCCTGTTGTTGTGGCTGTGGCAATGATTCCAAAGGCGACTACTGGAGTACTGGATGGCCAGAGTGGTCCCCCTAGTTCAGGCAATAGGTCCATTTACAATACTGATCTAAATCCTGTGATGCACATTGGAGCTCAATTGCCATTCGTTTGTTTTAATTCATTCACGGGATGTGGGCTTCGCTGGCTGGACCAGCATTTATTGCCCATCCCTAGTTGCCCTTGAGAAGGTGGTGGTGAGCTGCCTTCTTGAACTGCTGCAGGCCATATGGTGTAGGTACACCCACAGTGCTATTAGGAAGGGAGATCCAGAATTTTGACCCAGCGACAGTGCAGGAACAGCGATGTATTTCCAAGTCGGGATGGTGAGTGGCTTGGAGGGGAACTGCCAGGTTGTGGTGTTCCCATGTACCTGCTGCCCTTGTCCTTCTAGATGGTAGTGGCAGTAGGTTTGGAAGGTGCTGTCTAAGGAGTCTTGGTGAATTCCTGCAGTGCATCTTGTAGATGGTACACACTGCTACTACTGTGCATCGGTGGTGGAGGGAGTGAATGTTTGTGGAAGGTGTGCCGATCAAACAGGTTGCTTTGTCCTAGATGGTGTCAAGCTTCTTGAGTATTGCTGTAGCTGCACTCATCCAGGCAAGTGGAGAATATTCCATCACACTCCTGACTTGTGCCTTGTAGATGGTGGACAGGCATTCTGGAATCAGGAGGTGAATTACTCTCTGCATAATTCCTAACCTCT
Organism: Carcharodon carcharias; assembly: GCF_017639515.1. Lineage (NCBI taxonomy): Eukaryota > Metazoa > Chordata > Chondrichthyes > Lamniformes > Lamnidae > Carcharodon > Carcharodon carcharias. The sequence goes on along the minus strand of NC_054481.1, from coordinate 66,244,389 downwards.
GACCTGCTCTTGTAGCCACAGTATTTATATGGCTAGTCCAGTTCAATTTCTGGTCAATGGTAACCCCCAGGACGTTGATAGTCGGGGATTCAATGATGGTAATGGCATTGAACATCAAGGGGCAATAGTTAGATTCTCTTATGTTGGGGATGGTTATTGCCTGGCACTTGTGTGGCATGAATGTTCCTTGCCACTGATCAAAGCCTGAATGTTGTTCAGGTTTTGCTGCATTTAGGCACAGACCACTTCAGTATCTGAGGAGTCTTGAATGGTGCTGAACATTGTGCAATCATCAGTGAACATCCCCACTTCTGACCTTATGATGGCGGGAAGGTCATTGATGAAGCAACTGAAGATGGTTGAACTGAGGACACTACCCTGAGGAACACCTGCAGTGATGTTGTGGGACTGAGATGGTTGACCTCCAACAACCGCAACCATCCTTCTTTGTGTTAGGTATGACTCCAACCAGCAGAAAGTTTTTCCCCTAATTTCCATTGACTCCAGTTTTGCTAGGACTCACTGATGCCACACTTGGTCAAATGCTGCCTTCATCTTAAGGACAGTCACTCTCACCTCACCTCTGAAGTTCAGCTCTTTTGACAATGTTTGGACCAAGGCTGTGATGAAGTCAGAAGCTGACTGATCCTGGCAGAACCTAAACTGAGCATCAGTGAGCAGGTTATTGCTGAATAAGTTCTACTTGATTGCGTTATCAATGACCCCTTCCATTATTTTGCTGAAGATCAAGGGTAGACTGATGGTGCAGTAATTGGCAGAATTGAACTTTGTCCTGGTGTGTGTGTGTGTGTGTGGTCATGGTCGGAATGTGTGTTTACCTTTCTCAATATTTTAATATCTTTACATAGATGGATGTTTAGCACAATAAAAACGAAACCCTTTCATATTTAAACTCAAGAAAGCCCGTCAGACTGAATTATTTGCAATCAGCATGTAAATCGTTAAGTACACACGCTGAATTGGCACGTTCATCCTTATAATTTTCAAAAGCTCCATTGCAACCAGCCAAGGAGCGGTCAAAAAGGGAGCATCCTTGTACCCATTTTCACCTGGTCGTAACATACTGGCATCTGAAACAGGCTACATACTGCAGCTGCAACACATCACCTGTCTTGCCATTCTTATTGTGTGTTAATTACTTTTTTCTTAATTAATTTATAATTAATTAACATTATTACTAATAATAAATTTCCTACTGCTGGTAAGCCTTACCACTACTAATAAAACCTTACAATTACAAATAAATTAGGTTTCCGAAGACAAATGAGAAAAATACTCACCAACCAATCACTTATCTGTTCCCTGTGATGTCACACTTTGTTTTTTCTCAGAACGAGCCAGTCCACAGACTGGCTGCTCTCTGCGCTCTTTTAAAATGAAGCCTCCACTGCTCTGCGTGCTCTTTTTAAAATTTCAGTGAGAAGTGTTTTCTATTATTCATCCAAAACCCAATGCAAGGTAACTATGAAATTATTTTAATGATCCACAGAGTTACTCTGCGTAGGAAGGGAAGTGTAGGCAATCATTACAACAAACACACTGTTAAATCTCCTGAAGCAAGCAGAAATGTCCAAACCTTAGCTATTAGAAATCTGCTCTGACTAACACTGCCATTAATGTGATAACCACCACATAGCAGTAGTTTTGCCATCTGTACGAATTATCTCAAAGTGGAGTGCCAACAGAATTGTGATTTTGAATAGTAATTCTCCATCTGGCTTGTTGCCATAAGGACATTTTGAGTTCCTGAGTTCCTAAGACTGCTGCACAATTAGCATTGTTTAGGTGTGGACTTGACACTAAAGTGCATGTGTTTGTGACCGACAATTTTCTACCTCCTGTGCTTTTTATAAACCTGTCTGATACATGAAACTATTAGTATGTTCAGGCAGTACCAGATAACGTAGAAGAAACATGATGAAGCAGCAGTGCTGTTCCAAATAGCCATGATCACTTCAACCCAGTGCTGAATGATAGCAGGCAGTAGTTTGATGAGTTTTAGTTTCAGTGCTACAAACTCCTTTGCAGACATTGATGGGAGAGTGGAGGTCATTTCTTTACTTTCATGGTGCAGTAAAGCTACAACAAACTTGACAATATTTTCGAAGTTGAGAGTTCAATTTCCTGGAGAACGGGGAAGGAGTACGAGAATTTCCTGCAAACAAACTAGAAAAACAAATTTGACAGCTTCTCTCAACCAAGCTACACACTTTTCAAAATGATCCATAATAAAGAACCCCAATATTTCTGTCATTAATTTTAGAAAATCAAGACTCTAGCGTGTTGTAAAATTACTAGGAAGCACCAATGAACTGCTCATATGCATACACTGTTGCTCTGAGTGTTCGTATCCCTCCAAGAAAAAGAGAGGAGAAACATTTGGCAAAAGTGAGAAAAAAAAGGTCCATTTTGCTCATTAAGATATTTTAAGAGGATTTAAAGTTGGCAGGGATGTTCTGCAGTACAATTCTAGTTTTTTGTCTCAGTGGCACATGTGGTACTACTTAGTGATTCTCTCAGGAAGCTTCCAAAATTGTCTTTCTTTTTGCATTGATCATTTGATTTCATGAAAGTAAGAAAGCACAAAAGGTGCTAGGATAAAGCAACACACAACTCCCTGTCATGTAAGTCTTTAAATTAAAACATTGAAATTGCTCCCTTGAGAACTTAAACTGCCTCAAACTTATCTCTTTGCACAGATTTACAAGAAAAGATCAGGAAGGCAGCATTCAACTTCGCTGGAGGACTTGCAGGCCCTCATGGGCAAAATGGAAGGAAGGACTGAGCAGCTCTTTGGCTACCCCACATTGCAGCCCTCGTGCTCTCTGAGTGCAAAGGTAAATTGATGTGACAGAGGCCCTCAATAGTTACCACACAGCAGAGCAGGACAGCAAAAAAATATACAATGACCTGACTAGAACAGTGAAAGCTTTGCTTTAACTTTATCCCCTTGTCCACTGTGGCCTCTGCACTCAGACACAACAATCTGACTAGTCAGTCATCTGTCAGTGAAGGCCGGTAACTTTGGCAACTATTACAAATGAGAATTTTATAAGATTATTATATTTCAGGTCTCTGTCTTGAATTTAGGATAAAGTGAAGGGGGTCACATGGACTGCTCTGAAGTCTGCCTAATAACAGGCCTGGGTGGTGTGGCTGTTAGATATTAAAGGGGGCCTGAATTGTTTTTCTGGAAAGAAGACATGAGGAGACAATGTCAGCAGTATCTACATTTACAGTGGTTAGACTGCTAGTCTCCATGTCCAAGGAATGTGTTGAGAATGTCAGGCTGTAAGCAGTTATAATTTAAACTGTCCATGTAATTCCAAGATAGAATAGAGTTGGAGGCTAAAGAATAGTTAATCAGCATTTCTACTTGGATACAGAGCCCATGTGATTCACATTGCATGGAGAGAAGCTTTGAGAGGGGAGGGGTTTCCAAGATATCCCTGAAAACTCTCAGATGCAGTCAATCTTCCAGGATCTGTGAGGGAAAAGCAGCTAGAAGTCAAAAGTCTCTATGAAGTGCAAGAGGAGCCAGGAGTTGCAAAGGAGCACAAGAGGAGCCGGGAGTTGAAAAGGAGTGAGAGAGGAGCCGGGAGTTCAAAGTAAGTCTGAGAGGAGCCGGGAGTTCAAAAGGAACTGGGAGAGCAGAGGTGTCTGAGGGAGTTCAGTGAGGTGGGAGGAAGTTCTCCTTTCCTTTTCTATCTTCCGTCAGAAAGAAGAGCGGTGGCCATGGTATGTAAGACCTGGTGAGTAAATTAGAACAGTGTAATATTTTTAAACAAGTAGCTATACTTGAATTAACTGAGAAGTTCCAGGAATAATGGAAATTTAGGGCCAATATAATTAATTAATATAAATAATCCAAAGTAGAATAAAGTTAATGTAAGGGAAGTAGAGTTAAGTCATGGCAGGGTAGCTCAGTCGAGTGGAATACGTGTCCTGTAAAATGCGTGAAGTCATGGATGCTTCCAGTGTCCTAGCTGACCACATGTGCAGGAAGTGCTGCCAGCTACAGAAAATTGAGCTCCGGGTTTCAGACCTCGAGCAGTGGCTGGGTCACTGTGGCTCATCTGTGAGGCTGATAGCTACATGGATAGCACGTTCAGAGAGGTGGTCACTTAAGGGCCTGGCGACAGAAAGGAATGGGTGACCACCAGGCATTCTAAGAGAAGTAGGCAGGTAGTGCAGGAGTCCCCTGGCGTCCCCCTCACAAATCAGTTTTCCATTTTGGAAGCTAATGAGGGTGCTGGTTCCTCAGAGGAGTGCAGTCAGGGACTCGTTTGTGGCACAAGCGGCTCGGCTGTATAGGAGGGCAGGATGAAGGAAGGAAGAGCAATAGTGATAGGGGATTCATTGGTTAGGGGAACAGCATTTCTGTGGCTGTAGACGTGACTCCAGGATGGTATGTTGCCTCTCTGGTGCCAGGGTCAAGAATGTCACAGAGGGGCTGCAGGACACTCTTCTGGGGGAGGGTGAACATCCAGAGGTCATGGTCCACATTGGTACCAGTGACTTAGACAGGAAGGAGGATGTGATCATGCAATCAGAATTTAGGGAGCTAGGTAGAAAATTAGCAAGCAGGATCTCAAATGTAATAATCTCCAGATTACTCCCAGTGCCACATGCCAGTGAGTACGGAAATAGAAGTATAAGGCAGATGAATGCATGGCTGGAAAGATGGTGCAGGTGGGAGGGTTTTAGATTCCTGGGATGCTGGGACTGGCTCTGGGGAATGGACACCTTTAAAAGCTAGACGGGTTGCACCTGAACAGAGCTGGGACTGAGTTCCTTGCGGGCGTTTTGCTAGTGCTGTTGGAAGGGCTTTAAACTAACTCAGCAGGAGTGCGGGAACCAAGAAAAAATATTAGAGAGGAATACTAGGGTGCACAAAATACTGGGAGGGAAAGATAGCACTCGTATAGAGAATAGTAAGTTAATAGGTAAGGCTAGGGTAAGGGAGAAAGTAACAAAATCTAAATAAGGGTTACTTTGCATGTATGTGAATGCATGGAGTACAGTAAATAAGATTGGAGAGTTACGGGCACAGATTGCCATGTGGAAATATGACGTTGTAGCAATAACAAAGACTTGGCTCAAGGAAGGGTAGAGCTGGGTGATGAATACTCCCGGGTACAAGGTGTTCAGGAAAGATAAGAAAGAAAGGAAAGGAGGATGGGTGGTTGTATTGGTTAAGAGAGCATTGCCGTGCTGGAGAAAGAGGCCATGGTGACAAATGAGGAAACTCTGTCACTTGAAGGGTTCAAAATTGATAAGGAGGAAATGTTGAATAGACTGTTGGTACTTAAAGTTGACAAGGCACCAACCAGGACCGGATGAGATGCATCCAAGGATATTGAAGGAAGTGAGAGTAGAATTGCAGGGGCACTGGCCATAATCTTTCAGTCTTCCCTAGACTCAGGGGAGGTGCCAGAGGACTGGGGAACAAACATTGTTCATTAAAGCTTCTAATGATAAACCCAGCAATTACAGACTGGTCAATTTAACTTCAGTGGTGGGATAGAATTAATGGTCACATGGGTTGATAAGGAATGGATTTCTAAAGGGGAAAATTGCATTTAACTAACTCGTTGGCGTTTTTTGAAGAGGTAACAGAAAAGGTTGATCAAGGTAGTGCTGTTGATGTGGTGTACGTGGACTTTCAAAAGGCATTTGACACAATGCCACACAACAGACTTGTGAGAAACGTTATTGTTGATGGAATAAAAGAGACAGTAGTAATGTGGATACAAAATTGGCTGAAAAATAGGAAGCAGAAAGTAATGGTCAATTGATATTTTTTGGGCTGGAGGAACGTTTGCAGTAGAGTTCCCAGGGTCAGAATTGGGACTCTTGCTTTTCCTGATATATATTAATGATCAAGATCTTGGTGTGCAGGGGACAATTTCAAAGTTTGCGGATGATACGAAGCTTGGGAATGTTGAGAACTGCGAGGAGGACAGTGTTGAACTTCAAAAGGATAGAGACAAGTTGGTAGAGTGGGCAGATAAGTGGCAGGTGAAGTTCAAAGTGGAGAAGTGTGAGGTGATGCATCTTGGTAGGAAGAATTTGAACAGACAATATAAAATAAGGGGGGAAATTTTGAAAGGGGTGCAGGAGCAGAAAGACCTGAGTGTTTTTTGTACATTGAGTGTGCAGAAGAGGTTTACAAGAATAGGTCCAAGGATGAGAAACTTGAGCTATGAGGATAGATTGGAGAGATGGGGTCTGTTCTCCTTGGAGAGAAGAAGGCTCAGAGGAGATTTAATAGAGGTGTTCAAAATCATGAGGGGGCTGGACAGAGTAGATAGGGAGAAGCTGTTCCTGCTAGGAAAAGGATCAAGAATGAGAGGGCACAGGGTTAAAATGATTTGCAAAAGAAGCAAATGTGACGTGAGGAAAAACTTTTTCGCACAACGAGTGGTACAGGTCTGGAATGCGCTGCCTAGAAATGTGGTGGAGGCAGGTTCAAATGAGGCATTCAGGAGTGCATTAGATGACTATTTGAATAAAAATAATATGCAGGGGTGTGGGGGAAAGGCAGGGCAGTGGCACTAGGTCGTAATGCTCATTTGGAGAGCCAGTGCAATCACGATGGGCTGAATGGCCTCCTTCTGTGCCGTTAAAATTCTGTGATTCTGTGACCATGCAGGAAGGTAGGTGAGAGCTTGCACTCAGATTGAAAAAAAAACAAATTTCAAAAGGCTTTCACTAACAAAAGAATCTTCAGGAAAAGCCCTCATGAAAAACAATCCTGGGGTTAAAAGTTACAAGGCTGGGAAAGGAAAAGAATGAAAGCAGATCTTCAAGAGCTTAGAATCACTTTGGGCTGGTTCTGGGGTAACTGAATGTCCACCTAGAGGGCACTGTAATGAATAATTCTGAAGTGGGAATTTCAGTTGTGTTACAAGAAAAATATGGAAAGTTCTGTTCAGTTGTTTAAAGTTTAAGTTGTCTACACAAACAGTGTTTATCAAAGTTGCTCCTAGTTTGCTTGTTACAGTAAATGTCTTAAACTTGAAATCTTGTTGTTTTATCCTTTCAACTATTAACTGGAAGTTCTAATTTATTTTTTAAAAGTTACTGGTCTATATATGGGGATCATAACACAATTATTCCACTCACTTAAAGTACTGTAAACTGAATCTTTTCCATTTGCATGATGGTGCACAATGTCCAGGAAAGGGTGAAGAGCTGGGTTGGGCCAAGCAGGAATCTGTGGAGAGCTGGACTATCACTCCACTGTGGCCCTGATGGAGGTGAGTACCTGTCCACATGCTAATTCTTAATGCTGCAGGACAGCACAGTAACCCAAGCTTCACATCTACAACCCTCCACGCGGCAACTCAATGCCTACAATGTCAATCAATCTGACTGCAATTTTTCTTCTGCAGATCAACAAGACATAGGAAGGAAGCCACTGTGCAGTAGAAGGGGAATGAGAAACAGGAAGAGGAGGAAGAGGAGTTTCATGAGGGAACAAGGTTGTGGAAAAGGAGGCAAAACAACTTCTGGAGGAGAGGGAGGAAGAAGCCACTGGTTTTATTATGTAATTACTGACCATTGGGCTGCCAGTGGCCTAGCTGATGGAAAGACAGAGCTCTATCCCTCCACTGCTTTCTGTGAATGCAGGAGATAAAACCTTTTTGTCCTGTTTTGTGGTCCTGCTGCAGTTGAATTTTATCCTTAAAGTGTGCAGATCTATATTGGTGCTTGCTTTTTATAGGATGGTGACAACTGGTACTCAGGCAAGTGTCTTCTTTTTGGACACATAATAAATCAATGAGTTATTCCTGGCTCTGTGAAGAGAGAAGATGATTGATTAGGTGTTCTTAAGTGAATGAATTTGTTTGTGGATTGTTATTAAAGGCAGTTTGTGCATTATTATTAAAGGCAGTGTGTGGACACTGAAATCTAACCTAATATGTAAATCAAAGATATAGGCTTGATGTTCAACCTGGGCTTGGAAACCCAATGCTCAGATGATTTCCAGGTCCCAAACCCATGATGCAATCTTCAAATGTAAATACCCTAATTGGGACGGTGATGAGCTCCGTGCTGAATTAGTAATGCCAAATATTACCAGGAGACATGAGCTGCCTGAAGAGCATGAGCAGCAAAGGCAGGCAACAGCCATAATGGGGCCTGCTGCTGCCTTGCAACTTTTAACCCCAGGATTGCTTTTCATGGTGAGGGCTTTTCCTGAAGATTCTTTTGTTAGTGAAAGCCTTTAGAAATTTGTTTTTTTTTCAATATGAGTGCAAGCTCTCACCTACCTTCCAGCAGCTTGGAGGGTGAACAGTCTCACTAAGCAAAAAGTGGCCAAACAGTGAAAGGTACTGTGCCTGCTCCATTAAATCCCCTTGTGCCATAAGTTTCTCATCATTAAAAAAATTAACTTCATTGTTCCCTGCATTGAACCCAACAGCTATCCACTAATATGCATCAGCCTGTTCATGTTTGGTGATCTGTGATACGTAAATCACCTTTTGGCTTTCCTGACCCGTTAACAAGCTCATCAAGGACCTTAACAAGTCTTTAACTGGAGGTGAGCGGGTTCCTGGGTTCCGCCACCGCACACCACCCTCTCCCCCACCATCCTCACTTTGAAAATTCCATTGTGTCCCAGAGGTGTCAGGACATGCACACGCCACCCTGGAATGTTATTTTCAAAATAGTCCACTCCTGCTCTTATCCATATGGGTGATTGAAAATCACAGAATGATGGAATTGTAGAAACTCTACAGCACAGAAAGAGGCCACTTGGCCCATCATGTCTGCACCGGCTGAAAGAGAACCACCCAGCCTAATCTCACTTTCCAGCATTTTGTCCATAACCCTGAAGATTACAATACTTCAGATGCATATCCAGACTTTTTTTAAATGAGTTGAGGCTTTCTGCCTCTATTCCCTTTCAGGCAGTGAGTTCCAGGCCCCCACAACTCTCTGGGTGAAAAAAGAAACATCTCAAAATCCCGACCATAAAATCAGTATAGCAAATACCAGTTGTTTCTGCACACTATTAGTTCCTCATCCATATTTTTGTCTGTGATCCACCACATGTTCTATACAATGTCCGCCTGTTAAGAGCAACATTTTTCTTTGAAATGTAAAAGCAATCAGAGTTGCCATGGAAATAATTTGCTGCAAAAGGTTTTCTCACCCATTATCAAAAGTGAATTTGGGTGTGGTGGGCGCAAAGAGGCACTTGAGACCTTAGTGAATGGTAGAACCACAAAGTCTCTCCTTGAGCTAAGGTGCAATGACTCTGAAAGAGGGCGAATTAATGTGATATCAGGTACAGGGAGCGAAAGATAAATAGTGAGAAAAGAAACAATTAGAAAATTTAAAAAAATATTTCTCACATTTCTAATAACAATTGTAAGAATGAGTTTAAATTGTTTCCTTTCTAGGCTACGGAGGCTTATTGGCAGTTTTCAACAATAATCATGCCATTAAAAAGGTACCTGTGCTGTTAATTTTAGGGGTTAACTTTCAACGGAAATTAGTTGATGGGCAATTGATGTGCAAATTCAGCCAGCTCTGCTAGGCTGAGGGCAGAATGCTGTTTGTGCAATGCAAGCAGCAGAGGATCATAAATGGGCCAGCAACTCCTGGAGATTTGCAGCTCACAGTGCATCTTTTAATTCCCTGAACTTGCTAGCTGTTTTGCGCATTAATAGCAGTATACATCATTACTGCTGCTTATTTACATTACCCAGTAACATCATTTCCTAAATAGTGCATTCATATATGGGAATGCTGGTACTTTACAGTAACATCAATGGCCTTCGTACCTTCATACTATTTCATTAATTTGCGCAACTATTTCCAAATCTCCATCATTTCCAAATCTCCACCGTAATCACATTGACTCTTTGAGGGACATATTAGCATAACACTTCATTTGCATAATTTTAAGAATTTGTTCACAGCACATGTGTGTCACTGGCCATTTCTCATTGCCTTTATGAAGGTGATGGTGAGCAAGCGGCTTTCTTGGCAACTGAATGAGTTGCTATGCCATTTCAAAAAGCAGTTAAGCATCAACCTGGACTCTGGAGTCACCTTTAGACCAGATTAAATAAGAATGGCAGATTCCATCCCTAAAGCGTGAGCTTTTACTGATAACAGCTATTTTTTTCATATTTTTTTAATTAACTGGATTTAACTTGCACATGGTGGGATTTGAATTCATATCTCCAGACCTATAGATCAAAAGTGATCTTTTTTTGTTTGATAGGGTTATAATTTAAAAGGGAGAATTTTTTTTTTAAAAGTGCATAATAGAGCTTTGCCCTCTAGTAATCCCTTTAACAAAATGTTTCAATTATTCATCCGGTGACTTAACCACTATGTTACCACATCTGGCCCTCACCAGAAAGCTGCTTGAATTCAATAACATATATCATATTGATTGATAAATTGGGATATTCTCATTTGTCATTTGTCCATTTTCCAACAAAAATGCAAACAATAGCTGGTTTAATAAATTTTTCAACATTTATACGGAATATTGCTGCCTCATTAGCTTCATGTGAAGTGTTAAAGAATGAGTATTACAGACGCGCCATGACAGACTGCTAATTTTTCACTGCCTCTAACAGAATCATATTCACAGGAAGCAGATACTTCAAAGTAGCCTGTGCCCAGATTTTTCTTGGCAGTTTTAAATCACGAAAAACAGATAAATCTTCTGTTGTATGATTATATAGGAACATTGGGTCCATATTTTGCAGGAATTGATGTCTTAGAGCATTTGAGTAGTCCAACTGTCCTTCCAGATAATATTACTTGTTCAGAAGTTGAATTTTAATCATGGTTTTAAATTTTGGTGGTGTGGCAGCAGATTTATCAAATGGGCACCTTCCTGTTGCAATCTGGGATGCATGGCTTGGAGGTGAAAATTAGGAGTGGCAAGAATGGTGTTGCTTCTGAACCAGCCTGACTGCAGCCCATTTCAGATATTTGGAGAATATGAATTTTGGCCCACATTTTGCAAAAACTAGATAGCAGATTCACATAAAAGGTAGTAACTGCATGGATGCATTCCTCTGACCACAGACAGACAAGCTGGAAAGGAGAGACTGTCAGCAGGGAGGTACTGACATTGACAACACTGATCATAATTTTTCTTTACGTATTCTGGTGGTTCTGATCCATTTATTCCCAGTGGTGGGGCAGGGTGGCTGGGGGAGTGCATTACCTTGGAGTGGACAATTCCAGCATATTCCCCTGGTGGTCAAGAAATGCCCTATTATGTGATTTTGTTCAAGGCTATATAATATCAGGCTTCAGATTGAACCCAAATTTTAAATGGTCTGGATCTGAAGGCCAAATTTTTCTAAATTTTTGTTTCCAGTAAGAGATAATGGCAGAGTTCCTGAAGTTTTACACTATATGTTATGGTCCTGCTCTTTACAAGATATCATTGTCAACAATGTATGACATGCAAGTCAGAAATTACAAAAAGAAGACAAAATGAGGGAATCAAAAATAGGGCCACATATGTTGTTATTTTTCGCAACAGCGCTTCCAAGATTTGATGGTGCAAGCCAGAAATTTCAGACCTGGCTCAATATGCAGCTACTTTCCCACAATCTGCATATATCTAAGCTGGGAAAGAGTGACTGCCAGCAGGGAGGTACTGACATTGAAAACACTGTGCTTGACAGTGCCTGCAGAATATTCCACAACACGTAACTAAGATTGTAATGATGCAGGATGACTTTTAAAATAATGAGTCAACTTCATTCCAATCAAAACCTGTTAATTTGAACGGCCTGGTGAAATCAAATTGACCAAAAGGCAGATCAAACACATCCACACTAATGTACCAGAGCCGCTGCTCTTAGTGGATGCCACTTTAATAATTCTGACCTCAGGGTATAATTTTTTTTTTGGTTTTAGCCGATGGCTGAATCTTATTTGATTGTACAATTGGAACATTATGTGGATAATTGCTATGCATGAATTACTGGTAATTACAATTGACTTAACAATCAAATGACTGCAAGATTTGTTAATTTTGCTAAATAAGTTATTGTAACTTGTACACAAATTAAAGTTGTCTAACACCGCAATGAGTTTGATACATACATCATAGCGGGGTTCTGTTGTAACACGCTCAGCGTGCTGCAAAATTCTGCTCAGTAGAGCCTCTGGTGCTGGCTTATGGATGCCCCAAAAACATAAGTGGCAGGACTGTTCTACTGGCTGCTATTGGCATATGGCCCATGCTGGGAATGGCACTAGTGCAGGCATGCTATGTGTGCACCAGAAGCACGAGGAGAGGTCAGATCATGACATCAATCAGCCATTCTGATTTGATGCTTGTTGCTGAAACTCTGACCGCATATTAACCACTGGATACTGGTGCCAATCACTCACCACTGTGCATGCATTCAGCTCCATGTGGAACCTCCAATGGCATTATTAAAAGGGTCAGGCATCCAAGCTGCAGATGGGGTGCTTTTGACTTACATTTGCTATTGCAAAGTTGGTGGAAGCACTGTGGCTTGTTTTTGGTGGTTTGTTGGTGAGTTTGTGCGTCCATTCAGGGACGGCAGAGAATTTTGTCACTTGTAGTTTGCATGAGGTATGGAGAGTGCGGCTGCAGTACCTCCAGGCCTGAAAAATGACCCACAAATGGAGCAGAGGCTTCAAACTTAGTGTTAAGTCTCAGCTTCTTGGCATTTGGTAGTTTCTATGTTTGTCAACTTTTGTTAGGTTGGGGGAGTGGAACCTCACTGGCCAACCAGCCTATGTTGCTCCCCCACTTATCACCCCTCAGAAGCTCTTGTTTCAGCAATGTCTGCAGCTGAGGCAATCCATATTTTTCAGGTGAACACATGGAGTTCTTAGCCAGACCTTGCTAGGGTTGGAGCTGTGTGACTGAATCACGTGAGACCACCTTCCAAGTCAGAATTGAGGTTTTGACTGGACCGTGCAAATGGGCTTGCTCACGTCAAGGGCCTGAAGTCTTTTCTCTTCTAGGTGCCAAAGATCATGAGCCAGTAAGTTGGTCTGGAGAGAGTATGCCGGATATGGTGGCACTTCAGCACAACATTTCTTGATGGCAATCAAGAGATCCTGCAGGTGTCTCATTCTCTCTGAAATCGGGATGCAATGTGGTTCTCATGGGCCTGTCTAGTATGTTGCTCCATTACCTCCTGAGACAGCATCTTCCATAGAAACATAGAAACTAGGAGCAGGATTGTCACATGAGGAGAGATTGGGCCAACTGTCCTGTATTCACTGGAGTTTAGAACAATGAGAGGAGATCTCATTGAAACGTATAAAATTCTGACAGGGCTGGACATACTGGATGCAGGGATGATGTTTCCTCTGGCTGAGGGGTCTAGAACAAGGGGTCACCGTCTCAGAATATGGGGTAGACCATTTAGGATGAGATGAGGAGAAACTTCATCATTCAGAGGGTGGTGAACCTGTGGAATTCTCTGCCTCATAAGTCTGTGGAGGCCAAGTCAGAGAAAAAAATATTTAAGAAGTTTAAGAAGGAAATAGATAGATTTCTGGACTCCAAAGGCATCAATGGGTTTGGGGAGAGTGGGAATATGGAGTTGAGATAGAGGATCAGCCATGATCATATTGAATAGCAGAGCAGGCTCCAACAACCACAACCACCTTTTCTTGTGCTAGGTATGAATCCAATCAGCAGAGAGTTTTTGCTCCTGATTCCCATTGACTCCAGTTTTGTTAGGGCTCCGGATGCCACACTCAGTCAAATGCTGCTTTGATGTTAAGGGCAGTCACCCTCACTTCACCTCTGGAGTTCAGCTCTTTTGTCCATGTTAGAACCAATGCTGTAATGAGGTCAGGAACTGGCTCCGGCAGAACCCAAACAGGGCGTCAGTGAGCAGGTTATGCTAAGCCAGTGCCGCTTGATAGCACTGTCGATGACACCTTCCAGTACTTTAACTGATGATGTAGAATAGGCTGATGGGGGAGCGATAATTGGTTGGGTTGGATTTGTCCTGCTTTTTGTATACAGGACATGCCTGGGCAACTTTCCACATTGTCAGATAGATGCCAGCATTGTAGCTGTACTGGAACAGCATGGCTAGGGATGTGGCAAGTTCTGGAGCACAAATCTTCAGTACTATTCCTAGAATATTGTCAGGGCCAGTAGCCTTTGCAGTATCCAGTGCTTTCAGCTGTTTCCTAATATAACGTAGAGTCAAACTGGCTGAAGACTGGTATCTGCGATGCTGGGAGGAGGCCGAGATGGATCATCCACTCGGCACTTCTGGCTTAATGTTTTTTGCAAATGCTTCATCCTTATCTTTTGCACTGATGTGCTGGGCTCCTCCTTCATTGAGGATGGGGATATTTGTGGAGCCTCCTTCTCCAGTGAGTTGTTTAATTGTCCACCACCTTTCATGACTACATGTGGCGGGACTGTAGAGCTTAGATCTGGTACGTTGGTTGTGGGATTGCTTAGCTCACTTGCTTCTTATGCTGTTTGGCATGCAAGTAGTCCTGTATCATAGCTTCGCCAGGTTTCCCCCTCATTTTTAGGTATGCCTGGCACTGCTCCAGGCACACCCTCCTGCACTCTTCATTGAACCAGGGTTGATTCCCTGGCTTGATGGTAATGGTAGAGTGGGGGATATGCAGGACCATGAGGCTACAGATTGTGTTTAAGTACAATTCTGCAGTTGCTGATGGCCCACAGCTCCTCATGGTTGCCCAATCTTGGGTTGCTAGATCTGTTCAAAATCTATCCAATTTAGCACGGTAGTAGTGCCACTCAATATGATGGAGGGTATCCTCAATATGAAGACAGGATTTTGTCTCCACAAGAAGTGTGTGGTGGTCACTCCGATCCATTCTGTCATGGACAGATGCATCTGTGGCAGGCAGGTTGGTGAGGATGAGGTCAAGTATATATTTCCCTCTTGTTGGTTCCCTCACCACCTGCTGCAGACCCAGTCTAGCAGCTATGACATTTAGGACTTGGCCAGCTCAGTCAGTAGTGGTGCTACCAAGCCACTCTTGGTAATGGACATTGAAGTCCCCCACCCAGAGTATATTCTGTGCCCTTACTACCTTCAGTGCTTCCTCCAAATGGTGTTTAACATGTAGGAGTAATGACTCATCAGCTGAGGGTGTTGCGGTATGTGGTAATCAGCAGGAGGTTTCCTTGCCCATGTTTGATCTGGTGCCATAAGACTTTCTAGGGTCAGGAGTCGATGTTAAGGACAACCGGGGCAACTCCCTCCTGACTGCATACCACTGTGCCCCCACCTCTGTTGGGTCTGTACTGCCTCTGGGACAGGACATACCCAGGGATGGTGATAGTGGTGCCTGGGACATTGTCTGTAAGGTCTGATTCCATGGGCAGGATTTTGCTGTCGCCATGTGGGAGTGGGCCCAACATGCCGATGTGTAAAATGATGTGGGATGACATCGGGCGTGCGCCCCGACGTCATTTCGATATTGCGTTCGGCGGGCAGGTGCCAGAGGTGGCTGCGTGCCCGCCGAATTGTCAATGGCCTGTTAGGGCCTTTGGGAAAGCAATTTACCCTATTAATGGAGCTGCCCGTCTGAGCTTAAGGTTGACAGGCAGGCGAAGAGCACAAGTGGCCTTCACATTTTCCAGGAAACCTCATCTACGGGCGGGATGAGGTTTCCTGAAGGTTTAATAAAATTAATAAGTAAATTTTGTCAAGTTCACAACCATGTTACATGAGGGGCATGTTTAAACCATTTTTTACTTTATTTTTAAAAAACTTTTATTATCTACTTAATCTCCATGAGGCAGCTCCATGCCTCGGGAAGATTGTTGCGCTTTTTTGCATGCATGCACAAAAGAGCCCAAGCCCTGACCCTCCCTTCTACCCCCCACACCACCCCCCCCACCTGCACAGGTAATGCTGAGCACTACCACTAGCACGTTACGCTGGGAGGGCCTTAATTGGTCCGCCCGTATAAAATGGCGGCGTGTAGTTGATCACAGGCAGCGATCAGCTTGGTGCCCGCCCCCACCACTCCCATCCAACCCACCCACCATAGGTAAGATTCTACCCCATGAGTATGACTGCATCAGGCTACTGTTTGACTAGTCCAAGAGACAGCTCTCCCAATTTTGGCGCAAGCCCCTACATGTTACCAAGGCAGACTTTGCAGGGTTGACAGAGCTGAGTTTGCTATTGTCGTTTCTGGTGCCTAGGTTGATGCCCGGTTCCATTCCTTTTTGATTTGCTTTTAGTGGTTTGAAACAACTGGGTAACTTGAGGGCAGTTAAGAATCAACCACATTGCCATGGGTCTGGAATCACAGACCAGATAATGACAGCAGATTGCCTTCTCTAAAGGGGATTAGTGAACTAGGTGGGATTTTACAACTATTTACAATGGCTTCAAGGTCATCATTGGACTTTTAATTCCAATTGTCTATTGAATTCAAATTCCACCATCTGGATGGTAGTATTTGAACCCCAGAGCATTACCCTGGGTCTCTGGATTACTAGTCCAGTGACAATACCACTATGCCATCACCTCCCCTCTCCTCCCCCCACCATGTAGAGCATAGCAGGCTGCAATGATCTGAGAGGCTGTCTGTGATGCATATTGCAGTGTCCTGCCTGAGCAGTCCAAGCAGCGGAACCTCATCTTCCGCAGACCAATTGTCTATTCTATTGTTGCCTTTGCTGAGTTTTGGGAGACATTATACTCTCTGCTCTGCTAGGATTAGTGGGTTTTCCACAGGTGTCATGAGCTAGATCTTCTGAGGATAGCCCCTGTTGCCCAGGAATCACTCTGCAGTTGTATAGGAGGTCAAGGGGCTGTAATGCCTGACAGTGGCTGAGAATGTATGAGGCATCAGAGCTCTCTGGGAAGTGTGCCCACACTGGGAGGATTTGTTTTTGCTGGTCACAAACCAGGTGTATATTGATGGAATGAAACTCCTTTTGATTTATTAACCCTGCTGGCTGTTCCCCTGGAGCTCTCAGCACCACATGTTGACAATCAATTGGCCCTTGCATCTATGGAAATCCAGCTGGAGAGCAGAATTCAACAGCTCTGGCTGCCTGGCTCTCAGGGCCTGTGCTGAACCTCACAAAGTTATCAGCCCTTTTGATCATGGCATTGGTGAACTCCCTTCTGCATGTTATGCAGGTGTGTATGGCAGACTGGGAGATACCCTATGTGTCCCCCGTGGAGTCGTGCAACGATCCAATGACATAGAAATTAATTGCGGCGGTGATTTTTAAGGCTACTGGCATAGGATTGCCTCCCATTCCTCAGGTCTATAGGTCTTCCTTCAAGAGCTGTCATAGGTCAGTGACCGACTGCCATGAAATCCTCAGCCATCTTTGACATTGCCTCTCTGACACTTGCAGGTAGTTACTCTGTGTGCAGATTGCTCGGCATCACACTGGCTCCTCGTTGAGTTGCCTTCATTAAAGAATGGCCTTCCCTCTATCATCCAGCTCCCTACCTCTATCCCTCACCACCCTTCCTTAGGGCTGCTGTGACCCATACACCATGCCTCAGACAACCATACTCCGATCTGCCTGGATAAGTGTTACCCGAGTTCAATGCAACAGCTCAGCTTCCTCTCTCCCAGTCCAACAAAGTTCCCTATGCAAGAAAAGCAGCTCCTACTCACTCCAAATCCAATGGGCAGACTATCTCACCTGCTGTCCACCACCTTTAACCAATGGTGAATCTGAAAGCTCGTGCTTCTTGTTTCTGATTCGATGCTGACTCAATTGCAAAGGTACAACTTAATTTGGCGACCAGGTATTTTAATGAGTTGGCATGACATTAGGGCTTCCCAAACTTTTTTCCCCACCGTGACACCATTTTGAAGCTTTAAAGTTGCCGTGACCCCAGTGTGAAAGTGGGGTGGGTGTATGGAGCTTTGGGGGAGATTGAAAGGGGAGAGACTTGTGAGAGTGGAGGGCGGAGATCAATTGTGGTGGAGAGTGTTTAAACTGCGGGTTTTTCACCTTCCTCTTCACAGACATTTTTGCAGCAAGAATCAGGCCTTAAAGACCCTGTCCCATTAGGCCACACTCACCAATAAAAAAACACCCGTTCAAGGGGCCTTGCAGCTGTTCACATTCAGTTTGTGACGTGCAGCAGTCATTGTTGCCTCACAGCTCACGACCTCACGGGGGTCACGACCCACAGTTTGGGAAGGCTTGTGTTAATACATTAAAAATGGATTCTTGCCGCTTGCAGTTGGGAACCAAAATCCGCCATTAATCTGCCACCAACTTAATTCCTGACTTTCATTCTGCCAGCGGGAAGCTGACATTTTGCCTCCCCCACAATTATGTGCCACCTTAAGTACCTTGTTTCCGGCTCCCAGGAGCTTCAACAGGTCCCTGTGAGTATAACCTGGTTTAAATAGCCAAAAATTACTTTAAAAAGCTATAAAGAATCATTGGTGTACACGTGAGTCACTTTATTAATAAGCTCATTTTTAATATTTAAAGGTTTTTAAAAAGTGCTCATTTCCGATCTTGCATCTAAAAGCACAGTTTCACTTTAAGAGTTTGCTTGAAAGCCTGCAAACAAGTAGAGTTCAAGAAAATTCACCATGGTAACTAATTCTATTGGGGGGTAAGGCCAGGGTTATAGGTGGGGCTGGCTTCAAGCATAATGGCCCCAGGTCCCCCAGGCAGCCTCAATGATGCTGCCCATTTTCAGCCAGGGCTTCCTGTCCCAGCTGAAGCTTAAATGGGCCAATACATCCTCTCGAGGGCAAGGCCAGTGGGCATAGGAGAGTCGAAGGCAGGAGAGCACATGCCCCCCTTTTTGTGGCACCAGTTTCGGTAAGTTTTCAAAGGTCTCAAGTTTTTTAATGAATGAGTGTGTTTTAGGGAGTGGGTGACTGAATGAATGCTGGGTAGGCAATCGGGTCGGGTGGTCAGTGTGGGGGGGCTTGTCAGGTCAGATCAGGGGCTAGTTGAGTCGAGTGGGTAGCCGGGTCAGGAGATTAGTCGGGTCGGGGGTGGTGGGTGGTAGGTGTAGTATAAAGGGTTAACAGATGAGATATGCTAATGTTTACCTAGATGATGATTTATTACTGACATCAGTCAGTCATGTGTTGACATCAGTCAGTCATGTGTTAGGCCCAAGAGAGAGAGAGATTGGAACACCATGCCTAAGAGCAACATGCCTACTCTGTAACCTGTTTAGAAATAGTACTAGTAAACAAATGTTAAGCAGATACCAGAGTATGTCTACAGCCTGTCTACTAACCAAGCCCCACACCTAGAATCCACAGATAGAAGGTCCACCTCAGAACAGTGGGTGGGAGAGTTGGGTTGGGGGTGGTTAGGTCAGGTCAGGTGAGCAATGGGTTGTGGGATCGGTTGTGGATCTCAGTTCAGTTATGCTGGCTAATCACCAAGTTAGACCAGGTATGAGCTGGTGTAACATTTCCTGGGTAAGTATCCAGGTAATCCTGCCTATCTTGCCCAAGACTCTGATCCTGAGCTCAAGGTCAGGGACATGTGTGCAGGGTCCCCGGCAGTGCAAATCAGCCCATCAGAAGTTTAAAGTTCCCAGGAAATTACAGCACATCCGTGCACATCAGGGCTTCCATAGTGTACCGATTTAAGTGCAGATTTCTCTGGACCCTCTCCAGGGCCAGCACATCCTTCCTGAGATAAGGGGCCCAAAATTGCTCACGATATTCTAAATGTGGTCTGACCAGAGCTTTATAAAGCCTCAGCAGCACATCCCTGCTTTTATATTCTAGTCCTCTCGAAATAAATGCCAACATTGCATTTGCCTTCCTAACTACCGACTCAACCTGCAAGTTCATCTTAAGAGAATCCTGGACATCTTAGAAGGCTCCTCAAATTAAGCCATATGGGTAGAACTGAAAAACAAAAAAGGAGCAATCACATTGCTGGGAGTGTACTATAGACCCCCAAACAGTCAGAGAGAAATAGAAGAGCAGACATGTCAGCAGCTTTTAGAGAAGTGTAAAAATAATAGGGTAGTAATAGTGGGGGATTTCAACTTCCCCACATTAACTGGGTTAGTCAGTGTGATAGGTTTAGAGGGAGTGGAATTCTTAAAATGCATCCAGGAGAGCTTTTTAATCCAGTATGTAAAAGGTCCTACAAGAGAGGGGGCAGCCCTGGACTTAATTTTAGGGAATGAAGCCAGGCAAGTGGTAGAGGCATCAATGAGGGACCATTTTGCAGATAGTGATTATAACTCCGTTAGATTCAAGGTTGTTATGGAAAAGGACAAGGATGGGCCACAAATCAGAGTTCTAAATTGGGGGAAGGCCAATTTTAGTAAGATCAGTTATGATTTGGCCAGAGTGGGCTGGGAGCAGCTACTTTTAGATAAATCTGCGTCAGAGCAGCGGGACTCATTCAAGAAGGAAACAGGGAGAGCACAGGGCCAACATATTCCAGTAAAGATAAAGGGTGGAACCAACAAATCCAGGGAAGCCTGGATGCCGAAGGGTATACAGGATTGGATAAAGAGAAAAAGGGAGGCTTATGGCAGATACCGAGGGCTCAAAACAGCAGAAGCCTTGGAGGAGTATAGAATATGTAGGGGGGGACATTAAAACAGAAATTGGGAAAGCAAAAAGGGGGCATGACAAAACATTGGCAGGTAAAATAAATGAAAATCCAGTTACTTTACAAGTACATTAAGAGTAAGAGGTTAACAAGGGAAAGAGTAGGGCCCATTAAGGAACATTGTGGTAATGTGTGTGTGGAGCCGGAAGACATAGGTAGGATTCTAAATGAATACTTTGTGTCGGCATTGACAAGTGAGAGGGACAACATGGGTATGGAAAACAGGCAGAAGGACTGTGATATAATTAAAGAAATTAGCATAGAAACGTAGGAGGTTCTAAGCAGTCTGGCAGGCTTAAAAGTAGATAAATCTCCAGGCCCGGATGAAATGTATCCCAGGCTGTTGAGTGATGCAAGGGAGGAGATAACCTTTCTGGCAACAGGAGAGGTGCCAGAGGACTGGAGAACAGCCAATGTGGTACCATTATTCAAGAAGGGAGGAAGGGATAAACCAAGGAACTATAGGCCAGTCAGTCTAACCTCAGTGGTGGGGAAACTATTGGAAGCAATTCTGAGGGAAAGAATTAATCTACACTTGGAGAGGTAGGGATTAATCAAGGACAGTCAGCATGGTTTTGTTAAGGGGAGGTCATGTCTGACCAATTTGACTGAATTTTTCGAAGAGGTGACCAGGTGTGTAGATGAGGCCAATGCATTTGACAGTCTATTTGGACTTCAGCAAGGCTTTTGATAAGGTCCTGCATGGGAGACTGATAACGAAGGTAAGAGGCCATAGGATCCAAGACAATTTGGCAAATTGGATCCAGAATTGGCTGAGTGGCAGGAAGCAGAAGGTAATGGTCGAAGAGTGTTTTTGTGACTGGATGCCTGTGTCCAGTGGGGTTCCACAGAGATCGGTTGGGTCCCTTGCTCTTTGTGGTATATATAAACGATTTAGAATTGAATGTAGGAGGGCTGATCAGTAAGTTCGCGGATGACACGAAAATTGGCGGTGTGGTAAATAGTGAGGAGGATAGCCTTGGATTACAGAAGGATATCGACGGGCTGGTCAGATGGGCTGATCGGTGGCAAATGGAATTAATCCGGATAAGTGTAAGGTGATGCACTTGGGCAGGACAAACAAGGCACGATAATACACGATGAATGGTAGGACCCTGGGAAGTAACAAGGATCAGAGGGACTTTGGTATGCATGTCTACCGGTCCCTTAAGGAAGCGGGACAGGTAGATAAATTGGTTAAGAAGGCATATAGGATACTTGCTTTTATTAGCCGAGGCATAGAATATAAGAGCAGGGAGGTTATGCTGGAACTGTATAAAATACTGGTTAGGCCACAGCTAGAGTATTGTGTGCAGTTCTGGAATCTGCATTATAGGAAGGATGTAACTCTTTTGAGTACAAACACGTTTTCCATCTGTTCCTATTCAGATGAAATTACATTGTTTCATAGTTTGCCATGGTGAGATTTGAACTCTTGATCTTGGGATTACAAGCCCAATACCATAACCACTTGGCTGGGATGTAATTGCACTAGAGACAGCACAGAGGAGATTTACCAGGATGTTGCCTGGGCTGGAGAGTTTTAGCTATGAGGAGAGATTGGATAGACTGAGGCTACTTTCCCTGGAGCAGAAGAGATTGAGGGGGGACATGATTGAGGTGTATAAAATGATGAGGGGCATAGGGTAGACTTGGTGGAGGGATCAATAACCAGGGGGCATAGACTTAAGGTGAGGGGTAGGAGTTTTAGAAGGGATGTGAGGAAGAATTTTTTCACCCAGAGGGTGGTGGGAATCTGGAATTCACTGTCTGAAAGGGTGGTAGAGGCAGATACCCTCATAACATTTAAGAAGTGTTTGGACGTGCACTCGTGATGCCATGGCACACAAGACTATGGGCCTAGTGCTGGGAAATGGGATTAGAATAGTTAGGTACTTGTTTGACTGGTGCAGACACGATGGACCAAAGGGCCTTTTTCTGTACTGTAGATATCTGTGACAATAACTGTGACTATAATGTTAAACAAATGAATAACCATTCTTTTCAGTTCCTTTTGAACATCCATTGTAGCTTTCGAAATATATATATTTTATTTTGGTATGAAGTTTACAATAAATTGATCATGCATTTAATTTAATGCTTCATTTTTAATGTTATATTGTTCACTGTTTAATGTATGATTTGCCAGCTGAGAAGCCAAGTCTCTGGTGACACAACTTTATAAACAGCCAGTGAACATACAAACCACGCGCCCCGCCCCACCCCCCAAGTTGCTGTGAACTCTGATCTCTTTCCCTCCTCTGCGTGGCAACTACTTTTCTCTGTTCAGACAAATCTAGGTTATCGTGTATCTCGATTTTTTCCAGTGAATTTTCCATAAAAACCTTACAATTGGAGTAATATAGACCTCTAAATAATATTGATGGAACAAATAAAAATTACCATCAGATCACTGGCTCATTAATGTTATTCTGTCAATATATTGTTGCACTAATTTTATAATATTGATTTTTAGTGTGCTGAACAGCTCCTCATTACTCATAAGGATTAAAGGTGATGCAAAATGGCTTGCCAGCAGTCAATTTACTGAGCGATTACACTTTTTATAACCATCAGACAGGAACTGGAGTCTCCAAAGTGCACAATTATAGCTTTTTATCATATTAATATTTTTGTAACACCTGCCTATGTCTAATTATAAAATATGAACATTGAGGACTGGCAATCATTTATTATTCATCTCTCTATAGTCTAGCCATGTTTGAAGAATGAAATTACTGTTAATTATATCAATCAATCAAACATGCTATCATAGGATCAAGGCCCTTTGTTTTGCATGTTGGAAGTTTTAAACTCAAAAGCTTACAAATGCAAATTAGTGCAAGCCATAATTGATTGAAGCTGGATCTTGTACTTGTAACCATCAAGTTCAGTAATGCAATTAGGGCAGGCATTTGACATCTTATGTGAAATTTAAATATTTCCTAGGTGCCATGATAAATGCTTGTCCATTCAATTTGAACTGGAACATCATTAAACTCAAGGGTGGAGTTTTATGGGGGCTTCTGATCAGTTTCAGATGTTCAGTTCAAATGTCAATAACAGCTTGCAGTTAATTACATCAATTCCCCACTAGGTCAATCAAAGGGTTGCCACACTTGAGAGAAATAAACAAGATTGTTCATCAGATCCTACATTATCAGAACAGTATGATACATTGGGCCATAACTTCCAAGCTCCCCAGTGTCGGATCAGGGGGGTACCCCCAAAACTGTGCTGGCGAACCCCTCTAGGAACTTCAAAGGTAAAGGTTTGAATGACAATTGCCCAGAAGTGCACACTTCATCTGGGCAATTGCCCTGCTTTGGGAACCACCCGAAAATATGATTTAAATTGCAAATGTCGGATGGTTCCAGCTGCGTTACGCAAATTGCTACCCAAAAAATGTTAGAAGAATTAAAACCTCTTGTAACTTCTGGGTAACTATTGTAAAGACACAGATCGACCCCACCACGGGACCGCCCCCAAACTCCAACCCCTCAGGGGAATCCCCCACACACCTGACCCCCTCAGGGGTCACCCCCCACCCCCGACTACCCAACCCAGCACAGTATTCCCCACCCCCTCAACTCCCCATGGGATTGCCCCCACGACCTGACCTGACTCGATCCCCCCAACCCCGGGTCCCCCTCACCCACCTGATGTCCAAACCCCCCCATCCCCCGATATCCAACTCACCTCCACTCCCCCTATGTCTGACCCCCCCACACCCCTCGATGTCCAACACCCCCACCCCCATCCATCCTCCTATCCCCTACACTCCCAAATCCTATCCACTTACCTTAGAAACTGACCTTCTCCCTGGCCTGACAAGTTCAATGGCACCTTTAAACTTACCTGGTTTATAGCAGCTAGTGCTGTGAAAAGGAGCATGTCTTCCTTCAATCCGACTCTCCTCGACTCCAACGCTGGGCTTCGGAGTCTGCGTTGCCTGGATCTCACCAGGCCTGAGTCTGAAGGTCAGGTGAGACAGGCACGGAAGAAATTTTGCATAAGTAATTGGGCACAGACTAGGAATCTGACACTAATTGTCACTCTGAGCAAGTTATGGCCCAATATAGTTCCAAAGGGTGATGAATAGAATCAGTCATCAGTAAACTTCCAAATGGAAAAAGATCCATAGAAGATGGAGACACTTTCATTGTGTTGTGTGGCACTACCACTGTGCCAAATAGGTTCAGGACAGATCCAACAGCTCAAAACTGGACATCCATGAGGCACTGTGGGCCATCAGAAGTAGCAGAATTGTATACAACCACAATGTGTAACCTCATGGCCCGGCATATCCCTCACTCTACCATTACCAGTAACTCTGGGCACCAACACTGGTTCAATGAGGAGTGCAGGAGAGCTTGCCAGGAGCAACAGCAGGCATGCCTAAAAATGAGATGTCAACCCAGTGAAGCTACAGTGCAGGACTAGATGCACGACTAAACAGAAGCAGCATGTGATTGACAGAGCTAAGCAATCCCACAACCACTGGATCAGATCAAAGCTCTACAATCCTGCCACATCCAGTCATGAATGGTCATGGACAATTAAACAATTAATGGGAGCAGGAGACTTAATGGGTTTCCCCATTCTCAATAATAGTACAGCTCAGCAAAACAAAGCTGAAGCATTTGCAGCCATCTTCTGCCAGAAGTGCGAAGTGATTGATCTATCTCGGCCTCCTCCTGTGCCCTCAGCATCACAGATGCCAATCTTCAGCCAGTTCAATTCACTCTATATGATATCAAGAAATAACGGTAGGCACTGGACACAGCAAAGGCTGTGGACTCTGGTAACATCCTGGCAATAGTACTGAAGACTTTTACTCAAGAGCTAGCCACACCTCTAGCCAAGCTACAACACAGACACCTACCCAGCAAAGTAGAAATTATCCAAATTTGTGCTATCCATAAAAGGCAGAACAAACCCAATCTCGGCAATTATTGCCCCAAACTACTCTCAATCATCAGCAAAATGATGGAAGGTGTTATTGACAGTGGTATGAAGTGGCACTTACTCACCAGTAACTTGCTTATCCATGCTCATTTTGGGTACAGCCAGGGCCACTCAGCTTCAGTCCACATTACAGCCTTGTTTAAAACATGGTCAAGAGAGCTGAAATCAAGAGGTGAGGCGAGAGTTACTGTCCTTGACATTAAGGCATTTGACCGAGTGTGGCATCAAGAAGTTCCAGTAAAACTGAAGTCATTGAAAACCAGGAGAAAAACTCTCCACTGGCTGGAGTCATGCTTAGCACAAAGGAAAAAATGGTTGTGTTTGTTGGAAGCCAACCACCTCTGCCACAGGACATGACTGCATGGGTAGTGTCCTAGGCCCAACCATCTTCAGCTGTTTCATTATAAGTTTGGAAGTGGTGATGTTCGCTGATGATCGCACAGTGTTCAATTCCATTTGCATCTCCTCAGATGCCAAACCAGTCTGTGCTCACATGCAGGAAGACCCAGAGAACATTCAGGCTGGGGCTGATATGTGGCAAGTAACATCTGCACTATATAAGTGCCAGGCACTGACCATCTCTAACAAGGGAGAATCTAACCATCTGCCCTTGAAATTCAACAAGATTACATTGCTGAATCCTCCATCATTCCTGGGGGTTACCATTGACTGGAAAATTAACCAGACCAGCCTTATAAATATAGCGGCTACAAGAGCAGGTCAGAATCTGGGAATTCCGTGCTGGGTAACTCATCTCCTGACTTCCCAAAGCCTGTTCACCATCTACAAGGTTCAAGTCAGGAGTGTGATGGAATACTCTCCACTTGCCTGGATGAGTGCAGCTCCCACAATGCTCAAGATGCTTGCCAACATCCAGAGTAAAGCAGCCTGCCTGACTGGTACCCCATTCACCACCTTAAACATTCACTTCCTCCACCACTAGTATACATTGTCAGCAGTGTGTATCATCTATGAGATGCACTGCAGCAATTTACCATTGCTTTCTCAATAGCACTTTGTCAAATCCCAAGCTCTACTGCCTTAAAGGACAAGGGTAGCAGACTTAAGCAAACATAGAACCTGTAAGATCCCCTCCAAATTTCACACCGTCTTGACTTGGAGCTATATCATCATTCCTTCACTGTTTTTGGGTAGAAATCCTGGAACTGCCACCCTAACAGCACTGTGGGTATACCTGAACCTTGGCTGTGGCAGTTCAAAAAGGCAGTGTATTAACACCTTCTCAAGGGCAATTAGGGATGGGCAACCGATGCTGGCCTTGCCAGAAATGTGCTCACATCTCATGAATGAATAAAGAAAATCCAATGTAAGTCGGTGATGGGTGACCAGGATTTGGTGCAATTTCACCCTTTGAATTACATTCAATATGTCTCACATTTGCAGTACAGTATAGTGCCTGACTCCTGCAAAAACAGTCCTTTCACGTTAACAATGGCACTGGTGTGTAGAACAATGAATAGGTGAAGAACCACAGTAAAAATAGAACATTTGATTGCCAGCTATATAGTGATTATTTTGTGTGGTTATTTTGTGAACGAGTTAAACATGACCACTCACTCGTGGCATATAACAAAACACAACCGGTAATTATACATTCTCAATGCAACAGCAATTTGAATGCACTAAGCCTGAAAACAAATTCATTCCCTTCCGGGGATTAATTCAACACAGAGTTATCTGCATGTATTAGTTTGTTCACCTTTTCAATCCATCTTACTTCACAGTAGATCCTCACTTGAGCATATATTTCATTGATTTTCTGGATAACCATAACTAAATATATGTGAACCACACTGAATCACACCTTTCTTTTTGTGTTAAACTGATCAAACAGCTACTGTACATCAGGGATATAGTGTCATAAATTCATTAATGATCTTATATAACATATTGTAGCAGAGTGGAATGATAAGTCAGCCATAGGTTTTTGAGAGTTCTCAATATGGGTGAATCTTTAAGAAATTATCCAAAACACCAAGATGAACAAGGCAATTAAAGGCAATTAAAATTGATCAGAATTGACCCCCAGCAATAATTTCCTTTGAGGAGGGGGAGGAGTTAGGAGTGGGAAAGTATATGCTGTAATATCATCCCTGTTACAGTTTTCCTCCTTGCAAACTTAAAGACACAGCTGCTGTGAATAAACCTCACTTGTTGTAAACATTGAGTTCTCACCTATTTGTTTAATTGGCCTGCTCGTGCTAATGCCAGTGGAGTTGGGAATGGAATCAGGCACTCTGAGAAAGGACATGGCCCACAATCATGAAAGAAAATATTCAAGTAGGCCACATTGGTACAACGGGAACAGACAAACACACTTCTGGAGCAAATGAAAATCTAATGGAGAGTGGAAGTGGAATAAGGCTCAAACAGCCAGAGAACAGGTCTATATTATTTTAGCAGGAGATCAAGTCAAGTCTGCTTTCACTACCATAGCAATTCTGTTATATGTAGAAGGAGAAAGTTCCTGAGACAACTTTGGTTAAGAAAAGGGAAGACACCCTAGAAGAGTTTCATGTGAGTATGACAAATTTCAAGAGAACAGTGTAAAGGCCTGACTTTTCAGAATGTCAAAACCAAAGTGTGGCATTGGTTAATGGGCAGCTGGTAGAGGGTAAATTAAAAAGAGTTGGTATTTACTAAATAATTGAAAATGATTTGTTATACAAAGTGATCAGTTAGCACAGGATAGAGGTCAAACCATTAGTAGTTCCAAAACCTTTCAGCAGCTGGTGTTAGACCTGGCCCATAAACATTTGTTGGGCAGCCATCTCAAGATAGAAAAACCTAGGAGAAAATTGAGTGACTGTTCCTTTGACTAGGGATTTATAAAGAAGTTCAGTTGTATTGTAATTCCTGTCCAGACTGTCAAAGAGCAGGACCTAAACCTTGCTCTATTAGTCCCCCTACTCATACCATTTGAAAGAATTGCTATGGATCTGGTGCAGCCTTTGGAAGTCTGCCAAGGAATGCCAGTACACTCCAGTAATAGTGTCTAGGTTTTCAGAAACTATTCTTTTACATGACATCTGAAAACATTGTCGATGAATTGGTAAGGGTATTTTCCAGGGTACAAATTCAAAAACAGATCCTAACTGATCAGGGGACTCCATTTATATCGAATATAATGGGACAACCATGGCATTGTTGAAGATTAAGGCGCAATGAACTTTACTATATCATCCCAAGACTGATGGGTTGGTAAAGTGCTTCAATAAAACTTTGAAAAGTATGCTAAAGAAAGCAATAGACAAGTATGCCTGAGTTGGATGCCATGTTAACCTTACTTAATGTTTGCAATGCAAAAGTCCACACACCTCTATGTGATTTTGACTTTTCAAGCTCCTCCTACTGGAGACAACCCCGTGAGCTTCTACATATTATTTGGGAGGAATAGTAAGAACAAGGTAGTTCATTTCAGAATGTGGTAGAACCCAGGAGCAATTAGGGATGGGCAATAATGCTGGTCTAGCCAGCAATACCCACATTCCATGAGCGAATAAAGAAAGAAGAACGCACAATGAAAACGAGAGGAAGCCAGGCTACAGTCTAGCAAAGGAGCATCTGGAAATGAGTCTACTATAATAAGTAGGCCAAAGTGAGGTGGTTCCATCACGATCACTAAGTTTTGTTCCCCCGTCCAGGAGTAAATGAGTGGCTCACTGGCAAGAGGCTCATATAACATGTGGAATAAGAAGGGTCTGTAAACTAAAAAGCAAGTCCGTCGAGGAAAAGGTGGAAGAAGCAGGTTTAAAGCCAAGAAGAGATCACAAGACCTTTATGTTTGAACCAGGGCCTATTTTGGAAATGAAGACTTGAAACATGGTGAAGTTCACATGGCCAAAGAGCTGACAGCACAGCAGCAATTAAAATTGCTGAAAAATTAGTCAAAAGAAATAGAGACAGTTTTTAACCTCTCGACACTGGAAAACGCATGCTGGTGTTATGAAGTATCTTATAACTCTTCCAGGGCTAGAGATAAAGGTAACACAAGAGCTTCACAGTGAATGGTCAAACCCTATAGGTTTGGCACCAAAGTCCAACAGGTCATGGAAGTTCTGTCATGATTTTAGAAATGTCTATAATAGGCTGGATTTAATGGCGGTGATGGGAGTGTCGGCTGCTGGCTCTCCAGCTGGTGGGAGTCCCGCGTCACCTCTTCTGCCACCAAATTAAGTGCCACTCAGGCACTTAACAAGCCAGTGCTGGGCCTTCCCTGGGATCAAGGGGAGGTAATGGCTGCTGCCAGTTCTACACCCACCTGAGGCCCAGAATCGAGGACGGACCCCAGGCACAGGTGAGTGATGGTGGAAAGAGTGTCGTGGGGTGGGAGTTGCGGGGGAGGGGGCATTCTTAAAGGCAGTGGAGTGGCTTTCAGTGGGACCCCACCTCCCAATGCCATGTACTGAGTGCCAATGAAAAAGGGACCCACCCTGGGAGCCCACAAACAAACATGCAGGATTTGTTTGTCATGCTTCCTGCATGGCGAATCCCTCAGTTGCCACTGGGGCAAATGAGGCCCTCAAGTGGGCATTAATTGTTCACATCACGACCTCAATTGGTAGTGAGGCCATCCATGGGGCTTCCCACCCTAGACTTAATCGGAATGAGTGCTGGGATGTGGCGGGGTCCCCATCTGCCACCCTCCCAGCCATGTAACTCTTTCAAGTACAAACCCGTTTCCATCTGTTTCAGATGAAGTTACATTGTTTCATAGTTTGCCATTGAGAGATTTGAACTCTTAATCTGGGGGTTACAAACCCAGTAACTCTTTCGAGTACAAACCCATTTCGATCTGTTTATTCAGATGAAGTCACATTGTTTCATAGTTTGCCATTGTGAGATTTGAACTCTTGATACTCTTTTGAGTAAACCTGTTTCCATCTGTTTCAGATGAAGTTACATTGTTTCATAGTTTGCCATTAAATTCCACCAGCTGCTGTGGTGGTGAGATTTGAACCCATGTCTGCAGAGCATTAGCTTGGGCGTTTGGATTTTCCAGTGATATTACCACTACACCACCATCTCCCCCCTCTTTTGAGTAAACCTGTTTCCATCTGTTTCAGATGAAGTTACATAGATTGCCATTGTGAGATTTGAACTCTTGATCTTGGGGTTATAAACCCAGTACCATAACCACTTGGCTATTTAGGCCAAGCTAAACATGTTTCCATCTGTTCCTATTCAGATGAAGTTACATTGTTTCATAGTTTGCCATTGTGAGATTTGAACTCTTGATCTTGGGGTTGCAAGCCCAGTACCATAACCACTTGGCTATTTAGGCCAAGCAAAAAATGTCATGCATGAAGGACATGTAACTCTTTCGAGTACAAACCCGTTTCAGATGAAGTTACATAGTTTGCCATTGTGAGATTTGAACTCTTGATCTTGGGGTTATAAACCCAGTACCATAACCACTTGGCTATTTAGGCCAAGCCCTCCCAGCCATGTAACTCTTTCGAGTACAAACCCGTTTCCATCTGTTTCAGATGAAGTTACATTGTTTCATAGTTTGCCATTGTGAGATTTGAACTCTTGATCTTGGGGTTACAAACCCAGTACCATAACCACTTGGCTATTTAGGCCAAGCCCCTCCCAGCCATGTAACTCTTTCAAGTACAAACCCGTTTCCATCTGTTTCAGATGAAGTTACATTGTTTCCCCTTGTGAGATTTGAACTCTTGATCTTGGGGTTACAAATCCAGTACCATAACCACTTGGCTATTTAGGCCAAGCCTCCCAGCCATGTAACTCTTTCGAGTACAAACCCGTTTCCATCTGTTTCAGATGAAGTTACATAGTTTGCCATTGTGAGATTTGAACTCTTGATTTTGGGGTTACAAACCCAGTACCATAACCACCTGGCTATTTAGGCCAAGCAAAAAATGTCATGCATGAAGGACATGTAACTCTTTCAAGTACAAACCCGTTTCCATCTGTTTCAGATGAAGTTACATTGTTTCCCCTTGTGCGATTTGAACTCTTGATCTTGGGGTTACAAACCCAGTACCATAACCACTTGGCTATTTAGGCCAAGCCTCCCAGCCATGTAACTCTTTCGAGTACAAACCCGTTTCCATCTGTTTCAGATGAAGTTACATAGTTTGCCATTGTGAGGTTTGAACTCTTGATCTTGGGGTTATAAACCCAGTACCATAACCACTTGGCTATTTAGGCCAAGCTAAACATGTTTCCATAAAGATTTTCCTTTTCCCACCTATTTCCATTATATAAAATAAAAAAAAAACCCACTAGAGCTATACCTTGAGTGCCCTACCATCCATTCTTAATTAGCACATTCGTTTAGATAATATCACCAACTTTAACTTTAAAACACCTATGTGTTCTATTGTACTATTGTTGTTGACATCTTTTGCTATCACTGCTTGTTTGTCGCTACAACCACACCAACCCCCTCCACCTCTCTGTCTCTCTATCTCTCCGCCCCCCACACACACACCTTAAACCAGCTTATATTTCAGCTCTTTCCTGGACTCGAACTCAAGTTCTGTCGAAGGGTCATGAGGACTCGAAACGTCAACTCTTTTCTTCTCCGCCGATGCTGCCGGACCTGCTGAGTTTTTCCAGGTAATTCTGTTTTTGTTTTGGATTTCCAGCATCCGCAGTTTTTTTGTTTTTATCTCTGTGTTTAATTGACTGCCACTGCTCTTCAAGAAATGCCTACCTCCTTGAAGAAGTTCTGTTCCTCTCTGCGACAAGATTTCCGGATTTCTCTGTTGCCTTGTTCACCTTCATTGCTTTCCATTTCTCTCCTAGTGTTTGACAAGGTGTTTACTAAAACCCGCTTTCACAGCCATATCTCCTTTCTCAGTGACTGTCTCCGTCTCCGACTTACTCCACATGGACAGCCTTCCGGACTGAATATTGAATTCAACAACTTTAGGTCGTGAGTGCCCTCCCCCATCCCCACCCCCTTTCTGTTTCCCCCTTCTTTTTTTTCCCAATAAATTATAAAGATTTTCCTTTTCCCACCTATTTCCATTATATAAAATTAAAAAAAAACCCACTAGAGCTATACCTTGAGTGCCCTACCATCCATTCTTAATTAGCACATTCGTTTAGATAATATCACCAACTTTAACTTTAACACCTATGTGTTCTATTGTACTATTGTTGTTGACATCTTTTGCTATCACTGCTTGTTTGTCGCTACAACCACACCAACCCCCTCCACCTCTCTGTCTCTCTATCTCTCCGCCCCCCACACACACACCTTAAACTAGCTTATATTTCAGCTCTTTCCTGGACTCGAACTCAAGTTCTGTCGAAGGGTCATGAGGACTCGAAACGTCAACTCTTTTCTTCTCCGCCGATGCTGCCGGACCTGCTGAGTTTTTCCAGGTAATTCTGTTTTTGTTTTGGATTTCCAGCATCCGCAGTTTTTTTGTTTTTATCTCTATGTTTCCATCTGTTCCTATTCAGATGAAGTTACATTGTTTCATAGTTTGCCATTGTGAGATTTGAACTCTTGATCTTGGGGTTGCAAGCCCAGTACCATAACCACTTGGCTATTTAGGCCAAGCAAAAAATGTCATGCATGAAGGACATGTAACTCTTTCGAGTACAAACCCGTTTCCATCTGTTTCAGATGAAGTTACATAGTTTGCCATTGTGAGATTTGAACTCTTGATAATCTTTTGAGTAAACCCGTTTCCATCTGTTTCAGATGAAGTTACATTGTTTCATAGTTTGCCATTGTGAGATTTGAACTCTTGATCTTGGGGTTACAAACCCAGTACCATAACCACCTGGCTATTTAGGCCAAGCCTTCCAGCCATGTAACTCTTTCGAGTACAAACCCGTTTCCATCTGTTTCAGATGAAGTTACATTATTTCACAGTTTGCCATTGTGAGATTTGAACTCTTGATACTCTTTTGAGTAAACCTGTTTCCATCTGTTTCAGATGAAGTTACATTGTTTCATAGTTTGCCCTTGTGAGATTTGAACTCTTGATCTTGGGGTTACAAACCCAGTACCATCACCACTTGGCTATTTAGGCCAAGCGTATGCATGAAGGACATGTAACTCTTTCGAGTACAAACCCGTTTCCATCTGTTTCAGATGAAGTTACATAGTTTGCCATTGTGAGATTTGAACTCTTGATCTTGGGGTTACAAACCCAGTACCATAACCACTTGGCTATTTAGGCCAAGCCTCCCAGCCATGTAACTCTTTTGAGTACAAACCTGTTTCCATCTGTTCCTATTCAGATGAAGTTACATTGTTTCATAGTTTGCCATTGTGAGATTTGAACTCTTGATAATCTTTTAAATGAAAACCAAATCAACAAAATTGGGAAAAATCAGGCACAGCCCCTAATTCAGGTCAGCTGTAAAACCAAGAACAAAGTTTTAAAGGAAACTTACAAACTTTAAATCAAAATGTGATTAAAGGGGTCAACAAAACACCCCAGTCCCCGCGGCGCCCACCGAGCACGGAAGGCCTCGAGAGTGCCAGCAGACACCGCGTGCTCCTTCTCCAGGGACATCCGGCAGCGAACGTAGCCGCGGAAGAGGGACAAACAATCGGGCGGGACTCCCCCGTTGATCGCCCGCTGCCTGGACCTGTTAATGGCCAACTTGTCCAGGCCCAGGAGCAGGTTCACGAGGAGGTCCTCCTCCTTCCCGACCCCCTTCCGCACCGGGTGCCCATAGATCAGGAGTGTGGGGCTGAAGTGCAAACAAAACATCAATAAAAGGTTTTTCAAATAACTAAAAAGGGAGTGCAGCCTACAACACCCTATGTATACATGGTCCACGGACTCCACAAGACCGCAAAAAGGGCACGTGTCCTGAGAGTCCGCGAACCAATGCATCCTCTTATTATAAGGGACTGCTGCATGCAACACCCTCCAACCCAGGTCTCCGATAGAAAGGGGGAGGACACCTCCGTAGAGGGCCTCCCATCGGGGGCCTCCGCCGCCGGACGGCAACAAGGCACGCCAGGGTGTGTCCGGTCGACGGACAAGGGCGAGAAAATGGAAGGTGTGCAGCAGCAGTCCGTACAAAAAGCTCCTCTTTGCCGTGCCAAAAGGCACAGAGGGCATGTCCCCGAGGCGGCTCATATTGCGGGGCACCAGCACCCGAGAGAGGGTTCGGGGCTTGGGGCCAATGTGGAATTCCGTCCGAACAGGGGAACACTCAGACGGAAGACCACCGCGCACCTGGGCCGCCTCAAGACCCAAAATAACGTCGGGTCCGAGCACGACCGTTCTCAGGTCTTGGATGGCATCGGCTGCGACCTGGACACTCACAGACGCGCGTCGCGCCAACTCCTGCGGGAGCATCCAGCCCAGTCCTCCGCCACCCAGCACGTCCCCGATTCTGGTCACCCCTGCGGCCACAGCCCTCCTCTCCGCCAACCACTGAAAAGGACGGAGGGGCGGATTCCTGAGCAGCGGCTCTCTGACGATAGCCGCTACTCCTGACGGGGGAGAGCTGCGTCGCGAGGCGACCACTTTCCAGACTTTGATCAGGTCCTGGTAAAAGACGGGCAACGCCTGCAAGGAGCCACCGAGGCCCAGCTGTTCTATAAACAGGAGCTGCACGTCATAATTCAGGCCGTGCACCTGACGGAGGAAATACGTCATCAGGGCACACCATCTAGGAGGAGGCTCGACGTAGAGGTATCGCTGTAGGGTCTGAAGGCGGAAAGTCGCCACCTGTGTGCGTAGGCACACTAGCGCCTGACCACCCTCCCTAAGCGGGAGACTCAGAACCTCGGCAGCGACCCAGTGCAATCTTTTGTCCCAGAAGAAGTCGACTAACAATCTCTGGATTCTTGTGACAAAGTCCGGGGGAGGGGTCAAAGTGACCAGCCGATACCACAACATGGCGGCGATCAGCTGGTTTATGACCAGAACTCGACCTCGGTAAGATAGCACTCGGAGCAGTCCTGTCCAGCGCCGCAGGCGAGCGGTGACTTTCGTCTCCAGTTCCTGCCAGTTTGCCGGCCAGGATTCCTCAGCGGGGCAGAGATGGACCCCCAGGTACAGGAGGCTGGTCCTGCTCCAGGTGAAAGGCCTGAGCTCCTCGGGTAGGGGATCCATCTGCCACTGACCGACCAGGAGTCCAGAACACTTACCCCAGTTGATCCTGGCAGAAGAAGCGGCAGAGTAGACCTCCTGGCACTCGCGCATCCTCCGCAGATCAGCTGGGTCACTAAACATAAGGAGCACGTCATCGGCGTAAGCCGAAAGGACCACCCCGATGCCCGGCCCGCGCAGAACCAATCCCGACAACCTCCTCCGCAAGACGCGCAGGAAAGGCTCGACGCAGATAGAATACAACTGGCCAGACAGGGGGCAGCCCTGACGTACCCCTCTCCCAAAGCGAAGGGGTTGTGAGATTTGAACTCTTGATCTTGGGGTTACAAACCCAGTACCATAACCACTTGGCTATTTAGGGCAAGCCCAAATGTCAAGTGTTGGAACTCTTTCGAGTACAAACACGTTTCCATCTGTTCCAGTTCAGATGAAATTACATTGTTTCATAGTTTGCCATGGTGAGATTTGAACTTTTGATTTTGGGGTTACAAACCCAGTACCATAACCACTTGACTATTTAGGCCAAGCCCTCCCAGCCATGTAACTCTTTTGAGTACAAACCCGTTTCCATCTGTTTCAGATGAAGTTACGTTGTTGCATAGTTTGCCATTGTGAGATTTGAACTCTTGATCTTGGGGTTACAAGCCCAGTACCATAACCACTTGGCTATTTAGGCCAAGCCCAACACGTTTCCATCTGTTCCTGTTCAGATGAAATTACATTGTTTCATAGTTTGCCATGGTGAGATTTGAACTTTTGATTTTTTTTGGGGTTACAAACCCAGTACCATAACCACTTGGCTATTTAGGCCAAGCATCCCTGCCATGTAACTCTTTCGAGTAAGAAATTCACCTTCAACTCTTTCGAGTACAAACCTGTTTCTATCTGTTTCAGATGAAGTTACATTGTTTCATAGTTTGCCATTGTGAGATTTGAACTCTTGATCTTGGGGTTACAAACCCAGTAACATAACCACTTGGCTATTTAGGCCAAGCATCCCTAACCTTCATATGCTGTACAAGGTATTACATTGCAAGGTACTCCTCCTCTAGGGCTCTTAACAATTTATTTGTAACTCTTTCGAGTACAAACCCATTTCCATCTGTTTCAGATGAATTTACATTGTTTCATAGTTTGCCATTGTGAGATTTGAACTCTTGATCTTGGGGTTACAAACCCAGTACCATAACCACTTGGCTATTTAGGCCAAGCATCCCTGCCATGTAACTCTTTCGAGTACAAACACATTTCCATCTGTTCCTATTCAGATGAAGTTACATTGTTTCATAGTTTGTCATTGAGAGATTTGAACTCTTGATCTTGGGGTTACAAGCCCAGTACCATAACCACTTGGCTATTTAGGCCAAGCAAGAAATTCACCTTCAACTCTTTCGAGTACAAACCTGTTTCTATCTGTTTCAGATGAAGTTACATTGTTTCATAGTTTGCCATTGTGAGATTTGAACTCTTGATCTTGGGGTTACAAACCCACTAACATAACCACTTGGCTATTTAGGCCAAGCATCCCTGCCATGTAGCTCTTTCGAGTACAAACCCGTTTCCATCTGTTTCAGATGAAGTTACATTGTTTCATAGTTTGCCATTGTGAGATTTGAACTCTTGATAGTTTTCATAGTTTGCCATTGTGAGATTTGAACTCTTGATCATGGGGTTACAAACCCAGTACCATAACCACTTGGCTATTTAGGCCAAGCCCCAAGAAATTCACCTTCAACTCTTTCGAGTACAAACCTGTTTCTATCTGTTTCAGATGAAGTTACATTGTTTCATAGTTTGCCATTGTGAGATTTGAACTCTTGATCTTGGGGTTACAAACCCACTAACATAACCACTTGGCTATTTAGGCCAAGCAATAAAGGGTAACTCTTTCGAGTACAAACACGTTTCCATCTGTTCCTATTCAGATGAAGTTACATTGTTTCATAGTTTGTCATTGAGAGATTTGAACTCTTGATCTTGGGGTTACAAGCCCAGTACCATAACCACTTGGCTATTTAGGCCAAGCAAGAAATTCACCTTCAACTCTTTCGAGTACAAACCTGTTTCTATCTGTTTCAGATGAAGTTACATTGTTTCATAGTTTGCCATTGTGAGATTTGAACTCTTGATCTTGGGGTTACAAACCCACTAACATAACCACTTGGCTATTTAGGCCAAGCATCCCTGCCATGTAACTCTTTCGAGTACAAACCCGTTCCCATCTGTTTCAGATGAAGTCACATTGTTTCCCATTGTGAGATTTGAACTCTTGATCTTGGGGTTACAAACCCAGTACCATAACCACTTGGCTATTTAGGCCAAGCATCCCTGCCATGTAACTCTTTCGAGTAAGAAATTCACCTTCAACTCTTTCGAGTACAAACCTGTTTCTATCTGTTTCAGATGAAGTTACATTGTTTCATAGTTTGCCATTGTGAGATTTGAACTCTTGATCTTGGGGTTACAAACCCACTAACATAACCACTTGGCTATTTAGGCCAAGCAATAAAGGGTAACTCTTTCGAGTACAAACACGTTTCCATCTGTTCCTATTCAGATGAAGTTACATTGTTTCATAGTTTGTCATTGAGAGATTTGAACTCTTGATCTTGGGGTTACAAGCCCAGTACCATAACCACTTGGCTATTTAGGCCAAGCAAGAAATTCACCTTCAACTCTTTCGAGTACAAACCTGTTTCTATCTGTTTCAGATGAAGTTACATTGTTTCCCATTGTGAGATTTGAACTCTTGATCTTGGGGTTACAAACCCAGTACCATAACCACTTGGCTATTTAGGCCAAGCATCCCTGCCATGTAACTCTTTCGAGTAAGAAATTCACCTTCAACTCTTTCGAGTACAAACCTGTTTCTATCTGTTTCAGATGAAGTTACATTGTTTCATAGTTTGCCATTGTGAGATTTGAACTCTTGATCTTGGGGTTACAAACCCACTAACATAACCACTTGGCTATTTAGGCCAAGCAATAAAGGGTAACTCTTTCGAGTACAAACACGTTTCCATCTGTTCCTATTCAGATGAAGTTACATTGTTTCATAGTTTGTCATTGAGAGATTTGAACTCTTGATCTGGGGGTTACAAGCCCAGTACCATAACCACTTGGCTATTTAGGCCAAGCAAGAAATTCACCTTCAACTCTTTCGAGTACAAACCTGTTTCTATCTGTTTCAGATGAAGTTACATTGTTTCATAGTTTGCCATTGTGAGATTTGAACTCTTGATCTTGGGGTTACAAACCCACTAACATAACCACTTGGCTATTTAGGCCAAGCATCCCTGCCATGTAACTCTTTCGAGTACAAACCCATTTCCATCTGTTTCAGATGAATTTACATTGTTTCATAGTTTGCCATTGTGAGATTTGAACTTTTGATCTTGGGGTTACAAACCCAGTACCATAACCACTTGGCTATTTAGGCCAAGCATAAACCCAGTACCATAACCACTTGGCTATTTAGGCCAAGCCCTCCCAGCCATGTAACTCTTTCGAGTACAAACCCGTTTCCATCTGTTTCAGATGAAGTTACATTGTTTCATAGTTTGCCATTGTGAGATTTGAACTCTTGATCTTGGGGTTACAAACCCAGTACCATAACCACTTGGCTATTTAGGCCAAGCATCCCTGCCATGTAACTCTTTCGAGTACAAACCTGTTTCCATCTGTTTCAGATGAAGTTACATTGTTTCATAGTTTGCCATTGTGAGACTTGAACTCTTGATCTTGGGGTTACAAACCCAGTACCATAACCACTTGGCTATTTCGGCCAAGCATCCCTGCCATGTAGTTGCCCCTGCCACCAAACTTGTTTCATAGGCTGATATCCATTTACCGAATCAGGCAGCAGAAGACATTCTGTGAATCATAACTGTTTTATTGTTAAGCTATAATTCAGGACAAATACTCTTCCCTTCTGGATCCTTTGCCTGTCAAGAAGCAAAAACCCCTTACTCAGGAAAAACCTAGTTCTGAAGTACAGGCTTCAATCAGCATCACCTGCTCTTAATTCACTCTGAAGGTTATCCTGGTTTACTCTTAAAGAGACCTGCATTTCTAATGTTGTCAAAACTCACCATGGGGGAGGCTATTAAATTCCACCCAATGGATCTAAATTGAATGTTTGACAATGCCTGGGTAGATGCTGGTTGAAGGCCTGGAAAATGGCAACTTCTTGTCCATCTTAGATCTTACAAAAGGATATTGGTTAATATTGTTAATGGATTCTGCAAAGGAAAAGCAGCCTTTGTAGTACCTACTGGTATATAGCCTTTGCTGAGTCATGTCATTTAGACTACATGGGAGTTTCAGCAGCTAATAGATCGGATTTTGGACCTCATACTCAATACACCACTACATAACATTATAATCTACAACTGGGAGTCCCAGCAACAAAAAAATAGCAGTTGTACTGGATAGCTTAAGACAGGTAGGTTTGATGAATAACCCAGGGAACTGTCATTTTGGTTTATTGGAGTTAGGTTACTTGGGGCATATAGTTGGAGGAGAGCTAGTTAAGTTCCAACTTGACAAAGTGGAGGCTGATAGGAATGGGCACAGGCCTGTGACATAAAAACAAGAACAAACTTTTCTGGACCCTGTAAGATGTTACTGATGATTTAGCACAGAGTTCACCTTCCCCTTTGACAGCTAGGAGCTGTGTTTTGATGGACCTCTGAAGAGGAAAACATCTGAGGACCTACTAGATGGCTTGTGCTTAGACCCAGTATTGATCT
This sequence comes from Carcharodon carcharias, assembly GCF_017639515.1. Lineage (NCBI taxonomy): Eukaryota > Metazoa > Chordata > Chondrichthyes > Lamniformes > Lamnidae > Carcharodon > Carcharodon carcharias. The sequence continues at coordinate 66,203,971 of NC_054481.1, read as the reverse complement.
TTCCAAAACTCTCCAAGTAGCCCACCCAGATGGATGCATCGATGTTGGGCAAGGGTTATTGAAGGGGCAGAGGATCACATATTGTTCCTGAGCAGGAAGTTTCTGTCTTGAGGACAGAACTATGCTGTAGTTGAGAAAAATGCTTAGTAATCAAATGGACAGTGGTGACAATTAAATACTATTTACTATGGAGGTCGTTCTGGCTAATAACATGCCATCCTTAAATGGATGTGGTGAATACCAGGGCTACTCATTGATTTTCATCCCTCCAACCATCTGCCTTTACATTTGCACGTAGAGGTGCATCAGCTAATAGGAATGTGGGTGCCCTCTCCTTAATGTTGTGCTCTGAGATAGATATTGTTTACACCTTTAGCTCTTTGCTAGTGATGTGTGTGTGGTGTTTGAGGGGGCGGGGTGGCAGGGGGGTGGTGATATGTAAAGACTGAGACAGGGATAAAGAATGAAGCATAGGTTTGAGAGAGATTTGAATCCATGATGGACATACAGTTTTTAAAAATAATCATGTAAAATGCTAGAATGACCGAGACAAGGCTGTATAGCTTTCAGGAATCTTTAAAGGCAATTAAAGTCAATCAGGATTGAGCCTCAGCCTGGAAGGATAAAAGTTGTGGTGGTGGGGCGGGGGGGGGGTGGTGGAAATAGGTCAGTTTAAGGACAGGAAGAAACTGGAGTTGAGATGTGTGTGCTGGAAGGTGATTCCTGTTACTGCTTTGTTCATTGCTGCACTTAGCAGCCATGGGTAAATAAACCTCACTTGTTATTAGCATTAGACTATAGTCTGTCTGTCTGTCTAATTGACTGTTGGGTCCCAGATCTGCTTTAACCTGCTACATTCTATACAGCATCTTGGGTTACAGTTCTACTGCACCACTAGTCTGAGACTGTTAGTATTAGAGGGCAGCTCACACTGGAAAAGAGAAGGTTGAGAGGATTGTTGCTTTTAGGATTCTAAAGGGACTAGATAGCTTGTCATGGTATACACCATTTCACCTTATTCAGGAAACTAGGTAAGGTCTGTGCTTTAAAGGAAGTAAATTCAAACCTAATCTGTGGAAATAATAGAGGAAATGTATCAGCCTAAAACAGGTAGATCTGAGTTGCATAGAATGTAAACTAAGGCCAGAATTTTCGCACCCACATCGTGAGTGCAGAGCCAGGACAATTCCCAGCTCCACAAATCCAACCCGGAAAAAGTGTCCCTAGAACTTCCTGTTTTTTGTCTGGGGCTAGAGAGGCAGGGTGTAATGGGAGTCATGGTGGGTGATCCCAGAAACAGTGCAGAGGTAGCACAAGGGCTGCTGGGGGTAGAGGTGGGCTAAGCAAAAAGGCCCACCTCATTGCTTGACACTTTGTCCCAGCAATTTTTAAAAACAGAATGAAACAAAAATTCCCTTTCACACTCCACCCATCACACTCGCCCACCACACCCCCCCCCCCACCCTCCCTATGCCCCCTTGGTCCCTTACAGCCTCCATGCCAGCCTATGACCTCCACCCACCCCATGACCCTTTATAGTGCCTTTGCCAACTTTGTGTCAACCCAACTTTATGTCAACTCATGTCCCCCCAACCCCCACCACCCTTTGGCCTGACACTCTCTTTGCCAACTCATTCAGTACCACCATGGGCAGACTTCAAAACCCATGCTGAGATTAATTAAAATTCTTAAGTGTCTATTGATGAATTCACTATTTAAAGAAGAAATTCTCATTGATTAAAAAACATTCACTATGTTTAAGTTCCTTCAAATACTTAATTCCTTAAAACAACAAGCATTTGTATTCATAGTCCCTCTTGAAAGATCTTATATGTACTTGGAGCTATCAATCAAACTGTGAACTGACAGATACCCCACTGTGATAATGATTGGTTGTGAAATAAATAATACAATGCTAATCCTTTAATGACAACCCCTAGGCTTATGTCAACAAACCGAGTGAATAGCAAGCACTGTTTTTTTAAAAAAACACTAATTTCTTTTCAAATGTTTAAAGGGCAGGATATTTAAATGACTTGACAACTCCCTTTCAAGGTTCCATTTGACAGTTCCAATGAGATAATTCCCATATATTCATCCATATTTTATGCATATTCATATCTGAATTTTACAATACCAAAGGGCACCTTCCCTCTCCCAAAGAGCACCTTATCTCTTCCAAATCTCTTCCTGGGTCCAAATCCAAAATGATACCTTACCTCTCCAAAACGGTACCCTACCTCTCCAAAGAACTTCACTAACTTTAGACTTTCCTACCAGGTGGAAAGTGCACAAGTCTTGTTTTGGATACCCCACTAGCCAAAATCAGACCAGCCAGAAGGTAGCTTCACGTTAACATGCGAAAATGGTGGAGGCCAGATTTGGGGTGGGATTCCCAGAATCATGCCTTCATAGCCATTTTTGCTAAGAGAGCCTCTCCATTTGTGTGAAAATTCATCCCAAAATCTTAATCCCAAAACCAAATGGCCAACTTTCATTTTTAATGGAGGTGCAATGGTGGTGTAGGCAACCAAACCCCTCCCAAGATGGTGGGATGGCACTCATTTAAATATTTTAATGAGGTGGCAGGCCTCAGTTTTCTCTGTTCCAGCTTTAATATTGACCTGCCAGCTTTCCTGGGCCTCAGGAAAACCAGCAACCAAAGGGAGGCGAAGAAACGGTAATGTTTTTCCAAAACTGCTTGTGGGTCAGGAGGAGTTGGAGCGATTGTGTTTGGCCCACCAAGCTAATCTTTTAACCACTTCAGTAATCAGCCCTCACACTAACCACCACCCTCCCTGCCACCTCCCCACCCCCCACCGCTCCACAACACACCACAATCCAATGTCCTCTAGGACTCCCGGTCACCAACCCCACACCTTCCAAAATACTTCAGACCCCACTATCTTCTGCCCCGTGACCCCTTCCACAATCTCCACCTGCCTGACCCACAATTTCCCTGTCCTTCCACAATCTTCTGTCCTCCTCCCTGATCTCCTGAGCCCTCCTTTTGATAACCTGGCTATAATCTGGTACCATGGACTTGCCTGCCTGACCACTAGCCGGCTGTTAAATTCAGCAGGACTGAGGGAAACTCACTCTTCGTGGGTTCCCTGATTGCAAAATTAACCCTCAGTTCCCTCCACATTAATATCAGGATAAAGATTTGAACGGGCATGTCCTCAGTCTACGGAGCAAGTTCCTTAGTGAAATAGAGGAAACAGACAGAATTGATTCATTCAATTGCAAATGACTGATTCTTTCCAAAAAATATTGTTTTGAGATAGAGTATTATGAATAACTTGAGATCTGTAACTGTAGCATGATTGAAAGAGACAACTGACTTTGGACCTATGTTCCCAAAAATCCCCATTACTGAGATTTTCATTGCCTTGTGTCTCTGCTTGTTATAGAGTAACTGATAGAGATTGATTGCAATCATAAGTCCATAACTCTGTTATCAATATAACATGTGACTACCAGAATAGGAGAAGTTTACAAGATGGATCTTTGTCCTTTGTTGTCTCACAGTTCCTATAACTCTGTCTTCTCAACCAAATGAACAGAAGTTATATGCAAGGCTGTAAGTTCGCACTTTCACCCACATAAGAGTGGTCTAGTGGCCTCTCTTCATTCTCCCAGTCATGCATGATTCGTAGGGAAGGCCTACTAGCAGCAGAGGTCAATGACGGGAATGTTGCTCCAAGAGCACGGAGGCAATGCTGGAAGAAGTTTAGTGATCTGATACATAAAATCTATCAAAGAAAGTGAGTTCATCTTCAAATGCCATATCCTACCAAGTGCACAAGTAGCCTCATTCACTGCTCAATTCTCTACATCTGCAGCACCCATCTACCAATAATCTCCATCATTCAATACACAACCCTTATTTTCATATGCTTTACCTCACAAGCCCATGCTCAGCACTACTGTAAACCTTGCACACACAGATCATAGTCCACTCTCACTACCAGCTGTTCAAACATCACAGTCATATCATCAGAATACATTTCAGGACAGTCACTGACACACTTCCCTCTCTCTTGCAGGAGAAGATGATACATAACAGCAAGTAGAAGAAAAGAACTTGAGGAGAACATGTCTACCTGCATTTTTAATCCCTGGAGAGGGGATATTGCTGACCATCATGGGAAGAGGCTTCACTGAGACCAATGGTTGCTGGTGGGCCTGGAATGATTGATGATGAGTGTATCTGTATACCTAACCCTTGTCCTCTCATCCCATGTTTCCCTCATCTCACAATCTCTTCTGACCCTTAAGTTGCAGATGGTGTAATCATGTGTTATGGCATAGCGGATGATAAATGTTGAGCTTTTCAAATCCCAGAGGGAAACTTGAAACAACTGCCACAACTATTTTACAATTTGTATTTATTTTGAGATGTGTGCTTTCAATTCAGTAGTAATAAGACCATCAAGTCTTAGAGGGTTTTTACAAAACTAACTTAAGCCTTTATTAAATTTTTTAAAATGATTTTAAGCACATACATAGGTTTACAAATTACTACTATGATAACTCCTAGCTCCCCTAGTTAACATAACTCCCAATTGCACCCTGGGCAGTCGAATTTAAAATGAGTTTTTCTTGGCTTTGGTTCCTTGTAGACAGCAGCTTGAGGCTTAGATGCTGGAAGCTTTTCACACTTGTGTTAGATTTTAAAATACCTGCCGTTATGCAGCCTTCTCTCCTTTATACATATTTTCCCCTTTGAATGTAAATTCCCATTGTTTCACTCTGGGCAGGATTTTCCACACCTGCCTGCTGCCAGGATCTTCCGGTCCCACTGCAAGTCAATGGACTTCTGGCTGGGGTGCCACCTCACACACAGAGGGCCCCACCCACTACAGGGCTGGAAATTCCCAGCCTATGTCTTTGGACTTTACCTCTCTAATAATAAAAATCTATCAGTATGAATTTTACCAGGAATCTTTGGGAAAAACAAACACTGTTTCTTAACTTCTCCAGGCTAGGTGAAACATTTCATCCTCTTTTGAATTCAAGCTACACTGATTTATCTAAAATGCAAATGTTCCCTTTACACCTCGCATTCTAAAACTTCACCCATGTTTACCTGCTTAACATTTAAAACCTAGCTTCTCTTCTTACATCAATTAAGACACACACACACGCACACACACATACACACCCATAGACACGGACTCCACTATTACGTTACTTACAACAAATTCCAATAATTTTATGAAAATTATTATATCTTCCTGATGGCATACACTTCTTACTTTCTCCTCAGCCCTCACTAAGACCAACCCTTGTTTTATCATTTCAGATACCGAAGAACTGGGGCCATCCTGGTCATTCGAGGTGGAAGGCAAAGGCAGAGAGGATGATGATATACAGTCACTCAATCTTACCTTCACAGTTACCGGCTTATATACTGACAATGTGCATAAATTAGAGGCTAGGATAGGGGAGGGATGTGCAGATGGTGAGACAATGGACACAAGTCTGCAGAAACTAGGACACAAGGAAACAATAGCACAGATGCCAGCTTGTCAGGGGGCAAGACATTGCTTGTATCTCCGGCAGCAGGGTGGAAGAAGCCAGATGAATAAGAGTTAAAACCCACGGTCACACTGACAGTCACAGGCAATTCTTCCTTCACCCTACTTTGAGATTCCAGTTGTGGTTGCAGCAATTGGCAGATTTCAGCAAAACAAAGATATCTCAAACATGGGCCCTCACTGAAGTTGAGGTCAGAGAATTGCCCCCTAAAGATTCTCAGCAGGTCCTCCTCCCCCTTCTCCTGCTCCTCCTCACTCTTCTAACAGTTTGTCCTGTTCTGTGTGACCTCTCTATATTCTTTCTATCATGCTTAATTCCCAGAGGAAGTTGAAGAAACAACTTGCTTCAGCACAAACTCTTAAATGAACAAAACAGTACTTCAGCACCAGCCAAACAACTCCCTGTAGACTACTCAAGCTATGGCAAAGTATAGGAAAGCTCCAAAAATGAATACAATTGCACCAGCAGCTGGAATAAATGGTCCAGTAACTAACCTGTAGGTAACTCATGATCCTTTAAAATGCACTGGTGGAGGATCATTCACTTTTAATGTTTGTTCAGTTTTGTGAGGTAATGACAGGGTATGGGCTGGAGTGTGGCATTTGAAAATAGTATCGCTAGCATCTAACCAGTGTTGCAGACTGATTGATGTCATTGTACTCCTGTTCTACATGCTGCCAATGGGCATTAGGCATGAGTGCTCAAATCACTTTACGAAGATAGTGTCTAGTGCACTTACCACTGGAAGTGTGGACGCTTAATCTCTGACCACATTTTCGAGCACTGGGTGGCTTCATGGCATCATGCTATAAAACTCATTTCTCCCCAGAGTTTTTAGTCAAAAAGTACAAACTGGTAATATAGTTTTCTTTACATATGCCTTTGATTTCGTTATCATGACACAGTCGATGGTAAATGCTGAGTTGTTCAAATCCCAAAGGGAAACTTAAAACAGCTGCCACAACTTGTTTTGCAATTTGTATAAATTTTGAGATGCATGCCTTGAATTCAGTAGTAATAAGATCACCAAGTCTTATAGGTTTTTACAAAACTAGATTAAACATTTATTAATAGAAGAAATGACTTTAAATACATACATAGGTCCAAGAATTACTACTATGATAATTTCTAAGTTCCCTAATCAATCTAACTCCCAGTTATACTTTTGTTAAGGCAACAGTAAGACACATAGATAGGCAAAGATACATGATACGCTGAAGAAATTGACTTCCAAGCGAGTTTTCTTAACTTCAGTCCTTAGAGGACAGCAGCTTGAGGCATAGATGCTGAAGGCTTTTCATACTTGCAAGATCTTAAAAATGCCTTCTCTTGCACACAGCCCTTGCTGCTTCTTTTTACATATCTTTGTCTTTGAATGCAAATACCCATCTCATGATGTCTTTGGACTTTATCTCCTTGATAATAAAACCCTTGCATAGCACTAAGTTTTACCATTAATCTTTGGGAAAAATAAACACACCCTGAAGGATTTTCCCCTTGGTGATTTGGGGGCGGGGTCCACTCGCTGAGGGGAAAATGACGCAGGATGACGTCAGGAGGAACCCCTGACATCATTCCGGTCCAATTAAATCTTTAGGAAGGCAGGCGGACAGCGAAATCAGCTGTCCGCCCACCGACCTGTCAATGGCCAATTAAGGCCATTGACAGGCTAATTAACCTTGTTAAAGGCCCTGCCCATCCAAGCTTAAGGCTGGCAGGCAGGCCAGGAGCCTCAGCGGGCTCCAGATTATTCATGAAACTTCATCCACTGGCGGGATGAAGTTTCATATGCGTTTTTTAAAAATTTAATAAACTTCATGTGTTTCTTATTAACATGTCCCACCTCTTGTGACATTGTCACATGAGGGGGACATGTTAATAATTTGTTATTTTTTTACTTTCTTTGCCTGTCAATAAACTCCCTGAGACAGGACTTTGCCTCAGGGAGCAGTGCGCTCTTTCGCACGTATACGCAAAAGACCGCACTTTGACAGTTGGGGATTCCCTCCCCCCCACCCCGCACAGGAAGCGCATAGCACTTCCTGTTGGGCAGGCCACTGGGCGGACCTTAATTGGCCTGCCACTCAAAACAGCGATCGGCCCCGTTTCGGTGGTGGGTGTCGACTACCCACCTGCCGCCGAGCTGTTGAGGCCCAACCGCCCACCAAGGGTTAAATTCTGCCTACCATTTCTAAACTTCACCTGGCTAGGTGACAGATTTCACCCCTCCTTTGAAAACAACCTAGTCTGGTTTATTTCAAAATGCAAATGTTCCATTGACACCTACATTTCTAAGCTTCCCCATGTTTATCTAATTAACATTTCAAACCTAACCCCTCTTCTTAGATCAAAGCACCCAGGCTAGCTGCCTCAAATTTAATTAAATCTCACATCCACTCACAGACACATATAGAGACAAAGACACATCCCACTATTACTCCATTTTACAATAAATTCCAATAGCACTATGAGTATTATTATATCATCTTGACATCGTGTCCCAGGAATCTTATGCCCCTGCCTTCATGAATTGTCTGGAACTTTTGGGGAAAATAGGTAAAAGGTGGGGTAGATATGCCTCTGAATATAAATTGGTCATTTAGAGAACTCACAAATGAGCCATAAAACTGCATCATCTTCCTGATCATAAACTTTAGAAAGTGTTTGCAATCTACTATAGCTAACGCACAAGAAAAAAACAGTTATGAATGTTGAATATCAGATTTATCAGCCTAAATATATTGGTTGTCAAAATTGCAATAGGTTCTCTTGGAAAGAATGTACCCACTTCTAATAAATTAATAGTTTTGTAAATTATTCATAATTCAACATTTGGACCTCTCAGATGGCATCTTTGGGCCACATTGCACACACCTTAGGGAAAATCTTCACGAATGCTAGAAGTTTGGCTGAATTCACCAGTTAAAATGCCAAAAAAGCTTGGAATTAATGTGCAAGGACAGCATGTAAAAGAAACATTCGGTTCACATTTTAACATGAAATACTGATAATAGTGATAAGGTTATAAAGGTACTTAGTAGACAGGCTAATAGCTTACTATAAACTGACAGTATAGAACTGTTATTTCTGCTTACACTGCTGGACACCAGAGAAGCTTAGATTTCTTTCAGGGATGCAGAGCTATGTCAGAAGGATTTTCTAACATGATTGAAAAAGCTTCAAAGCAACATGCACAGGCCAATGGAAAAGAAACAGTAAAAGTTCAATGCATCTCATGATGTGTTATACTGACAGCTATACTTCAACAAAACACTACAGAATTCAAAGGTTATTTTACAAGTATGCAATCTTGAACAATGCTTTCTACATTGTATTTATTTAATGAACCATGTCGTTAGGTTTGTGAATAGAAGACCCGCTATGGCCTGCTAGTGACAACATTCAATTACACAGCCATCCGCTTAATTTGCTTTTCAATCTAACCGAAGTAACATCACTGTATTAACGCTATAATTCCCAGGATACAGTGCATCAGAGTTATTGAAGGGTAAGAGGTCATAATTTCACAACTCTACATCAGCAGCAATATTATACTCTGTTATGCTGTGTATATCAAATTTCCACCATTGACTGTAAATAGAAAAAGGCTTGAATTTATATATTGCTTTTTTGCAACTCAGAAGCACCCTGACTTCATATTACATTTCAAAATACTTCATAGTATAACTTATCAAAAAAGCAATGGTAGAAATGACTCCCATAATGTTATGAAAATAATCACTGTTTATATACACTTTAAATGCAGAAAATAACATACAGATGAGGAAGGTTACTTGGCCCATCTGTCCAGACAAAAAGCCTAGGCCAGGATTTTGCCCTCGTTAGGTGGGCTCGACGGGGACGAGTGCAAGCAGTCGGGAAGCTAACCGTCGCCCGCGATCAGGCCACAACCGCCATTTCACGCTGGCCGGCCAATTAAGGCCCGCCCAACGTGAAATGCGTGCTGGAGCATTCAGCACTGCCTGTGTGGGGCAGGGGGGAGGAGGGTGAGCAGGGAACTTGGCGCATGTGCACCAGTGCATACAGGGAAAGCTCCCTGAGGCAGGGAGATGAAGATTGTAAAAATTAAAAATATAGAATTTAAAAATGTTAAAAAAAAAGTCCCCTCATGTGACTGTCACACAAGCAGGGGCATGTTATTAATGAAATGTTAAACATTTATATTTATTTTTTATTTGCTGTTGGAAACCTCATCCTGCCAGTGGATGAGGTTTCCTGAAAAGATCCAAAGGCCGATTGGCCTTTTCGCCTGCCTGCCAACCGTAAAGGTGGATGGGCAACAAAAAATTGAACTTAATTATTACTTTAATGGCCTTAATAGGCTTTTTAATTGTCGGCGGGTGCCCGCCCGACAAGCAAAAATCTCTGGCCCTACAGTTTTCCTATCATAACATCATGCTGCTTCCTAAATGACTCCAGAACTTTCATTAGATTATGCTGCCTAGAAATTCATTATTCATTCTTTGTGCAAAGAACTTCCTCACAAACAACATAGGGCAGAATTTTCCATTCAGCGTGCAAGGACGGGCCCAGCAAGCCGGAATTTAAAATGACGCGCGATGACATTGAGCATGCGTCCTGACGTCATCACGCTGTCTCGCAATATTCGTTCAGCGGGCACGCGCCGGAGTCAGCTGCACATCTGCTGATAATTGATACCAAGTAATTAACATGTTACGCTGCCCGTCCAACCTAACAGTTGGCGGGCAAGTGTAAAGGCCAAGCAGCATTTCACATTTTTTATTACAATTTTTATTGTTTTTATTTATTATTTTTAAAAGTGCTTCAATCTCCCTGTGCCACGGAGCTGCCTCAGGGAGATTGAAGCATTCTTTCGCATGCATGCACGAAAGAGCGCTGGACCTGACTCTCCCTCCTCCCCCCACCCGCACAGGTAGTGCTCAGCGCTACCTCTCGTGTATTACGCTGGGCGGGCCTTAATTGGCTCCCTGCTGGTGTGGAGCCGATCGCAGGCGGCATTTGGATTCCCAACCACCCCTGCCTCTGCCCGCTCCCACCCGACCAATTAAAAATCCTGGCCATAAATTTGCCTATGATAGTTTTAACCAGTGTTACCTTCTCCTACTGTTATGGTTTAGTTTGACTAATACTTTGGATTTGCCTCTTTATGTCATATACAATGGACTAGAATTTCAATTTTCCTCCTAGAAGTAGAAATATGATTATAGATTGGCCATTCATTATTAAAAAACACCTGATTCTCATTTTTACCCTGGCAGTGCCATCACCAAATACCACAGATAGCTGATCCAATACCCTATTTTCCAACATTGCTCTCAGTTCACCTCTTAATCTGCCATATGGCAGTGGAAAAATTCAGCCCCTTATCTCTGAATCAGCTGAGATCCCACACCAAGGGCGGAATTTTACACCAGCAGAATTTTGTGGTCCTGCCGAAGTCGATGAACTTTTGAACAGCTCGCCATATCTTATGGCCCCGCCCTCACGACGACAGGACCATAAAATCCTGCCCCAAGACTTAACTGCTGAATTGAGGAATTGTTGCATGCCCAGGCTAGCCCCACCTTCCTGTTCATGTGGATACATGGTTGGAAAAAATCCTATGACGCTGTTGAGAGAAAGCAAGGGAGTTTGCTAATGTCCTGCAACCAACTTCACCAAAACAGATTAACAAGTCATTTGATATTTGTGGGACCATGCTGTGTGCAAATTGACTGCCATGTTTCTCTACATGACAATGTTGACTACACTGCAAAAATAATTCTCTGCAAAGTGCTTTGGGACATATTAAGAATATGAAGGTTCAATGGGCTAAAAATTGGATTAGGCCTGTTTTCAGGTGCACAGATCATGATGCGCAATTACCCCACGCCCGGTCGAGTTCAGGCAGGTAGCAAACAACCTCCTTGCTCCTGCTCATCAACATGTTTGCATCATTCAGACCAGCATGAAAAATGCTGTTGACCAGCTGCCTGCTCAACAGGTGACCCAGAAGCATGTGTAGCTAGCGTGACATAAGCTAGCCTTAAAAGCAGCCTGCCCCTTTGGGGAAGTGCATTCATGCTACAGCAGCTGCTGGAACTTGGTCAGAAGGTCATTAATGGAAGAAAAGAGACTATAAGTAAAACAACAGGCCACAGAGAGAGAGAGAGAGAGCATTCTCTGGGTACTTAGAGGCCATAGTGATACAGGCCGACAAGAGGAGAGAGGTTCTGTATCCACAGGATGCCGAAATATCCTCCAAAGGGAATGGAAGGAAGTAGTCAGGGAGTCTGGCTCTAAGGTCCTGGCTACAATGATGAAAAAGGTTCAATGGTTTCACACATATAGCCAAGGTCATTGACTGCACCTTCAAATGACATCTGCAGATTGTGTCACCAAGGACTTCTTGTATTGCAACCCAGTACCCCCTTCCCTTAACTGAATCCTTCCTTTCTGCATTTCTGGTTTCAGATACCCAAGATTTGCTGCTTGGCCAGCCTTTACAGCCTCACAATAAGAGCTAAAACAACAGCAGAGCTCGAATGCAAAAGCAAAGATATTTGATCTGACAATTGCACTCACCAGCTCAGATACATGCACTGCATACACGTTCGAGGGTAATGTGGATTAAGGATGTAAATGGTAAATCCCTGTGAGTGGGCTGCAGCCAGGCCAAGAGGAAACGGGGGTGTAAGTGCCAATTCATTGGAGAGTGGCATAGCACACAAATTCTGCTGCAGAGGGCTCAGGTGTGGACTATGATGAGGCAACGTACAGGAGATCACTGATGGGCATGCACACAGCGATGCTTGGAGCACTGCTAGACCTATCAGGCAGCCTATTGGCACTGTCAAGGAGCATGGAGGATTTCGGCTCCAACTTAGAGCCTTTCCTTTCCACTGGGGAAGTGGGGGTTAATTCCATGACAGTACTATGGATCCAGCCATGATTCAGGAATATGAACTTCCACTGCAGCACAGGCAGAAGCCATCTAATATCTCCACGTTGCAGTGAAAACTCAGACTAAGGTCACGAGATCCATGCACACTCAGACTGCTGCTATGATGGCTGTGGATACCAGGGCTCAAAGGGGCATGCAGGCTACCACAGCAATCCAGCAATTTGTCTTCCAACAATGTTGCTAGGAATGCTGAAGTACTGCCCCAGGGGAATAGTTGTGGCACCACAGAGAACAAACCTGCCATCCTCTCTCAGGATAGCAGCATTTGTGCCCCACCACTGCCACTCTGTCTGTGACCTTGTTGTCACCTTTCAGCCAGCCAGGACCGCTGCCACCCATGCCGGTTGCTGCAGTCCGACGCCATGCTCTCAAGGCCCACATTTGCTTAAGGTTGTCCTGTTAAGGCCACCTACAGTAACCCCTCCCCAGTGTAAGTCAGCAGCCTTTCACGAGCCATGCTGCAGCCACTTGGGTGGTACTGCATTGGAAGAGTATGCCAGACAAAGGTGCCTGCTTCACAGACACCATGGGAAGACAGAAGGGTGAACCATTCGGTTATGTATGCCTTATTGGAGGTTGGGTTTTAAGTATTATGAATTATTTTTTGTGATGTCTTTTATTTCAGAATTTTGGCCAGCTGGATACTGTGATGGCCAATAGCAGAGAATGGAAATATGGCGGATTGTGGAGCAACAGTGATGTTGGGATGTTTTCAGAGCAGCTGGAGTCTGATGAGTCATTCAACTGGAGCAGTGTTATCCTCCCTTCTTCCTCCTCAACCTTTCTTCCTCCTTGTCCCTTCCTGCTCATTCGCCTCATTTTCCTCCTCCCTCTGTGTCCAGCTTCCCGGCTCTGCTGCCTCTGTCCCTTCTCTGAGGTGCTGCAGAGGGGCTGCAACTACAGCCTCCATAAGTAGGAGTAAACCCTCTTCTCAGAAGGTTTCAAAATCAAGTCAACTCTTTGGTAAAGTTCAGCACCACTCCCTTTTGACTCCAACAACTTCTCCCTCTAGGTGAAAAAATTCTTCCTCCGCCAAAAGCATAGTGCGCAGAACTTCCACGAACCCGGCAGCAGCAAAAGAAAATCAAAAGCACCTCACTTGAACGTCCCGTGCTGATGTCTTTGACCAGCGTTAGTGGGGAAACCCTCCTGCAGCTGAATGCATATTCAGCTTGGAGTGTTTAAAAGAGGACATTAACAAGACCTGCAAAGTTCAAATTGGCAGGTCAGATGCCAAATCAGGGTTAGACACTGAATTATGTCACTATCTGTTGACTCACATGATTCCAGCACACAAGTGGCATTCCTGCTCTAGCGGCTTTTCAAGCATTGTGTGGCTCTACAGGATGTGCCAGAAGTGGATAGAAGTGGTCCATCTGACATCTTTGGTATTCTGGGCTTCTGTCCAATGGTGCAACGGAGCTGAATTTTGGAGCCTTTGTAAGGCATTTCTGTTGATTCTTTGTAAATCTTCATGGTAGCATCTCTCATTTGTCTCCCGACAAGATAACAAGCCCAAACATCTCCATTCTTTCTTCATATCTCTTTTCTCCAAACAGCCTCATATCCAGTCTCTGCAAAATTCTCCTGTGCTGTGGTGGACAATACTTTAAATAGGCTTGGTTTTGTAATCAGAACAGAGAAAGCAGAGATTATCAGTTTATTTTAGTTCACTTGTGTATAATTTAGATGTATAATCACAGAACCACAGAATTACAGTGCAGAAGGAGGCCATTTGGCTCATCGAGTCTGCACTGGGTCTCTGAAAGAACATTCCACCTAGTACCACTACCCTGCCTTATCCCTGTAACCTTGCACATTATTTCTTTTTAGATAGCAATCCAATTCCCTTTTGAATACCTCAATCGAACCTGTGTCCACCACCCTTTCAGGAAGTTCATCCAGACTCCAACCATCCTCTGGGTGAAAAAGGTTTTCCTCACATCACATTTACCCCTTTTCCCAATTATTTTGAACCAATGCCCTTGATGCTGTCTTGAGTGGGAACAGTTTCTCACTATTTACCCTGCCCCTATCCCTCAGGATCTTGAATACCTCTATCAAGTCTCCTCTCAGTTTTCTTTTCTCCAAGGAAATGAGTCCCAACTCCTCCAATCTATCTTCATAGCTAATGTTCTTTATCCCTGGAATTATTCTTGTGAATTTCCTCTGTACTCTCTCCAAAGCCTTCACATCCTTCCTCAAGTATGGCACCCAGAACTGGACGCAGTACTCCAGATGAGGCCTAACTAGTGGCTATCCAAGTTCAGCATAACCTCCTTACTCTTGTACTCAATGCCCCTATTAATAAAGCCTAAGGTACTATATACTTTATAACTATATATCATAAAAGAATAATAAAATGAAAGTTTGTCTGAGAAATATATTTTTAAAAAGTAAGCACATTCCTTTAAACGAAGGATGATTTTGGTCTTGAATGTATATAATTTTTTTGTGTCTGAGTTGAACATCTTAAGGCAATCAGATATTCTTTGTTTTCAATTCTTTCCTACCCTCCCTTAATGTGGTTTCATTCTTTGTCTTTGGAAACTTTTAACATTATATGTTAAACTCTGTAAGGCCAATGGATTTTTATACATTTTAGGGAATTTCTATTTCAGATTTGTGGAAACCATTAAAGCACATTAAACTCCATTAAAAGCACATAACCCTCAATGGAAAATAGAAATATGAGATTATTTGAAATTTATGGTTAACTAAATTCTTCCTGATTTTCAATTTGTAGCTGGGAAAATATTCATCCTGTTTTTCTTTTGAGTGGCTTGGACCTATGTGCCTAGAACTCAGGGTTTGTTTTCTTTATTCTAGTTTGTTGTTTGTTGTGTTATTTGAGTGATATTCTTTCGGTACAGCTATATGTTTGATGCCTGATGGGTCTGCGGGAATAGGAAGGGAGCAGAGGTGGGCTCCCTGGTAGTCTAATGGAAGTATATGGCATCCAGATACCTGACATGCAGGACTGTCCATAGCTAATAGGGCATTCAATACCTAAGCTTCAGATTCTGATCTTTGGAATTTTATGTCCAAGTATACTTGAATGCTGCCTTGGTAAATAGAATCATAGAGTCATAGAGGTCTACAGCACAGAAAAAGGCCCTTCAGCCCATCGCATCTGTGCTGGTCAAACAAGTAACTAACTATTCTAATCCAATTTTCCAGCACTAGGCCCATAGCCTTGTATGCCATGGCGTCGCAAGTGCACATCCAAATACTTCTTAAATGTTATGAGGGTTTCTGCCTCTCCTACCCTTTCAGGCAGTGAGTTCCAGATTCCCAGTATGGGTGAAAAAATTTTTCCTCACATCCCCTCTAAACGTCCTGCCCCTTACCTTAAATCTATGGCCGCTGGTTATTCATCCCTCCACCAAGGGGGAAAGTTCCTTCCTGTCTACCGTATCTATGCCCCTCATAATTTTACACACCTAAATCATGTCCCCCCTCAATCTCCTCTGCTCCAAGGAAAATAAACCCAGGCTATCCAATCTCTCCACATAACTAAAACTCTCCAGCCCAGGCAACATCCTGGTAAATCTCCTCTGCACTCTGTCTAGTACAATCATATCCTTATAATAATAGCCACCTTGTTCTTTTGAACTGATTTTCCTCTTAACATCAATTCAAGGGATTCATTCACTCTTTGGAACCTGCTTAATACCATTCATCGAAAAAGAAAAAAAGATAATCTAAATAATGGTAGCTCTATTTAGAAGCATCTATGGTATTTTGTTTCTCCAAAAATAACTTCTTTATGCCTATGGGGAAGAAATGAAGAAAATATTTCAGTTTACATCATATATTTAATTTAATAACTCTGATTTCTTCTTTGCATGTTACTAAGCTGCAATAGCATTGCTGTTATATAACTCAGGTTCTGATTGTTCAGAGAAAAAAAAATTATATAATTAATGTGTTAAGAGATGAAACTGTCATTAAGTGCTCAGACACTGATCCCAAAGCTAGTTCCTAGGCAACAGATGCAAATTACTTCACCTTTTTAATGTTGCAGTATGCTTTACAGGAATTTAATCATCACTGAAAACTTCATTGATATTACAAATGAATACTATTGTTATTGTTGCAAATATCTAGTTCTAAGTTCATGTTTTGTTGCTAATATTTAGTCCATAATTCATGTGTTTTAGAATATAACTTTCAGTTTCAGGAATGTAACTTTTGGGTTGGAGGTTAAAGTGTTGAATGTAAGATAAGTGGACATCTGATGGAGGAACTGATAATAACTGATGTAAATGCAATTCAAACATGCCTCCGATATTCCACTTAAAAGGGAGCCTATAATTGTCTTACAAGGTCATGGGTAGAGTTGCGAAAGCAATAACCAATAAGGAGACTTCTATCCTAGTTCAATAGAGTCAATAGATACTGCAAAGGCTATGAGCCCTGACAAAATTTCACCTGCAATACTGAAGACTTTGGCTCCAGAGCCGCGCCCCTAGGCAAGCTGTCCCAGTGCAGCTACAACACTGGCATCCACCTTGCAATGTGGAAAATTGCCCCAGTCTGTCCTGTCCACAAAAAGTAGGACAAATCCAACCGAGCCAATTACCACCCCTCCATCATCAGTAAAGTGATGGAAGGTCTTGGCAATGACACAATCAAGCGGCACTTGCTCAGCAATAACCTGCTTACTGATGCTCAGTTTTGTTTCCACCAGTGTCACTCAGCTCCTGACCTCATTACAGCCTTGGTCCAAACACAAACAAAACAAATGAATTCAAGAGGTGAGGTGAGAGTGACTGTCCTTGACATCAAGGCAGTATTTGACCGAGTGTGGCATCGAGGAGCTCTGGCAAAACTGGAGTCAATGGGAATCAGGGGGGAAACTCTCCGCTGGTTGAAATCATACTTAGCATAAAGGAGGATGGTTGTGGTTGTTGGAGGTCAATCGTCTCAGTCCCTGAACATCGCTGCAGGAGTTTGTCAGGGTAGTGTCCTAGGCACAACCATCTTCAGCTGCTTCATCAATGACCTTCCTTCCATCATAAGTTTGGAAGTGGAGCTGTTTGCTGATTATTACACAATCTTCAGTTCCATTTGTGATTCCGCAGATACTGAAGCTGTCTGTGCCCATATGCAGCCAGACCTGGACAACATTCAGGCTTGGGCTGATAAGTGTCAACTAACATTTGTGTCACATAAGTACCAGGCAATGACCATTTCCAACAAGAGACAATCCAACTATCTCTCCTTGACATTCAACAGCATTATTGTCACTGAATCTCCCACTATCAACATCCTGGAATTTACCATTAAGCAGAAGGTGAACTGGCCTAGCCATATAAATACTGTGGCTACAAGAGCAGATCAGAGGCTACGAATCCTGCAGCAAATAACTTACCTTCTGACTCCCCAGAGTCCACCATCTACAAGGTACAAATCAGGAGTGTGATGGAATACCTTCCAGCAGGTACAGCCTGGATGAGTGCAGCTCCAAAAACACCTAAGAAACTCAACACTATCCACCAAAAAGCGGCCCACCTAACCACCATCTTAAACATTCATTCCCCCTACAACCAACACACAGTGGTAGCAGTGTGCATTATGTTAAAGATGCACTGCAGCATCTAATCAAAGTTCCTTTCACAGCACCTTCCAAACCCCGTGACCTCTATCACCTTGAAGGACAAGGACAGCAGATGTATGGGAACAACACCACCTACAACTTCCTCTCCAAGCATCACACCATCCTGACTTAGAACTATATCACCATGCCATCACCGTCACTGGGTCAAAATCCTGGAACTCCCTTCCTAACATCACTGTGGGTGTACCTACACCACATGGACTGCAGTGTTTCAAGAAGTTGGCTCACCACCACCATCTCAAGGGCAACTAGGAATGGGCCACCATTGCTGACCTAGCCAGCGAAGCCCACATCCTGTGAAAGAATAAAAAAAGCAGGTTTGCCCTTACTTCAATAAACAATTTCAATAGTCTATGCAGAGTCCAGGTGAAAGGATGCTGAAAACAGTTTTATAAACATGGAGTTTCTTCATGGACCCAGGAAGTCTGGAGAAAGAGTTGTAAAAGTCTATTAGCAATATAAATTATTCATATGGATTACAGAATCAAAGAATAACATGGAAGATAAAATAATTCATTTACATTTTTGTTCGAGAACATCCCAAAGCATGCAACAGTTATCATAGAGTTGGTGTGGGGGAGGGGAGGTGGTAGAAGGTGTGGTGTGGAAGGTTCCAGAGGGTGTGGGGTTGAAGGTTCCTTTGTTTAATTTATCTGAGTGTGTTTGCTGACAGAAGGAAGCAGTTCAATTTGGAGAACAGTCAGAGGCAGTTGCAGCTTTGCTGTTATGTAGATTGTATCTCACTAGATTGAGAGTTCCCACAGGAGATTATAGTCGGTTAGCACTTCAAGCAGAGAAAATACTAACTTCACCGTTCACTGTGTGGAATGCAGGTGAGGCTCAATCTCAGTTGGGATTTCATGAGGGAGAAAGCAGCTGGAAGATTGCTCCAGCTTCTGGCCAAAACCTACAGTGGCCTTCACAGAGCTTTGCAGCAATCAGCAGAGTTAGCTTGGGAGCTGTGAGAAGGCAGTTCATATCTGTCGGCAACCAGATTCAAGGAGCTGAGGCATCTACAGTCATGAAGTATTAAATAAAAGTTGGAAAGTTGCCTAACCAAAAAGCTAATGGAAGGATCCCTATAAAATATTACCTCAGAGAATAGCTGGAACACTAGGAGAACTAAAGTGAATTCCGGAGGCAGTGCATGTGGGTTGGTCCCTGAAGAAGTGAATGAACCTTCAAGATTGTTGTCATGTATAAGGGAATACTTGGGAGGAAGTAAAAAGTAGAACTGAGTTCGTAGCATAAGTAATTATATGGTATAGTGATAACTTTAAAGTTCTTGCTTTGTTTAACTCTTTATATATACAATAAAGTTTGTTTCTGTTTAAAAGCATAATGGCCAGGATTTTCCCTGAAATCAGTAAAGTACATTTGGGCGTGTAAAAATAGGAGTCGACCTGCCAACTGCAAAGTGGATTTTTGTGCTGTACTGTGCACTTGAAGCTTAAGTAATTAGTAATCTACAGGGATCATGCTGTATTGCTGCCAGGCACCCTTTGATTCTTCAGTCCCACCGTGACCTCAGAGCTCTTTAACTCCGGGCGCCATATTTAAAGAGCACCCCTGCACAGTGTTCGCACTCTCTCAGCTTAGGAAAGCTGGATGTCATTTGTTTTCTGCAAAGGGAGGAAGCCTGCTGTGCCCAAATTTAGTGATGCCTCATTGGAGTGCCTGCTGGACGCAGTGGCGGCCCACCGCGATGTTCTCTGCCCCCGTTCTGGATGCAGAACTACAAGCAAACTGAACAATCCAGCTTGGGAAGCGGTGGCAGTAGTGGTCAGTGCCAACAAACTGCAAAAGGGGTCAGCCACCCAGTGCAAGAAAAGGATGATTGATCTCCTCCGGAGGGCTAAGTCAACCATCACATCACTCCCAAATCTCACACTCACAAGCCCATCACACATTCACAAAGACCTCGTGCACTGCCAACCCAAGGGACATCACCACTCACACTCACATGCCCTCACATCTCTTTCTGGCTTCATCACTGAAGCTTGGGTCCTTATCCTATCCAGGGCTCCACTCGCCACCCACACATGCCAGGCATACTTACCATCTGCACTTGCAGGCGTCTTGTCCACACTCTCTCCACCTGTCTCCGTGCAGGACAAGCTGGCTGACAATAAAAAAGAGAGGTCCCATATCGGCTGAGGAGTCACCGAGATGAAGGCCCTCTCTGACTTTGAGAATAGAGCCATCCAACTGGCCAGTGAGGATGTGGACCATGCCTGTGCTGATGGTGAGGTCGGCAGCGCACAACAAACTGAGGGTCCTGCACCACAACATCCATCAGACAGCCATACTGTGACTGATGTCTCCTGTTTCACACTTCCATGCCCTGCATTAATTATCTTTCCTTTCTTTTGAAGGCCCCTCTGGAAAGCTGCTGAGGTCAGGCATGAGCCAGGTCATCGGCTCCAGCCCCGAGGAAACCTCAGATGAGGAATCTGAGTGGAGCCTCCATCACAGTACCCACCCACACCCTCCACACACCTCAGTGGGACCTAGTTCTAGAGTAGCCTCATGGTCACAATCTGGTGAGCACAGTGCACCATCTGGTCCACTACAGGCAGATATCCGATTTTGCGGGCACTCGGAGTGCTGATGGAGGCCAGCAATCTGCTAAGGCTGAGTCAGATGACGTACCTCCGGATTTGGTCCTAAATCAGCTGCTGGAGCTTCATTGAGAGTCAAGGGAACATCAGGAAGGGATGTCAGCTGCTGTCTTCAGATTGCAAGGCACAATGGAGGAGTCCGTCCGCCTTCAGACTGAGGTGACAGCGCCGGCATGCCAACGCACTGAGGTCAACACTGGTAGGATGGCAACTGCCATAGAGACCTCGGTCCAGGACATTGGTCCTGCACTGCTGCATGAGTTGCACTCCATTGCTGAGGCCCTTGGTGGCATCCATCATTGTCAACATGAGAGGGAGATGGGGCATCTTGATCTCACTCAAACTTCCCCTTCTCCTCAAGGTGTCAGCCAGGGACCTTTGGGGCATCCAAGGAGGATCAGCAGCTTGACATCCTGGGGCCATCCACCCAGATGACTCTGGAAGTGTCTGGCTACTCCAAATCCCCTCTTCCTGTGACTGCATAAGCTCCAGCTCTGCAGGCTGAGGAGGTTGCCAGTGCCACACAGCAGGACCCTGAAAACAGGCCTGGGTTCTCCAGGTCTCAGCCCTCCAGAGGGTGGCTGCCAAAGCCATCACAGACAACAACGTGTAGCAGTCAGCAGCCTCCCTCCAGCTCCCCTGTGGATATCGGGGGAGCACCAAGACCTAGCAGCAGGGTAAGGAAAGTGAAAAAGAAGTAGTTACATGGGTGTTAAACATGATGAACATAATAAACATGGGTATTATACATAAGATTCACGAATGCAAATACGCTCCCAATCATTTACTTGTGTATGCCTCCTTCTTATGATGAGCTGTGTTACTGTCAGTCAAGTGTGAAACCATGGTTCCTGCACACAATAATAGCAATTGTTGGTATCCTGGGCCTCTCTCCCGTGCAGCGTGTTACTTTCTGAACACAGTGAGTGCCCCGTTTCAACATTACTCTCCAGATCGGTTATGCATGCACCTTAATGTAAAGTGTGGTTGCTGCAAGAATCTCGTACCCAAGCATCACAGAGTCCCATGATGTGCTGTGTTGGCTCTGCACCACTGGGGCAGAGATGTCCCCCTATCTCGTCTGCATTCTTGAGGGGTGAAAGTGTGGTGCTAAAGGGAACAGGTGGTGAAGCTTGCAGGAGGCTTATGAGCTCTGAAACTCCATGTGCCCGCTGTCTTTCAGCAGGGTGTCCTTGCTATAAGCCTCTTTACAGAGATTATGTGCGCTGCCCTCAGCCAGGAAGATGTCAGATGTTCCCAGATGCAACATGATGACCTCAGCTCAAAGCCGGAGAACCTTGCCATTTCAAGTTGATGAAGGAATGGCACATTTGGGTGCAGGTGCTGAAACATCCAACCTTGCAAGCCTGCAACCCTGAACTTGTGCTTATTGCGGGGACAAAGATATCTTCACAAAGTTTGTGGACAGCGATGTTCATCCCATCACCTTCACTCTCCAGCAGGTCACTGATGCAGCTTGCAAATGGTGATCTCTGAGGGCCACATCAGCCTTTAGGCCTGCACTGGCGTCACACATCGTTGCTTCTTGAAATGTCCTGAGCACCAATGCGATAGGATCGAGTGTGTGATGAGCCAGAACAGGGCTCCTCATAAGCCAAGAAGTGTACCCTTGAGGGCTTCATGTTGTCTTAGAATTTTGGACTTTGCAAGGGCAAGGTCTGGCCATGAGGACCTGCTTGTATGTCAGAGGAGGCATCTCAATATCAAGCAGTTAAGGGTCTGGCCTTGTCATTCTCAGGTTTTCTGCCTCCATTCGTGCATTGTGATTAATGAAACTCTTCAACATAAACTGAATCGGTTAGATAAGAGTGTCATTTTGGGGAGTGTGTCACAGCTCACTGAGTCATCTGTACATGCTGTCACACCAGCAGGATTTCATCGGGCCCCTTGTCCTAAGTGTAATGTTTATCTCCCACCAATGAGATAAGACATCATGCATGGCTGCTCTGGTCACAATGAATCTCACTGAGGAGCCTTGCCGGATCGAAGGCATGCAGCCATGATCACAATCATGATTGTTCGCATGCCCGTGTGTCTTTTAGGGTGGTGCTATGACTGGGATGCTGATGAATGTGTGAGGATGCAGCAGGTTCTAATGTCTGATGCCGGGACGTCCTCCTCCAGGTAGCACATCAGCTCAGGACTGACACATGCCCTTGAGACATCCTCATCCTTCAAAGCATCACGACGATCTGAGCAAGCCGTGCAATGATGCACTGTCGTCTGGAAGCTCATGGCTGAAATTAGAGGAGTAGCAAGGATCATCTTCATGCTGGCTCAAGATGGAGGAGACTTGTCCAGGATTGACCTCACTGCACTATCGTCATCGTCTTCCTGGAATCTTCTGGCAATGAGGGCCTTACGAGCATGCCTGCCTCATCTGGCACATGCAATGGCCTCTTTTCCTGCCTCCTCAGCTTCTAGGACCTTATCACCCTCATCTCCTTTGGCTTTCCCCTCACCAGAGTAGGTCTTCCATCTCCTTATTAGCCAGGTCTTCCCCTGTTTGCATTGCCAGGTTGTGTAGCACACAGCTAGCCACTATGATGCATGACACCCCCTAGTGGGTGTACTGGAGTGCTCCGCCAGGTCTGTCCAGGCATCAAAATTGCATTTTCAGGATCCCAATGGTCTACTCCACCAGAGTCTGAGTTGCGGCCACGTTCTACCTTCTCTCACCAGGGGTCTGGGGCCGCCACACGGGATTCACCATGTCCTTTATGGGTAGTCTTTGTCTGCAAGGAGCCAACCCTACATCCTGTGTGGTCACTGGAAGGTGGCAGGGATCTGAGAACTCCTGAGCATGTAGGAGTCATAAGCTTCCAGGGTATCTTGCGCAAACGTGCAAAATACATTTGATATGGTTGCAGAACAGCTGAACATTGAGGAAATGGAAGCCCTTGCAGTTGATATACTGGACTGCTTGTTGCCGGGGAGATTTAAGAACCATGTGAGTGCAGCTGATATCATCCTGCACCTGTGAGAATCCAGGAATCTCAGCAAAGCCCAGTGCTCTTGTGTCCTGGCTTTCCTGATCCCTATTGAAGCTAATAAAATCATGTGCCTTGGCAAAAATAGCGTCCGTGACCTCCTGGATTCACTTGTGGGTGGAAGCTTGCGAATACCCACAAAGGTCCCTGGAAGGAACCACTGCCATAGAAGTTGATTGTGGCAGTAACTTTCACTACCACTGGGAGTAGATGCCCTCCAAGTTCCCATGGCACCAAATCCTGCTGAAGGTGGCATATGTGAGTAACCAGTTTCCTTGACATGCACAGGCGTTGGTGACATTGGTTCTTGCTCATCTGCAGGTAGAAGATGCACCATCTTGTGAGGCATCAATGCATGACAGCTCTTGGAATAATCATCTGCATCTGGGAAGGCCCTTGGTATTGAGGGTTCTGCTCTTCCCTTTGGCAAGCCAGCTGCCTCTGTCCCATTCTTCTCCTTCAACCGTTTTTTTATTCATTCAAAGGTTGTGGACTTCACTGGTTGGGCCAGCATTTATTGGCCCATCCCTAATTGCCCTTGAGAAGGTGGTGGTGAGCTGCCTTTTTGAACTGCTACAGTCCATGTGATGTAGGTACCCACAATGCTATTGGAGAAGGAGTTCCAGAATTTTGACCCATCGACAGTGAAGGAACGGCGATATATTTCCAAGTCAAGATGGTGAGTGACCTGGAGGGGAACTGCTAGGTGTTCCCATGTGTCTGCTGCTCTTGTCCTTCTAAATGATAGCGGTCATGGGCTTGGAAGGTGCTGTCTAAGGAGCCTTGGCGAATTCCTGAAGTGCATCTTGTAGATGGTATGCACTGCTGCTACTCTGCATCTGTGGTAGAGGGAGTGAATGTTTGTGGATGTGGTGCCAATCAGGCTGGTTTGTTCTGGAAGGTGTCAAGCTTCTTGAGTGTTCTGGAAGCTGCACTCATCCAGGCAAGTGGAGAGTATTCCATTACATTCCTGACTTGCGCCTTGCAGATGGTGGACAGGCTTTGGGGAGTTAGGAGGTGAGTTTCGCATCGCAGGATTCCTAGCCTCTGACCTGCTCTTGTAGCCATTGCATTTATATGGCTAGTCCAGTTCAGTTTCTGATCAATGGTAACCCCCAGGATGTTGATAGTGAGGGATTCAGTGATGGCAATGCCATTGAATGTCATGGGCAATTGTTAGATTCCCTCTTGTTGGAGATGGTCATTGCCTGACATTTATGTTATTTGACACTTGTCAGCCCAAGCTTGGATATTTTCCAGGCCTTGCTGCATTTGGACATGGACTGCTTCAGTATCTGAGGAGTCGTGAATAGTGGTGAACATTGCGCAATCTTCAGCGAACATCCCTACTGACTTTATGGTGGAAGGTAGTTCATTGATGAAGCAGCTGAAGATGGTTGGGCCAAAGACACTACACTGAGGAGCTCCTGCAGTGATGTCGTGGCGCTGACATTATTGACCTCCAACAACCGCAACCATCTTTCTTTGTGCTAGGTATGACTCCAACCAGTGGAGAGTTTTCCCCCTGATTGCCATTCACTCCAGTTTTGCCAGGGCTCCTGCCTATAAGCAATACTGCAGGCAGCGATAAACCAGGCTCCATCTTTGTGATGGTCTCCTCACTGCAGTATCAGTGAGAGAGAAGCAAGATTCAGCATCTGTTTTCTAAAGTCCACTTTTGGTCAAGGCATCTCCTGCAACTGTGGCCTCAAGGTCTATTCACACATGCCAGAGAGTCCTGGTCCCCAAAATGATGCCCAGTGGGAGGTGCGCATGAAGGTTAACCAAAACACCACTAATCCCGCCCTGACCGACATGACCAACTGCCGACAGCTTTGGACACTCGACTGGATGTTTTGCTCTCACCTCAGGTGCTGGCATCATCCTAACCTGCACTCAAAGACTGTGCAGTTTGGTATAACCATGAGGGTGAATGTTCAGTGTCTACCTTATAATAATTTAGGGGATTGGGAACATTACCTTCTGTGAGTGTTCCATGGCCACTTCTTCAAAGAGGCTCCTGAAACTTGTCCAGTCCCAATAGTTCTGCTGTCCCATAAGACTCTGTTGATTTTGAAGGCTGTGCACGAGGGGCTAAATCATTACCACTTTGAGGAATCAGTGTTACTTGAGCAGGCATAATTGTTTCACTTGCCTAACTCCATGCATGTCAACAGAGCTGATGGTAAAGTTGTCTCAGCTGTGGCCATTTCCAGTTGAGTGGCCATTTACTTACCCCTACCACCCCCAGTCACGTGTTTGTATGCAAGATTCCGTCCAGTGGAGTCCTTGCCCCGAGGCCCCCTCCCTTTACTCAGTGCTGCATTGCCTCTTCCAGAATGGAGCCCTAGCCCCTAGGCCACTTACCTTTAGAGTGCTGTCCTGCCCCTTCCAGAATGGAGCCCTAGCCTTGCAGCACAGTAGGCATCATAATGAGATGCAAATATATGATAATGACGTTTGACGGTGGAAAACGCAGCCCGCCATTGAAGGGGGGAGTACACAATCACTTCCTGCTTTTACGTCATCGTAAATCGCGCTGCGGGCCTCCTCGCAAGATTTTGCGATTGTGACCACCATGACGCTCATCCCGATCGGGAGCAGAAAAGCCCGGCCGATATCTTGTGGCATAGTTCTGATAGACTGATTGCTGGGTGTTCTGATTTCTCTTTAAATGCTAATATCCCAAACAAGATTATAACATTTTAAATATGTTTGTTCCACATCGCACTAATACATTCACAATGCCATTTGCATCACACATGAATAGCATATAAGACAAAACATTCCCATTGCGCACATATGAATTGTCCATTGAGATTATGATGGATATTTTGCTTCAGATGGGATACTGGATAAGCAAACGAATCTCAGCCTGCTAACTGACATAAATATAATTATAAACATTTTGCAGTTAAACTTTAATCATCAATTGCTTAATGATTTGGACAATACAACATTTTATATGGATATAACTAACTTCCTCTCCCTCATTTCATGCATAATTCAAAAGAACTTAATCAATGTCAAAGCTAGATTTTGTTTAATAAATTGGCACATTATGAATGAATTTATTGTCCTCCAAATTAATCAATTATTATTTAAAATTCAGACAATTATAGAGTTTTATTAGGCTAACATGATATTTCGTGTTTGGGACTTGCTTTGGAACTCATCTCAATATAACATGGGAATACAGATAAGGAAGGTAGATTCATCCATCCAGAAATTGAAACATCACCTCATTGTCATAATCAGTTTTTTTTTAAGTTATTGCATGGTTGTTGCCTTCACTCTCTATTAGGAACTTATTTCATAAGTTGGTCATTCTTCGTGTAAAGCAGAATACTCTCATATCTTTTCCTAAAAGATAATTTTAAATTCTTAGACTGATTACAGAAAATAATTTTTAGCACTTTTGCAGCATTATCTAGATTACCCCCGTCTTAAAGTGCAGTTTTAAAAAATGCTGATGTCATTTACATAAAAGGATAACAAAATTAAATGACTAATAAATCTCAATCTACTTTGATGGAGACATATGTTGCAAAAATCCACACCAACTGGATCCATAATGATCCACAGCCCTACACCATCAGAACATGTCCACACAGAAACTCTTGTTTAAATGGATGATTGCTGTGATGTGTGGAGGAATCCTTCAACAAGGGGTAGATGTGAAACAGTCAGACTGATGTCTATTATTAGAAGACAAATCTCGCTGTAAGTACTCATTAAGGCTCCAACAATCCCATTTAATTTTCTACCTCTTTATACTGATGCTTGCCCATATATATTAACAAATTATTTACCTGCTTTTGTATGAATCCTAAAAATTCAAATTATTTGACCTCAGAATTTTTCAGCTCTATTTCCGTCACAAAAAGATTGTTTTTTTTTCATGTCCATTTTGTCTTGCAAGTATTTTTAGAACAATTAAAGAGAAAATTGGAGAAAGAGAATGCATTGCTAAGCCCCACAATTAATTTTAGTGTTTGTTGCCTAGCACGCCCACCTTTTCTAAGTTAAAAATAATCTGTCGTAATCACCGGAAAATTGTTCAATGCAGAATTCTGAGTCACTGATTGGAAAAATAAATATCACTGTAAATTGCACATTGCCTAACCCAACTGATCTTGGGGGCTGTCATTGCAGAGATACAAGATGCATACTCATTCTGCATATAAATTTTTAATGTAATGTACATCTGTTACAAATAAGCAAATTATTTGCTGATTTTGGTTGTCATAATGAGTGAAATTTACAGCAGAAACTGACTTAAAACCTACATTTAACCATGTATAAAGTCACAAAATCCTAAGTACTTGGTCAAGGATCAAATAGAACTACTTGCCCTTATGTAATTTATCATTCGCATACTGTCTTTTATAAAACATGAGTTCCTGTACCTATTATTTTAATGGTTCATTGATTGCTAAAATAATAAGTATGGATTAGATTCCTGCTCAATGGGAGGTACATATTTTACCTCAGATTCTCTTTGAAAGCCTTCTGTTTCAGACACTAAAACCTTTATTATGCATTGCTGAGTAACACCCCAAATACAGAGATTTAGGGGATAAAATTGGTCTTTTCCAGCAGTGCAGAACGGTTGAAAGCAAATCGGCAGCTGATTTTTCACCGAGCCAGTTTTTATTTTCCATTGGCTTGCAAGATA
This sequence comes from Carcharodon carcharias, assembly GCF_017639515.1. Taxonomy (NCBI): domain Eukaryota; kingdom Metazoa; phylum Chordata; class Chondrichthyes; order Lamniformes; family Lamnidae; genus Carcharodon; species Carcharodon carcharias. Next base: position 66,175,548 of record NC_054481.1, on the reverse strand, counting down.
TTGCCAAGATTTTAAATTTCAAACCAAGTAAAAGCAGCAGTGAGGGTAGGAAACAAGCCTCCAAAAACTTCAGCGGAAATAAGATCGTGCGCGGTGAAAAATCAGCTGCTGATTTACTATGAGCCTGGTTTCCACTGTTGTGAAGACCAATCTCACCCTGAAAATCTCTATATGTTAGTGGGGAAAAGATAGTGAAAGGGTTAAAGAAATGCGATTATTTAATCATTATAAATTAACATCAGACTTAATACATAAACAGCTGCTTTCTTTCTTATTCCCTACAATCTTTCTGCTATTCTCTGTCCTTTAAGCTAGCCTGCAGAATATGTTACTATAATTAATTTGCAGGTCAGGTTGATTGAGCTTTCAGTTATCAGCCAAAGATCTAACCTGCGAATACCTTCTCTGTTGCCATCAGTTAGACTCCTCTGTTGACCTCCTAGCGGATGCATTTGAGCACCATAAGAATAAATCTTTCTTCTCTACTTTGCTTCTCTCTTACAATCCTGGCTGAGATTTAAAATTTGCCCTCAGAAAATATCGTGCAACTCCCATTTTCCAGGTGCTAAAAGGCACCTAGTCGAGAGTATAAAGTACAAGGGCAGCTTCTCATCAACTCCTATTGCATTAAATATAAAAATGTCCAATCACAGTAAATGTGAATGGTCAACACCTTGAGGTAAATTGAACATGTATGTGTCCATTGCCCCCACATATACAGGATCCGAGGCAACGTGAAACCCATAAACACGCCTGTGATTTATCTTCTGAGCACTCAATATTTGGAACAGTATGTTCATTTTCTTTCTCTCCTTTGTTTCAATCTATTATTGCTGGTTTAGGATGCTGCAGCTATGCAACTGAGGCTGGTGCTGATAAAGAATAATATGCATACAACTTTATAAGTGGAACACACCGGTGTGCAGAGGTGGAGAATAATCTGCAGAGATGTATCAATATGCAGATTGCATGGATGTAATTCTCATTAACTACAGGATGATAAAGTAATTTACACAGATTGAAAATGGAAAATGTTGTTAACTTATCTTTTGTTCCATTAAATGATACATATCTTCCACGAAATAAGTTCATTGGACTATATTGAAGATATCCTTGGCTCATTCTTCAATTAGCATAAACTCTAAAATATTTTGCTGCTTCCACATTATGAAATTAAACTGCTATTGTGTTGAATTCTATTTTATCACCCTCAATTTAATTGATTGAAGACTTTGCGCATTTTTAATTCAGTGCTTTGTATCTCTGGTCTTTTCAGAATAGAAGTTAACAATCTGCCACATGAATAACATCTGCTAACATTAATGTAGCTTACAATGATTCTGGAATACATTGCATTCAGATCTTTATATCAGACAGAAAGTAAATATGTTGGATTTGCTAACATCGGAAAGATTTAAATGTTAGCAAGATATTTACACTTAAGATTACAAAATATTTACTGAATCAAAAATGAGTTGCTATAACACATTGCTACATCTACCTTCCTCATTTCATCTTTAAATGTTAATATATCTCTCACTGCATGGCCTTGCTTAAATTTATTTATTCAAACATAAATAGTAATTTGCAGGTGTTGGATGCAGTTGGTGAAACATTCAGTACGAAAAGGCAGATATGAAATTTCTCTAGCACAGGTGCAAGGAGACAGGGTGTACGTTCATTGCCCGCACCTTCCAAATAAACTGCTCTGTCGTCATAAGTGCACTATTATTTATTTTAAAATTGATGATTGTCAGCCACAAGTAAGGCTATCATGGACTGTCTTATTGGCAGCTTTAACTGATTTTTTTAAGGTACACTTAACAAAATTATTTTGGACAAGAAATTGTGTATCAGGCAGTAGGACCCAGCAGAAGACAGTTCCATTGTAGCACCAGTTCTCAGTTCTGCAGCCTCTAACACCAGAAGCTGAGGACACAATTCAACTGTAAAATTGTAGAGCCGTGCAGGGTACATTTTAGAAGACTTTTCCTCTCAAATTGTGCAATTGCCAATTTTAGAACCCTGAGAGGGTAAATCCACTGGAATCTAATTATTACTTGCTTCATTTCTGCCAATGTTCCCTCATTTCCACTGCACCGAACATTAATGGGTAACTTGCATTGCAAATGTTGGACTGCAATGTCTGTATCACTTTAAGACCACAAGGACTCCAGTGAGGTGACATTGTCCTGTTAAAGCATTTGTTGCTCAGCAACTGCATGCCTTGTGCTGGAGTTGACTGCAGGCAAACATTTACACTCCCAACTCCAGAGTGATTCCTGAAGAGGAGAGTTTCCACTACATCATAACTGGCAATAGGTTCCATTCCAGTTTTGCTCCAGAATTTAACCCATTTCATGTGTAGTATATTAATTAAATCTGTCATATTAATAATACTCATGCAATTAGCGGTGAAGTATTTTGTTCATTGATAAAACGTGGATAGCCATGGCATTCCCTGGAACTAAGAGGGAAATAAAATCAAGACAAATCTGTTAAGTTTTGGAAAATCTTGTGTTGATTTTACCGATGCATCAAAGAGTATTGTAAACATTAGGGAGTAAAATTTCTGCTTTGGATGCAGTTGGGAAATTGTGCCCAAAACATACTCGAAAGTGTCTTGGTTGTTACTGTTTAAATTGCCAATAAAAATCGATTGCATAAATTATAATCTTCAATGAGATAGCTCAATTGAGCAGAATAATAGAATATACTTGCTCCTTTTTCTCTTTCATAAGAATGTAAGAAATAGAAACAGGCATAGGCCATTTAGCCCTTATAGCCCATTCAATGAGATCATGGCTGATCTTCCACTTCAACACCATTTTTCTGCACTATCCCTGCATCCCTTGATGTTTTTAATATGTAGAAATCTATCCAGCTCAGTCTTGAACGTATTCAATGACTGAGCCTTCACAGCCCTCTGGGGCAGAGAATTCCAAAGATTCACCATCCTCTGAGCGAAGAAATTCCTCCTCATCCAGAAGCTTGCTACAAGCCACATATATTCATACAGAGGGCTCTTTCCTTTGCAGACAGAAGGAGCATGTCCATGCATTGAGCCTTTTTCAACTAAACAAAAGCTTTGGGGACAGCCATTTCTGGTTCATTCCCCGTGGCATTGAGAGACTGAGTAATTGACAATACTTAAGAACAATTAAAAATTCAAAACACAAATTCACATGATCACAAATTAAAATACTTGTTCAAGGTAATGCAGTGCTCTGAACAAGGTTGTGTAATAGTCCCAAAAAGAGAAATGTTTATTTTGGATGTAGGGCACATTTTCAGTCCTGGCAAATTGTCATGTGTTTCTACAACAGGCAGATTGAGAGTCATTGAAAAGTATTCTGGTCACATGTCTTTTTATTGGGGTTTCCCACGAATGAAACATTCAAATAAATCCAGCCACTAACATCAACACTCTGACTCTATGATGTAACAGTACCGTTGAAGCATGTCCCCTAATCATTTCAACTAACACTATTGAGGGCCTGGCCTTCTTTATTTAGAAACCGCAAATCTGCAAAGGACCTTGATGTCATAAAAAGTGTTGCAAAATCAATGCCTCAACACTGTACCACACCCACACACAATTTGACATAACACCAAAGGATTGTTCTTATATCTAATCCCACTTATCTAATACACAATGTTTGTTTTTTATTTATATTTGATTTCAATGAAGACCTTGCAATCAAATAATTAAAGTAGTCATAGTCAGGAAAAAAGTGGAAGTTACTCAATGATGCAGGCCCAAATACAAAACTAGTTGTCACTAGGAAAGACAGCCCCAACTGATGTCAAACGATGGTTGATGCTAAGCCAAGTTTTTTTCTGGAATAGGGAATGAAGCCCATGTTGAACTTCAAATGTTGCATAGAAATGTTGCACAATTCATCTAAAGGACATTTGAATTTGGTGTTAACATCTTTACTGGGAAGGACAGATGGCATGTACACTTTTATCTAAACATATCGGAAAAGTCCATTCTAAGTGAAGAGCTGTCCTGAGTAGATCACTGAGCATGGTTTTATGATGGGTAATGTCCAATGGTGTGGCAAACAAAGGATGTTGAGTGATGGCAAAACAATAGAAGTCATAGCATGGTTGCCCCTACAAAATCTCAGAAAAAAATCTAATATTTAAGGTTGCTCCAGATATCTGTGCAGTTAACAGAAAGGAAAAAGTAATTTTCCAATCAGAAGCCCTGCTTCAGGTTTCCTTTCTGCTGCAAGAATCATTCTTATGACTAATTGGGAAGATAATTTTTTGGCCTGAAATCTGAGCCACTAATCGGAGATTCTGCCTTTAATATAAACTGCTAATGACTCCAAAACAGAGATTGAACATTACCTCTGCAGGACTCAAATTTAATACTAGCTTATTAGGAAAATACTGCAGAATGTTTTAGTGTTGTAACTCAGTTTTCTTAACACTAGAAAGAACTTGCTAACACAATTCACAACCTAGTATCTCAGCTTCCCAGAAGTCAATCCCTTTAATTGATCGTATCAGTCCATTTTCCGTTCACATTTTCTAGTGAGAAAAATTGTTGCAGGTGACAGCCACTAGAAAACATTTGCTTCTTACTGAGATCCATTAAAAGTAAAATTAATTTCATATTGTGTTGGCTGGGAGGCTATCATGCCTTACTGCTCATATATGGACATGGCAGTTTTAACCTGTCTTGTTTAAAGGTTTGCATTATGGTAGGAGTGTCAATATTGAGCTACCTCCTGCATCTATCAGATAGAATTAATTGCCAATAATTAATGTCAGTGCTATCAAGACTGTGAGACATAGGGAATTATGAATCATATGTAATACATATGTATAATAGTTGAACTCCTACAATGTTGCATTCTGAAAGGTAAGTGTAGTCTTCTGGTGAAGCTATGTTAGAGAATAGGCATGAGGCCAACGCATGCAAACGTAATTCAGTCCCCATTTTAAAATTATAGATCTTGTCCTTTTTTGTCCTATTAATAGTTAATTACCTAGAAAATGGGGTGCAAAGTAACATGGCGGTCTGAAAGCAAGTGCATATTTCCTATCTGAATTGTATCATTCACCATATTGGGTAAGGCAAACAAGTGGTTTCCTTTACCCACTATTGAAGCAGGCGTTCGGCACATTGCATTTATCACATATGGGGCCCAACATCTGTTTGAGGTGCCCTTCTTTAAGATTAGTTTGCCTTGATGCAGCACCAGTTCTACTCAGGAAAACCAACCCAAGGGATTGCCCGGAATAAAGAAACTAAGTAACTTACCAGAATGTGAAGCTAGAAAGGAGTGCTACTCCTAATCCCACATTAAAGAACTCAGTGATGAAAATAAAATCACCAAAGATATAAATACATTTGTTTACTTGAGTTCTCAAAAAGGTGAGGGGTATATTTTTCTTTGTAATTCTTATTAATTTAAACATTAGCTATGAATGTTTTATAGAAACGAATGAGTACATTTTTGTTAAAGCAGGTGTTTCAGGAGATTTGGAATTTTTATTGCAATAGTTTAGGACTTGCGTGGCTTGAGAGGTCCTGCTGAAGATGGAATACATTATTGGAAAATGCAGTGAGGGAAGGAGTCATCCAACTTTTCAGCTTCATAGCTGAAAATGATGCTGTCCTTACAATTGTCAGTGTTATTAACCTAGCTGACCGCCAGGTGTAACACACTCTCCAAGGAAATGGACAATCAATTTAGAAACCATTACAGTCCAGTAGATAATGCAAAGGGAGTGACCATGGCTGACCCCCCTTTTAATGCCAAGGCAAGAACAGAAAGGATTCAAATAACTGTGCAGCCTTCTGACTGACATTAGAATATAATTTTAGTAGTGTAAGCAGCATACATTTCTAGCTAATGACTGAGAATAATCAGATTTTGATGATTCTTTTTCCAGCTCTGGTCCAATGTGGGTGATACTGAGATCCAACAAGCAAATACACTGCACCAGCCCCAATCATATACTTATCAGCTTCATCTGCTGAAAACTTATCCCAGTCATGCAGACAGTCCGCATCCAATCACACTGGCTGGCAATACATTCAGGAGACTCACTACTCTGGGAGAATATGGCTGCCCAACGACTAACCTGTTCTTATTACTTTAAAAACAAAAAAACTGCGGATGCTGGAAATCCAAAACAAAAACAAAAACAGAATTACCTGGAAAAACTCAGCAGGTCTGGCAGCATCAAGTTCTGTCGAAGGGTCATGAGGACTCGAAATGTCAACTCTTTTCTTCTCCGCCGATGCTGCCAGACCTGCTGAGTTTTTCCAGGTAATTCTGCTTTTGTTTTTGTTTTTGTTCTTATTACTGTTTAGTTTAATTGCACATCCCCTGGTCTTCCTCAACCTGTCAAATTGAAATAATCTATCAATTGATACTCAATTCAGCCCTTTCATTATTTTATAGGCCTCTATCAGGTCTCCTGAAGAACAGAAGTACATAAGAAATAGGAGCAGGAGTAGACCATTCAGCCCTTTGAGCCCACTCTGCCATTTAATGATGATGGCTGATCTCCTTTAAGTCTATGCTGCTCTGAAGTAAGTAGGCTCAGTTCTTTAAGCCTATTTGAATAGTTATTAGGTTCTTTAAGCTAGGAGTTATTCATGGAGCTCTCCTCTGAACACTTTCCAAGGCCATTATATCATGTGAGGGAAATTAAAGTGGGCACAGGGCAGTCTAACCCTGGACCTGTATAAGGACAGAATTGTATCCTCTGATTTGTACTGAACCTATTAATGCAGCCTAACACCTTCTTTGCTTTGCCTAAGGCTTTTTCTGCATTGGTCAAGATTGGTGCACAATAATTTAATCCTTTTCCTCTCATTCAGTTTCAGTATTACTCCCTGTTCATGATGAATATGTTCTGTATTGGCCCTACCTACATGCATCACACTGCATTAAAATGCCATTTACCATTGTCCTAGGGTATCTAGATCTTGCAGAAGATTGTGCTACTCCACAGTTTTAACCTCTGCACAAATTTAGTGTCATCTGTAAACTTGCTGACCATACATCCAACCCCACTGTCCAAGTCATTAATGAAAACAGTGAACAGTAGCGGACCTAACACCAATCCCTTGGGGCATCACTGATAACCTGCTTCCAGACTGGTACATAACCATTAATCACAATTTGTAGACTGAGGGATTTGAGCCAATTCTTAACGCAGTGTATCAAATTCCAACCAATACCACAAGATTCTATCTTGTGAAGTAAACTACAGTAGTGTGAGTACTTATTCAGATCATCACAAACTACCCTTGTGCATTTGAAGTATTTTTGATGAAGCATTGTTATAGAGCTAGCTATAGAACCTTAGGCATGGACTGCCTCGTTGCTAAAATTCTAGATATTCAGCAGTGGAGTTCATCTGCTTGTTTACACAAACTAACACCATATGCCACATGACTTTGAGGGTCCCAGGTTTGAAATCAACTCTTCCTGCGAATTTGTTTTGACTCAGAGCCAAATTGGGCTGTCAAAAGTAGCAAACAAGAGTCAAATTTTCACACAAGTGCAGTTACTGATTCAAATTCACCTATCCTCATTAGGCAGGTGTTGGCAGCTCTCTGCTGAGGCACTATTAGTAGCTGCAATGCTGCACAGCAAGAAAGCTTTCCACTTCAAGGGCGCAATGTACTGGATAGCCAGGTTGGTGGAGGGTGGGGGGGGGGGAGGGTGGTGCAGTGGAGGGGAGGCATAAAATGGTGAGGAATGGCAGGGTGGAGTACCCATTGTCTACTCTCCGCCATGCCATTTTACCTGCGGTGGGGAAGGTGGAGTACAGCCCTCTTGCCCACAGGCCAAATGAGTTACTAACTGGCCACTTAAGGGCCTCTTCCCACTACCAACATTTTACCAGTGGCAAGTGAGCCCTCAACCAGGAGAGATCAGCCGGTGAACACTGGCAATCTCAGTGGGTTCAGGGGTGGCATCCGATTCGGGCACTCTTTGGTCCATGGAGGGGCTTTCTAATGATAATAGCCACACCCATAACAATGGTGCCATGTATCCTCAGGAACCACTACCACCCCCAACCCCATCACAAGAGCCTGCCTGGGTGGCCCCATTGCCTCAGACCCTACTTACCTGGCTGGGAGGGCAGCTTTCATCCATGGCCTCCTCTTCTTCAAGATGCAGTGCCAGAAATCGCTCCCTATTCTGATGGCATTGCTGAGATGGCTGGGCTGCCAAACCTCCTTTGGCTGGCAGCTCCTGAGGGTGGGCAGACCTGGCAGAAACCAATTAGTTGTCTGACCCCTCATAAAACTGGGGCGAGGTGGGATCCTGCCCTGACTTTGGGCAGGTCACCGGGACCCACCACCCCCACTGCCCCCCACCCCCCACCCCTCCCCCGCCTGTGACCAAAGTGTCTATAATGACATGTATTGCAAAGTCACTGGTGCAGATAATCCTATCCTGAGTAACAAGACTGGCATGAATGCAAATGAAGGGGATGAGAGAATGGGGGAATTTATTTTAAACAAATCATGTGCATACGAAAAAAATAAACAAAACTGAATACGTTGATTCTTAAATATCTGTGAAAGAAAGGGGCTCATGAACACACACCCGCATATTTCTTTTCTGGTGATCAGAGACAATGTTGTGTGTGCAGTAACCTTGGGAACATGTGTCCACGTACCCATGGGAACTGTGTGATGGCCCCAAAGCCAACTGTTATGGCAGCCTGGGCTATCAGCATCGTTTGTGAACTGAGTGAATTTGTTGGCCCTCTGAACAGGCCATTGGTCACCTCCCTATGTGTTTCAGCATGGGAAATGCTACACATGCCCCCAAATGGAACCTTGGAAAAGAGCTACTGACATCGAAATTTAGGGTCACAGTCACCTTGAAGGCGAATGGCATGGGGCTCCCGCCAAAGCCACAGGGCTGGAGGTCTTCTTATAGGACCACACACAGGTCAGTAATTATCTCCCACGACAACCTTAGTTATCTCTGCCATTGCCTCTCAGACACCTGGATCTGGTTGGTGCGCATTTTGAACACATGCTAATGCATCAGTGCTCTTCAGCGATGAAGACAATCATGGCTGCCTTCCTCCTGACCTCCCTCCCTCTTGACTGGTGTCATCTGATGGCCTTGTGGCCTAAGTTGCTGTATGATCAAGGCCTTCCTCTCTAAATTCCCTCCTTCACAGCTCAAGGTTGTAATAATATTGGGTTATGAGACCCATAGTGATTCCAGAAAATGAACATCACACTGCCTGATCCACAGCAGACAGCAGCAGGGACTTCCCAGGTGTCCAACACTCTGAGAACTGCTGGAGGCCAGAAATTTGCTGAGCCTGAGTCAGATGATGAGCCCCTGGACTTGGTCATGTCACAGTTGCTGGAGCTACAAAGGCAAGCTCGGGAACATCAGGAAGGGATGTCCGCTGCACTCCTCAGATTGCAAGGCACGATGGAGAAGTCTGTCTGCCTTCAGACTGAGGTGATAGTGCCAGCATGCCAATGCACCGAGGTCAACACTGGTAGGATGGCGGCTGCCCTGGAGACCTTGGTCCAGGATATCACTCCTGCACTGTTGCACAGGCCCAATTTCATTGCTGATGCCATAGTTGGCCTCCAACAGTGTGTTATCGAGAGGGGTGCGGGGCAGCTCGATCTCACTCCAGCTATCCGTTCTCCTCAAGGAGTCAGCCTGGGACCTTGGGACACCCATAGGGAGGAGGATCAGCTGGTGAACACCGTGGGGCCATCCACCCAGGTGATACTGGGAATGTTCGACCCATCAGAATCTCCTTTTCCAGTGACCCCAGCAGCTCCAGCTCCACAGGCCGAGGAGAGTGCCACTGCCACACCGAAAGCAGGCCAGGACCCTCCAGGCGCATCCTTCCAGAGGAAGCCTGCTATGGTCATCACAGACAGTCGCAGTGAGCAGGCTGCCTCCACCTCCGCTGTGGATGTCCGGGGAGCATCAAGACCTATCGGCAGGGTAGGAAAGTTAAGAAAACGTTGTTGACTAGTCTGGGCACGGGTGTTAATCACTTGTACTTAATGTTCACGAATGTAAATAAATTACCGAGGATGTCTCCCTGCCTATGGCTCCTTCTTCTGATAAGCAGTGTTTGTGTCACTCAGATGTGAAACATTTCTGCACAAGATAAAGGCAGCGTCTCTGTCCAGGGCCTCTTCCTGCACTTTGTGCAGCCTTCAGACCACAGTGATGGTCCAGCTTCACAATCACTGGACACATTACTGATGCCTGCACCTCGATGGTGCTGGTCATTGCTGCCAGAATGTTGTGGGCAGGCGCTACAGAGTTCTGTCATTCTCTCTGTGCTCTCAGCACCTTTAGGGTGGGGCTGGCCCCCATCTCTTCAACATCTGTGACCAGTGATGCTATGATCGTGATGGGCTCAGATGCTGAAGGCGGACAAAGGATCAGATGCTTCTAAAATTCCATAGCAGCATCTCTATGATATGACCCTGATCACAGAGCGCAAGAGAGCTGCCCTCATCCAGACAGGAGTCAGACATTCTCAGAGGCTATGAGAATATATATGGATGTCCTCACTGTATGTCATCATCATCCTCCTGTAATTGAGCAACTATTAGGGCCTCCACCGCAGCTCCATGAGAGGAGAATTCTTACAGAGGGTATGTGTGTTGCCATAAGCCAGACTGGAGTCAAACATTCACGGATGCAATGTGAGGATCCGTGGTGTCTTCTCAGTGCATGTCGTCATCACCGTCCACAAATCTAGCAGCTATGAGGGCCTCCCAAGTGCGCCTGCCTCATCTGGCCAGTGAGAGGGCCTCATCTCCATCATTGTCGCCTTTGAGGACCTCCTCACCCTCATCCCCGTCGACGTCCTTCCCATCGGAGGAGACGTGCAGCTCCTTCATCTCCTCCTCAGCCAGCTCGTCTCCTCGTTGCAGGAACAGGTTGTAAAGGATGCAGCAGGTGATGACAATGCATGACACCCTCTGAGGACTGTATTACAGGGCTCCAAAGGCCAGTCCAGGCACCAGAACCTCATCTTCAGCATCCCGATGGTCTGCTCCAGCAAATTACGAGCTGCAGCATGAGCCTCATTATAGCGTCACTCTGCTGCAGTCTGAGGGTGTCATCAGCCACATCCTCTGTGGGTAGTCCTTGTCTGCAGGGAGCCATCACTGCTGCTTCTGTGGACCCTGGAAGACTGCAGGACTGAGAATATAGGAGCCGTGCACACTCCCTGGAAACCGTTGTGCAGGAAGCGTTTGTGGTGGTCACACACCAGCTGCACATTCAGCAAATAGAATCACTGGCGGTTGACATAGTTGACCGCATCTGAGCACCATGTGAGTGCAGTCAATCGCACCCTGCACCTGTGGGAAATCCGAGATCTGGGCAAATCCAATCGTTCTTACATCCTCATGTCCTGGTCTCGGGCGAATAGCACAAAGTTGTGTGCCCTCACGAAGATGTCATCCGTGAACTCATGGATGCATTTGTGTGTGGAGGCTTGTGATATCCCACAGAGGTCACCTGTGAAGCCCTGAAAGAAGCCACTGGTGTAGAAATTGAGTGCCACTGTCACTTTCACAGTCACTGCCAGTGGATGCCCTCCAAGTCACCATGGCACAAAATCCTAGTAGCTGGCAGATATGACCAACCAGTTCCGTAGACATGCGCAGACTTCGGCGACAATGGTTCTCTGTTATCTGCAAAAATGAAAGGCGCTGTCCATAGACCCTGGGTCTAGTTAGGTGCCGAGCAGCAATAGCCCACTATGGCTCTTCGGCAATGTGTGCAGGAGCCCTAGTCGCCCCTTCTTGCCGAAGGTGCTGCTTCACCCTTTCACAGCCAGACACCTCTATTGCTCTCTCCTCTATCGTCTTTGCTCTCTGTAAGCCTCGAGGCATATAGCAAGGTCAAGAGGCTCCATGTTTCTGATGTACTCCTCCTGCAGAATCAAAGAGTGGGTTAGCATGGGTATACTAAGAACCTGACTTGGTTATGTCTGAAGGCCCCTTCACGCATCGCAGAGAGTGCTGGCCATCACTTGGATGGCCAGATTTTAACGCGCTGCATGGCTGCCTGAAACCCCACCCACTCCACCCAACCGATTGGTGGCCGCTTTGCCCACTGGACTGCGTGCTGTGCCCTCAGCTCAGGCACAGGTATTCTCCTAAGCCACACTGCAAGGTTGCGCTGTTAGCTTGAAACATGTGGAAGACTGGTCCAAACTGGGATGATGACATTGCAAGGGGCTGTGAGCGTCTCCACCAGTGACTAATCCATGGCCAGCTTTAGCAAAGAGATTGAACACTGTGCCCAGTTATCCAACTGTTCTGCAGTCTACTAAAATGCTCATTAGTTTGCTGTCTGTGCCTGAGGGGTGAAAAGCCCTGGAGCATTTGGTGACACTTTGATGCCTCTGCGTTGCTTGAGTGGGCAGATAAGCTAAAGGCCCAACTCTAATCGTATCAATGTGTTTGCGTCTGAACTGCCTCAGCTGCAGAGGAACAATCACTTTGTATAAGGTGTCCCTAATACCTAGCTGCTTCCCTCACCCACAGCACCCCCCAACACTGAACATGCTTGTGCGCTACCTGCAACCACAGGGCAGCCTTTGCTCCCCCAACCAAAACACCACAACCACAGGGCAGCCCTTGTTCCCCCACCCAAGTTGCCTCATCTGCAGGGCACCATTTTACCCCTTCCCTAAGTCATGTCAACCACAGGACAGTCCTTGCCACCCTCCCCTAAGTCACTTCAACTAAAGGGCAGCCCTTGCCAATACCCCCCCAAGTCGCCTCAGCTGCAGGGCAGCCCTTGCCCCCCCACCCCCAAGTCACCTCAACCACAGGGCAGCCCTTGCCAGCCCCCCAACCTGCCCCCCCAAGTCACCTCAGCTGCAGGGCCGCCTTTGCACCCCCTTCTTCACCGACCCCCTCCCTCCATCCCCGCGACTCAACCTTGAAGTCCAACAGGCAGCCCAGGTGAGCACTCCACAACATTACTGTGTACTCAAACTTCGAGATCCCCGCAAAGTGCAGCCCACCAAGTGCATGCCTTTTATATGTTGTTGTGAATCATGAGCAGATGATCCAGTGGAGCTGTGGGGTTGGTGGGGGGGGGGGGCGGGGTTGGCGGTGGCGGGTGGAACAATTCCAGCAGGCTGGCCTTATAATGATATGCTGATGTATCACAATAAGATTCCCAACGTCCAACGGTGGAAAATGCGGCCCACCATTGGCGGGCGGAGTGGATGTTCGCAAACTGGCTTCACAATGGTCATGAAAGTGATTTTTAGCTTTCTTGCCACATTGTCCTTCACGCCCTACACCACAGAGCAGGGAAAATCCTGGCCAAAATCTCAACTCTAAAAAGCACTTCCGTTTCCTAGCACAATACTAATATTGGTGCTTTTGGGAAATGAAATAAAGCACCAAGGAGCACTGATACCCAAATCTGATAACCTCACACAAATTTCTTCAGGTTGTGCTTGAGTTTCTTTCCAGCATGTCTTTCAAAAACACACATCCACTGGTTCAAATTGACAAATTACATTAAATAATAGTTATGAGAGGGGCGATACTACTTTAGGAGCTCATAACCTACATTTAAAATAAATATCATCATTACAAGTATTAGTTTCAACCTTTCCATAATCCTAACTCAAACATACAATATCCTCATAAATTGTAGACATTTTCTTTCGGGTCTGAGTCAGAATAATCCTGCTTTTTTTACATACAGGACAAACCTGGGTAATTTCCCACATTGCTGGATAGATGCCAGTGTTGTAACTATACTGGGACATTGTTAGCTAAGGGAGTTTAGCTCTAGAGCACAAGTCTGCAGTGCCATAGAAAAGGATGTAGTCGGAGATAGTGGCCTTCGCTGTGCTCAATGCATGGCAGTTTCATGATGTTACAAACCAGATGGGGTGGAAACTGGTATTTGTGTTAGTGGGAACCTCAGGAGGAGGCCAAAAAGGAACATCCACTTGGCACTTCTAACTGAAGATGGTTGTGAAAAAATTATCTTTGTCTTTTACATTCACTGATCTTGAGCATCATTATAGATGGGGATAGTCATGATGCCTTCTCCTTCTCCTCCTCCTCCCCCTCCTGTTAGCTGGGTAATTGTTCACCACCAATAGAGACTGGATGTGGCAGGAATGCAGAAGTCTGAACTGATCCGTTAGTTGTGGGATCACTCTGTTATAGCAAGCTGCTTCTGCTGTGTAGCTTGGATGTGGTCCTGGTTGGCTGTCTATTTTTTGTTCCACCTATGATTTCTCTTGGCATACTCTTCTCATTTTGAACTAAGGTTGGTCATCTGGTTTGATGGTGATGGAAGAATGAGAATACATCAAACAATGAAGTTATAGATTGTAGTAAAATATAATTCTGCTGCGCTGATGGCCCATAGCATTTTCTGAATGTCCTGTTTTCAGCTGCTACATCTGTCCTTAATATACCTCACTTAGCACAGTGATGTCACACAACATGATGGAGCATGTTCTCAGTGTGAAGGTGGTCTTCATGAGGATTATATGGTGGTCATTCCTACAAATGCTATCATGGACAGATGCTTCTGCAACAATTAGATTGACGGGGATGAGGTCAAGTAGGTTAATCCTTCATGTTGGTTCTCCCAAAACTTGTTGCAAGCCCAGTTTGGCAGCTATGTTCTTTAGCACTCAGCCACATAGAGGATATCTGTTTGACAATGAGTTACTGATGTTCATCCACAAGTGTGAATGGGCCATAATTCACAAGTACTGCAAGTGCAAGTGCATGTCTGACAGCCTAATATACAAGAGAAGGAACACTGAAAGCTCACTGTCAGGTGCTGTTTTTATGTCATTGGGTAGAACAGGCTGAGGAATTCTTAAGAGTAACAGGGCATTCTGGGATTAATTGAAAGATAATTCACTGAACTTGTTTTATATTTCCTTCGTGTAAGCCACCCTCTCCCCACCAATGAAATCTTCTTTTCCATCACAGATTATTGTGAATTAAGAAATGTTCTCCGCCTTTTTCAGATTTCTGGAAGAAAAAATGTTGGTGATATTTATTCTTTCAAGATCCAATGCACAATTGGAAAAGTAGAGAATGAATTGGGTAATCAAAGGATGCATTTGAGGGAGCAGGAAATGCACTTTCTTCAAAGGATAATTTAAGGTCCCAGCAGATGTAATCACTTGATTCATATTTATTTTATATTTGTTCACCATATTTTTTTAAATAAATGAAACAATGAAATGCCATGTTTGATTAAAGCATTGGCCTAATAGCTCTAGGAATACACTTCAATTTCTACTTTTTTCTTAATTCATTGCCAAAATCCACTTTTCATATGAGTAACTAGAGAAAGGCTGATCAGCAAAGTTCAAGACTGTAGAATAAAATGAACAATGGAAGCATGGATACAAAGTTAGCTGAATGACAGGAAACATATAAGGTTATTTTTCAGTCTGGAGGAAGATATACATTGGGATCGGTGCTAGGGCCACTGATCTTCTTGATCTATATTAATGACTTAGACTTGGGTGTGCAGGGCACAATTTCAAAATTTACAGATGATACAAAACTTGGGAGTGTTGCAAACTGTGAGGAGGATAGTGATAGACTTCATGAGGACATAAATTGGCTTGTGGAATGGGAGGACACATGGTAAATGAAATTTAATGCAGGGATGTGTAAAGTGATGCATATTGGCATGAAGAGTGAGAACAAGCAAAAGAAGATAAAGGGTGCAATTCTAAAGGGTTGCAGAAACAGAGACAGTTGGGGGTATATGTGCACAAATTGTTGAAGGTGGCAGGGCAGGATGAGAAAGTCATTAAAAAGTATATAGGATCCTGGGCTTTATAATAGAGTACAAAAGCAAAGAGATCATGGTGAACTTTTAGAAAACACAGGTTCAGCCTCAACTGGAATGTTGGCCAGAATTTTATGCTCCCTCACCGGCAGGGTGGGGGGAGTGGCAAAATGAAGGAACGGGGTTCCCTCTAGGTTCCCAGCGGCCCCAACTACGCAGCAATGTTACACAGGGGCTGCAAGGCTTCGGTCGGGAAACCCACCCTTGCCCCAGTTGAGACCCTTAAGTGGTCAAATTTTTATGCCACTGGGAGGATTGACCTAGTGTGGGGGAAGCCCGAAAATCAACGGGCCCAGATCTCAGGCAGGTAATGAAGCCTCCCCACCCACCCCTTAAGATCCAGTGGCCTCTGGACCTCCCTCCCCACCCTCCCACCAGCCTCTCTCCCCAGACCCCAATTGCCGCATTTGAGGGCCCAGCAGGCCTTCCCTATCATCCTTGCCCTAGGACCACCTAAACTTATCTTGGCCTCCGGGCCCCACGCTCAGGCTCTGATGTCTTCCTGAAGTCCCCGTTCTATCCGCTGCAGAGCTGTCACTTCAAGGACTAGAGAGCTACCAGCCAATTTAAGGTGGAACTTCCTTCCAAGTGAGGGGTGCAAGTCCTGCCTGCAGCCACTTAATGCTCATTTGAGCGTAAATTTACTGTGGGGCACTTGGAGTCGGAGTTACTGACTCTTAGGATGGCAGGAAGGGAAACCCCGCCATCCAAAGAATTCAGGCCAATGTGTCCAATTCTGGGCACCACCCTTTAGGAAGGACGTGAAGGTTTTAGAAAGGGTGCAGCAAAGATTGATGAGAATGGTTCCATGGATGAGGAACTTCAGTTGCTTGGGTAGATTAGGGAAACTGGGTCTGTTTGACTTAGAGAAGAGAAGACTGAGTGGAAATTTGATAGAGGTGTTCAAAATCATGAGGGCTCTGAACAGAGTAGATAGGGAGAAACTGTTCCCATTGGCAGAAGGGTCAAGTCCCAGGAGATATTGATATAAGGTGAATGGGTGGAAGAACTAGCAGACAACAACATGAACAAAAACTTTTTATGCGGCAAGTAGTTAGGATCTGGAATTTATTGCATGAGAGTGTGGTGGAGGCAGATTCAGTCATAGCATTCAAAAGGGAATTGGAGGATCACCTGAAGAGAAATAAATTGGACTACGGGGAAAGAGTGGGATAGTGAGATTCATTGAATTGTTCTTGCAGAGAGCTGGCATGGACACAATGGGCCAAATGGCCACTTTCTGTGCTGTCACTTGAAACAGAATCTACGGTAAATTAAGAATTAGGAGACATTTGTCACAATTCCAGGATTGGCAAAGAGGAAGATATAGCCAGTCAA
Source organism: Carcharodon carcharias (assembly GCF_017639515.1). Classification (NCBI taxonomy): domain Eukaryota; kingdom Metazoa; phylum Chordata; class Chondrichthyes; order Lamniformes; family Lamnidae; genus Carcharodon; species Carcharodon carcharias. The sequence continues at coordinate 66,158,341 of NC_054481.1, read as the reverse complement.
AGAAATAAGTGGAGGGAGCAATTCCCCTTGAGTGTTAGATTTTCACTAAATGTCATAGGCGCTGAGTGTTAAAACTTCCATTATCGAGCACGTAAGCAGTAGAATACGCCGCTACAAATCAATGGAAATTGGTGCATCCAGTGACAAAGCATTTAATCTCTGTATGTGTGCACTGATTGAATCACTTAATTAGATTTTCCACAAGCATTAATTTTCAGCTCCAGGAAACAGTTGAGGAATCATAATCCATTATGCACAATACACAGGTCTTTCAAGATTTTGGTCCTGATCCTATCCAAAAGCAGAAAGAAAACACACCTCAAATCGTAGTACAGTTCTATAAACTATGTCACAAGGGAGCTGACTGTGAACAACTACAACAACAATAAATACTTACATTTATATAGCACCTTTAGTGTCAAGAAATACCACTTTTCAAATAGATGTAAGGATGTGAATGTATATTCTCTCACAAATGGTAGAGTAAAGGAAGGGGATATATATTAAAGGGAAAGAACACAGAAACATTGCTGGCAGCGGACTTTAGAACTGGGGAAGGTGCAGAGTTAAGGGTGGGGTGGGACTGTGAGGGGGAAAATGATATTTTACAATCAATGCACTGGACATGGTGCAACTACTACAGGTCAGAAAGGATGGAAATGATGGGCAAGCAGGAGCAAATGAGGAAGAGAGTAGGAGGCTCCAGGAGAGTGTAGACTGATGAAATGGCCAGAACATGGCAGAAGAAATTTAACGTTGAAGAGTCTGAATTTAACTTATGAGGGGAGACCAGACAAATTAAAAGGCACAATTTTAATGAGAGTGCAGGAACAGAGAGAACTAGGAGTTGACATACACAAACCTTTGCAGATGGGAGGACAAATTGTTAAAAAAGCAGATGAGATCCCGGGTTTCATAAGTGGAGTCTATGAGACAAAGAGCAGCAAGGCTGAGAAATAATGCTAAGCCGTTACCAACGCTGGTTAAGCTTCAGCTGGATTTCGTGATCGAGTAACATTCGCACCACACAAGTGCCAGGCAATGACCATCACCAACAGGAGAGAATCTAACCATCTCCCCTTGACATTCAATGGCATTACCATCGCTGAATGCCCCATTATCAACAACCTGGGGGTTACCAGAAACTGAACTGGACTAGCCATATAAATACTGTGGCTACAAGAGCAGGTCAGAGGCTAGGAATTCTGCGGCGCGTAACTCAAGTCCTGGCTCCCCAAAGTCTATCCACCATCTACAAGGCACAGATTAGGAGTGTGATCGAATACTCCCCACTTGCCTGAATGAGTGCAGCTCCCACAACACTCAAGAAGTTTGACACCATCCAAGAAAAAGCAGCCTGCTTGATTGGCAACACATCCATAAACATTCACTCCATCCACCATTGATGCACAGTAGCAGTAGCGCATACCATCTACAAGGTGCACTGCAGTAACTCACCAAGGCTCCTTAGACAGCACCTTCCAAACCCATGACTGCTACCATCTAGAAGGACAAGGGCAGCAGACACATGGGAACACCACCACCTGGAAGTTCCCCTGCAAGACGGTGACATTTGAATTCAATAAAAAAACTGCAATTAAAAGTCTGATGATGACCATGAAACCATTGCCGATTGTCAGAAAAACCCATCTGGTTCACTAATGTCCTTTACGGAAGGAAATTTGCCGCCCTTACCTTGCATGGCTTACATGTGTCTCCAGAACTACAGCAATGTGATTGACTCTTAAATGTCCACTGAACAAGGGCAATTAGGGATGGGCAATAAATTCTGGCCAAGCCAGCGACGCCTACATCCCATGAATGACTAAAAAAAAGCCGACAAATAGTGGTAGGAGTGTGTACTATCTATAAGATGCACTCCAGAAACTCACCAAGCCTCCTCAGGCAACACCTTTCAAACCAATGACCACTGCCACCTAGAAGGACAAGGGCAGCAGATAGATGGGAACACCACCACCTGGAAGTTCCCCTCCAAGCCACTCACCATCCTGACTTGGAAATATATCACCATTCCTTCACTGTCGCTGGGTCAAAATCGCTCCCTAACAGCACTGTGGGTGTACCTACACCACATGGACTGCATCGGTTCAAGGAGGCAGCTCACCACTACCTTCTCAAGGGAAATTAGGGGATAGGCAATAAATGCTGGCCCAGCCAGCAATGCCCACCATCCCAAGAATGAAAAAAAAATCCTGGGTCATGTCCTTTAGGGAAGGATATCAGACCTTGGAGAGATGCAAAGCAGATTTACCAAGATGGTACCATGGATGAGGGAAGTTAATTATGTGAAGAGACTGGAGAAGCAGAGATTGTCCTCCTTAGAGAGTAGAAGTTTAATGGGAGATTTTAATAGCCGTGTTCAAAAGCATGAGCAGTTTTGATAAGGCTAAAGAAGGGAACCTGTTTCCATCAGCAGGAAGGTTGGTAACTAGAGGACACAGATTTAAGATAATTGGCAAAAGAACCAGAGGATAAACAAAATCATAAAAAAGGGGTGGTGACCTAGAACATACACATAAAAGGGAGGTGGAAGCTACTTCAAAAGTAACTTCCAAAAGGGAACTGGACATATTTTTGAAGTGGAAATTTTTCAGGGTTGTGGGGAAAAAGCAGGGAAATGGGACTAATTATTTCAAATAGCCAGCACAAGCTTGATTGACTGAATGGCCTCCTTCTTGGCTGTATGATTCTACAAAGAGATTTAAAGATTCTCAATGATGCATTTCTATATTATTCTGAAATGATTTCCAAAACCAATTCAAATGCCACCAGTGCCAATTAGATAAATTTTGCCCAGCCTTTAATTATAAGTTTTAATCAATGATGTGTAATCATCAGGGACAGTAATGTTTAGTTCAGACTGATGGACATACAAAAATGAAATTATTTCTCTCAGAAAATAAATCACCTGGCTTGAAAATTAACTGAATCATAGACAGTAGATAGCGGCAACTTATTTTTTATAATGCCATTCATTTTCTCTCATCTATAATATAGCAAACTTCTTGCATTTAACTAACGTTTCCTTCAGTGTCACACTTGCTCCCTACAATACATTCTCCATCATACTGTGTTGATAACACATTTTGGGGGATGCCAAAGTTTGTAGTATAAGGGTATCTGGCATACCAAGGATTAATGTGGGGCTGGGAAACAGTACCACACACAGTGTGATGTTGAGACACATGACCTGAGACTAGGGTGAGTTGTGGACTGGACAGAGTCCTGTGTAGAAGCAAGCATGGAGTTGGCTCATAACTTTATACACAGGGTACAGGCCAAGCTATGTGTTATCAATAATGTAAATGTTCAACCATACAAGACTCTGAACCTCTTTGTGAGGCCTATTGAACATACAAAATACAACAAATGCCTGTTAATAATGCAACTTAGAGATAGCCTGGAGTAGGTTAGCAATATACTCAGCTTTTTTGGGTAGGAAAGATGAGGTAATGGTCCTGTACCACACATCTTCCACCTATTTGCACCAGGCAGTGGGCAGCCTAAGCAATGGTCATAAAACTGGTGGCCGCTCCACAAAAAGCTCCCAATATTTTGTTTTTCATTTTTTTGGTGGGGATCAGAAGAGTTGGATTTCTCCGCTAGGGAGGCCCACTGGCACCTCACAGCCCCTTGAGGCCTGATTCTGCTGGCCAGGTTAAGTGCAGACCTCAGCTAATTTCCTACCTTCCCACAACCAGGGCACTACAGCGGGGCTCCCATTTAGTGTCAGCAGCACCTTCAAATGAGACTCTCCAGCTTTGGGCTGTGAGGTGCCATAATTCTGCTGACTTGATGCACGTTTTAGGCAAAAGTTGGAAATCACTGCCCTCCCCTGCCGGCACTGTATTATCAAACAGTATATCCTCCATCTATTGCTCACTAAGCAACGTATATATAGAGCTAGATGACTACAGAAGAACTTTAAGAACAGAATAGTAATTTGTTTTTTCAAATGAATAATTGGCCAAACTTTCACCTGTTTGCTCAACTTTGCAAAAAATAGCTGCAACTATATTGTGTGAATAGTGCTCAAAACTCAACCACTTCTTGCTCAAATTAGCAAACTAAGGAGAATGTACTCCTGTAATCATAAAGCAACAAAAAAAAACTCATAAAGATGACATAACCTGCAGAATAGCTACCATAAGGAAATTGTTTGAACATATTGCTGAGAAAACTCATTTCCACCAGAAAAATCCATTTAACTAATAACAGCAATTTTGACCTGCACTGGGTCGTATTGTAAATATTATACTTGAGAACACAAATGATTTGAAGTATTCTAGCTCCTTCACAGTGTGTCATGCACGGGAGAGTAAATTGCCACTTTTGTATCTAAGTATCCTTTCAACTCTTCTATGTTCTAATTTATAAAATGGGCATAATTGCTACTCAAGCTGGACTATTCATTTTTCTGTGCATAGTCTCTACAATGACTCCTTCTGTATTCTACTAATGGCTAGAAGCTTAATAAGAGTAGAATCCCTCAAAAGCATTTGTAAATTCTGGTATATTGCAAATACAGTTCTCTGGCTTCTTATCTCTTACTTATTTTAGGTTATAAAGAAGCAGAAATCATCCCTCCTCCAGCCCAAGAACAGAACTGTTTAGCTCTATATCTGCAGGTTTTACTATATAAAACAGTTAGCTGTTTTCATTCTCTTTGTGCCCTCCCTTACATAGAATCTTAGGCTCTAATATTTACGGAGAGGTGCACAGGGATCAGTTTGGTGTAGCAGCCAGGAAACCCAGAAATGCAGCTAACACTGAGACCAGTTTAACAGCATGCCCTCATTCGTGGCTTTTTCCTCCCTTTCACTCCAACAAACAGATTGAGAGCTGGCCACTGGTTAGGAAGGCTAAGTGCTGGCAGGCCAAACCTGGGGAGCAGAGGAGAAAGGGAGGGAGGGAGAGATTGTGCGGGGGTTGGGGCTAGAAGAGATTCCAGGTCAGGGGGCAACTGTGGATCGGGGAAACTCTGGAATAGAAGAGATGGAAAGTCAGGCGGGAGATTGCAGGAGATTGAATAGATTGTGGGTTGTGGGGAGATGGTTGATTGGGAGTGTTTGGAGGAGAGGGGAAATTGCTGTGGATCTGGGAGGGCCCTAAATTGTAGAGAGGAGGTCTTCAGTTCATGTGGATGGACATAAGTTATTTTGAGGGGATCGGGTGGAAGCTCTTTCGCTCCACTAGACCCACAAGCAGTGCTGGAAAGGCAACTTAACTGCTGATTCCGGCTCTTCTCCATTCTTTTAAGTTGTCATGCCTCCCTCCTGGGAAACTCATCCTTTTAGTTTTGTATTATAAAAGTCCATTAGAATTTGAGACACGTAGCCTCCTTACCATATTTAAATAATTGACCCACCACTCAAGACGTTAGCTACTCACCCTCAATCCGCCTCCATTAAAACCACAAATGGATGTGGTTATAGTGGGCTGAGGACAGCTTTCAGATTTTTGAAAACTTATCATATCCCCTGCCCCATTCCTGCCTGTTGTGGGCCTGATGAGCCAGGGGAGGGGGTGATGTTAAAACTCCCCACCCCTCAGAATCATAGAATGTTACAACAATGTGCTGGCTCTTTGAAATTAGCCCCCAAATTCAGGCCATGAATATGTATCAAAATGGAGACACCACTGTATTCTTCCTTAATAAGTCTACATACGTGATATAGGAGCAAAATACTGGGGATGTTTGAAGTAAAATGAGAAAATGCTGGAAACATTCAGCAGGTCTGACAGCATCTTTGGTGAGAGGTACAGAGTTAACATTTCAGGTCAATGACCATTTGTCAGGAGTTCAGACATTTAAACGTACATTCAGTGACTTTGGCCAACAGTGTAAGGTCATTGGACTTCTTGAGGTGCTGCATATGTATCTTCGGGTCTTGACTCTGGCATTAACTGCCATGGTTGCCTGATCCCATTGCCTTCCAATAGATTGCATGGAGAACCTCCTGGCCTCCTATGGATCGATCACATCTCTCCTCCCTTGCACCTCTTGACCAAGGCCTCCAGTGCAGCATCAGAAAATCTTGCCGCACCTGTTCTCTTCATGTTGTGCCATTATTAAGTGTTTTCCAGGTCAGAATCAGTTGTAGAATGACTTGCAGCACCTGTTCTAGCACCTCCCCTTTAAAAGGTGCAGTCTGCCTTTAACTGATGCTAGCCTCTCACGATTTTGCTGAAGCCTGCAGTCACTCAACAATGGTGTTAGCACTGGCTGCAGTCTATAATCATGTTTATTAGCAGGCAGCTCAAAGTTGCTGTGCTATCTAGAAACGATGGACCTGAGTTAATCCTGCATTGCAATCCCGCGTCTATTTTCAGGGGCTATTGAATTTTTTTCCCCACCTCTATTATTATCCCACCCAACTTCTCTACTAACTCCTTTATAGTGATTAGCAGCATCCTGTCCTTTAGTGAAGACAGATGCAAAGTACTCCGCTAATACCTCAGCCATGTCCTTCAGAAGATCTCTTATTCAGCTCTCCCCTTCCTTTAGCAACCCTTTTTATTATTTGTGTTTTGCACACTTATTTAGTAATCAGTTGAAGTGATTATTGCCAAATTGTAATATTAAGAAAGATCCCAGGACACAGGTTGCACATTTGGTTTACGCGACACTGGTGAACAGGCATTGCAATGTGAGCTGCTCTATTTCATTATCAAGCTCTAAGTGTAACAACATACCCTGAGAAAGGATGAGAAATTGGCAGGAGTTTGCCAACGAAGCTGCTTTTTATATTTAGCCATCCCTTACATTTCAGAAGGTCACATGTTGGCTGAGGTAATATTTACTTCATTCACAGTAGCAGCAGCAGGAGGTTTTTTGAAAATTGGTGGAAATCATTTTGGAAGAGGAGTAAGATAACTTGGGGTGTACAAAGGAGACTGTTTATACTAGCACCAAACTAACACTTCTTCTAAGAGCATATCCTAATAAATTAATTAAAGCAGAGGATAGATGCTATTGGGAATTAATAAACATGGGTCATGCTAACACTCAACTGGAGGACAGAGTAACTTTAAAAAGTTTCAGTTTTCTGTAGATAACTTCTTCAATTCAATGGCATCAGTGGTACTATAACTGGCAAAAACAGCCTTGACTAGATAATATCATGACTCACAAAACTTGTAAACAGTTTAAAGAGTCAAGACTCTTTTAACTTCTAAAAAACCTAAAATGGAGGGGCAGGTGGGCTGCCAACTGAGATACAGTCACAGAACATGCTGCAATTCAATATCCACACAAATATTTAGGGCCTGGTTTTCATGCCTCCATCCATGTTGGAAGAGAGGTGGATGGGATTTAAAAATGGTGGGCGGGACCCAATTTTGGGGTTCTTGCCCCATTCCTGGCATGTGGGATTTTTGAAGATAAGGGTGAGGGTAGCAAGCCTGCACACCACAATCCCACCCTTCCATACTTCATTGCTGGGGTGGGCATTTTAAACCCCCTGCTATTTCCATGGAGTTGGGCCCATTTTGGTAGGAGATGTGGTGCACGGCAACTCAGAAGACCATGAAACTATCATATCATAATGTAATGGTATATAAGTTGTGTATTTTAATAGCAATTAATGATAGGGCATTGACCATCATCCAATGGATAAAGTGCTCTTATGCATTCAACAGTATTGGGATTCAGATTTAATGTGTCAATATTCCCTTGTAATTTAATTTTTTATTTAATTGACAGTCCAGCCATCTGTTGAGCCTTGAAGCAGTGGAACAGATGGCGTGGGTGAGCACTGCCAGGCAGGAGGCATAATCATGATATTGAGAAATGGCCTGACTTGCAGATGAGAAGTCCTGGCTTCAGATTCTGAACAGTCCCAGAATTTTTAAGATCATTTCAGCATTGCTTTGCTTGTAAGACGTTTATTTCAGATTCAAGCAGGGGACAAAAATAAGATGTCTGAGAACTGAACAAGCTGTTGTTTTATTTATTGTCATGCCCAGTTTTTATGAGCTTTCAAATACTTTTCAAAAATTGACACAGACAAGCTATTAAAATAACTGTTACAAATCATGTGACCTTTGGCACTTGTGCTATAGACAACGGCAAGTCTAGTCAATTAAATTTAGACAACCACAGCCATCTGGGGAATTCATACATTTCTTGGTTTAAGGATGGCCCAATTAAATAATCAGCAGCAAGCTTTTGTGAGTTTACAAATAAAGAAGGTTATTTATTCTCACACACTTATCCTGAATTAAATGAAACAGCAGGCACTTTGTTTGCACATACACACACACAAAGATTACATACTTGAACTTATACAGATTACAGCTATCTCAGTCTCTGGTTTACGATCTCTGGTCTCTCGTTACCAGAGAGCTCTACAGATGGAGAAGAATGTGAGACAGTGTCGGCTGGATCTACACAAAATCTCCTCTGGGAACACTGGCCCTCACCTTTGTGACATCCTGGAATCTCGCGACTTGGATGAACAATTGAAAATGATCAAGAAGCTTGGAGATCACATCACCAACCTGAAGAGACTGGGAGCCCTTGAGAATAGCATGGGAGAGTACCTGTTTGACAAGCTCATCTTGGGGGTGAATAACTGACTGAGTGCAGGGATCAAGGCTATTGTGTTTAGCATCATATTTGTATACTTGAGACTTGTAGTTATCAAACTGCCTCCCTTCATGCCTCATACTCACAAAAGGGAAGCACAAAGCTCAATTGGTGGGCAGACGGAAGTGATTGGCTCCTATGACCATCCCATTATGCCACAATGGCTTTCCCCATCCAAACTAGGCTGGGTGAACATCAAAGGTGTTAACCACAACACCGCATGTGAAATCAACATAAACACCACCACTTATTTGGAAAAGAACTTGAACTTGTGAAAAAGCACATGGAGGCAGCCATTTTATCTTGTCTGCTTTTTTAAAAAAAGCTAAGATCTGTTTGCAGTTTGTTGCCAGTCACCAGTTGGTCAGAAAACCAGACCACGAACTAGTTGCAAGTCACCAAGCAGCCAAGGTAATTGACAGCAATATCTTAAATGCGAAAGATCACAACAGGAAGAAGGGCTCTTCCTCTCCCCAACTTGTTCCAGTTTAAAGTTTGCCTGAGAAGAGGTAGTAGCATAATGGTATTTCCACTGGAGTAGTATTCTAGAGACCCAGGGTAATACTCTGAGGACCTGGGTTCAAATCCCATCACAGTAGATGATGAAATTTAAATTCAATAGAAATCTGGAATCAAAAGTCTAATGATTTTCTTGCTGATTGTCAGAAAAGCCCATCTGGTTCACTAATGTCCATTAGAGAAGGAAATCTGCCATCCTTACCTGGTCTGGCCTACATGTGACTCCAGACCCACAGCAATGTGGTTGACTCTTAAATGCCCTCTGAACAAGGGCAGTTAGGGATGAACAATAAACGCTGGCCTAGCCAGCAGCACCCATATCCCATGAACGAATAAAAAGAACCATCCTCCTAGTTATTCAACTACAAGAAACCTCACAACCTTCTGTGAACCCTTTGCTCTACAAGACCCTCCCTTCAACATTAAAGCATCAAAACCACCCAAGAAACTACAGGCCTGCCACATGGGAGACAGGAGTACATAAACCAGAGAGTGAGCTACCTGTATTCTGTAAAACCGCAAGCATCGAGGCTGGAATTCTCCCAGATATGCACTAAGCGTGGTAGCGGACAGGTAAAATGGCATGCTTCCCACCGAAGGAGATGGTGGATTTTCACGCCGTATCATCCCAAGCTCGCCTCCTTATCTAGCATTCCCGGGAAACATGTCATTTCTATGGCAGGTGGGCTCCTCATTCACCCGCCCACCCTCACCCCGGCATTGTATCATGCAGTGCGCCATGTTTAAAGGCCAGCCACAAGTGCAGCGCTCATTGTTTCCAACTCACCACTACTGCCCGGGAGACATGGCCCCCAAAAGCAAGAGGACTGCAGCCCCCTGCTTTAATGACGGGCCCCTCAAGCGACTGCTGGATGCCGTGGAGGCCCACCGGGCTGTCCTCTACCCCCGCTCTGGCCACAGGATAGGCAGCAACGTGACCAATCCAGCTTTGGAGGTGGTGGCAGTGATGGTCAGCGCCAATGTCCTTCAGAAGAGGACAGCACCCAGTGCCACAAAAGGATAAATGATCTCTTCCATTCCGCCAGAGTGAGTCACTCTTCTCATCACTCTCAGCGCATACACTCACAAACCTATCACATATCCACAGGGCCCTCACTCATTGCCAGTTCAAGGGACAACGCCATTCACTCCCTCCCACTCACCGTCATTGTCCTTATCCTGTCCACGGGACCACTCATCACCCGCACAGGCCAGGCACATTTATCATTTGACCCGGCAGGTGTTCTGCTTATACTTTCTTCATCTCTATCCATTCTGGACAAACTGGCACACAACAAGAGAGAGAGGCTGCAGACAGGTGGTGGAATGCCCAAAATGCAGGTCCTCATGGACTTTGAAAACAGAGCCACCCAGCTGGCCAGCCACGATCTGGACCGGTCCTGTGCTGATGGTGAGGTCAGTGCTGCTCTACCAAGTGAGGATCCAGCAGTGCAACATCCATCAGACGACCACGCTGAGAGTGATGTGTCCTTTTTCACTGGCCACTGCCATGCACTAATTATCTCCTCTTTGTTCCACAGGCATATCTGGGAAACAGCCAACAGAGTCCATAACCCAGGGCCTCCAATCAAGCTCTGAAGAAACCTCTGAAGAGGAATCTGGAGGCACCCTCCCTGAAGTCCCATCACAGTGCTCACCCACACCCTCCGCCAGTGCAGAGACACACACCTGGGTGGGACCTAGCTTTGGGGTAGCCCTAGGATCACAATCTGGTGAACACATCGCACTGTCTGATCCACAGCAGGCAGCAGCAGAGTCTTCCCAGGTCCCCAGCACTTGGAGGACTGCTGGAGGACAGACATTTGCTGAGTCTGAGTCAGATGACGAGCCTCTGGACTCGGGTATGTCTCAGTTGCTGCAGCTACAAAGGCAAGCTCGGAAAGTTCAGAGAAAGATGCTCGCTGCAGTCCTCAGATTGCAAGGCATGATAGAGGGGTTCGTCCACCTTCAGGCACCGGTATGTCAACGCACTGAGGTTAACACAGATAGGATGGCGGCTACCATGGAGACCATGGTCCAGGACTTCACTCCTGCGCTGCTGCACAGGCTCAACTCCATCGCTTATGCCATAGTTGGCTTTTAAGAGTGTGTATGCGAGAGATGTGCCGGGCAGTTCGATTTTACTCCACCTACCCTGTTCCTCAAGGAGTCAGCCAGGGGCCCTCAGGTACCCATAGGGAGGAGGATCAGCGGGTGCACACTCCGGGGCCAATCATTCAGGTGACCCTGGAGGTGACAGGCCCATCCAGCTCCTCTCTTCCTGTGACTTCCACAGATTCAGCTTCACAGGCCGAGGAGGGTGCCACTGCCACAAAGCAGGACTTGAAAAGCAGGCCAGGGCCCTCCAAATCTCGGCCCTCCAGAGGACCCCCACCAAAATCATCACAGACAGGGCCTAGCAGTCAGCAGGCTGTCTCCTCCCCTGCTGTGGATGTCCGGTTAACACCAAGAGGTAGCAGCAGTGTTAGGACAGTTAAGGAAAATTAGTTGCACAGCCCGGGCACGGACGTTAATCACTTGTACATGCTGTTCACTATTGTCAATAAACTCCCATTAATGTCTCCCTGCCTGTGGCTCCTTGTTGTGATGAGCAGTGTTCGTGTCACTCAGATGTGAAGCACTTCTGCACAAATTAAAAGGCAGGTGTCTCAGTGCAGGGCCTCTTCCCTGTCCTCTGTGCTGCCGTCAGACCACAGTGATGGTCCAGCCTCACATTCCCTGGAAACATTACTGATGCTTGCACCTCATTGCCGCCAGAATGTAGTGGGCAGGCGCCACAGAGTACTCTCATTCTCTCTATGTGCTCTGAGCACCTTTAAGGTGGGGCTGGCCCCCATCTCTTCAGCATCTGTGACCACGGATGCTGTGCTCCAGCTCGTGAAAGGTTCAGGTGCTGAAGCCCAACAAAGCATCAGATGCTTCTAAAGTTTCATGGCTGTTCTCTATGATGTGACCCTGATCACGGAGCACAAGCGAGCTGCCCTCAGCCAAACAGGAGTCAGACATTCTCAGAGGCTATGTGAAGATTTATGGAGTGTTCCCAATGTATGTCGTCATCATCCTCCTACAATCGAGTGACTATTGGGGCCTCCACCGCCTTTCCATGACAGAAGAATTCTCACAGAGGGTATTCGCACTGCCATAAGCCAGACTGGAATCAAACATTCACAAATGTGATATGAAGACCTATGGGGTCACCTCACTGCATGTTGTCATCATCCTCCACAAATCTGGCAGCTTTGAGGGCCTCCCGAGCATGCCTGCTTCATCTAACCAGTGCATGAGCCTCATCCCCATCATCGTTGCCTCCGAGAACCTCCTCAGCCTCATCCCCGTTGCCATCCTCCTCATCAGAGGAGATGTGCAACTCCTCCATCTCCTCCTCAGCCAACTCGTCTCCCAGTTGTAGCACCAGGTTGTAAAGGGCACAGTAGATGATAATGATGCATGACACCCTCTGTGGACTGTATTGCAGGGCTCCATCAGATCGGTCCAGGCATTGCAACCTCATCTTCAGATGATGGTCTGCTCCACCAAGTAGCAAGCTGCAGAATGAGCCTCATTATAGCGATGCTCTGCTGCAGTCTGAGGCTGCCGCAAGGATGTCATCAGCCATGGCCTCTGTGGGTAGCCCTTGTCGCCGAGGAGCCATCCCTGCAGCTTCTGTGGACCCTGGTAGACTCCAGGGATCCGTGAGCGACTGAGGATGTAGACATCGTGCACACTCCTTGGAAACCGTGTGCACACCTGCAGGATGCATTTCTAATGGTCGCACAGCAGCTGCACATTCAGCGGATGGAATTCCTTGCAGTTGATGTAGTTCACCGTGTGTTGCGACGGAGATCTGAGTGCCACATGAGTGCAGTTGATCGCACCCTGCACCTGTGGGAAACCCGAGATCTGGGTTCTTGTATCCTGACTATCCTGGTCCTGGGAAAAATGCACAAAGTTGTGTGGCCCTCGCGAAGATGGAATCCATGACCTCATGGATAAATTTGTGAGTGGAGGCTTGAGAGATCCCATAAAGGTCACCTGTGGAGGCTTGAAAGGAGCTTCTTGCATAGAAATTAAGCACCATGGTCACTTTCACAGCCACTTTTCATGGATGCCCTCCATGTCCCCTTGGCACCAAATCCTGCAGTAGCTGGGAGATGAGAGTGACCAGTTCCCTCGATATGTGCATTCTTCGGCGACACTGGTTCCTGGTCATCTGCAAGAATGAAAGGCGGTGTCTATAGGCCCTGGGTGTCACTAGGCATTGACCAGCGACGGCTCGCTGTGGCTCTTGGGCAGTGTGTGCGGGAGCCCCAGCTGACCCTTCTTCCTGAGTGTGCTGCTCCTGCCTCTGCGCAGCCAGGAACCTCAGTCAGTCTCTCCTCCACTTTCTTTGTGTTCTGTAGGCCATCAGGCACATAGCTAGTTCACCAGGGTCTATGATCCTGATGTACTCCTCCTGCAGGATGAGAGAGAGTGAGACACTGGTTAGTATGGGTGTACTAAGATCCTGTCCTGGTTAAGTGTGACGGCCCCTTAACGCTTCCCGGTCAGAGTTTAGTGCGCTGCATGTGTGCCCTGTTATCTCGAACCATGGAAGAGACTGCTCCAAACCGGGATGCTAACATGAGGCGACTTTTGAGAGTGAGGAGGAGAGGTAGGGAGTAAGTGCAGCCTTGCTGTTAAGGCGACTTGTGAGGGGGTTGGTAAGTGCAGCCATGCTTCTGAGGCAAATGGTAGCAGTAGCAATATGGGCAAGGGCAGCCTTGCTGTTGAATATAGTGTACAAACAGTGAGGGTTTGGTGGGGTAGGGTGAACGAGGGAAGTGGCCACGCATTCAGGAAACCTGTAGAAAATGACCATTCTTCTGAAACTGAGACAGTTCAGGCCCAGCCACATTGATATGATTGGGGTCAGGCTCCTAGCTTATCTGCCCACTTAAGCAATGCAGCTGTGAGTGCCTCCAGCAGTGACTGTTCCACGGCCAGCTTTAGCGAGGAGATTGTACGATGTGTGCAGTTCAACTGCTCTGCAGTCTATTAAAGTTCTCATGAATTTGCAGTCTGTGCCGGGTGGGGGGCTGGGGTGGGGAGGCTGGATGGGCGGTAGGGAGCTCTGCAGAACTTGGTGGCACTTTGATGCCCCTGTGTTGCTTGAGTGGGCATATAAGCTAGGAGCTCGACTCCAATCATATCAATGTGGCGGCGCCTGAACTGTCTCAGTTGCAGAGGAATGATCATTTTCTACAGGTTTCCAGAATGCGTGGCCACTTCCCTCGTCCACCCTATCACTGCCAACCTTGACTGTTTGTACTATATTCAACGGCAAGGCTGCCCTTGCCCACATCGCCACTGCCACCATTCGCCTCATAGGCACGGCTGCACTTACCCACCACCCCCTCACAAGTCGCCTTAATAGCAAGGCTTCACTTACCCACCCCCCGCTCCTCTTCACCCTCAAGCAGAGCAGCACTTAACCCCAAATCCCCGGTGCCCCTGAAGCCTGAAAAGCAGCAGACGACCCTGGCGATCTCTGCAGAATGTTGCTGTGCACTCACCTCCAGTTCACCCAAAGTGAAGACCGCCAAGTGCACATCGCTTATGTGCTGTTGTGAAACACGTGGGCGTGCTTTCCTGCTGACATAGATGGACGATCCAGCAGGGCTGCAAGAAAATCCTGGCCCTAGTCTTTGTCAGTGTGACTGTGTGTGCGTATGTGTGTGTGTGTGTGTGTGTATGAGAAAAAGTATCCAATATTGTATTTAATTCAGGGCTAGTGTGTCAGAATAAATAGCCATCTTTATTTTAAACTCACAAATGCATGCTGCTTAATTATTCAATTGGACTACATGCTCAGTGGGTAAGGAAACACACAGCACTTTCCCCACAGAACATATTAATTACAGGCAGTAAGAGAGCACATACATTCTCTCTGTGACACAACATTCAACAATTCTTCGCAGGCTACCCCTAGTTGTATGGGATGAATATGGAGAGAAAGCATCTCTGAGCAGTGTGATGCTGTATTATCAGGGAACACCTTGAGGGAGGAATTGGAGCCTCATCTACCCATTTTTTGTTTGCACAAAATGAAGCCAAAAGGCAGCAATTTTATGGTTCTGTATCCAGCCCTCCAAGGGAGGCTGGGGTCAGCAATTTTTCAGATATCCCTGGTGACTACCAAAACCGGTCCTAGACCCCTTACATACATAAATGAATCATTTAATGTCAATTTCTCAGACCCATCGCCTAGGTTAGGACTGAGACGTGGAACTAAGCAGTGGCTGCCAAACAGTAAGAAAAAATGTTTTTTTAGAAGCTTGATACAGAGCCAGGATCAGTAGGATTGTTATGAACAGCCAAGCAGTACTCCTGAGGACTGCTGTCAGTCCATGATCAGCTTCCCCTCTCCTTGTCCTTTCTCTTCTGAAGGCCACTGCTGTTGAGACAGGCGGTCCAAAATTGATTGTGTGTCAGCTTTGGCCCAGTGTGTAGCACTCTTGCCTCTGGGGGAACTGAGTATAAAAATCTAGGATGACATTCCAGTACAAGACTGAAGGAATGCTGCACTATTGGAAGTACCATCTTTTGGATGAGGCATTAAACCGAGGCCTTGTCTACTCTCTTAAGAAGACATAAAAGATCCTATAGCACAATTGTGGAGAAGAGCAAGGACATTATATTGCTGTTGTCCTGGTCAATCATTTTCAACAACATAATGAAAAAGAACGGATTATCTGATCATTATCACATTTGCTTTTTTTGGGAACTTGCTGTGCCATTTCACTTCAAAAGCTCATTGGTTGTAAAGTCGGTTGGGATGTCCTGAGGTCACTATAAAAATGCAAGTCTTTGCTTTTTGACTTAAATTGCAAGTTGACAATGGAGACCGTGAACAAATTATCAACGATAACATCTATGCAAATGTGTCCTTCTTGGAGAAAAATAGGATCATATGAGAGATACAGCCTCCATGTTAGCACTTATGGCTCAATCAAGTCTCTGTATTTAAAATTTTAAAATATAAATATCCTTAGAAAAGTGAGAGACTGGCACTATAGGTTATTGATTCTCCTTTTGTTTAAAGTGGTTAGTTTTCATTAGCACTGTTAAGTGGCGAACGTATTGTGTTTTGGAAGAATGAATTAACAGGTCATTAGGTGAGGTAGCCCTGAAATAAGATTTAATGAGTTTAGATTCTGCACTTTCACCAAACACGAAAAATTACACCCAAGAAATATATAATTTAAATGTATTTAAAATGTTCCAAAATGCAGTTATCACAGTGCTTGATGCTCACCAGTGAATACACTTTCCTTTAATAAAATGTTTGTATACCATGTCAAGTTTTGAGGCATGTTGGTCACACATCAGCCATACTTAATCATCCACACAAATTTCCATGTTGTTTTATTAAGTGTATAAAAATGAAAAACAAACGTTTCCTGTTGTTTTTTTTCAGGTAGTTAATCAATTTTAAATAATCCAAGAAAGGCACACGAAGTGAACGTTGGGCTTTAACACAAATTAACACAAAGTTGCACTTTAAGAGAAATAATGGTCCAGATCTTCTGGTCTCCAGATAGTTATGGATGTACCTGCCAGGATGCACTACAGGACTCTTCGGAAGTCTCAACACAATGACTCCATGGGAATTCCCCAGGAAGTTTGAACTTCAGATAGACAATTCCCCCGCTCCCTGGGGCCATCGGAAAAAGTCTTCAAATCTGAATTAGAGTTGGAGACTTCAGACAGTTCCAGCTTACTTACCAGGATAATTACGCAGGAAATGTTGGAGAGAAGAATCCTAATCTAGCTTATGGGTAACTACACAACTGATACCCCCAATCACTCCCACTGACCACCCCCCACCACAACTCCCCCCTTGGACCCCCCACAATCCCCCTAGACACCCCAGTGCCATCCTGACCCGAACTGACCCAACATCCCCACTGACTCCCAACAACCCGCCCGACCCCCCCTACTCCCCTGACTACCCCCAGCCCGTCCTGACCCAGCTCACTACCTGACACTCCCTGGCCCCCCCACCCCCGGCCCCTGACTCCCTCTGACTTGATCCTGTCACTCTACCCCGCTACCACCCTACCCCCTCACCCACCCTACTCCCTTACTTTCTCTGTATAGCTTTTCAAAGAAGTTTTGGGCAATTCAAACTCTTTACTTATCAGAATACGGCAGCTAGTGGTGCAAAAAAGTGGAGTAGCTTCTGTGCGGATTCTCTCTGTTGATGTCTATAAGGTTTCTTGTGCTGAGTCAGTTGGGAAGGATCCTCCATTTGAAGCCTGACCAAAAAAATCGGAGGAAAATAATTGTTTTTTTTTGTCTAATCAGGGTGGGTAATAGGGTTTCCGATCCTGATCGGGAGATCTGGGCCATTCTATTGTACATTGCTCATGTTTCTACTTCAGTCCTTCAAAAATGGGATACCCACCATGAACTAGGCCACAGGTGATTAACCAATCTACCGAAACATTTTTGAAAGATTAATTATTACAACATCATAACAAACATCTAGTTGGCAGAAAAAAATTCAGAAGCTTAATTAACATTCTTTGTCCAAATGCGCAACAATGAATTATCCAAATTGATGATCTTAATGCATTTCAGATAAAGGTGCAAACAATGTCACGGCTGACAGAACAGCAGCGTATACACAAGGATAAGATTGATGTATAAAACATTAGAGGTTCAATTGCTGATTGTATTTCATTTATTTTGACTGAAGCTAATCCCATTTCAGTTACATTCTCTTTTAACAAATAGTCAGCATGTAAGAATCTATTTTTCTCTTGTTACTGAAGGGAATGCAGGGTAATACGTTCACTGGATGTCACTTGATATGACCATTCACTAGTGGAACTATCTCTAAGATAATCTATGGATTCTCCATGATCCAGAAGTAAATGGGTTAACACTTCTAAAAACAGAGAGAGAGAAATGTCTGATCATGCCACCCTCATAGATTTAAGATGTTAGACAAGAGATACAAGGGGAATGTGAGGAAGAGGATTTTTTACACAGCTAGTCGTAAAGACTTGGAACTCACTGTCTACGAGGACAGTGGGAGCAGAGACAATAAACGATTTCAAGAGGAAATTGGATGGGTGCTGGGGGGAATTAAACTTGTAGGGTACAGGGATAGAGTGGAGAAATGGGACTGATTGCCTTGCTCTATAGAGTGCTGGCATGGAATCGATTGGTCAAATGGCCTCCTCTCTGCTGTTTTGACTCTGTGACTCATGTTAAACATTAACATATTAAATTCCAATGGCATAATTTCAGGATCCATGTGAATTCTGTATAATCATCTTAGGACCAATTAGTTGACTCACATCTACATATATTTCCAAACAGCAGAGAGTATATTAGTGAAGTGACACCATGCACAATAAATCTTTGGTTAATTAAACCCACTTGATTGTGTTTCTATTATTCACTAGGAAATTTTCTCTATGCATAATAGTCACACGGCTAATATCTGACTTTCTCTAAAATGTTAAAAACATTACTCCTGCCTGCTCTCCTCCTGCGGGAGAGTGTCGAAGGGCGGGAGGAGGGGTGGAGTTGGTGGGGGCATGTTGTGATGGTTGCAGGGAGCCTAAAGTATTCGGATCAAGCAACTCAGCTCCATCCACTCCACAGAAATGTATACAAAGCCAAATCAGGCCACCGGCAAGTCTCCCAAAAAAGATCCTGGCACCAGATCTTTCCCAATATGCCCATAATGAGACTGAAAGTGCATCTGTATTGCACAAGACTGGTATTAGTGCAAAGCTGAAATTGGACTGTGAATGGTTGGTGAAGGGCTGAACCTACATCATAGCAGCATCAGAATATCCCCTCCAGATACAGTACTTTTTTCTTGTCTACACTTAGGGCCTGACACTGGATTCAGGGAGTATTTGCATTAGTAATGCAGCAAATAAACTGCGCAAATTTACAGCTGGCTAATTTTGGTACTTAATGTATTAGTGATCTTCCTATAAATGAAGAAATAAAAGAAAGACTTACATTTATATGGTGTCTTTCATAATCACAAACATTCCAAATAGCTTTATATCCAATGTAATACTTCGCAAGTGCAGACACTAATGTAATATGTAGGAAGAATTGCTGCCAACTGTATGTGAAATTGGCAGCAATTTGACCTACATGTGGGCAACTCACCCGACACCTTCCCCACCACTTGTAAAATTGCAGCAGGAGCTGAGGCGGAGGAGGGTGGATGGCTTATCTTATCTTACAGGTCCACCTGCAGATAGGCCATAAAATCCATCCTTATGTTTCTATGAAAAGAGTTGCAATGCTTCTGATCATGTGGACTGGTAATATACTCCAGAGGCCAATTTTGCAATATTTGTACATTGCAGACCAATGTTGCTTCTCAAGGGCCATGATAATAATTCCCAAGCAAACTTAGAGTGTCTTCTTCTGGCAGGTCCTCACTTCATTGAAGCTGACCTCGATCCAATGCTGGGGACATTGAGGTTGAGGAGGGATGCCCCCTTCCCAGACAGAGGTAGGAGGGTCACCTCTACGTCCAGCATCATTACTTGCTCCTCTCTCATCTCTTGCTCCCCCGCCAATGAGTCCTCTTCTTCCAGAGCCTCACGACCCTCCAGGTCCATGCCTCCTTGGAGAGCTATGTTATGGAGAACTCAGAAGACCACCGCAATGACTGAGACATTTACAGGAGGGTTTTGGAAGGTACCACCTAACCAGTCCAGGCACTAGAATCAGGTGTTCAGGAGCCTAATGTCCTGCTCAATGGTTCTCCTGCTGAACAGGTGATATTGGTTTTAATGCCTCAGTGCTTCTCTCTGGAACTCACGTAGAGGGACCAGTAGCTATCACTTCAAGGGGTTTTCCTAGGATCCATTCACACACTTTGGAGTGAAGATCTGAGGCAGCCTGGACTGGTGGAGGGTGAAGGAGTCATGGCAGTTGCCAGGAAAGTGAGCACACATATGGGGGAAGTTCTTGTTGTGGTTGAAGACCATTTGGATGTTGAAGGAGTGGAAGCTCTTCTTTTTTTTTAATTTCAGGTGTTCTACTTGGAGTTGGCATACTTGGTGACTGCCTTGCTGCCCTCAGAGATGGCAGTTTGGCCAGCTCCCCTGGCAGCAGGAGGCAGATGGTGCTCTGCATCTCCCCAGAGGATGTCTGCCACTTGGTGTAATGGGCCAGGCGGGAAGCCTCACCGGCGACACACTCGAAGATGTTGCTGATGAACAAGTTAATGACACTCATGGCCTTAGAGGAGATGCTGGTGTCAAGGTGGGCCTGCTTCAGCACCTTGCAGATCTAGATGCTGTAACTTTCCTTCTCGCTCTGCCTGTGCATCCTGTTACCCTTCCTGGACATTCTCATCACCATTTTCTTTGGGCCTTTCTTGGACAAGAAGCCCTTGCCGTCAACTGCAGTGGCAATGGTGAAAACAGCGGCGGTCAGCGTTACAAACCATTTAACTCCTCCTCAACATTCACTTCAACTGCTGAAACACTAAGCAAGTCTTCTTGTTGATGGATCTCATTGGGTGCCTTGATGGTCACATGGATGAAATTAATGATGCCTTGCACCAGGGGGAATCCAGCGATGGAAAGCGGGATTCAGTAACCTCTGTTTTTGTCACATTTTTGTTTGGCATGATGGTCCCTTTAAGAACTAGGTTTCACTGGAAAATGATTTCTTGTAAAAGCAACTTGCTGCCATTGATCATGTGATCAAGCTGCCTGGGAGGTAAACGGTAGTAAAAGAAGAGCAAACAAGGCATTAATTACAGGGGTGAGGGGTGTAGATTCCTGTGTGTAGTTGCTGCTTTAAAGCAGTTTAGTTTAGAACTAGCTGGCTGCAGGAATCAGTTCGCATTCTGTATGATAGCATAAAACCACTAATAACTGAAGGACACTACTAACAGTGAGTTGGACTTTTTTGGAGAGCCAAGTTGAGAAATGAGAGTGAAAGAGAAAAAGAAAGAGAGAGTTCTTAGATGTAAGAGTCTAGAGTTAAGGAATATTAGAACCAGGAGACTTCTGACCCGAGGTGGCTATGCTTAAGATGCGAGGAAAGCCTGTGTTGAATTGGGAGTCTTACAGTTGTAGGATGGTTGCAGGAGGTGTGAAGGGACAACCTTACCAGAAGTAAGTGAAAGATCCAAGAAATCGCAAATCTTATACAAATCTTTGAAACAAAACCCAGGCTAAGTGGTTAATTTTCCAAGTTCTGTTACATATGGACCTGAATTTTCTTTTTTGTTGGTGCTGGGGGGAAGGGGTGGGAGCTGGGGAGGTGTAACTAAAATGGGTGTGCAAGGAAATTTGAGCTAAGAAGTTTGGTTTAGATAAGTAACTGTGTTCACTGTACTTCTATTATCTTTAACGTAACTGACTATTTAAGATAATGTACTTAGTAGTATGCATGTTCTTTGACTTTTATGTTATAAAATTCTTTTGTTTAAAATTGTAATAAAAACATTACTGGTGTCTACCAAGATCATAAGGCCTGCAAGATGTAGTGATGTACAGCCATCTTTAGGATGCCACTAATGTCTGCAACTGTTCTTTGAAAGGAGGCAGAAGTGAAGAATTTCAAAGCCATAGTGACAGTCACTGCCGGGCATAGTAAGCAGTGCTGCAAGTTGTGAGGTTTTTAACAACGAGGTCATAGGTCTGTGACCATCTGCCTGGAGAGTTGCAGTCTCCTGCAGCACTGGTTCTCGGTCATCTTCAGGTAGCCCTGTCTTCAATGGCTGATCCCATTTTGAGGGTTTGGCCTTCTTTCCTCTTCCTGATGCCCAGGGCTCTGCTTTGCTGCAGAGGGAGCATCACTGTGGGACCCAAAATCTGATTGTCACGCCCGATTGCCAGCTGGAGCCTTCCTTCTGGATAGGTGCTATCCATCTGCCCTTGGCAGCCTTGTTCCCTGCTCCTTTGCTCCTGTGATGTTGGTGGGGGAGGAGAGTGGAGGGAGGGTGGTGTTGACCATAATCAAAGCTGGGGGTCTATGCCCACACTCCCTGCCACCTGTGCAGTGCCAAGGGAGCCACCTCACCAAGTGTCCAGTCCCACTGTCTGTCTTATGGGCCCAGGGTGATGCCCTGGGGCAGCTATGACTGGCTCCCCAATATGCATCTGCCTGCCTTTAGCTGGTCAGTTTCTGAAGGCAGAGGAAATCTGTCTGACACCTTAAAAATTAGAACTTCAGTCCCTGAGAAGTTCTAAACAAGCTTTTTAAGAAGTTTAATTGGGCTCAATTGGGAAGAAAGTTGAATTCTTGTCCCACCCTCTTGGCTAAACATTGCTGGCACCAGGATCGGCACCTTGAAATTAACACGTTGCCTGGCATCAGTATTTTTTTTTTGGGATGGCATGCTCCCCACTCCTTCCCTGACTTCTGGGGAGGGCTCCGAAAATTCAGCACGCTGTCTTAGATGGGCCAAAGTCTAATCAAATTCAACATTTTGGTCCCCACCACAAACTCTGTACTCGTGTCACTGATTCAATTCTCCTCTCCAGCCACTTTCTCAGGTGGAGCTGGACTGCAACCTTGGCATCCTCGTTGACCCTGATCTGAACTTCCGATCTCGTATTCGCTCCATCACAAAGACCACCTCCTTCCATCATCTCCCATTCCCCACTCCTGCCTCAACCAATCACATTCTGGAACTCTCTTGCATGCCTATGTTATTCCCGGACAATGCCAATGCTCTCCTGAGCTGCCACTCTCCCCAATCTGTAATCTCAGCTCCTCTAAAACTCTGCTGCTACTAAACTGCAAATAATTTTCAGCAATGATGCAACAATGATAAAAACAATTATAAATCATAAATTTAAAAACAAAGTTATAACTAATATTTTTACTTTGTGTTTTCAATACATTTTGCTAGGCTAGCCGGGCACAACACTGTAGGAGAAAAACAACAGTAATTGAAAGCTCCAGAAGTGAAACGCTTTCATTACTTATCGATTGATAGTTAACAGCTGCCGATGTGGTAAGCATTCTAAAGACCTGATCAGCGCTACTCTGGGTTCCAACATTGCATTTAATAGAATAAAGCCATCTCTCAGAAAGTTTTCAAGGACAAATGGGAATGTACATGCTGAAAAGCTGAAAGGTATAGAGATTTTAAGCCAACCAATCTTATACATTGGGGAAAAAAACTCAGCATTAAAAAGGTTTCCTATAGCAATGTCATTCAGAGTCGAAGTGACTGCACCGCTGAGAGCCATTGCCCACTTTAGCCACCTGTTGCTCTGAAAATGACCATTCTTTTCCCTTTAGATGAAGCTAACTTCTAGACGCTACACAAGCAGCATTTTTATGACCACCAAGTTCAATTTATTTTAGTGTAACTAAATTTTTGATTTTAAAGGACCTGTTTTTATCTGTACCTGCATTTATGGGCCAAGAAATTTGATTGCGCCTGGAAATATTAGTGCTCGTGACTTGCACTGCATGTGCCTGTTAATTTAGACTTGAACAGTGTGCAGTAGTTGTGCTACCTGATCACTTTAATCACACAGTCAGTACTATTCTGATGTCACTTAGCCTTAAAGCTGAGGCGTCCTTCAACGGCAGAAGAAAGGGAATGTGCAAGAACATCTAAAATGTCTGCAATGAGCACTGAGAGTGTACCAAGATTCTTCAACGGTACTGGCAGCGGATAGGTAGAGGGAGATTTTCTTCCCAGCAAGACAGGAAACTCTCCAGGCAGAAATTCAAAAGACCATGTCAAGTGTTTAGCACCCATGACATGATAGGATTACCAGAAAAAGCCTAATAACCTCATTGGAATTGTCAAGATATGGCTAATTCTCTGACTGTCTGCTCACATCTCCCTCACACTACTGTTGTCCCCCATTTCACTTGAAAGAAATAAAGTGCATTGTTATTGCACATCACATCACGACACTTCCTTGTCCTCACACTCACACCATTACAGCCTTCATTTCCCCACGGGGTTACATCTGACACACTGTCAGCTCTTCTACCATGGCAGGTACGTTCTCTAAACACACCACAAGGTTTTCAATAACACACTCCCATTTTTCTTTCAGGGTAAGGTTGCACAGAACTTCAGATAGCAGATTGGTTTTGGAGGAAGGAGAACCCACCTGCACATTGTCATTTTCCAGTATATTATGAACTTTCAGGCAATACTTTAAAAACTTTAAACACAAAGGCACAGATTTCTGCCACGATGGAGAGCCTCTCTCTGAGTGAAAATGATGGGTGAGCCCAGAAATCCTAAGCCCCACCCCCAAACATGGCATTTCCTAATTTTCGCAGGGGTGGGACTGGAATAGAGCCGTGGTTCGCATGTGTAGGGTTTACAGAGGCAGCTGGCCATTTAAATCACCAAAATCCACTGAATTGGGATTTTGGTAGGCTAGATGTGTGAAATCTGAAGAGTGCAGATTAGATCAGGTAAGAACTGGTTTGAGCTTGGTGGATTCATTTGGATAATCAGGGTACCCCTTTGCCGAGATAAGGTAGCCCTTTGGATGTGGTCCTGGGACACCTTTGGGAAGGTGAGTCACCTTTTGGGATTGTTAAAAGTAAACACGATTGCATATAAAAAGCACATTTTTTTAAATTTGTTTGTGGGATGTGGGCTTTGCTGGCTAGGCCAGCATTTATTGTCCATCCCTAATTGCCCTTGAGAAAGTGATGGTGAGCTTCCTTCTTAAACCACTGCAGTCCATGTGGTGTGGGTACACCCACAGTGCTGTTAGGGAGGGAGTTCCAGGATTTTGACCCAGTGACGGTGAAGGAACAGCGATATATTTCCAGATCACGATAGTGAGTGACTTGGGGGGAAACTACTAGGTGGTGATAAAAACTGTCAAAGCTGTCAGAAAACTGTCAAAGTGTTCAAAGAGCTGTCAATCTGTCAAAGAGCTGTCAATCTGTCAAAGAGCTGTCAAAGAACTGTCAAAGGATACTAGGTGAGTTGGTGTGGAGGGATAAGGGTGGTGGATGGGGGCATGGATTGACACAAATTGGCATTAAAATGGCATTGGGGATATAAAGGGCCATGAGGTGTTAGAGCATGGGGGTCTAAGGGGTCATGGGAGTGGGTGAGGGGCATGAGGTAGCATAAGTTGGCATGGATGGGGCATGGGGAGCATGTGGGGTGGTGAGGGTGTAGGCTGGAGTGATGTTCTTTGTTTCAATAGTTTTTAAAATTTAATTCAACAAAGTGCTGGAGCATAGCAGCAGGCCTTCTGCCCCGCCTGCCTCTGCATCCAGCAGCCTTCACCCTCATTCCTGGGGGGGTGGGTCTGACATCAAATCCAGCACCCCCCCACCAAACAAAACGTCCCTACCCGCCGGAATGAAAATCCATAGGAACAATAGAAACCACTGGCAAAGACCTTTCAGCCCATTGTGTCTGTGTCAGCCAGAAAAGAGAAAAAAAGAAACTAGCCGCTCATTTTAATTCCACTTTCCAGCACCTGGTCTGTAGCCTTGCAGGTTACAGTGCTTCAGGTGCAGATCCAGGTACCTTTTAAATTAGTTGAACATTTCAGCCTCAACCACCAACTTCGGCAGTGAATTCCAGGTGCCCACCACCCTATGGGTGAAAAGGTTTTTCTTCATGTCCCCGCTAATCCTTCTACCAATCACCTTAAATCTATGTCGCCTGGTAACTGACCCTTCAGCCAGAGGAAACAGGTTTTTCCTGTCTGCCCTATCTAGGCCCCTCATAATTTTGTACACCTCAATTAATCATCCCTCAGCCTGTTCTGTTCTAAAGAAAACAACCCTAGTCTATCCAATCTTCCATTAGTTTTCAAGCCCTGGCAATGGCTTTGTAAATCTCCTGCGCACTATCTCCAGAGTAATGATGTCTTCCTGCAATGTGGTGACCAGGACTGTACACAAAATTCCAGCTGTGGCCTAACCAGCATTTTATACAGTTTCATCATTACATCCCTTTTCTTGAATTCAATACCTTGTCCAATAAAGGAAAGCATTCCATTTGCTTTTTTTACCACCTTATCCACCTGTCCTGCCACCTTCAGGGGCCTGTGTACATTCACTCCAAGGCCTCTCATTTTCTCAGCTCCTCTCAATATCCTCCTGTTTATTGCGTATTCCTTTGTTTAGTTAGTCCTCCCCAAATGCATTACCTCGCACTTTTCCAGATTGAATTCCATTTGCCACTTTTCCGCTCAGTCAACCAAACCATTGATATCTTTCTGGAGACAAAGTTATCCTCTTCATCATCAACTACACGGCGAATTTTAGTGTCATCAGCAAATTTCCCAATCATGCCTCCCCCCACATTTAAGTTCAACACATTAGCATATATGACAAACAGCAAAGGCCCCAACACTGAGCCCTGTGGAATGCCACTGGAAATGGCTTTCCATTCGCAAAAGCATCCATTGACCATTATCCTTTCTTTCCTGTCATGGAGCCAATTTTGGATCCAACTTGCCAGCCACTTGTTGGGTTCGCAGAACTGGGAGTTTTCCCGTTTCTGCGCATCTGACCCGGGAGCGAAAATCTTGGCCAAACAATCCATTAAAATGGCTGCTGCAAATCGTGTGACCTTTTGGCCTCTCAGCCCCAGGCAGCCCTGAGTCTCAAGCAAATGCCTAATTGGATAAGGACATTCACAGCCATCCAGAAAATTCACATATCCCTTTGTTTAAGGATGAACTAAAGGAGGATAGCATTCTATCTTTCTGCTTCAGCATGGACAAAAGAAACATCAAAACACAATGGGTGTTCAACAAATGTGAATGGGCTCCCATTGATCTCATTGTATTATGATGTTCTCTTATCCAAATTAGACTGGATGAATTTCAAAGTGTCAACTGACAACACAGGGATGAACAATCAACACAATACCCCTTTTTGAAAAAAAGGACTTTGAATCTGCACAAGTCACATGGTGAGGAATCCATTTTGTGGCCTACTTTAATAATTCAGCAAGAAACTGCTCAGAGACAGAAATCCATCAGAAAACCAGTGAACCTGTTGCAAGTCAACTAAGTAGCCAAGCTAATAAACAGCTTTACCTTGAAAGTGGGAGAAGGACTCTCCCCAAACTGTTCAAACTTCAAGTTAACCTGAGGACAAACCTCCTGGAAAGTCAACTGCAATGGGGCTTCACAGCTTACTGAGAATCCTCTGTTTTATAAGACTTTCACTTCAACCAAAGTATCAACTCATATAAGAAACTACAGACCTGATACAAAAGAGACTGAGACAACCATAAGTTGTAATTGTACTGTTTTTCCCTCATCTGTATCTAATCTTTGTGTGAGTGATAGTGTGGTTGAGTCAATGATTGAGACGTTGCATTTAAACATCAAGAGTAAATGTGTGATAATGAATAACCTTTATTTTTAAATTCGCAATAATCTTGCTGCTAGAACTATTTAAATCGGAATTATCATTCTGAGGGTAAGAAAACACACATCCCTCAAATACTGTAGTAATTGTAGTTTGGGAAATGTCAGACTGGACTGTAGCTTTAAGAATAATCCCGTGCTGCAAGGTCACATGATCTGTGTAAACCAATGTATTAGTAGTGCAGGGGACCTCTCTAGAGGAGTGTACTTCTTTAGTTATAAAGTTTGAAGAACGTGTGTAGTTATTACTGCTGTTTTGTAAATAAAGCCAAATGTTTTCACTATGAGAGGTTGTCTGAAGATCAACCCTATAACAAACTGGTGATGAGGATAAATCAGAATCAGTGCTGTACCTCACCTAGCAATTGTGAGTATCTAAGTTTGTTAAAAATAACAGAAAATATACTCATCCGAAATGCCACAGTTTGGCAGAATCGATCCCTTTGAGCCAGCCACAACTGATTGGTCTCAATGTATAGAATGTCTTGCGTTCTTCTTTCAAGCAAACAAAATCATGGGAGAAGAGAAGAGGAGAGCGATTCTCCTGAATACTTGTGGGAGAAAAACCAACAGTTTGATTCGAAGCTTCATGGCCCCCAGTGCCCCAGATTTGAAGACCTTCACTGAATTATTAGACTCATTAAGGGACATTTTCAGCTCAAGACTTCAGTCACAATGCAGAGATTCATGTTTAATTCACAAAGTAGAGCCCTGTGTGAGACAACTATTACCTACGTGGTGAAACTAAAGCAACTAACAGTATATTGTGATTTCGGGGAAACCCTGAATGACATGCTCAGAGATCGTTTAGTATGTGGTATGCAGGAAGACTCTATTCAGTGAAGATTGCTGGCTGAAGTGAATCTTGATTTTAAAAAAAGCATTAGGAATAGTGCTGATGATGGAAAGTGCTGTAAGGGATTCATAACCAATTCAAGAGGCACAAAATGGCACCGTTCTCCTAGTCGGGCAGGAACAGTCAGCCAAAAGTGGTGCGAAAAGCCAGGAATCTGCCGCAAAGCGGGAGACAGACCCTGCTAACTGAAAATTTAGAGGAAGTGGCTTAGCAACTAAGTTGAAAAATAACTTTCATTGACGTGGAAACAGTCTACTAGCGATTGGCAATATAAAAAAGTACAATGTTATTTTTGTCACACAAGTGGACAATAATGAGGCAGTGCAAAGCGAGATTTACACAGGCTTCCAAACAACAAACAAAGCCCAGTGAAGTGTATAATATAGAAGAGCCAGGAACAACAAATTTTGACATTTTTCATTACTCAACATAAAAGTTGGGAAGACAGAACCAAAATTTGTCACAGTGCAAGTGAATGGTAAACAATGAAAAATGGAAGTAAACACCCGAGCTTCTACCGTTGTAATAGGAGAACACAATTACAGATATTTAACAAAGGGTGATCATCAATTAAAATTGGAACAAACATCTGCAAAATTGAAATCGTACACAGGTGAAGAAATCCAAGTAAAAGGTATCACCAGAGCAACCGTTCATTATAGAAAACTATCGGCATATCTACCAGTGATGGTATTGAAAGGCAGAGGACCAAGCCTTCTAGGGTGAAATTGGTTAAGGGAAATCAACCTTGATTGGCCAGTGAGATTCCAAAAGGAATCTGGAAGAGTTCCTGTCTTGGAAAAGGAACAAGGCAAGGTATAGCAGAAAGAGCCTAGAGAGTCCAAGGATCGCAATAGGATTCAACAGCCTGAAGAAATGAAATAGCAACATGGAAGAACAGCAGAAGAAACTCAAGGAGACTCTGCTGAATGACAGAGTAACCTTCACAGAGAAAAGGAAAACCTGTTGAAAGATTTTCACACACTACAAGATTCCCTTAGGTCAAAGTCTGTACCTCTGGAAAACTACGAAGATAAGCAGAAAGAACTTGACACCTCTCTGAACAAACTGAAGAACCAGTTGGCAGAGAAGAAGCAGCAATGTTCAAATTTCTAGGAGGAAGCCAACAGATACAAGAAAAAGACAGAAGAGCTGAAGGATCAGCTAAATGGAGTTAAAGAGGCTTTGAAAGCAAAAGTCATCAAACTTTTCAAGAGGCGAGCAGATAATGAAGTCATGGGTAGCTCAACAACTGAAGTGAGACAAGTTGAGATTTCACCTGAGAGAAGTGGCTGAAAGTGAAATAAAAAAGAAAGCCGAGACTAAATGCTGTGCTAAAAAGAAGTTGCAGAATTACTAATGAGGTGCTGTCTTTTCCTGAAACAAAAACAAAAATAGCTGGAAAAACTCAGCAGGTCTGACAGCATCTGCGGAGGGGAATACAGTTAACTTTTACAGTCCGTATGACTCTTCATCAGAACTAAGGAAATATAGAAATGAGGTGAAATATAAGCTGGTTGAGGAGGGTGGGACAGTTGGATCTGGATAGAAGGCCAGTGATAGGTGGAGGCAAAGAAGAGATTGCTAAAGATGTCATAGACAAAAGGACAAGGAGGTGTTGACAGTGGTGATGTTAGCTTTTCATGATTTGCAATGTTGTGAGAGACAATTTACTGTTAGAGAAGCATTATATGTAAAGAATTTCAGTGGAGGACCGGAGTGGTTACCTGGTAAAGTAGGTTCAATGACTGGACCATTGTTGTACCATGTGGAAGTGGAGGGCCAGATCTCCCGTAAACATGTGGATCACTTAAGAAAAAGAGAGATATCACAACAAGATATTGTTCCACCTGTAACCATTATGGAACCATTGGTTCCTGTTGAAGATGCTCAACCAAGGACAGTCATGCCTGATGTGGAAGACAATGGAAGACACTGAACTTTATGACACTTACCTTATGAGGTACCTGATGTTAATGCGGTTCCAGAGAATCTGTTTCCTACAAAAAAATCTGAAGAATCCATTCCACATGGATCAGAAAACCACCTGAAAGACTGAACCTGTAACATCATGACCTTTGTAAATAGTGTAATGTCATGAGATAAATATCCTTGTAAATACAAAATGTACAAAAAAGTTAAATGGGGAGGAATGTGCTAATTATAGTTTTCTGAAGTGTTGGACTGCAGCTTTAGGAATAATCCTGCACTGTAAGATCACATGATCTATGTAAACCAATGTGTTAGTAGTGCAGGAAACCTATCTAGAGGAGAGTACTTCATTAGTTATGGAGTTCGATGAATGCTTGTAAATAAAGCCAAAATGTTTCCACTAAGTAAAGTTGTCTGAAAATCAACTCACTGTAACAAATACAAAACACGCTGATCATGGGCAGTACGAAAACACATCAATTCTGTCCATGACAACACCCTCTCCTTCCTTAAAGAACATTTGCTGACCACCATGGGCATCTCAAAGTTGTGTCAACTGGCAATACTAGTGGAGTTGTTGTGTAAGTTTTTTTACATAGCTTATCCTCTTTTTACTCTCTGACATCTAACTACCCATATGCACTCTGCATGACCAGCTGAGGGTACTTTTGTCCACTTTTCTCTCTACCCTCTCACCAGTCCCCAAGTTAGCCCTGGTCCCTAGCTTCCATTTCAGGTGCTAAAAATGTGGAAGCTCTTTGCCAAATAAAATAGAGGAGATCAACATTCTTTAAGATCCACCATTACTCAACATCATCCCCCTAAGCATCAGCTCCGATGCCAGCACCATGCATACTTTACTGTTTATGTTACAGGACACATCTACATATGCAGAACTACTGGGCACAGGTGAACAGGAGCTAGGGCATGTGGATGGGATGCCACAAGTGTCAATTCGTCAAAGGGCAAAGTTCTGCTGAGGCCTTAAATTGTTCCATAGCTCTCACTGGGCTGCATGGCTGTTTTTCCAAACAGCCACCAGCTGAACAGGAGTAAACCAGGATTTTACAGAAGATTTTGAGCATCACTTAAAAGCAAGCTCAGCTTTCAATGTTTACTGGCTGTTGGAGTTTTGAAGAGGAATTTTGAGCCACATTGGGAGACTTCTGGCCATATACTCAAGACTTCAACAACACTCTATGAGCAATCCTTCTGGAAATTTTCTGAGGACTTCACCTAAATAGGCTAAATGCAGTGTGACTCAATCTTATTGCACACCTTATTAAAGTCTACAGGGGAAAGTGAGTGTTTGGTCATAGGCATCTTGCTAGGACTCCCCCTTGGTCTGCAAAAGGAATGGGAAGAGTACAAAAGACCAGGCAGAGCAGCACCAGCTGCTGTAGGAGATAGGGCAGGAGGATGAGGTAGACTCCATCCCCACTGCAGCTATAGGACATCCCTTTAGGCCTCTCCCACCAAGGCTCCCAGTGCAACATCCATGAACCTGTATATTGGTCTCTGAGCCTTCCTGAAATGTGCTGTCCATTAGCCAGCAATCTCCAAGCCCTCAGTTGAAGCAGATACATGGAGGCTGCCTGTACCACTTCATGGAAATTGCTCCAGTGCTTGCATTTTTCATTTTTAGCGTCTTGAGGCAAGTTCAGATCATGGCCTCAGAACTATGTGCCAAAACCAAACTTATTAGCATAACACCCAGTTAGAGCCTGTTTTCAAATTTTCATCAAAATAACAATCCCCTCACCCCACCCAATCTCCTTTCTCAGTCTGTCTCAAATAAGACAAGCATTGAAGCTTTGTGAGCGTTTAGTTGGAATAACTTCACATTGGAGGTGTCAGTTTTATCCTCTCATCCACCAAAAGAGTGCAGGTGCAAGGTTAAACCATTCAAGCCCATTTGCCCGCCCAAGATCGCAATGTTCTTATCTAGTAACATTTTGGTCCAGATTTTACATTAAGAATACAGTGAGGCTCTCAGCATTCACCATTATTATGGAATAAATCAGACAGCAACATTTGTAGTCCATTGGAAATCCAAAAGCTGCTATCTGATTTTTCATGCTCCTCCATTTGCTTCACTCCACTGGTATCTCATTAATAGTTTTGGCAATAAAGCACAGGAATGGGCATAAAGTTGTGAGACTTACCCACTAGATACCAACTAAACAAACCAGAAAAAAGTTAAAAAGATAAAAACAAAAAACTGCGGATGCTGGAAATCCAAAACAAAAACAGAATTACCTGGAAAAACTCAGCAGGTCTGGCAGCATCGGCGGAGAAGAAAAGAGTTGACGTTTCGAGTCCTCGTGACCCTTCAACAGAACTGAGTGAATCTAAGGAGAGGGGTGAAATATAAGCTAATTTAAGGTGTGGGGGGTGGGGGTGGGGGGTTGGGTGGGGGGAGAGAAGTGGGGGGGTGGTGGTGTGGTTGTAGGGACAAGCAAGCAGTGATAGGAGCAGATAATCAAAAGATGTCACAGACAAAAGAACAAAAGAACACAGAGGCGTTGAAGGTGGTGATATTATCTAAACGAATGTGCCAATTAAGCATGGATGGTAGGGCACTCAAGGTACAGCTCTAGTGGGGGTGGGGTAGAAAGGCTAGCAGGGCATAAAAGATTTAAAAATAATGGAAATAGGTGGGAAAAGAAAAATCTATATAAATTATTGGAAAAAAACAAAAGGAAGGGGGAAGAAACAGAAAGGGGGTGGGATGGAGGAGGGAGTTCAAGATCTAAAGTTGTTGAATTCAATATTCAGTCCAGAAGGCTGTAAAGTGCCTAATTGGGAGATGAGGTGCTGTTCCTCCAGTTTGCATTGGGCTTCACTGGAACAATGCAGCAAGCCAAGGACAGACATGTGGGCAAGAGAGCAGGGTGGAGTGTTAAAATGGCAAGCGACAGGGAGGTTTGGGTCATTGTGGCGGCCAGACCGCAGGTGTTCTGCAAAGCAGTTGCCCAGTTTACGTTTGGTCTCTCCAATGTAGAGGAGATCGCATTGGGAGCAACGAATGCAGTAGACTAAGTTAATGCTGGCACAGTCAAGTGTGAGTGAATTTTTAATTCCATGTTGAGTATTAATTGTTGCCAAACGCCCTCTCTGGCCCTGAAAATTTAATTTTACAAGCACGTAGTCTCAGCCTTCAGAATTTAATTATTGTTAAAAATTTTAACAATAATTAAAATCATTCTCTTTACTTTTTCTTTCTTGCTCTTTGACCTCTCTTTTAATCCCATCTGTCTTTCACTCTCCTTGTTTCACATTTTGTACATGATTTTACATTGAGATAAATATTCTAATTTGTACCTTCTGATTTAGGGAGCTAAACTGGATAGTCCCAGAGAACAGACAATGCATGATCAATCCATGTTGTTTGTAATGCAGATGGGTGTCATTTTCCTGCTGCCTGCTTATTAACATTATTTCTATGCGCAGCCAGTGTTAAACGGGCTATTGATTGGCTACATACATCAGCAGTGGGCCCAAAATCAACCCTTGTTGGCACCACTTAAATTTAATCTGCACTATTGAAATTGAGACTGTACCTCTTAAGGGGGAGGTGTATTGAGGTTGGGGAATGTGCTGGGAGCCCTGTGGAAATGAATTTCACATGAGAAAGACAAAAAATGGCTGAATATGAGAGAAAGCAGGCACTAGATTTTCCAACACTACACTGGAGGCCTTAATGCAGGAGGTGTACAGGAGGAGAGATGTCCTATTTCTGCAGTGAGACAGGAAGACCTCCAAACAAACTGTGGAGATACAGTGGGAGCAGATAGTTGTGGAGGTCAATGCCAGGAATCTGGCCATGGGTGCAATGTCACAAGAAGTTTAGTGACCTCACACAAATTATCAAGGTCAGTGAGTGCAACCTCAAATGTTATACCACACCAATTACCTCAGTCGCTGCCCAAATTACCACACTCCCATCACTATCATGACCAATCAGGACTCATAACAAACATTCTTATCTTCAATGCATCCTCAGATACTTAGTAAGGCTACAAGCCACATGACAGCCACATCAGCCAATCATTGCACAAGGCTCTCTCACATGTCCCTTTCTCTTGCAAGAAGAGAAGGCGCTGCAGAACTGAAGGCTGCAGAAACTATGCAGAGGGAGACAGGCATGTTCTAAATCCCATGGAGGAAACAGGTGCTTACCATTATCAGAATAGCCATTGCTGAGGCCATGGCCAGTGGTAGGGCTGAAGCCATTGAAGATGACAGTATCCTTATACCTAATCCTCCTTCTCACATCCCACTGTCTCCTCACCACTATCTCTTCTTACATGCTGTAGAATGTAGATGAGGAGAGCATGTATTGCTTGCTTTCCACCAATCCCTTCACCACAACCTCACTCTTTTGCCTTTCCCTTTCAGATACCAGGAAACTGCAAGCTGGCCAGACAGTAGAGGAAGACCAAGAAGAGAATGATGATGAAGATTTCACACTTACAGCCACCAGTTCAGATACTGACACTGATTGCAGGTAGGACCTGCCTATGGTGAGGCACTGGATGCAATTGCGCTGCAGCCAGAACAAGGGATAGCATGTGCCAGCTTGCTAGAGGGCATTATATGAGTTTCTCACATTCAGCTCAGGCAGACAAGAGCTTTCTAGGTTGCCACCTCCCTTCATCTTCCTGCCCCTCCTCCTCAGTTGGTGGCAGGGGCTGTCCCTTCACAACAGAGAGGTTGAATAGGATGCAGTAATTCACCCCGGGCAGAATTTTCTGTTCGTTGGGTGGGTGCACGCCTGACCCAAATGAGCATAAAGCGATGTGCAATGACGTCGGGTGAGCGACCCGTCGTACAATATTTCAGTCGGCGGGCACGTGCGGGAGTCGGTGCCACGCCAGCCAATACGAGGCTAGTTAAGGCCCTTGACACCCAATTAACGGCGACTTAACGTTGCCTGTGCGATTCTTCGCTCGTCACACAAGCCAAATGGGCACGCGGACAGCCCACAAGCGAGATAAAAAGCATCCACAGGTGAGATAAAAAGGTTCAGCAGCATTGCTAGTGTGAGTAGTGAGGAATTTAGGAGATAGTTTCTGAACAGACGAGGCCACCCAGGCTGAGTGAACCAGAGGCTTTGCAGTGATTGCTGGGTTCTCCCATATCCAGAGAGCAATCGACTGTACACATGTGGCCATCAAGGTGCCAACAGGTGAGCCCGGTGCCTTCGTTAACAGGAAGGGCTTCCACTCCATGGACGTGCAGATAGTGTATGACCACAGG
The DNA here is from genome assembly GCF_017639515.1 of Carcharodon carcharias. Lineage (NCBI taxonomy): Eukaryota > Metazoa > Chordata > Chondrichthyes > Lamniformes > Lamnidae > Carcharodon > Carcharodon carcharias. The sequence continues at coordinate 66,122,757 of NC_054481.1, read as the reverse complement.
ATGCTGATTCTGCAAGTCTGTGCAAGGTACCCTGGCAGCTCCCATGACGCATACACGCTCAGACACTCCCAGATGCCGAGGCTCTTCGGTGCTTCAGTCCAACTGGATGGTTACTGGCTGACAAGGGCTGTCCCTTGAAAAGGTGGCTCATGATGCCTTTCCGCTACCTAAGAACTGAGGCAAAGCCGTGGTACTACATGAGCCATGGCTCCACAAGGCTGGAGGTAGAGAGAACCATAGGTCTTCTCAAGATGCGCTTCCCTTGACTGGACCGTTCAGGGGGCACACTCCAGTACCGCCCAGAGTGGGTGTTACTGGTAGTGGTTGCATGCTGCACTCTCCACAATTTGGCACTGGCAAGGGGGGAGCCACTAGAGGGATAAGACCTTGACGCAGCTGCACAGGCTACAGATGATGAGTCCAGTAGTAAGTCAGAAGATGAGCACAGTGAGGAGAATGCTGAGGGTGTGGAGGCAGACGTTGGTAACCTCCAGGGAGGCAGGGACACCACCCTTTCAGCTAGGCTGCCAATAAGAGCTACCACCTCATGTCAGTGCTGCTGCCACCACCCTGGATCGCAGAAATGACCCTTTCCTTTGCCCCCAAGATACACTCAGTGCCTGTGCAATAAAGTTTCAAGCCACCCACGTCTAGTGTTACAGCCTACTCTGCACCTACAAAACAAATGAAGCATACTCAGGCCAATAACACAAAAGCAAATGTAGTACAATGTTGGTACTTACAGATTACGAACAGAACAAGATCAGGTGTTGATGGTCACACCATTAAAAAAAGAATTTAAAAAATAGGAGAACAAAAGATTACCCGTGACTAGACCATCTTGTGCTTAAGGTGCTTTAAAATGGCATTTACAGGTGCCATGTCTTGGTACCCGTACCCCCCGCCCCCCTCCCCCCCCTCCAATCGCTGGCAGCGTCATTGGAGACAGCCACTGACTCTGCTGTCTTGTCGGCCTTGATGAACTTGGTGGTCGTCCTCTGGCCAGTGGAGCCTGTGCTAGCCCCGCCTGGGAGGGTATGGCCAGTGCCACGGCTGGACTCTCCCCAGTCATCGCAGCCTCATCAGATGGTATGGTCATTGATGGAGGGGCGGAGGAGCTGCTGCTGTCATCCAGAATGCCCTGAGAGGAGCCCAAAGAGATGACAAGGAGCTTGCAAGCAGTTGTGTCAATGTGAGGTCGCTGTGGACTTCCCTGCTCTCCTTTGATGGACGGGCACCTAGCTGGGATACTGGGTGCTCAATCCATCTCCCACACTGACACTGACCACCTGAGGTCAGTGACTGTGTGTGGGCTTGCAGCTCCGAGCACAACCCCAGGAACCCCTGATTCTATTTCTGGAGCAACCTCTCCATGAGAGTCACCATTCTCCCCATGGTGGAGGCATTGTGTTCGGCCATGAGGGCCAACACAGCGCTCATGCTCCGCAGGGGCTCCATTACAACAGAAACCATAGCACCCATACCCTTCTGGATCTCCGTTAGATCTTCTCGCACATCTCACTGGACATCCAGCATCTGCCACCTAACGGACAACTCCAGAGGCTCATCATCAGCCTTCAACGGAGCAATGTCCTGGTCTCCAGCAGTCCTCCGACTGCCGGCGCCCTGGGTACTCCCTGCCTCCATGTGTTCCTCAAGCGAGTGTGAAGTGCCCTCACCAATGTGCACCAATATTCTAGCTGATGATCTAATGCCCAACGAGGTGCTGGTATCAATGCTGGTGCCTGGTTCAGAGAATGGGTGTGACGCCGGTGCTTCTGGAGCATGGTGGTCCTCTGGTGTCAGGGGTAGCTCCTGGAGCTCCTGAGATTGGCTGCATGGTGGCAGGTCTAAAGGAGAAGAAGGATATGTCATTAGTTAATGTCATCACACTGTCACTGTGCATGCCAGGCAGCCTGGTGAGACAATGGAGATCTGCATCATGGTGCCAGCATCTTTCAATGATCAATGTAGAATCCAGTCTGGAGGTTTCCATCAATGATGAGGCTACACAAGATTGTTTGTACCATCCAAAATTCTCACCTCAGTGCACTGCTCTCTTACCTTCGTCTGACACCCTATCCTCTCCGCAGCCAGTTGACTAATGTGCATGGTGCCTCTTGAGCTCCAAGGCCTCCTGCTCGTATCTGGAGAGGATGAGGAGGTGTGGGGTTCCTCCGCCAGTCTGCGACCTCTCATTATTGTTATGGGATGTCTTCTCCTGAAAGGACAGTGGAGCATGGATTAGTCCACTCTCTAACTGCAGCACCATTGCAGCCTGGTCAACCCCACCTAAGGAGCACCTGGCAGGGCATATCCGAGTCGCAGCCCTTGAGGCGCAAGGCACTCAGTCAAAGCAGCCAGGGCTCAGCCCCTTGGCCAGCTCCAGCGTCATTGACAGTTGGCACTCAGACTCTAACACCACTGAGCTCCACAGGGGGATGGCCAGCCCAAAACAATTCAACACACTGACCCATGCCAACACATAACTTCCCCTTCCTGAGCGCACTGCCCCCCGGAGCGCCGCACCACCTCATGGCTGCCCACCTGGGCTGCTAACTCCTCCCATGCCCTCTTTGTGAAGTGCAGTGGCCTCCTCCTCCCATCTCTGGGGATAAGGGTGCCCCATCTGACAACCACCTGCTCCAGGAGTGTGGCGAGGCACTCATCCGCAAAACAGGGAGCTGAGAGCCCAGCTGACCGCAACTCCCGCCGGGCATCTGTATCTGCATTTGCAGCCATGTCCTTGCAGCAACTCCGGAGACTGCCCACGCTGTCTTTGAGCTGGTCACTGGGTCGCCATTGGACCAGGCGGCCAATAGGTCCCTGACCCCGGCTGCCCCTTCTCGAACATTCTGCAGCAGGTGTTCATGCTGGGCGGGCCTTAATCAGCCAGTGTGAACTTGCAGTGGTGGCCCGGTCATGGGTGGTGGCCCAGTCGTGGGGGGCAGCTCGATCGTGGGTAGCTCAATCGTTGGTGGTGGCTCGATCGTGGGTGGTGGCTCGATCGTGGGTGCTGGCCCGATTGTGGGTGGCAGCTCGATCGTGGGTGGCTCGATCGTGGGTGTGGCTTGATCGTGGGTGGCGGTCCGATCGTGGGTGGTGGTCTGATCGTGGGTGGTGGTCCAATCGTGGGTGGTGGTCCAATCGTGGGTGGCAATCCGATCGTGGGTAGCGGTCCGATCGTGGGTAGTGGTCCGATCGTGGGTAGCGGTCCGATCATGGGTAGCGGTCCGATCGTGGGTGGTGGTCTGATCGTGGGTGGCAGTCCAATCGTGGGTAGTGGTCCGATCATGGGTGGTGGTCCGATCATGGGTAGCGGTCCGACCGTGGGTAGCGGTTTGATCATGGGTGGCGGCTCGATTGTGGGTGGTGGCCCAATCGTGGGTGGTGGTTTGATTGTGGGTGACGGTGTGATCGTGGGTGGTGGCTTGATCATGGGTAGCTCCATCGTGGGTGGTGGCTCGATCGTAGGTGGTGGCTCGATGGTGGGTGGCGGTCCGATCGTGGGTGGCGGTCTGATCGTGGGTAGCGGTCTGATCGTGGGTAGCGGTCCGATCGTGGGTGGAGGTCCGATCATGGGTGGCGGCTCGATTGTGGGTGGTGGCTCAATCGTAGGTGGTGGCTCGATGGTGGGTGGCAGTCCGATCGTGGGTGGTGGTCCGTTCGTAGGTGGTGGTCCGATCGTGGGTGGCGGTCTGATCGAGAGTGGCGGTCTGATCATGGGTGGCGGCTCGATCATGGGTGGTGGCTCAATCGTGGGTGGCGGTCAGATCGTGAGTGGCGTTCCAATCGTGGGTGGTGGCTCAATCGTGGGTGGCGGTCCGATCGTGGGTGGCGGTCCAATCATGGGTGGCGGCTCGATCGTGGGTGGTGATCCGATCGTGAGTAGCGGTCCGATCGTGGGTGGTGGTCCGATCGTGAGTAGCGGTCCGATCGTGGGTGGCGGTCCGATCGTGAGTAGCGGTCCGATCGTGGGTGGCGGTCCGATCATGAGTAGCAGTCCGATTGTGGGTGGGGGTCCGATCGTGGGTGGCGGTCTGATCGTGGGTGGCGGCTCGATCGTGGGTGGTGATCCGATCGTGAGTAGCGGTCCAATCATGGGTGGCTCGATCGTGGGTGGCGGTCCGATCGTGGGTGGCTCGATCATGGGTAGCGGTCCGATCGTAGGTGGTGGCTCGATTGTGGGTGGCGGTCTGATCGTGGGTGGAGGCCCGATTGTGGGTGGTGCCCCGGTTGTGGGTGGTGCCCCGATTGTGGGTGGTAGCCCGATCGTGGGTGGCGGCCCGATCGTGGGTGGCAGCCTGATCGTGGGTGGTGGCTAGATCGTGGGTGGCGGTCCATTTCACCACCATTCCCACTCACCCCACTCCGAGCCCACCCAACGAGCGAAAAATTCTGCCCCAGGTACCCTGACACCTTCTCAGCCAAATTCCGCATGGCTCCTCCCTCTGCAGCAGCCAAGGCAGTGGAATCCACGGCCTGCCGTGCCTCATTGCTTGTACAGCTTGCTTTTTACTGTCTTCATGTTGTGCACATGTGAGAGGTTACAAACCAGGTCACCGGTGGATAGGCCTCGTCACCCAATAGCTGCTTTTTGGTTTTGTGGTGGCTCAAACACTGCTGGCACAGTGAACTGCTGCAGAATGAAGGCACCACGGCTGCTGCCAGGATAAGGGAATTTGCCTAGGTGATGCATAGCCTCCGGTCATACGCCAGCTGTAAACTGATAAATAGAGTCCCTTTTGATTCCAGGACCTGGCTGAGTTTACAAGAGGCATCTACAAAGCAACATGCATGCAGTCAATGTCACTCACCTGCCACCATGGGTAAGCCTGCAATCTGAACAAACTCTTGTGCTTGTTCTGCCTATTTGCCTCTGGCAAGAGAGAATGAAATGTAATTCCAAACCTGTGACCCCTACCACCTAGAAGGATAAAGGCAGCCGATACATGAGAACACCACAACCTGCAAGCTCCCCAGCAAGTCACTCGCCATCCTGACATGGAAATATGTCTCCGTTCCTTCACTGTCGCTGGGTCAAAATCCTGGAACTCCCTTGCTAACAGCACTGTGGATGTACCTGCACCATATGGACTGTGGTGGTTCAAGGAGGCAGCTCACCACCACCTCGTTAGGGCAATTATGGATGGGCAATAAAATTGCTAGACTAGCCAGCAATGCCCACATCCAGTGCAAGAATAAAAGGAAGTTAGCTCTCTTTGAATAGAGAGCCTCAATGACTTCCCTTAACAGAACACTTGATGGCAAGCTGCAAGGTGTTGCAAATATCTCCAGCTCGAGCCTGAAAAGAGCCAGGTGTGTGTAAGTTCATTGCCATAGCTACTGGCAACGCAGTCCTTGCTTTGCTCTGAGGTTGGAGTTTTGGCTGCAGCAGTTGGCATATTTAAGTGATATCCTCCTGAGTGAAGCTTAGGCATCTCACACACTGTTCGTCGCTGAGGTTCAGGTGGAAACATTGCTCCTTGGATACCCAGAGGTGAGAGGCCTCCTGCTGACAGTCCCTCTTCTCGTTCTCCTTCTTCCAGAACTAGTCCTGCTCTACTTGGCCTCTGCTCATTCTCCCTGCCATACTCGATTCCAAGAGGAAGGCCTATTAATGCACTCATGTCTGGGAGAAATTGGTTTATGTAAAAGCCTTGAATTTAGCCAAAAGTAGTTCAGCACTTGCCACATCACTCCCGATAGACTTTTTGAAACTTCAAACGACTATGGAAAGCATGAAGTCATGGGTGAAGTCAGGCATGTGATTCTTATGGTGACTTTGGAGAAAGCTCACTAGATATCAAACCCACCACAGACGCTAGAGAGAATCCAACAAGGTGGTCTGAAGAGGTCAAAGTAAACAATATCTTTTATTCCTGGATAGAGGTAATAACAACTTACAGAATTGACCCTGGTGACAACCAAGAGCATAGAAATATTGGCCAGAATTTTATGTGAAGACAATTACCCCTCACTCTGGCTAAAAAGTCAGGATAAGCCTGCCTCCACTTGGCCAGATCACCCTGCAACAATTTTACAATGGTCAGACCATTACTTGGCTCAGGATGAGACTTCTGGGAGTAAGTCCTGCATCCTGCTGGCCAATAGAATAGCAAACAGTTCTCTTGTCCCAGCAGTCCTATTGGGACTGGAAGCCACTGTTGGGACTACAGCCAATCCCCAGCAACAAGAGGCCATGGAGCCAGACACCCAGCTAAGTCCAGGGTTTCAGTAGGAGCCGGCTGGCAGGCCCCGGGGAAGGGGGGGGATGGAGGCCGGATGGATGTGGGAGGGGGAACATGTGGAAAGCTTCTGTTGTGCACAAACAAAAGCACCCACCCCCAGCCCCATTCAACTGGCAACAAACTCGTTACATGGTGTGAACAGTTCCCACTGCTAGTAAAATTCCAGCGGTGGCAAGAGGAGTCCCTTAAGTGACTATTGATTGGCCACTTAAGGGGCTCAATTGGCCCTAAAGTGGGTGGGCTGCCCGATGCCTCCCCCACTGGTGGTAAAATACCAGTGCAGTCAGGTACAGCTCTGTTGTCATGGCTTAATTTTACAGCCTGCCCTGCCTACCAGCCCACTTCTGTTGGGGAAGGGGTGCATAAAGTTCCACCCAGTGGGAGAATTTGTATTGTATTGTATTCCAACAAGAAAGTCACAACCTAATAGATCTCCAAAAACCCCTTTCCTAAAGTATATAAGGCTCAGCAACTGGGCTTCTATATACGTGATAATATTCCATATGATGACATTGTCTGGAAGAGAGTTCCATAGGCAAAGTGGTGTGTGAATCTCCTTTGCGAACATTCTGAACTGAGCCGATGTAGCACGGCGTCTAGATTCTCATATACATGGGTCTGAAGTACCAGCAATGCTTATGATGCTGAACTAATCATATAGATAATTAAGGTTTCCAGAAATCCCTCAAGTATGGCAAAGGATGGACCCTGGAAGAGAATAAGACGTCCTCATCTAATCATAGGCACTAATAGTTTTGGCAGCATCTTGGAAAGGGAAACAGAGGGGTGGAGTCGTCCACTCCCTTTTGCAGCTGGCATCATAACAAGCGGGAGCAGAAAATATCGGGAGATCACAAAAATCGGTTTCACATTGTCATAAAACTAGTTTGTGATCGGCCGTCAATGGCAGGCGGCATTTCCCAATGCCGCATACTGGGAACCTAATTTCAATACTTTAGCACCTCATTATAAGCCCTGATCACTGGAAACATCCCCCGTGCTGGATCATCTGGGCACGTCAGTGTGCCATCACAACCGAATATAAGCGACGTGCCCTTTGCTCAGGACTTCAAGGTTTGTTTGCCTATCTTGCTCCGGACAGCACTCGTGGTCATCGGCGCCAGGCTTCACAGGCACCATCATAGAGTGAGTGGTGATTTCCCTTGAGCTGGCAGTGAGTGAGATGCCAGTGAATGTGTGATGGCCTTGTGAGTGTGTGAGTTTAGAGTGATGAGCTGGTTGCCTTACCCTGGTGATCCAGATGAGATCATTCACCCTCTTTCTGCACTGGATGGCCAACTTGTTCTGTGCAGCATTGGCACTGACCACCACTGCCCCTGCCTCCCAAGCCAGAGTGGTGAGATCACTGGACCTCCTGCGGTCAGAGCGCGGGTGGAAGGCATCAAGGCAGGCCTCCAAAAGGCATTCCAGTGACAGGACACTAAACTTTTTCTTGGCTTTCAGGGCCATGTATTCACTGAAGCAGTCCTGGGGTTCATTTGAATAACTAGTTTACCCCTTTGGAGAGATAAGGTACACCTTTGGATCTGGTCCCAGGACACCTTTGGGATAGGTCAGGTGCCCTTTGAAATTGTTAAATTTAGGCATAAATGTGTGTAAAAAGTGCATAAATACATTACTGTCAATCTCATTGGCACTGTCAAAAGACCTGTCAAAATCAACTGCTAAAACTGTCATAAGCATTTGTCAAAAGGACCTGTCAAAGTGTCGAGAGGACCTGTCAAAGGTAACTGTCACATTATCAAGTCATTTAAAAATCCCTCCCTTCAAATGTCTGGAGTGTTAAAAAAAAATGATTGCTTGCTATTTCAGACTGTCTGTTGACATAATCCTGAGGGATTCCATCACGGGATTACCCCTGCATAACTGATTTCACAACCATTCATTATCACAGTAGGGTGCCAGGCATTCCACAGCTTGATTGACAGGTCCAAGTGGTGAAAAACTTTTTGAAGTGGGACAATGAATTCCAATGCTTGTTGTAAAAAAGGATTGTGCATGTGCCTGAAATGCTTGTTGTTATAAAGCTTTATTTAATTGAATGAATGTTAATGTAGTAAATGGGTTTTTACAAATGAGGGTTTTTTTTCAATATATTGAAGTCTGCAATAGACATTTAAAACTTTATTTTATGAAACTTTATCTTATCTTATATTGGCATGGATCTAGAGGACTGCCCATGGTGGATACTGGGTGAGTTCGCAAAGTAGGTGTAAGGGCAAAGGGTGGTGGATGGGGAACATAAATTAGCACCAAGTTGGCATAGGAGACAGAAAGGGCCATGGGGGTAGGTGGATGAACCATAGATTGGTGTGGAGGGTATGAGGGATTATGGGGATGGGTAATAGCGCATAGGTTGGAATGGAGGGTATAAGGGGCCATGGGGATGGACAGAGGGGCATAGGTTGTCATGGCAGGTATTGAGTAGTTATTGGTGGTGAGAGGTGGCATGTGTTGGCATGGGTAGAGCATGGGGAGTGCGTGGGCAGGGTGAGGTGGGTGAGAGGTGAGGGCTGGAGGGATGTTTCATTTTTATTCTTTATTTTTAATTTTTGGACACGGTGCCAGAATCCTGAGGCAGGCCCTTCACCCAGCCCACCTCCTCATCCAGCAGCCTCCTCAGTTTTTCCAGGATCACCCAGCCTAATTTCTAATCTAGCCCGCATCCATCGCTGGATCAGAAATCCAAAGACCGGGCAGCCATTTTAGAAGGTTGGATTCATGGTGCCTGGAATTCTCCTGACTGCACACCTGTGAAAATCTGAGCCAGAGTTAACGTTTAAGGGTGTTGCCTTTTCAAGCGAATTGGGAAGAGTCATAAACATGATAGGTTTGAAGAAAGCAGAGAGTGGTGAGAAAAAAATGAAAAGGATTGTCTATGATAGGATGAAAGACTGGAGAGAAGAATGACAGAACAGCTAGTTGTGCAGGATCAAAGGGAGTGGTGATGGGCAAAAAATTAAGTAAAGAAGCAGAAGATGTGCCTACAGCATGCGTGCTGCTGTCTGAAAACAATAATAAGAGAAAAAATGAAACATGCAAGGAAAAGGAAACAAAATGGCAGCAGGGATTACAGTCTGAAATTGGTGAACTCAATGTTGATTGGGAAGTACCTAATCAAAAGATGAGGTGATGTTCCACAAGCATGCATTGTGCTTCGTTGAAACACTACAGAAGTCCAAGGACAGAGAGGTCTGTGTAACAGCAAAGTGGAGAATTAAAATTAGAGGTGGCTGGTGTGCTCGGGTTCATGCTTGCAGACTGAACGGAGGTGTTATGCAAAATGGTTATCCAATCTGGGTGATGAAATACAACTTTGGCTAGGATTACGCTTCTAAAACACAGGTTTCTAAAAGTCACAAGGCAGACTTATATTTTGAGGATTCAAACTGTTCCAGAGCCTTTTCGAGCCATCTTCATCATGTGCTTGTCCCAGCAAGAATTTGATATTAATATGCAATAATGCACATTACTGCAAAGCTTATTTTAAATATGTTGCATTAATTAAAAATTCAAATTGCTACTCAATATTTCATAATAAATACTATTGCATTTATCAACAACTGTCATCAGTATCAACAGAGAGCTCAGAACCAGAAACCTTTAACGTTGACCTTTAACCAGAAACCTGGGGGAAATCACATTTGGCCTTATTACAGGGTAAGTTTTTCTTTTACATTTTTGTACTAATGAAAAAGCTTCAAAGTAAATGTTTCCATTAGTACAGAGGTACATCAAGGAGAAAAGCCTTCTCAACAACATTATCCAGTCTAATAAAGAAAAGACAAGTAAATTAGAGGAAGTATCCAAATATCATGGACAGAGAAAAAACAATGGAGTATTTCAAGACACCAAGAAGAATTCTGATAGGCAATTATCAAAATATATATTTTCAGGAACAATATAATCCCTCCATGTTTATGCCAGTTTTGTTATAAATGGTGCACTTTTCCTTCAGGACCAAAATTCTACAGTCAGATGGAAGTTAAAACAACACTCTAAAGAATCACAATGTCACTACTACCAATAATGAATGACATTAATAAACAACGGCATCATGAAGACTAATGCTAAATTCCACCACACTGGGATAATATTCAAATACAAAGTATAGGGGTGGGCTCCACTGTAAAAGTTATCAACTGAAGACTCCTCTAATAAAAGTGTAACCTTTGCAATAATGATATGAGAACAAGTCAATGTATGATTTTGAAGTTATAATCATTTACCTTCAATTGCTTGATTTTTTTTCTAATATTTGCATTATTCCAGCTAGGTATATCAGCCAGCACTTCAATGAATCCCCCATACAAAGCCCTAGTTAGGCCACACCTACTCTGGGCACCACACCTTAGAAGGAAATATTGACCTTAGAGAGAATGCAGCGTAGATTTACCAGAATGATACCTGATCTCCACAGATTAATTTACATGGAGAGATTACACACACTAGGGTTGTATTCCCTCGAATTTAGAGAGATAAGGGTCATTTGATTGAGGTTTTCTATATATTCAGGAAAACTGCTAGGGTAGATAGAAATTAACTATTTAACTATTTCTGCTGGTAGAATTTGGGTCACAGTCTAAAAATTAAAGCTGGACCTTTCAGGAGTGAAACAGGAAACACTTCTACATGCAAAAGATGGTAAAGCTTGGAACTCTCTTTTCAAAATGCTGTTGATGCTAGGTCAATTTTAAATCTGAGATTAATAGACTTTTGTTAAGCTAAGATATTAATGGATATGGGGCAAAGATGGATATGGAGCTAGGCCACACTTTGTATTAGTGCTGGGTTCCTGGAAGGTGTCATTGACCAAGTTTGCGACAAGCATTTGACCTGCCACTCTAGTTGGAATAGAGTTGGGACAAGTTGACTGGTGCAGAATGAAGAAGGATTTATGGTTGTTGCAGCAGCTTGCATGGTGTGCTGCTTTTGGTTGCAAACAAGTTGGATGTTGAGGGATTGTAGGTCCTTTGTGTTGAATCTGTTGAGGAAGATGCCAGGGTGGTGATAAGTAGCATGCAGAACAATTTCAGTGCAGTCTATGCCCCCTTACACACTGAGGAAGCCTGCAATGCATGTAAAGCCAATGCAGTCTTGTCTTGCTTCACTTGGTCCATGGGGCAAGGGATGTAGGTGTTCCTCCTGGAGAAGAAAACCTTGGTGATGCACAGCAAACTGGAAGATGTCATTGTTGTTCCCTGTTGGAGCCTGAAAGGACCCAGAGACATAAATGATAAGGGCCACAATGAGCTTGACAGTGATAAGCTGGTTTGGTGCCCCAATTGTGACCACAGCAGGTGACATAGCTCTGAGGGGAAGCATCTCACATGTTGACTCCTGATCAGGTTGAGATATAAAAAGCATTTCCTGAAGACCTGCCATGAGTGGCCTCCTACACTCTGTCGCCTCCTACCCCAGCCCCAGACCCAGACCTACCAGACCCCGTGTGAGTAAAATAAAATATTTGTAAGGCACCTCAGTCCAGCTCTACGAAAGGGTTATTCCCACAATTAAAATGAGAGCTATTGAATGGAAAAAATGTCCAAAGAAAAGCCCAGAAGATGATTAGCAGCCTATTACCAGCTAAGATGATTAGCATAGATCAAAGGGTTAAACAGGTGCTGCTGGCTACTAGAGCTGTCACTTACTGGCTGAGTTTATCACCTAATGAGTCAAGTGACATGGCAGACCAGTTTTTCAAAATAGTTCTAAGACCAGAGAAATGCCCTTGTTTATTATAATAATAAGCTTTCTGAATATATCTGATGTGCAATCTGCAGGCCTAGGTCCAAACCAATATCACGCTTGGCAAATTTCCAGTGTGGGATGCATGCAAATGCATCGCCTGTAATACTTGATGCTTAATTGCTCTTTTCTAGAACCTTGAGTCACATTCAGTCTCTTCTGCCTCGAGGGGAAAGTTCAAGATATCATTGAAAAATGCAGAAAGAGCAGTTAATGTGAATGCCTATTACACAAGGGATGCCATCTTCAGGGAGCCATTTTATAGAAGTAATAACAATAAGGATTAAGCTTGGAAATGATTAGAAGTCTGAATTTGCAATTGAGGGGTTTATATTAGTTTTGACTCAAACTAAACAAAACCCCAAACCTGAACCGATCCATTCATTCTAATTTGGAAGTTGCTTAAGTGTCAGTGTACAATCACTTAATCATAATAAACACAAAATTACTCATTCCAAGTGGAGATAGTTTACCCTCCTGGAATGCATAATAAATCATACATAGAGTCTGCCAGCACAAGGCTCTCAGGTCTGTTATATCATGTCAGTACATTACATTAATGAGAGTTCAGAAAACACAGCGCCCTATTGATTTTTTAGCCAAATAATTTCAATTTGCTTCAGTTTACAAGAGAATGCGCAGAGATTACAAGCCAAAAAAGATGAAAATGACGTGCTTTGACTCACCACTTCAGTAGACGGGACTCCAGTGAAAAGAACATTGTCGTAGGAAACTTTCCTTAATTGCCTTAAACTTAAAGATCAACAAATTCTAAAAAGAAGTATTCAAATCTATGTGCAAGGCACTGTGAAGAAAATAGCCGTGCTTTGTCTTATCTGCATATAGTGACAGAAACGTGAACTTTATTGTCTAGAATCTGGCTCAACTGATTTTCACTCCCAAAAAATACTTTAATATAGTTGGAGTGTTCTGTTTCTTATTAGATTTGATTGTGATACATATTTGATACACACTTGAAAAAGAAAAGGAAACCAGTAAAAGAAAAACACTTCACCGTTTGATTAAAGTTACTAGTGAGTGGGATGTTGTTAATCTGCCAACATTTTAAAAATTAATCTTTATTATTAAAATGTATTTTAGCATCCATTCTGATGCTTTGAACATTTGATAACAATGGAATTGAACCAGAACTTACACTTAATGAGAAGTGGAAAGCCCAGAAAATTACATGATGTAAACTTTCAATGCATCAGACCAATTACTACACACTGCAAGTCATATTTCTAAATGATATTGTATATCCCCATCACAAACATAGTTATCCCCTGTGCAGCATCACAAATGTAATTAACTACTATGAGATTTTATAATCGGGATTATTTTCTATGAAACATCAGTAATGTGATCATCCCTGCGAGACACTAACCTTGGTTATGCCCCAAATTTACAAATGGCAATGTGCCTAAAACATATGCCATTCCTCTGGAACCATCATAAGTATGGTTAATACCAACTATTTTAAAGAAGATGTTCCGTTGATTCACACTATGTAAACTATGTTTAGAAGTTATATATTTATACTTTAAGAGACTGAGTTCTAAACTCAAAATCTCTCTCATCGCAAAAGTACAAAATGTCATCAAACTGCATAAGTAAAATACACTGAACAATCTGTATCATCTATTAAATTCAGAATTTTAAAAAATCTACTATACCAATAAACACCAGATACCTGATCCAATACAGAATGTCACGTACACCGAAACACTTCTACCACTCTCAGTGCTTGGAATTCCTCTTCCATGCAGAATGGTTAAATATAAAAGTCTAATCTTGGCAACAAATGTCCCTAATTATGCAGATTGTAGTACTTAACTCACTAAATACAGTCAAGCCCATTGTTATTGATCACCTACAGACAATAACACCATTCACAAGTCAAACCAATCTGATGTAAAATATGTTTGTGTTTTGTGTTTTCTGACATTTAATGTTTAGATTGAATTTCAAAGTAGATGGTTAAATAGATTATAGCGCAAAGATTTCAAAATGTGCTTAATTTTATTAGCAGTTTACACAAAATCAGATTTGCGCACATTTGGTAACTATCCATTCACCAGCGTTCAACTACAATAAAAAAAAACTGTTTAAAAAAAGGATAGAAATTTAAACAAAATTATGTCTACCTCCATTTCACTTCCAATAAGTACACTGAACCTCAAATTGCACATCATTTAATACATGTCCCTTGTAGAATTAACTCTAACTGTAACATATTTAGACTGAACTGTGGATTGAAGAAACAATAAAAATCCTTAAAGATTATTTTTATTATTTTCTACATCACATTAAATTAAGCCATGAGGTAACCCAATATTTCAATGTTAATTTGCGTCAACTGAACATTCAGAGTAGGGGAATAAAGTTTAGTGGCAAAGCAGGATGCTCATCATCAATTTTTTCTTTTTATTTCAACTGCTTCAAAATTCTCAAAAAATCTTTCAAAATATGAAAATACACATCAGTTTTATTTTAAGTGTACCTTTTTTATTCTCTTTGTTTCTTGCTAAGCCAAAAGCGCTTATCACTTTCTCAATTCTCCTATTCCCTGACAGCACTGGCAGAATTCATGTCTTTTTTTAGAAACTCAAAAATTCTTGTGTTCTTGAATTCGACAGTTTATCCTGTTGTAGCGACAGATGGTCATACAGGGAAGAGCATGAAAATACTAAATACTTTATAAGCTCAGCAGAGTTTCAGATGCACTGTACTCCACACTTTGGCACACAGGCAATGCAATTTCTCCTTTGTAGTCCAACCAATGTTATTGTAACCCTTTGAGAAACATGTTAGCATTTTTGCAGCAATTCAAAATATTGCCTTGTGATTTTACAACACAGATTGCTCTTTGTATCTTTATGTTTCATTAAAAAGGTTCAGCACCATATGCTAAGTAAATGAATAACAATAACAATTAAAATAATCAAAAAAGCACATTTGAATCCTGCAAAATGCTACATCAGTACAATACTCAAAGTTAGAAAACTGGATGGGAATAAGGGAATTAATGTGAACAATGGAGCATTATTTAAGCATTCAGCACAGTGTGAAGCTCATATAATTAAAAGAATAAATGCAACACATTTCAATACATACACAATCCTCACAGGGTTAACACTCACAGGTATAAGACACACAGCTTCCAAGCACATAATGTTCTGCATTGTTATATTGCATCCCTCTGCCATTCATTCCAGCAGTTTTACAAATCCCCATCCTAATAACCAAGCTAACAGTCACATACGAACACTAACCTTTCCGTATTAATTTATGTTCTGCAATTCAGCAGGAACAAAAGCAACGCAGGGAAAGCAGCTATTCAGTGTCACATTGTCCCAAAAGCCTCCCCAACAACGAGCTTTGCAATTCAGCCCCCTCGCTCACAAGCTGTCCTTAATTGTTTAAAGTCTTCCTCTGCCTTACCTGAAGGGCATCTCCCATGACTGCAATTAGCTGCCAAGATTTCATTGTCGGCTGTGAAATGCCTCCTGTTCCCTCACCAGGAGAACCAGAGAGGTAGGGGAAGGAATGAGAAATACCCACGTGCTGGCAATATAAATGACTACAGACATCTGTCGCACTTACTGTGCATTTACTCTGTTTTGCTCCTCTGCTTCCCTTACAACGTTTGGATCAGGTACTGAATGCTCTTAGGCTGGCCCACAAAAAAGGAAAGGTCGCAAAAAGGGCCAGGAGCAAAATATAGCAGGTCGCCTCCACTGGGCTGAGGCCAATCTTTTGTTACTTATCCTGTATCACAAAGACATCCAATACTGCCTCATCAAGTCACTCCAAGGCAAATGACAGTACCTGAACCATTGAACTATCTATTTCTGCTGCATGTGGCTCTTCCTTGTTCTTTCAGGCATTAAATATGTCCCACATGACAGAATAGGGCACCTTGCAAAGACTGTTGTCTCCACACATAGAAGCCAATTTACACGTAAGGCTGTAAATATTCCAATGCAGGTCAATAGCACCTATTATTATTTAGGGCTTCCCCAATTCGATCTGAACACTAATAGAGAATCAAGCAGTCCCTGGTGCATTTTCTTATGCTTCAGCATTTGTCCATAAAATCACCTTAATACACAGCAACACATTTCTCAGTCTTTCTTGACGAATTTAAAACATATTCTTTGGCTTCTTTACAGTTTATTATTAACTGTCACAAAGTATGACACGTAATAATCTTCAGCTTACTCTGCTAATGTCACTTGTTGGTATTCGATACAGGTCTGATATGGTAACCTAAGCAATCCCTTTATATGATTTAGTTACATTGATGATCCCTTTGTAATCTCCCAAGGAAGCTTAATGGAGCAGATTTAAAAAATACTATATGGTGATTTATGATATCTACTATCAGGCAGCATTCAAAGTCTGCTGTTCGTGCTGGGTTGCCAGATATTGGTTGCAGACAGTAACTTTACAAGTAACCAATTATTACTCAATTAAGTGAGGAAGGTAAAGTTAACAGTTCAGGGCGATCATCTTCTGTCAGAACCCAGAATGTTCTGATGGGAGGTTATTCACCTGAAGCATTAACCCCCACCTTCCTCTCTCCATAGACATTACCTGACCTGCTGAATATTTCCAGCATTTCCTTTTCCTATTTCAGATATCGAGCTTCTGCAGAAATTGATTTTAGTTACTCAGTTAAATCCTTTCTATTCATACAAATGCTACACATGTATTGCCATTGAACAAGCCTACAATATTAACGCACAGACTTTTAAAAAGAATTTCAAATTTGATATATTTCTGAGCTTTTCCTGCTCCAGAATACTTAACCCTTTGGTATTTTTTAGCAGTTCCAGCAGGAATATTTTTTATTTGTCGGGATTTGTAAATGTAGAGCACTGTGGCTGACATCTTTTAAAGTGTTATTCATTGTTTCCTGTTTTCAAGAATGAGCTGGAACGGCCCCAATTAAAATTCACTACTCTCCAGGGTCTGTTAGAAACATTTCCAAATAACAGCAAATAAAGGTGGCAATTAAGCTTGTAACATTCAAATAAACTGAATACTTTAAATATGTGGAATTGTAATAAGATTGATACGGCCACATATCATGTTATCAAATAAGTTTGGATCTGCCCAAACTTGACCAAATCTAGGGGTGGATTTAAGCTTATGTGATCTGCTGGGAGTGGGGCAGGGGTTCTGCAAGTTGTTGGGAAACAGGAAGTCAGGGTTCCCACATGATCTGGTGTTTTAACTTGAATGTGATCTCACCATCTGGTTCCCTGCCTGGATTGACAGGCTTGGCTCCCAGTCAAAAACAGAATTACCTGGAAAAACTCAGCAGGTCTGGCAGCATCGGTGGAGAAGAAAAGAGTTGACGTTTCGAGTCCTCATGACACTTCAGCAGAACGGTCAGGCTGGGAGTAGTGTAGTGGAGGCCACAGGACAAGTTAGTAGGTCTGTTTGTGCCTTAGGGTGGGGTGATCTGGGGAATGCGAAGGAGAAAGTGGTTCCCAGGGTGGGGAGGTGGATCGATGTGGGATGTTGCCATATCCCTGACCCACCTCCCCAACCCTAGCAACATCGCCCCACTCCCCCCTCGCAGGATCCCACAGTTCTCAGGTCCTGTGAGGAGAAGTTGGTCAGATCCTCAGGTCGGGAGACACCGGAGGCAAGTGTGAAGGAATAGAGGGCTTAGCAGAGGGCAAACTGTGGAGAGGTGGCTGGGAAGGAGAATTAAAGAGCTAGAGAAGAAGTCATAGGGCTGAGGGCAATGTTGGACACCTCCATGGAGTGGTTGGAGGCCACGGGATATGATCAGGGCCTTAGGGGAGGTCAGAGCCTTCATAATGAAAGTCAGAGGACGTTTGGAAGGATTGAGGGAAAACCTGATTGTGAGGGCTGAGTGGTGGGGGTGGGGTTGCCCAGGCAGGTAATCTGGACCCAGCAGGTCCAGCAAATGAAGGCTACCACCTGGGCCTAAGTTAAAAGCAAAATACTGCAGACGCTGAAAATCTGATTAAAAGTGCTGGACAAACAACAGGTCTGGCAGCATCTATGGAGAGAGAAACAGAGTTAATGTTTCAAGCCCAATATGACCAGTCTTTCGGTTCTGAATAAGAGTCATATTGGACTCACAACATTAACTTTATTTCTCTTTGCTTCAGATACTGTCAGATCTGTTGAGAGTTCCAAACACTTATTGTTTTTATTACCTGGGTCTAAGTGCCAGCTTTCCTGAGGCTTGGGAAGCCAAGCCACTCATGGTTAAATTTAACTAGGGAATAACAATGAGACACACAGCCTCATTATAATATTAAGTTTCAAACCACCTCCTTAGAGGCTTGTGTCCCATTTTCCGCACCCCCATTAGAACAGGAAGTCGGTGGGTTTGGAAACAGATTTGGGTCAGGATTCAGATTTTTAACATTTTAACCTCCTAACTAACACAAGCACACTGGCTTTATTGAAGTTAAATTCTCCCCCATGTTTCCACAGTTCCACTTCAAAGCAGCCTCACTACACACTTGTACCATGGTGACCAGCGCCCATTTTCTGGATAAATTCATTCATCCACTAATGGAGCAGAAACGCAGCAGCAACAGACTGGCTGGTATGAAGTACGATGATGATGCTGAATAAATTATTGCTATCCTGGGGGTTATATTAAACAGGCATTGGGCCCCAAATATGGAAATTAGATATCTAACATCTTTTAAATGGACCTTTTCAAAATTTGGTGATGGTTAGTGGGGCAGGTATCAAGCCTTCCCCCACCCCCTGCCCCACCGCAGTCAGGATTTTTTAACAGCACTGGCAGCCCCTTACCCTTTCAGTAACCACCAATAACAAAAAAATAAATAAATTACATTCTTTAAAAATCCTCGTTGTGGAGGCAGGAGAAGGCAATGCTCCCCCAACCAGATAAATTTCCAGGGTACATAGATTTTTTGAAAATGTACATTACAGAAATACATGTACTCTTATCTCTTCTTATCATTAACTTCTGTCGATTTTGTGGCAGAGTTAACAAATCTTGAACATCCTTCTCATTCCCAGTATAGTTTCCAGATGATTTGGACAACTTTTCTGCCAAGGCCAAGAGATTACAAGCTATAAATCAGTCAGTGCTTACTGAATTAATATTGAGTTGTGGTTTGAAGTTTTAAGAGTAGCACTTTTTCTTTAGATTCAATCTTAGGATTCCATTAATTCTCTAAGGAGGTGCCCACAAGGACATACAGCTATGTCATACATATAGTTCTTGTATCTGAGAAGTCACGCTGAGAGCTGATTGCTAAAATCTGATCATGTCAGACATGGCCAAAATTTCAGAAACAGAACTTGCAATATTGCTGCTATACTGGACAAAGACAACTGCATTCAGACAGTATGTGCAGAGCATATATTTGAACTCTGCATAACAGCATGGAAGGATGTATAAGTGCCCTCTAAATTCGTATTACACCCTGGAATTAAGCTGAGGTAATTGTGTCTTCAATGATACCAAATCCTATTTCTTTGGTAATTTGGACATTTCAGTCAATTCAGTGGAAAAGTGCAAGTGTGCAGAAATTACTAGCACCAGGTTATTTGCAGTATAAAAGCCTCATCTTTCCCAGAAAGGGTTCAACTGTCATGTAAATCCACAGTCAGCATTGCGTCAATGTGGTGAGATTCTGAAACCTGACCACGATCAGTTTCCAGGCTTTCATTCCTTAATGACAATCATCTGTTCTTTGGCCTTAGGTTGAAAATTGTTCAACTTTGTGCTCCAACTCAAATAATTTCTCACTCTTAGGCAACTTGTTTACTAATAAACAATAAAGAAAAGAACTTGGATTTTTATAGGCCTTTTGCAGCCTCAGGATGTGCCAAAGTACTTTACAACAAATGAAATACTTTGAAGTTTATTTGTTGTTGTAATGTAGGGAAATGTGCCAGCCAATTTTCGCACAGGAAGGTCCCACAAATAGCAATGAGATAAATAACCAAAAATTCTCTGTTTACTGAAAACCAACGTGAGACAAATATACCAGACACCAGAAGAACTCCCGTGCTCTTCTTCAAATAGTTCCAAGTATATTTCACAGGCACCTGAGAGAGCAGATGGGATCTCGATATACATCTCATCTGAAAGACTGACAGTCACACCCAGCACTGTACTGAAGTGTCTCTCGAGATTATGTGATCAAATGAAGAGTGGGTGAAAGGAGGACCTGGAAGCCATCACAGGGCTTGTGAGAAAGGTACGGCAATAATCATGGGTGATTTTAATCTACATATAGAAAGGGCGAATCAGATTGGCAAAAGTTGTATGGAAGATGAGCTCTTAGAGCGTTTTTGGGACAATTTCATAGAGCATCACTTACTAGACCCAACCAGAGAGCAAGTTACATAAGAGCTGGTAATGTGCAGTGAGACAGGATTAATTAATGTCCTCATAATAAAAGTGTCACTAGGTAGCAGTGATCATAACATGATTGAATTTTGCATTCAGTTCAAATGGGGGTGGGGGAAGAGTGGATCTAAGATTAGTGCATTGAACTTAAAAAGGGCAACTATGAAGATATAAAGACAGCGGTGGTTAAAGTGAACTGGGAAATTAGGTTAAGGAATAAGTCAGTAGACATGCAGTGGCAGATATTTAAGGAGACATTTTGTAACACTCAGCAAATATTCTTTCCAGTGAGAAAGTAAGACTCTAGGGGAAGGATGTAACATCTATAACTGACTGATAGCATCAAATTGAAAGAAAAAGCCTATAATTCCACTAAGATTAATGGCAGGTTAGAAGATGGACAGAATATAAAGAACAGCAAAAGAATGGCTAAAAAAAATAAGGGGGAGAAATTAAAGTACGAGAGAAAGCTACCCAGAAATTTAGAACCAAATTGTAAGAGTTTGTACAGGTATTTACAAAGGGAAAGAATAAATAAATGAAAGTTGGCACTCTAAGGAATGAGTCTGGGCAATTAATAATGGAAAATAAGGAAATGGCGGATGAATTGAACAGATATTTTGCATCTGTTTTCACTATAGAGGGTACAAATAACATTTCAGAAATAAGTGTGCATCCAAAGGTGAAACGGAGAGAGACACTTAAAACTACCAGGGAAAGAGTGCTGAGAAAACTATTAGAACCAAGAGCTGATAAGTCCCCAGGTCCTGATGGACTTCACCCTAGGGTCTTAAAAGAAGTAACTGCTGAGATTGTAGATGCATTGGTTCTAATTTTCCAAAATTCTCTAGATTCTGGAAAGGCCCCATTGGATTGGAAAATAGCAAATATAACTCCTCTATTCAAGATAGGAGAGAGACAGAAAGCAGGAAACTGCAGGGCCGTTAGCTTAACATCTGTCATTGGGAAAATGCTGGAATTTATTATTAAGGAGGTTATGGCTGGACACTTAGGGCTCAGCATGCAGGCACGGGTCCGACATGCACGAACATGAAATAGCACATGAAGATATTGGGCGAGTGCCCTGATGTCATCACACACCCACACAATATTTCGGTCAGCGGGTGCGTGTGAGAGTTGGCAGCGTGTCCACCGACAATTAAGAGGGCTATTAAGCTCATTAATCAATTAATTAAATTGAATTTTTCCCTTCCTGCCAACCATCATTTTTTGTGAAACCTCAACCACGGGTGGGATGAGGTTTCCAACAGTGACAAAAAAAAAATTTTTTAATTCATTTTTCACATGTCTATGTTCATGTGACAAGGTCACATGTGGGGGACATGTTTTCCTTGTTTTTGAAATCTTTATTTTTCATGTTGCAAATCTTTAACTCCCTGAGGCAGCTCTGTGCCTTCAGGGAGATTTCAGTGAGCGGATCCCCGTGTTTGCGCACACTTCAGCTCTTGCACTCCTCCAGGCCCCACCCAGGCAGCGCTGAGGTTATCAGCATGTGATTCATGCTGGCTGGCCGCTAATTGGCCAGCCAGTGTGAAATCGTGGTCGAAGCCCGATCGTGAGCACTGGATTGTTGCACAGCCGCACCCAGGCCAGCCCACCACTCCTGCCCGACGAGGGGAAAATCTTCCTCTTAGAAAATATCAGGCAGGGTCAACATGGCTTTCTGAAAGGCAAATTATGTTTGATGAATTTATTAGAGCTCTTTGAGAAAGCAACAAGTGGCATGGATAAAGGGGTACCTGTATCTATGTACTTACATTTCCAGAATGCATTTGACAAGGTGCCACATCAAAATACACAAAATAAGAGCTCATGGTGTAAAGGTAACACATTCGCATGAATAGACAATTGGTTAGCTAACAGGAAACAGAGTAGGCATAAATAGCTCATTTTCAGGTTGATAAGATGCAATGAGTGGAGTGCCACTGGGTCAGTGCTGGGATTCAACTTTTTACAATCAACGTTAATGCCTTGGGTGACAGGGTTGAATGCAGGTTTGCTAAATTTGCTGATTGCATAAAAATAGGTAGGAAAGTAAATTGTGAAGAGGACATAGGGCAGTGGTGAGCTCATCAGGTTTCTGAGTGAGGCCTGCGAGACATTTTGTTGACCATTGCCCACATGGAGGGTTGCCAGATTCTGCTGGTTTCTGTTTGCGTAGTTATTTTCCTACAAGTACTACTAAAGTGATACACATGTAAAGCAAGGGCACATGAAGTGAGGTGCACGCTGATGGCACACAACATTGACTCTGAGCATCCAAACAAAGCGCTACATGCGAGCAGGCTAATAGATGGAAATTCCAGTGCTGAATTGTGAAGCATAGGCACATCCCTGAGTCTTAATCTAAGAAAGTTTGTGGAGGACAGATCCAAACTGAAGTCGCACTGAGTATGATGTAAGTAAGGTAAGGGTAAATATTTCTTTTGTTCTATTCATATAACTCGGAGTGAGATATTTGACATGTATTAAATGTAGTTAATCTTATTCATAGGGGTTATTGTTAGTGCTCATGCCTGATTTCAATCTTGCGGCCCACTGAGATGAAGGAGGGCCACTCATGAAGCCCACTCACTAGCCCAGGTTGCCCATCACTAACAGGGAGTCTGCAAAGGGATTTAGAATGTTTAAGTGAGCGGGCAAAAATTTAGCAGATGGAGTATAATTTGGGAAAAAGTGAACTTGCCCACTTTGACAGGGAGAAAAAAAAAGCAGCATATTATTTAAATGGGGAGAGATTACAGAACTCCGATGTACACAGGGATCTAGGTGTCCTGGTACATGAATCAGGATAAGTTAGTGTGCAGATACAGCAAGTGATTAGGAAGGTAAATGGAATATTATGATTTATAGCAAGGGGGATAGAACATATACATAGGGATGTTTTGCTACAGTTGTACAGGGTATTGGTGAGACCACATCTAGAGTACAATGCACAGTTTTGGTTTCCTTATTTAAGGACATAATTGCATTTAAAGCAGTTCAGAGAAGGTTCACATGATTGCTTCCTCAGATGAGAGGGTTCTCTTATGAGGAAAGGTTAGACAGGTTGGGCCTGTATCCATTGGAGCTTAGAAGAATGAATGACGATCTTATTGAAATGTGTAAGATCCTCAGGGGTCTAGACAGGGTGGAAGCTGAGAGGATGTTTCCCTTGTGGGAGAGATTAGGACTAGGGGACATAGTTTAAAAATAAGGGATCTCCCATTTAAGGCAAAGATGAGGAGAATTATTTTTCTCTCAGAGGATTGTGAATCTGTGGAATTCTCTTCCCCAGAGGGTAGTGGAGGCAGGGTCATTGAATATTTTTAAGGCAGAGGTAGATGGATTCTTGATTGACAAGAGGGTCAAATGATATAGGGAGTGGAATGAAAGTGGAGTTGAGGCTACAATCAAGGTTGACACCTTGGAAAAATGGGTTTAAGCAAGCTCTTAATAATATTTATTTTCCATATTCTCTTTTCTCTCCTCTGATCATGAAGAATCATTTTTATTTTAATATACAGTTCCACAGGCTCCAATGACACTCTACTGCTTGCCCTAGTAGATGTTAGTCAAATAAGAGCCTAGAGGGTGAAGTCACAAAAACTGGCTGTGTATTTTCTTGATGCTGTGATTACCATTTTACCTCCAAAATGGTGCCCAGAGTGAGCATGCAGAATTCTAGTGTTGGTTGCCCACCAGTGAAGGCATTTGTGTATTCACTGGAAGTGTATAGTGGAAGCAGATCCTTACATCAATCCACGTGTAATACTGATCTAATGCCTGCACTCCGGGAGCTCAACACCTTCTCTTGACCTCATACAGTAGGAAGGACTCCCACCAGCTCTATTTAAAGGATCATCAATTACTTTCATGTTAGTTGCTGATTGATTTCTGCTGGATCTTGCTGCGATTGTAGAAGTGATTGGTGGTTTCCAGGGCTTTTTACAGTTACTAAAGTTGGCAGGGAGTGGTGTGGGATGTACTGATGGATTGGTCCTGACTTCAAGGATCCTGCACAAACCACTTGTTTCCTGACGAGGGTGCAATAGTTTGCATCCCTGTTGGACTACAGCATGACGCAAAGAATAAGCAGAGGCAACACAAGGACCAAAAAAAGTCTTGCATTTATATCTCACAACCATGAGACATTCCAAAGCCCTCCATAGCTAATGAAGTATTTTTGAAATGTAATCACTGTTGTAATGTAGGAATATAAGAACAAGCCGCTGGAAGTGAGGAGAAGGGCTCTCAGCGCGACCATATCCACCCAAAGTGTTCAGGAAGCAATTTCTGTACCTGAACCAAAGTGTGGAACAATGTGACAAACATCTCTGCTCCTCTAAGGCTATCCTCATTGAAGTCTTCTACCTGTTGCAGCCATTACTACAACCGCAGAGCAGGGTAAAGACTGTATTGCCAGTGGCTGTGAAAGTTGACTGTGGCCATGAACTTTTATCTCCTTCCAGGCTGGAGCAAGTAACATTTACAACATTACATCCCCCCTCCTCCTCCTCCCTTCTTGCTCCTTCTCTTCTTCCTCAAATGTTCACTGTGTACCTGGTGGCAAGGGCTGTGCCCTTATGATGTCAATGTTCTGCAGGGTGCAGCAGACCATGGTGAATCACGAAACACTCGAGCACTGCAAGCTTCCCCCAGAGCAGCCCAGGAAACAGAAGTGTTGTTTAAAGACCCCAATGGCCAGCTCAATGACATTTTGAATGGCAGCAAGTAATTCATTATATGCAATGCTGCCCACTTGTGCTTAGGAACCAGAGTCATGAGCCAGGTGACAAACGGCTAACCACTCGTCACCCACTCAAGTTTCTCACGGTGGTTCAGATAAGGATGGTTTGGTGGATTGGCACAGAACAAATGCATCATGACTGCTGCCAGGACAACAGCTGCATGATGCGCTGAGCATGGTCTGCTTTTGGAGGAAACAATCTGTAAATCCATATGTAATCGGCATTTACATTATTGTGAAGGTTCTGTTTACATGAGAAACTAAGCACATGTTCATGAATTAATATAGTAGCAATGTGAAAGGAGAAACCGTATAACATCAAGGTTAAAATGAAGGAAGAATGAGTTTTAGAAAACATTAAATTTAAAATTGAGCCAAAATTGACCAATGTCTGTAACAATTTGTGTTCAGATAGCTGGTAATTTAAGAATAGCAACTCAGTGTAGACTCTTGGTATGAAATTGTGCAGTTAGTGAAATAGGAGACAACATGCCTTCAGATATCACTGCGAATGTCTCTTGAGGCCTGAACCATCTCAGAGTGGCATTTAGTGAGATCTGGGTAGTGCAGCGTGTCCCCGGGTCCGAGTGTCGAGTTAATCTCTGTCAAAGGGAAGGAAGCGGTGCCCCCTTTTTACAGCACGAGCTGCCATAAAACAGGTAGGTTAAAGGTTCAGTGAAGTGTAAAGATCCTTGACAGGCCAGCTTGGAAGGTAAGTGTGTAAGGTAGGATTTGTGGGATGGGTACAGGTTGAGTTTGACCTTGGGATGGGGGGAGGGGGGGTGGCGGGGGGGAGGGGGTGGGGCAAGAGTCGGTACTGGCAGTCGTGTGAGGGGGGAATAGGTTCCCTGTGGGGGATGGGAAATCCTGTGGGTTGGCGAGTTCCTGTCAGTGGGTGTGGTGTCTTGGGCATGGGGGGGAGTCCCATGGGGTGTTGGGAGAGTGTGGGGGGTGGGAGATCCCTCCGGGGGGTGGGGAGGGTCAGAATGGTCGGGGAGTCCCATGGGTGTTTAGGGTTATGGGGGGATTCCTGTGGGGCATTGGTCTGGGTCTGTGAAATAGTTACCCAGAAGTTAGCAGTAGGTTTAATCCTTCTAATTTTTTCTGGATGACTATTGTTGTAGCCCAATGGGGACCATCTGAAGTTTGTGATTTAAATTGCATTTGCAGATGGTTCCCAGTGCAGGGCCATTGTCCAGGGGAAGTTTGCACTTCATGCCATGCAAACCTTACCTGGGAGCCTCTGAAGGGGATTCCCAGCGCATCTTTGGAGTATACCCCCAAACCCCAATATGACACCCTGGAGCTCGGAAGTTATGGTCCATGATCTTCCCTTTAGAAGGGACTGAATGTGGTAAAGTGGAATGCTCTGTACCTTTAAGAGACTGTAGTTAGTTGACCATGCGACTGTATTGACCAATCGCTGCACAGCGTGGGCTTCTCGGGTAACAGGAAGTCTAGAGCTGGAGGTGATTAAAAAAGTACACATGGTTTTAGTGCTCTGTTCTTAATTCCAATAAACCACCAGTGTTTGTTGAGTTAATTGGTCTCTTTGCCCATATTGTTTCAAGCACCAATTAATGTGTTAATATCAAGGACACAGCTAGCGTTCGCCAGACAAAGCAAGCCTGATAACCAGAAACATAAAACTGAGTTTTAAAGTATTTTCTTTCTAATGTAGGGCCAGTTCCTCCTTTCATCATGCACGGATCTCAACAGCTAACATGAAAGATACAGAGAGGGGAAAAATTGGATAAGGCTCATTTTTGGGTGGGGGATCTGAATGTGGTCTTACCCAAACCCGGTCCCATTAAGGCAGACAGCACTCAAACTTCACATATAAATCATTTCAACATTCAGCACCTTGTGGAACATGCTGCTGATGGCCGCATGCTCAGCTGGGGGGTCCAACAGCATGCAGAGCTAGTTTGATGCACGGCTAGCCTGAACTTCTTAAAGCCAACGTGCCTCTATTAAAGTGGAGTTGCACTTTTTCAAGAAAAACTATAGTGTTTGGCTAGAAGGATGTAAGCATAGCAAATGGAGTAACAGGGCAAAGAGAGGGCTCCCTGGTGTTCTGACGCAGCACTGGTGGTCTTAATGATGGAGGTGGAAAGGAGGAGAGAAAAGGGTTGGAATTTTCCAGGCCCTTTGGAGAAAAATTGGGATGTGGGGAAGCTGATAAAACGGCCTGGGAAGGCCATTTTCCTGCAGCCGGAACCTCAGCAGCGGCCATCGTTAGCTATAGTATTGCCCTCGCTCTCGCGCTGCTAACCCTCTGATTCTTGTTCAGTTCTTGGTGTGGGCCTCCATCCTTAACTAGACAGCAATCCCAGTAGCAGCCCAGAAAAATGCCGCTATGGATCCCACCACCCGCTGAAATGGGATCACCTCCTGCTTTTGGCTGTGTCCAGAAAACTCAGCCCAACCATGTTTCCACAGGCATCCAGGAGGCTCTTGAGGCACACTCTGAGAAGAGAAAGGAAGCAAGTGGTAAAAGTGTTCAATTCCCAGAGCCTGGCTCCAAGGAGCTGGCTGCAGTGTCAGGAAGAGTTCAATGATCTCACCATGGAGTAAAGGTCAGTGAGTGCAGTTTCAAATGACAATTCCTACCTACTGCATCAAAAACCACTTGGTCTCCTCAATGCACCTCACCCCCATGACTCATTCATCAGCAATCAGGACTCAGGCCTAACATTCAGATGCTCCACCTCACCCTCATATACTTACCTAT
Organism: Carcharodon carcharias; assembly: GCF_017639515.1. Classification (NCBI taxonomy): domain Eukaryota; kingdom Metazoa; phylum Chordata; class Chondrichthyes; order Lamniformes; family Lamnidae; genus Carcharodon; species Carcharodon carcharias. The sequence continues at coordinate 66,094,864 of NC_054481.1, read as the reverse complement.
CCTGTCAGCCTCACCTCGCTCTTTCCACATACTTCCAGCTATTCAGTTGTGGCAGGTACATCATCCAAACACATTGCGACACCCTCACTGAAATTCTTCCCTCTCTCCTGTGCAGAATATTACACATAACCACCAGAGGCAGCAGAGACCCAGCAGGGGACAGGCGAGTCTACATCACTCAAACCCTTTGGAGGGGATGGTTCTCTTCATCATTGTGCCAGTTGTGACTGAGGCTGTTGCATCCAGTGTTCCAGGGAGTATTCAGGATAATTGAATATTCCTGCTTTCTCAAATCCTAGCTCACCCTCATCCTGCTATCTGGCATGAAATGCAAGGTGCAGATGATGTGACCATGGACCTCTTGTTTCCCAACCCAATGCCCCTCAACCCCTCACCCTTCCCTCATCCCAAACCCCCACTTCTACTTTTCTGCTTTCAGATACCCAAGAATGGCCAGCTGACTAGCCAGTGCAGCCTCAGCATGAAGTATGAGAATAACACTAGACCTCTGATGAAGAAGCATCATCACCTGATCTGGCAGTTACTTCCACCAACTTCGAATCTAGCATTGCATAAGGTTTCGGGAATAATATAGGTTTCAGATCAGCTCATTGGAAATGACTGGACACCAGAAGGCGGCAGTCAGGCAAGCGGAGTTCATGTGTCAGTTTACCAGAGGGCAAGGTTTCAGCTGAGTCCTACTGCAGAGGACTCAGATGAGCGCTTAGTCGGAATTGCCCATGCGATGGGCATGCACACAGGGATGCTTGGCATATTGGCAGGAATGTCACAATGTCTCTTGTCACTGTGGAGAAACATGAAGGGCCTTGGTTCCAAACTGGCACAGGGCTTCATGCTGAGGTTGCAGCCCATCCTTTCCAGCATGGAAGTGGTGGCCGACTTTATGACAGCACGCGTGCGCCCTGCTGTTTCACAGCATCTGATGGCTGATGCCTCCATCTCCAGGAAGAAGCTGCCCAGCATCGCAGTGCTTCAGTGGAAGCTCAGACTGAGGTCACGCAGCTTCAGCTCGGTGCCATGCAGACAGAAACTAATGCCATCAATGCTGCTAATACCAGTGCCCAAAGGAGTTTGCGAGATGCCACTGCAGCCACGCAAACTGTCCTCCAATAGATTACTAGTATTGCTGACAGTGGCTCCATAGAGCACAATATGCTGTCATCCCTAAGGACAGCAGTATTAATGCTTCCATTAGGGCCATTCAGCCAGTGACTCAACAGTTGCATGTCAACCAGCCATTTCAACTCTTTCTTGGACTCGAACGCAAGTTCTGTCGAAGGGTCATGAGGACTCGAAACGTCAACTCTTTTCTTCTCCACCGATGCTGCCAGACCTGCTGAGTTTTTCCAGGTAATTCTGTTTTTGTTTTGGATTTCCAGCATCCGCAGTTTTTTTGTTTTTATTCCAGACTGTTGCTGCTCATGCCCAGTTGGAGCAGCCTGAAATCAGTCCATAAGGCCCAGAGCAGCTCAAGGGCATCCTGCAAGGCTATCTCCAGTCTCCCCCATTAAAAATCAGTGGCCTCCCACTAGCCAAGCTGCAACCACTGGGGTAGTGCTATGTAGGAGCACTAGAGTTGCCAAGGGCACCTGGAACACAGGCACTAAAAAATGCACATGGATGAGTAGTCCAGTTTTGTATGTATTATTGGAATTGCTTTTGGATAAAGTTGTTAGAGAACAAAATTCATCATCACCTCCAACGTGCCAGCTCAGCCTTCGGCCAACAGAAAAAAAAGGTATTTGAGGACCAGGACCTTAAATCTGAGACTAAGGTCATGATCTACCGGGCAGCAGTGATTCCCATGCTCCTGTATGCTTCCGAGATTTGGATGACCTACAGTAGGCACCTCAAAGCACTGGAAAAGTACCACCAGTGGTACCTTCACAAGATCCTCCAAATCTGGTGGTAAGAAAGGTCCAATAACCGTGTCCTCTCCCAAGCCAACATGTTCAGCATCGAGGTGCTAATCGCTCAAAACCAGCTCCTCTGGACAGGGCATCTCATTCATATGCCTGACACCGGATTCCCAAAGCAACTGCTCTACTCGGAACTCGCTTGCTCCCAGGCAGACAGTGGAAATGCTTGCGGGATGCCTTCAAAACATGCCTGAAGAGGTCAAATATACCCACCGACTCACGGGAGACCCGAGCTTGTGATGGACAAAAATGCAGAAGGTTCGTGCAGGAAAGCACCAATATCTCCCTGTGTTAGTTGGGAACATGCAGAGGCATTAGAGAGAGTGAAGAAACCTCCAAACAACCCATCTATCCAACCTTCAAGCACCACCTACTCCTCATGGGGCATAGTCTGCAGATCGCACATTGGACTTAGCAGCCATTTCAGAGCCTAATGAACCAGAGTGGATGCAAATCTTTCTCAATCCCAAGGGGCTGCCTAAGAAGGAAAAGAGAAGATTGTCCTTGATTTTTCACCTACAATGGAGCCAAAGATTTTGGAGGCAAGTAGGGAAATGGAGTTAAGGCCATAAGCAGGTCAGCCAAGATCTTATTGAGCAGGCTCAAGGGGTCGAATGGCCACTCCCACTCAATAGTTCTTAGTTTCTTATGTTCTTTGTCTTGGGCCATTTTATTTCAGGATTTTGGCTATGATGATGCATAGCAGAAGGATTGAAAGATGGGGAATTGTCGAGCATCTGTGATGTGGGGATGAAATCTCGGGAACCAGAGTCTGAGTGTCCACTCAAAGGCAACTTGTTTGGAACTAAGTGGTCCCAATTGCTTTCTCCCTTCCACCTCCTCAGCTGTCTCTGAGCCCTCCTCCTGAGGTGATCGCCGTACACCCAGTGGCAAGGGCTGAATCCGCATGATAGTAATGTCCAACACCATTCCCTTGTTTGCAAATCTCCTCCAATACACGGAACACAATCCTTCCACAAACTCTGCACCAACAAAAGAAAGTCAATAGCATCTCACATGGGTGTTGGACAGTTAGCCATTTAAGTGACACTGGTGGGGGAGGGGAGTGATCCCTACTGTAATTAAACACATGTTCAGCTGGGCATGCTTAGGAGAGGGTGTAAACTGGACCTCTTTTTCCGGTACATCGATGATCACTTCGGTGCCGCTTCATGCTCTCGTCAGGACTTGGAAAAATTTATTAATTTTGCTTCCAATCTCCAATCAGTGTCAGGTTGGCAGAATTAATTTTATAATCTCCATTTAATAGGGTTGCCAACTCTCCAGGATTGTCCTTGAGTCTCCAGGAATCAAAGATTATACTTCAGGATAATACTGCAAGCAAGCCATGAACCAAATTAAAAAGGCATTAAAAAACAATTGTTTGCTTATTTGTTTCTCTTGAACACTTTTTGTCTGAGTGAGCCTGACTCACCATTGAGTCAGAAGGAGTAGGATTCAAATCCCAGTTCAGACAGTCCTAAAAACAGGAGCTCTGAATTCAGCATTTGGTTTGTCAGAGCCCATAAAATCCTCCCATTGCATAGGACCAGCTATTCTGTCAGTTGGTATAAGGTGGTTACGGTCATGAAAGACGCAATCACATCTATCAGACTGTTAGATTATTAACCAGCCTGCAAATCTGTCCACTTCTTCAGGCTATTCTTCAGGGGAGGAGCGTAAAGACATGATAAAGCAGCTCTAGATTATTAGTCATAAAAATACTTGAGATGAGAAAACAAAATTTGCTGACAGTCACAGATTTGCATTTCTGTAGTGGTTTTCACAACCACCAGAGTTCCCAAAAGTGCTTTACAGCACATGAAGTATTTTTTGTAATGTAGGAAAGTCAGGAATCATTCCATCTGGTAAAAAGGAATCTTCCTGATTTTCAATTGCAGTAGGAAAGCAGTAAATGGCCAAGGTCATGTGACCCAAGGCAGGAACAAAGCTGTTGGAGGTGGGAAGTCATGTGATGAAACATTGCAGAATTGCTGCAATCAAGGTTTGTAGCCCTATTCCAAATTCTGTTGAAGAATGGACCGTAAACAGGAGGTAAAGCAAAACAATATAATGGGATCAATACTGTCAATGCAATATTAGAATGTAGTGGAAAGATTATGTATTAAGTAAATAAATAAGTAACCTCACTTAGCATGGGAGATTAACAAAAGGAGATTTAAGCTATGTTGTTCCAGACACTGGGATTCACGGTTGATCGAAATGTTATTGATTCATGAAGTAATTCAGAAAGTTTGCTTCAGGCTACACCAGTTACAGCAAGTTGATATGCTCACAACTCCACAAGGACCATGTGTTATAGAATTGATCCTCCAGACAACTTTTCTTAGCAGGCACAATTAACTTTATTTACAAGACAGCAGCAGCAACTACAAGTGTGCATCAAACTCTATAACTAAAGATGGATTCTCTTCCTAGAGGTTTCCTATGCTATGAACACATTGGTTTACACAGATCATGTAATCTTACAACACGGGATTATACTTAAAGCTACAGTCCAACGTTTCCCAAAACTATAATTACTAAAAACCATGTTATCCTGAAGTTGTTGCTATGTTTTCTAGAACACTCAATACCATAGAATATAAGCCAAAGGAAAGTCTAGAGAGAATACTTTTTGTTCATAGTGATTCTCCACTGCCTATACTGGAAAATGATATACATACAACCTATTCTTCAGCTTACATTTCATGAAATTGGGAGGTTTTTATCCCCACTGAGAACCACCATAGTGCATTATTTTCTTGTGTTATTTTAGAACGTAAAGAACCAGCTATGAGATGCAATCAGTTCCTTAGTAATATTTTTAAAAATTAAAAGCTTTTAAGATATGCTCACTTGTGTCACCAAGATGAGAAAACAAACTTTATGACAGTCAGAGATTTGCATTTCTGTAGTGGTTTTCACAACCACAGGAGTTTTCACTTTACAGCCAATGAAGTACTTCTGTAATGGAGGAAAGTCAAGAATCATTCAATCTGGTAAAAAGGAGTCTCAAAGAAAGCTTAATTTTAAGAATCTCCCCGTAGGCCTGCAAATGAAGGCAGTTAGTGGAAACTTGCCATGATTACTGATTCAATCTGTGGCATGGCCAGTTTTGTGGACAGACCAGCCCATGCCACAGATTCCCAATGCAAAAATATGCTGGAAAGAATAGGAAATGAATCAAAGGCATGTTAATGTTGATCTTAATTTTTTTAAAGAAACATTATGATGACTAGACTGTCTTTAAATCTTCCATAAAAGCAAAATACTGCAGATGCTGGAAATCTAGAACAAAAACAAAAATACCTGGAAAAACTCAGCAGTTCTGACAGCATCTGAGGAGAGGAATACAGTTGACGTTTCGAGTCCGTATGACCCTTCATCAGTACATCTTCCATATTGGTCTACATAACATTATATTTCACATGCAGCTGAGTAGTGCGTAATATGAGCAAATGATTCTGACTCAAATTCGCTTACGACAAAGTTTCCTCGACAGCTCGGTTGGTAAATTCATTGCCTATTGTGGAACTGAGTGATGGAGGTCTATTCTAGTCTGTAATGGGTTAGCTGATTTCAACTTGTGTGGCAGGAGGAGTGCTGCATTTGACCTTATAACCTCAAAGGAAGCCAACCTAGTTTAGTAATTTCTGTCTGGTTTCTAGTAATTGTACTGGAAAGTATGTAATTTACTTGCTGGCACTTGGAGATGATGTATTGGGCAATAGTTTGTGGAATAATTGATTTGAATACAAATACTTTGAGGGAAGTCAATCAATTTCTCAAAAAAATCAACCACATTTACTTCATATTAACATTACTGATACAGCAAAAGATTGAAGAGGTTTTCAATTGGAAGCAATTTATTCACAAAAATCTGCACCTTTTTCACTTTATTTTGTTAACCAAAATGTCCAGTTCTCACCTTAAGACCTGAAGGATTGGGGAAGATGATGGTGTAGCGATAATGTCACTGGATTAGTAATCCAGAGGTCTGAACTAATGTTCTGGGCACATGGGATTCAAATCCCATCATGGCAGTTGATGGAATAAACGTATTCCCAGTGATAATGACCATGAAACTTTCAATAATTGTCTTAAAAACCCATCTAGTTCACTAAAATCCCTTAGCGAAAGAATTCTGCCACCCTTACCTGGTTTGGTCAATATATGACTCTGGATCCACAGCAACATGATTGATCCTTAACTGTTTTCTGAAATGGCTTTCCAAGCTACTCAATTCAAAGGCAATTAAGGTTGAGCAATGCCCACATCCCACAAAAGGGTAAATAAAAACAAAATTATTCCCCTTTTAGAAGTGGCAACAGCTGAAGAATGGGGTGCTTTTTTCCTTTTTTCTCCTTGTGACCTTTGGATCACTAGATTATTAATTCAGTTTAAATAGAAATACTAATCATTAGACTGCCATATGTCCCAAGAAATGACCATTCATTCTGGGGATGTGGGCATCCCTGGCAAGGCCAGTATTAATAGCACATCAGTGTGTTTTTGAAATGGATCAGTCATGATACTGATTGTCAAAGAGAATATAGGAAAAAAGCAGCCCGTCTTTGTTTAGAATACTGTCTGAAGAAATAAAAATTCTGCTCCCACCTTATTTTTGAACATAGTGCACTAATCTAACTAGACAATTCGAAGGCTTAATCCTTCAATCGTTGAGTTACCAAAAGGAAACCAAATACAGCAATGTCAATCTGCAGTAGGAACTGCTTGGAAATAAACATGTTAAGGGCTTACTCACTGCAACTGTCCCTGTAACAAAAATCCTTCTCATTTCCAGTTACATCTAAAGGATCGCAGATTATTGCCAATACTTTCCCTTGCCAGGCTAACTGGACACTCTTCACTCATGGCTGTGTTTATCTGCTTTATTGTTGAGTCGAAATTTTAATTCGAATATGCTGAAGCAGCTCTGGACTGCCCCGTCATTAAATTTGCACATATAAACACACACACATACACACACGCAAAGGAAAAAATGCTACTGAAGGAGAACATATGGAGCACATTATTAATTCATTTCAGTCCTTTCTGCTAGTGTTCTGAAAATTATGAACTGCAGGTAAATCACAAAAGGACAGATGAGGCAGTTTAAGTAAATTCTAATTGATATAATCAAGATGTTTCTGAGCAATAATAATAAACTGGAAGATGCAGCTTATGACTTAGTCTTATATGGCCTTCTGCTCATATAACACACATCAAACAGTGCAACTTCAATTATTAACATATATACTTTAGCCTTTAATTCATGTTTGTTTAGCGCATGACTGGCATGAAATCACAGATAGGGTGGCATAATCTTTTGGTGTCTCAGTAAATATTGCCACAGTTTCATAGGGCTGCCCAAGCAGCTAGGTTTGGCACAGATCAGTTTTCAGCTTGGTAGTTTTCTTTGCTTTCTTTAGAACTGTGGTCTCTGCACCATTTCTGGAGTTATGTCACCTGCCCCGGAGATAATGGCATGAATTCAAGAGTGCCCATTTTCCAGGTGTTCTCCGGTCCATCATCAGTAACTCACACACGGATCTGAGGAGCCCAGATATTGGGTCTCTGACTTCATTACAACGAAGACAGGGTATGAAGCTGAGCCAGATCATGGGCTTGGGGGCAGATCAAGTGGAGACTGTGAACAGGGGGACGGTTAGGGGAGCATTTTGATTAGGGGGCCAAATTGATCGTGATCAGTAGTCAGGGGGCTCAGCAGTCAGATCGAGAGGCAATAGGCCAGGGATCTTCTGCTTGGGAATGGTGCTGATTGGCATGGTAATTGTAGTCAGCATGTACGTTTTTATTTCTGCTGGCAATGATTAAGGTTATTTTTTCTGGCCTCAGAGGAAAACAATACTGCAGAAGGGATTGGAAGAAGTGGCGATAATTCCCTTACTTGAAATTGAAATGGCCTAACATCTGTTCCATGTGTGAGTAAGGACACCTTGTGCTTGTCCTTGCCCAGTACTCAAGGTGGGTGTGTAATGCGTGAAAAATGAGCAATTTAACCTCTGATGGGCCCCCTATCAACTTCTGACATCCCACTGTGGTATGGTCTGTGATTGACTGCACAGATTTGAAATTTGCTAATTTGTTCAAGATAGTGTTGCTGTTAGAAGAGAAACTGCTGTCAGGATTCTACCCAATTGTCTACTAGGTTCATATATTTTGAAGTTTCTAAAGCTCTGCTGGGTTGGCAGGATCTAATCTAGTTCATAGAGGTGTAGATAATATATTTAAGAATCATATAAAATTACAGCACAGAAAGAGGCCACCTGAACCATCATGCCCATTCTGGTCCTTTGAATGAGCAAGTTCTTAGAGCAGAGCTTCGAGCCCAATATCTGTTTTTTGTCCGTTACTCTGTAAGTTCTTCTTCTGCAAGAAGCTGCCTAAATCTGTAGTATTAGGGCGTTCAGGGTTGAAGGGTTAATGGAGAAACAGTACCGCCCACATGATGATGTAAGAGACACATGACCAAGAGTTGAGAGAGAGAATGTTTATAGCTCAGACTGAGTTATACCTAGTCTTGTATATAATTACGTTCATCCAATAAAACAGTTATAGTTCAGACATACCTATCGTTCCTTAGCCAGTCACAGCCAACATACAACGAACTCCCTTCAATAAAGTCAGTAAAAATATTTTCAACTCCCCCACATAAAGGCCTTGTACTTCCCTCAATACTCAGAAGTGAACTGGGAATTTTGCTTGATTCCTTTTCAGATCCCAACCATTTCTTCACCTCTCTCTTCATGATCTGTGGCCAGTGATTTTGAATCTATGACCTCTCGCTATTAATCCACTCACCAGTGGGGTTTGCTTTTCTTTATTTACTCTACCTCTATTTACTTGATCATCTTAAATACCTCTATTAGTTCACCTCTTAACCTTCTCTATTCCAAAGAGAACAGTCCTAATTTTTACAACCTCTCCTCATAACTGAAGTCCCTCATCCCTCGTAACATCCTAGTAAATCTTCTCTGGGTCTTTCTAAGACCTTTACATCTTTCCTGAAGTGTGGCACCCAGAATTGTCTGCAATACTCCAGCTGAGCTTTAGCAGTGCTTTACAATGTTCTTGTGTGGTCTCGTTGCTTTTATATTCTGCTCTCTGTTTATAAACCCACATCATCCATATTTTTTAACCATCTTTTCAACTTGCCTGCCACCTTTAAAATCCCCCATCACCTCTGCTGCCACACCGCGATGGCCACAGCTGTAGCTGCAGGTCACCTGTGGAGGTGATCCCCCTCCACGAGAGTAACCTGGCAGCTATGCCCTCTTTGTATTTTTTTATTTTTAGTAAGTGTGTGGAGGGCACCTCAAGGAGGAGGCAGCTCCCACATCGGACAGTGGAGCTGCCAATGTGCCACTGATGGAGGGCTTCGATTGCATCTCCAACCTCAGGAGGTAGTCCGCCATCCTTAATTGGGCGGTGAGCGCACTTTCAGGCTACTATTTGGCCTGGCACTGAAAAATTACATTGAGGGTCTACTTCTGAAATGTACAGTGGCAAGACCTGAAGGTTCTCCAGACATCGGGTTCCTGATTCTGGAAGGAAAATCCAACCCATTGATCATGAAAGTTCTCCTGTACACATATCAGGAATTCCTCTCCTTACCTACCCTCAGCAGAATGTTTTTTTGCCAGTTTGTACTTGGGCAATATTGTCTAATTTACTCGCGACTCACCACGTCGAATGGCCACGGACATGTGGCAACTTGATGCTGTTCATTTTTTATAGCCACAAATACTCAGTTGTGTTAAAGTTGCAGCAGTGGGCATGATTATGGGTGTCACTGGCTAGTCTGCTATTTGTCATCCATCTCTAATTGAGCAAGGAAGAATCAACCATATTTCTATTGGACAGAAGTCACATATCGGTCATATAGTTCAGTTGTCAGATTTCTACAAACCTGACAACTGGAGGGCCATTTGCTCAATTAAATAGAAAGAATAGCCAATCATTTGTTACCTTGTGTTCCTGGTCTCTCTTGATGCCTCTAATAGGCAAAACATTTAGATCTGCAGGGTGAACTGAGAGCGCACATAGAAATAAATAATGACGATTTGATTGCCATTAAGGAAACTTGGCTGCAGGAGGATGTGGATTGGGACCTGAATATTGAAAGGTATAGGATATTTAGGAAGGACAGGAAGTGAGGAAAAGGTGGAGGGATGGCTCTGTTAGTTAATGATGGTATTAGTGCATTAGAGAGGGATGGCCTAAGTTTAGGAAACCAGGATGTGAAAGTGGTTTGGATGGAGATGAGAAATGGTAAAGGCAAGAAGTCACTTTTGGGAGTTGTGTATAGGCCCCCTAAACAGTAACCACATGGTATGGTTGAACATAAAGGAAGAAATAATTGGAGCTTGTCAGAAAGGCACGGCGATAATCATGGAGATTTTCATTTACATAAAGACTAGAAAAGTCAGATGGGCAAAAATAGCCTAGATCAGGAGTACATTGAATGTTTGCGAGATAGTTTCTTGGAACAGCATGTTCTGGAGCCAACCAGAGAACAGGCTATACTAGACTTAGTATTGTGTAATGAAATCAGAGTAATTAATGATCTCATAGTGAAGGCGGCCCTAGGTCGTAGCAACCATAATATGTTTGAACTTTACATTCAGTTTGAGGGAGAGAGGAGTGGGTCTGAGACTAAGTTTTTAAACTTAAATAAGGGCAATTGTGAGGGCATGAAAGCTGAGCTGGCGAAAGTGAATTGGCAAATTAGGTTAAGGGATAAATCAACAGAGATGCAGTGGCTAATATTTAAAGGGATATTTCAGAATGCACAGAATAGATACATTTCAATGAGTAAGAAAATGTCCAAGGCACAGACACGCCATCAGTGGTTAACTAGAAACTTTAAATATAGTATCAAACTTAAAGAAAAAGCATATAATTATGCAAAGATAAGTGGAAGGCCAGAAGATTGGGCAGAACATAAGGAACAGCAAAGAATGACTAGATAGATTCTTGGTAAGCAAGGGGATGATAGTTTATCGGCGGTAGGTGGGATGCAGATTTAAAGTTACCATCAGATCAGCCATGATCTTATTAAAAAGTGGAGCAGGTTTGAGGGGCTGAATGGCCTACTCCTGGCCCTTGTACACATGTTCATATACAGGACCACTGCATGAAAGCATGGCTAGCCTTCGGAAGAACTGTGGTTCCATTGCTTTTGAAATTTTTGGGGAGAATCATAGTCACACATGGGAGGCTAACTGAAGAACTTGCTTTTGTTTACCAGGTAGTTGGTGATTTTTGCAAAACAGTTGAGGTATATGAGCAACTGACGGCATTACAGTGGGTGCCAGTGAGGTTTGAGAAATTGTTCCAAGCTGGAACAGCACAGCAACATCCAAATTTGTCCAGCCTTCATCTTAATAGGTCTGATGAAATGAGCAATTGAAAGGAATAGGACAACATTGGTGTAAAAGGAGGGTTTACATGAAATTGGCCAAGAGCCAAAGGTTTATTAATTGTCTAGATGCTGCGTACAGAAATGGCAGGGGACAGAGCATAGGCAAGGCAAGAGTCAGAGCGCAGATGCCAATATGGAGAGATTTGTTGATTCTTTTCTCTCTCAGTCTCCTAATATTTCAATTCTGATAAAATAGAGACAGATTACTCTTAAAGAACTTTGTTTTCTTCTGAAATTAACTGGAGCACACTATCAGAAACAGATCACCTCAGTTAACAGGTTGTCACCCCCCACTTTGAGAGTGTATATAGTAGGTGTGCTTTGTAGAACAGTTGGATTTTAAAACCCTTTTGAAGCTGTTCTCCTGGCTCTGACGGTGAATGTATTGGTTTTGATTGTTGCTGGTTTACAAACTGAAACCTATTTTAAAAATGCTGTGCATTGGTTTTATTCATTTCTCACATATTCTGCATCATATGACAAATACGGTGACCTGATCAGGCATATGTGACTTTGCAAGGCTTCCGAGATTCCACAGAAAAGCATTTTATGCAAAACATACAGCTGTGAAAACAAATTGTCAACTTCTATAATTCTCTTAGAACATGCCAGAGTGGAGGCCACTGCTTTCCTTCTCCCAGAGAGGGGATGAAATTACCTTTAGTCATTCTCAAACATACCTCTGTATCTACAAAGCAAGCTGTTGAAAGTTTTGTCAGCACCTTGTTCTTTAATTATAATAATTTAATTTGAATTGTACAGCATCTATTAAGAAGCACCACAAGTACTCATCGGGCAGAATTTTACATCTTGAGGGCGGGCACATGCCCAACCCAATCCAGCGGAATATAGTGCGCGATGACATCGAATGAGCGCCCTGACATCATCGCACACTCGCGCAATATTTCGTTCAGCGGGCACGAGCAGGTGCCGGAGCCGTGCCCGCCATTAATTAAGAGGCCACTTAAGGCCATTTACAAGCAAATTGATGCTGTCGCACAGGCAAAACAGGCAGGCAGCCAGCCGACATTTTCAAAAACCTCATCCAAAGGTGGGATAAAATGGGTGAGCAGCACTGCCAGTGAAAGTAGTGGGGAGTTTGATAGATAGTTTGCTGCCGGTGACTTATTGGTACTTGGCAGCTTCATCTCTGTTCAGGGATTCATTCATAGCATTTCCAGGCTTCACCAGGTCTCTTTGGTGTCTCCAAGGACACTGGTGGACTCAGGCCGTGTGGACCCTTCGATGTATCAGACAGCCTTCCCTCACCCTGGTAATGGGGATTGTGGAGACACCTCCTCTGAGGACTAAGAGAGGGGCAGAAGGGAGAGGAGGCCACGTGTCTCTATGCAGCTTCCAGGGCAGTGACCTGTGGGAGGAGAGGCACAGGCACAAGGGGCACAGGGCCAGCAGGAAGTCCAAGGCAGAAGGGGCAGCAGAAGGGATCACTATCCTGCTGCCAGGGTTTACAGACAGCGATACAGTTATGTCAATATGTCCAATGCCAAAGGAGGAAAAGTGCCCACCTGACCTGCCCTCCCTCCTGGCGTCTCCAGCCGCACTTGACTCCATAACTTGAATGTTGAAGATGCAGAGGAGACGTACTTCCAAGGCAGTCCTCTAGGGGCTACCTGGGCCATTTTTAAACCTGCCACCGGGTCGCCATTGGACCCAGCGGCCGACAGGCATCCACCTCCGCTCAGTACTTCCCGACCAGTGATGAGCCACGTTTCATGCTGGGCGAACCTTAATTGGCCCACCAGCATGAAATCACTGTCAGGGGCCAATTGCGGGCGGCAGGCTGTTTCCTAGCCCCTCCCAGGCTCGCCCACCCCGCCTGGCCGAAGACCTCAAAATCCTGCCCATAGGTAGAACGTATGAAGGAGTCCCAGGTTGTAAAGATCTACCTACCATCTCTGACTATTCTGCACCAGCCACCACTAAACACAATAACATCACCTTCTGAGTTCACAGTCTGCCAGCTGTTTGTTGTTTTAGAGTACCAGTTAACACAAAATGTTTGAAGAATCCTGGGAATAAATCACTATCTGCTTGTCAAAGTATGGCCTAATTACCCTGAGAAAACTGGAATAAGGGACAGTGAAAAAATACAATATCTTTTTAAGCTGGAGTTTGAACTGAAGTAAGGACAAGAAGAAAAAATAAACAAAATGAATACTTTTAAGGTGGAAAGGAAATAATTGATTAACTGAGCACACAGAGGGGATAAGATAAGACATAAGCAAAATACTGCACATGCTGGAAATCGGAAGTTGGAACAGAAAATGTTGGAAACTCTGTGGGTCAGGCAACACTTGTGAAGAGATAAACACAGCTAAAGTTTCGGGTGGGTGACCCCCATGAAAGGACATCAAAAGCAGAAGATCCCAATGGATTGTATCCACGCAGAAAAAGAGATATCAGAGGCACTATTATATATTTCTAAAAATTCATTAGGAAAGGGGATAACGAGAGTGGACTATTGGACAGCTAATGCTAGTCTAATATTCAAAAAGGGGCATAGAATGAGTTGAAGGAATATGGACCAGATAGCCCTCAATACAAAAGCAAAATGCTGCAAATCTAAAACAAGAACAGAAAATGCTGGAAAAACTCAGCAGGCCTGACAGCATCTGTGGAGAGAAAAACAGAGTTAACATTTCGAGTCTGTGTGACTCTTCTTCAGAGCTCTGCCTGATATGGCGATTTTCCAGATTTTGGGTCCACGTGGGGGCAGAGGTGGAGGGGAAATAGGATAAGAACCAATTAAAACTGAAAGCTGGACTGATTTCTCCACTGAGCCAAACCCAACTGAGATGGGGCAGGGAAGGAATGAGGGGCGGATCAGGCTGACTTCCGCATCAGTAATCCCAAAATGAAATAAACCCAGACCCAAGGAGCAGGGCGTCAGCATGCCACGACCCGGATATGCAGCATCCCAGAAGTACCCCTCCGCTGCTAACGCTTCACATAAAATAAATCTTTTAAATTTAAAAATAAATGGTAGAAGAACAAATAGAGGGGAGGGCGGTGAAATAATTGTGTTTGGGGATCCTGTAAATTGACTCTTTTTTAATAAAATATATAACAGACGGCGATGCCTGATGGGGATTGTACAGTAGTTTCCAGGGTGGGAGTGTTGCCAGCTGGTTTTTGGGTCCTTTCAGATTTTGGGACACCGGGTAAGGGGTCCAATACCTGTGTCAGCATATGGAGCCAGGGCACAAGTAGCAGAATGGATAGCAAGATGGTTACAAAACAGGATACAGAGGGTAAGGGTTAAAGGTAGTTACCCAAACTAGTGGAGAGTGGAATTTGTTGTCCCACAGGAACTGGTGCTGGGGCCATTGTCATTCACTATTTACATAGAAACATAGAAAATAGAAGCCAGAGTAGGTCATTCGGCCCTTCGACCCTGCTCCACCATTCGATATGATCATGGCTGATCCTCTATCTCAACGCCACACTCCCGCGCTCTCCCCTTACCCCTTGATGCCTTTAGAGTCTAGAAATCTATCTATTTCCTTCTTAAATATATTCAGTAAGTTGGCTTCCACAGCCTTCTTAGGTAGGGAATTCCACAGTTTCGCCACTCTCTGAGTGAAAAAGTTTCTCCTCATCTCAGTCCTAAATGGCCTACCCTATATCCTGCCAAGCCAGAGGAAATATTATCCCTGCATCCAGTCTGTCCAGCCCTGTCAGAATTTTATGTTTCAATGAGATGCCTTCTCATTCTTCTGAAGTGAATACAGGCCTAGTTGGCCTGATTTCTCCTCATACGACAATCCTGCCATCCCAGGAATCAGTCTGATGAACTTTCACTGCACTCCCTCTATGGCAAGTATATCCTTTCTTAGGTAAGGAGGTCAAGGGTGCACATAATACTCCAGGTGTGGTCTCACCAAGGCTCTGTACAGCTGCAGTAAGACATTCTTGCTCCTGTACTCAAGTCTCTCACAATGAAGGCCAACATGCCATTTGGCTTCTTAACTGCTTGCTGCACCTGCATGCTTGCTCTGTGATTGGTCTAGAAGGACACCCAGGTCCCTTTGTACATCAACATTGCCCAATCTATCACTACTTAAATAATACTCTGCCATTCTGTTTTTCCTACCAAAGTAGATAACTTCATACTTATTTACGTTTGCTGCATCTGTTGTGTATTTTCCCTCTCATTTAGCTTGTCTAAATCACTTTGAAGCCTCTTAACATCCTCCTCACTGCTCACATCCTCACCTAGTTTTTGTGTCATCAGAAAACTTGGAAATATTACTGTGGTAATCTGATGTGTAATATATCTTTAAGAAGAATGTTACAATGGAAGATCACATGATCTTAGTATCCAATAGTAAAGTAGTGCAGGCTACCTTACTAGTCAGTAGTCAGTAGTGAGTAGTCCAGAGGTAAAGGTAGAGTCTGTAATGTAGAGACAGGGATTGAGTTGTAAGCATACAAGTGTAGCTGCTGAATTCCTTTGTAAATAAATATAATATATAAATGTAAGAACTGTCTATGGTACCAAATCAGCAATCCCGAAACAAGCATACAACCCGGATCCATTAGACCAACTAAACTAGTGACCAGGATCCAACAATTACATTTGGCTCCCTCATCCAAATCATTGATATATATTGTGAATAGTGTGAATAGCTGGGGCCCAAGCACAGGTCCTTGTAGTACTCCACTAGTCACTGCCTGCCAATCCAAAAATGACCCATTTATTCCTACCCACTGTTTCCTGTCTGCTAACCAATTCTCAATCTGTGCCAATATATTACCCCCGATCCCATGTGCATTAATTTTACATACTAACCTCTTATGTGGGACTTTATCAAAAGCTTTCTAAAAATCCACGTAGATCACATCCACTGGTTCTCCCTTATTTATCCTGCTAGTTATGTCCTCAAAGAACTCTAGTAGGTTTGTCAAACATGATTTCCCTTTCATAAATCCATGTTGACTTTGTCTAATCCCATTGTTATTTTCTAAGTGTCCTGTTATCACATCCTTTAGCATAGAGTCTAGCATTTTCCCTATCACGGATGTTAGGCTAACCGGTCTATAATTCCATTTTTTCCTTCCCTCCTTTTTTAAATAATAGGGTTACATTTGCCACCCTCCAATCTGCTGGAACTGTTCCAGAATCTCCATATCCACCTCCTTTAGTACCCTGGGATGTAGACCATCAGGCCCTGGGGATTTATCAGCTTTCAGTCCCATTAATTTCCCCAGCCCTTTTTTTTTAGTATTACTAATTTTCTTCAATTCCTCCTTCTCACTAGACCTTTTGTTCCCTCAAATTTCTGGGAAGTTACTTGTGTCTTTCTCTGTGAAGACGGAACTAAAGTAGTTGTTTAATTGCTCTGCCATATCCTTGTTCTCTATTATAAATTCTCCTGTTTCGGACTGTAAGGGACTTACTTTTGTCTTTACTAATCCTTTTCTTCTAACATACTTATAGAAGCTTTGACAGTCCTCTTTTATGTTCCTTGCAAGTTTACTCTCATACTCTATTTTTCCCCTCTTAATCAATCTGTTGGTCCTCCCTTGCTGAACTCTAAACTGCTCCCAATCCTCAGGCTTGCTACTTTTTCTAGCAACTTTATATGACTCCTCTTTGGATCTAATACTATCCTTAATTTATTTTGTTAGCCATGGTTGGGCCATTCTTCCTGTTGTGTCTTTGCACCAGAAAGGTAACTGATGCAATACATACATTCACTCCTTAAATATCAGCCATTCCCTATCCACCATCATGCCTTTTAATGAAGTTCCCAATCTATCTTGGCCAACTCACACCTCATATCTTCATAGTTTCCTTCGTTTAGACTTAGGACCCTAGTTTCAGATTGGACTATTTCACTTTCCAACCTAAGGAAGAATTCTATCATATTATGGTCACTGTTCCCTAAAGGACCCCGCACAACAAGATTATTAATTAACTCCTTCTCATTGCAAAAAAACAAATTTAGGATAGCCTTTTCCTTAGTTGGTTCTTTGATGTAAGTGATGTGGATTTGATATTCAGGAGTACAACTTCAAAATTTGACACCAAATTGGGGAGATAACTCATACTGAGGAAAAGCATGACAAAATTCAAGAAGGTGTTAAATAACTTGTCGAATGGGTATGCAAAGGCAAATGTATCTCAAAATAAATGAATATGAGCTTGTGCACGATGGTGGGAGGAATAAGGAGGTCACTTATGCTTTGCAAAATAAGTTTTTTTTTCCTGGGATGACGGCATCACTGGCTGGGCCAGCATTTATTACCCTTGAATGGTTGCAGTCCATGAGCAGTAGATACACCCACAGTACTGTTAGGGAGGGAGTTCCAGGATTTTGACCCAAAGACAGTGAAGGAACAGCGATATATTTCCAAGTCAGTGTGGCAAGTGACTTGGAGGGGAGCTTCCAGTTGGTGGTGTTCCAATGTGTCTGCTGTCCTTGTCCTTCTAGATGGTAGCGGTCATGGGTTTGGAAGGTGTTGTCTAAGGAGCCTTGGTGTGTTCCAGGAGTGCATCTTATAGATGGTGCACACTGCTGCCACTGTGCGTCGGTGGTGGAGGAAGTGAATGTTTGTGGATGGAGTGCCAATGAAGCAGGCAATGGTAAGTAATGTCATTGAATGTCAAGGGGTGATGGTTAGATTCTCTCTTGTAGGACATGGTTATTGCCTGGCACTTGTGTGGCATGAATGTTACTTACCACTTGTCAGCCCAAGCCTGGATATTGTCCAGGTCTCGCTGCATTTGGACATGGACCACTTCAGTACCTGAGGAGTTGCGAATGTTGCTGAACATTGTGCAATCATCAGCGAACATCCTCACTTCTGACCTTATGATGGAGGGAAGGTGATTGATGAAGCAGCTGAAGATGGTTGGGCCTAGGACACTATCCTGAGGAACTCCTGCAGTGATGTCCTGGGACTGAAATGATTGACCTCCAACAACCTCAGCAATCTTCCTTTGTGCTAGGTATGACTCCAACCAGCAGAGAATTTTCCCTGATTCACATTGACTCTAATTTGCTAGGACTCCCTGTTGCCACGCTTAGTCAAATGCTGCCTTGATGTCAAGGGCAGTCACTCTCACCTCACCTCAGGAGTTCAGCTCTTATGTCCATATTTGAACCAAGGCTGTAATGAGGTCAGGAGCTGAGTGACCCTGGCAGAACCCAAACTGAGTATCAGTGAGCAGATTATTGCTAAGCAAGTGCCACTTTATAGCACTGTTGATGATCCCTTCCATCACTTTACTGATGATCGAGAGAAGGCTGATGGGGGAGTAATTGGCTGGGTTGGATTTCTCCTTCTTTTTGTGGACAGGACATGTCTGGGCAATTTTTCACATTGTGGGATAGATGCCAGTGTTGTATCTGTACTGGAACAGCTTGGCTAGGAGCACGGCCAGTTCAGGAGCACAAGTCTTCAGTATTATTGCCGGAATATTGTCAGTGCCCATAGACTTTGCAATGTCCAGTGCCTTCAAACGTTCCTTCGTATCATGCGAAGTGAATCAAATTGGCTGAAGACTGGCATTTGTGGTGCTGGGGACTTCCAGAGGAGGCCGAGATGGATCATCCACTCGGCACTTCTGGCTGAATGTTCTTTCAAATGCTTCAGCCTTATCTTTTGCACTGATGTGCTTGGCTCCCCATCATTAAGGATGAGGACATTTGTGGAGTCTCCTCCTCCAGTGAATTGTTTAATTGTCCATCACCATTCACGACTGAATGTGGCAGGACTGTGCAGTTTAGACTTGATCTATTGGTTGTGGAATCACTTAGCCCTGTCCATCATTTGCTGCTTATGTTGTCTGGCATGCAAGTAGTACTGTGTTGTAGCTTCACCAGGTTGACACCTCACTTTTAGGTATGCCTGCTGCTGCTCCTGTCATGCCTTCCTGCACTCTTCTTTGAACCAGGGTTGATCCCCTGACTTAGTAGTACTGGTAGAGTGGGAGATAGGCCGGCCCATGATGTTACAGATTGTGGTTGAGTACAATTCTGTTCTGATGGCCCACAGTGCCTCATGGTTGTCAAGTCTTGAGTTGCTAGATCTATTTGAAATCTTTCCCATTTAGCATGGTGGTAGTGCCACACAAGATGATGGAAGGTATCATCTATGTGGAGATGGGACTTTGCCTCCACAAGAACTGTGCATTGGTCACTCCCACTGCTACTGTCATGGACAGATGCATCTGTGGCAAGCAGGTTGGTGAGGGTGAGATCAAGTATGTTTTTCACTCTTGTTGGTTCCTTCCCCACCTGCCACAGACCCAGTCTAGCATCTATGTCCTTTAGGAATTGGCCAGCTCGGTTTGTAGTGGTGCTACTGAGCCACTCTTGGTGATGGACATTTAAGTCCCCACCCAGAGTACATTGTGTCCTTGCCACTCTCAGTGCTTCCTCCACGTGGTGTTCAATATGGAGGAGCACTGATTCATCAGCTGAGGAAGGACGGTACGTGGTAATCACCAGAAGGTTCCCTTGCCCATGTTTGGCCTGATGTCATGAGACTTCCTGGGGTCTGGAGTCTAAATGGAGTACAGGCACAAAGGGATCAATCCATCACAAGGAGTAGTTGAGTCAACTAGCATAGATACATTTAAGGGGTAGCTAGACAAACACATTATGAAATATAAGGATATGTTAATGGAATTGGGTGAAGAAGGATGAGGGTCTTGTGTGGAACATAAACAGCAGCATGAACTTGTGGGCCAAATGATCTGTTTCTAAGCTGTAAATAATATGAAATACCCTCCTCAGATATAGTCAAGTGCAGGTATGAGAAAAGCCATAGAGATGTTTAGGTAGTGCTATATTGAAGCAAAATGGGAATAAATGATTAGCAGACACATTTTTACAATTTCTGGAAACTCTTTGTGAATAGGGCAGAGGAACATCAGCCTTCAAGTTTCTTTTCCTTTTCCTCCAGATTACCAATTGATTTTTTGCTCCTCCTCCTTCCTTTTCAGGTTATCCTCCCTCAGTTTCTCTGGTGTGTAATCCAAATGTGTGCTTAGAAGCTGAATATTTCAAAGCTGCCAGCTCATTGAGACCACCAAGCTGAGCATAGTCCTTGACAAAAATGGTGCATAGCCAGCAGTGGTCTCCAGTAACTGGGCACAAGAAGCCCAGTCAATTTTTCCCTTTCACAGAATCACAGAATCACATCACACAGTGCAGAAGAGGCCCTTCGGTCCATCGAGTCTGCACCGACACATGAGAAACACCTGACCTACCTAACCTAATCCCATTTACCTTTCTCCCAAGGAAACAGGCCAACCCCACAATTGTCCCAGTGAGGCCATTCAGCACAAATTAAGTATTGAATTGAGACCTATATTGCAGTGAGGTTTAAACTGAGTCATCACACAGCTTCAAGATACTTAGAATTATATAGAAAATACAGTACTGAAATAGGTCATTTGGTTAAACTAGTTGTTGGCAGAGTTTATGTTCCATATGAGGCTCCTCCCACCCTCCTTCAGCTAACCCTAGAAGCAAAACATTCTATTCCTTTCTCCCTCACGTATTTATCCAGCGTCCCATTAAATGCATCCATGAGGCCAGATTTTGTTGAAACAATACTGGTCTCGGAATGATGTACATCATTAATAAAGTGTGAATGGAACAGTAACCAGTAGTGAGGAAGATATACCCAATGAATTGCAACAAGTTGCTGGCAGTTTTGCACCGCTCCACTCCTTAATGGGATGTGGTAGTGCATAAACCATAACTATACAGGAAATAAAGTGAAATAGATTGTCCAAATTGAGATGGTTTAAATATAAAACACAAATCATTAAACAAGCAACTTAGTGCAAGTGGCCAACACCACATAAGGGTGTTCGTTAGGAAAACAAAATTTATCTCACTGATAAGCAGTGCCAGAGAGCTGCCATGAACATGTCTACCCCTCCCAACTCCCAACCCCAAACACTGCAGATTGTCAGAGAATCTGGATAAATGAACAGATGCATAATCGCTAGAGTGTGGAGATTTAAAAAAATAGTAACTTGCCTACTGCCACTTACTCCCTTCCAACTGTCAGCGCTAATGCACTGTACTGGAGGCTGCACAATCTTCTGATACAACTTCAAAATAATAATACCCAGAAGAAGCAAAAGCTGGAAAAAGGGCTTGTATTTGTATAGCCCCATTCATAACCTCAGAGGATCCCAAAGCATTTCCCAACTACTTTCAACATATTTGCTGATGTACTGTCGGAAATACAGCAGCCAATTTGCATGCACCATAATCACACAAACATCAATAGCAATTTATATTTATGTAGCACCTTTAACATATTAAAATGTTCTGACGTGCTTTACAGGAGCATTATAACACAAAACATGACACCAAACCACATAAGGAGATATTAGGTCAGATGACCAAAAGCTTGGTCAAAGAGGTAGGTTTTAAGATGTGTCTTTAGGGAGGTAGAGAGGTAGGGAGGTTTTTGAAGGGTATTCCAGAGCTTAGGACCCAGGCAATTTAAGGCACAGTGGCAGAGTGATTAAAATCGGAATTTCTCAAGAACCCAGAGTTGCAGGAACGCAGATATCTTGGAGGGTTCCGTGGCTAGAGGAGATTACAAAGATTGAGAGGGGGTGAGACCATGGGGGAATTTGAAAACAAGGCTAAGAATTTTAAAATCAAGACACTGCTTGACAGGGACCTAATTAGGTCAGTGAGTGCAGGGGCAATGGATTAAAGGAACTTGATGTGAGTTAAGACACGGGCAGCAGAGTTTTGGATGACCTCAATTTTACAAAAGGTAGAATATATGGGAGATCAGGACGGAGTGCATTGGAATAGTAAAGTCTAGAGGTAACAGAGGCATGAATGGGGTTTCAACAGTATATGAGCTTAGACTGAGGCAAAGTTGGACGATGTTATAGATGTGGAAATGGGCAGTCTATATGATGCATGAATTTGTGGTCAGAAATTCATCGCTGGGTCAAATATGATGCCAATAATGTGAACAGACTGGTTTAATCACAAACTGTCACCAGGGAGAGGGGTATTGTCAGTAGCTATGGAACAGAGTTTGGAGTGAGAATAGAAAACATGGCATTAGTCTTCTCAATATTTAATTAGAGGAAATTTCTGCTCACCCAGTACTGGATATCAGATAAGGAGTCCGATAATTTAACAACGGTGGGGGAGTCGAGAGAGGTCAACTCCCTCCTGGTGAGGGAGAGTTGGGTTTCATCAGCACACATGTGGAAACAAATGCTATGCCTTCAGATGATGTCACCAAGGGGTAGATGAAAAATATGAGGGGGCCAAGGACAGATTCTTGGCGACACAAGAGGTGTGGGAGCAGGAAGAGAAGCCATTGCAAGTGATAGTCTGGATACAGTTAAATAAGAATGGAACCAGGTGAAAGCAGTTCCATCCAACTGGACAACAGTGGAGAGGCATTGGAGGAGATTTCAACCATGTCAAAAGCTTCAGGTAGGTCAAGAAGGATGAGGATGGAAAGTTTATCTTTGTCGCAGTCACATAGGATGTCATTTGTAACTGATAGAAGCAGTTTTGGTACTTTGGCAGGGTTGGAAAGAAACATGGAGTTCCAGACTTGATTAACTACAAGCCATCATTTGTGAATTATATTTTGGAAGTGACTATACTTTCAAAGACTTTGGAGCGAATAGGGAGACTGGAGATGGTACTGTAGTTTGCAAGAATGGAGGGGTTAAGGGTTGGCTTTTTGAAGAGAGGGATGATGACAGCAGGTATAAAAAAGGGAGGGGAAGACCTGAAGAGAGGGAACTGTTAGCAATATCAGCTAACATAGGCGCCAAGATGGGCAGTTGGGTGGTCAGCAGTTTTACTGGAATAGGATTGAGGGAGCAGGAGATGGAACTCATGACAAGATGAGCTTGGAGAGAGCATGAGCGGAGATAGGAGAGACACTACAGAATGACGGGAGTTCAGGGCTTGGTTGGGACAGGGCTTTAGAAGAAGTTTGGGCAGATGGGCTAGTGAAATGGAGGTATGTGGCACAGGCAGCTGATTGGATGATCTCAATCTATGTGACAAAGCAATCCATGAGCTTCTCATACTTATTGTTGGAAATGATGGTGGGGGAAACAGGAGAGAGCAGTTTAAGAAGATGGTTTGCTTTGCATTTTAAGATGATCCTGGAATAGTGGTGAGATTTAACAGATGAGAGCAGGACCCAGTAGTACTTTATATGATCCAGTATGACCTGGCAGTGGATGGCTAAATCATTGTCTGCCATATCCTTTCAAGCCTGTGTCCCTTGGGCTTAAGGGAATGGAAATGAGGGCCGTAGCAGGGGACTATCCAGGGTGAGAGTAATGGTTTTATCAGTGTTAAAGGCATCAAAGATGGAGGTGAGGGTGCAGCTGAGAAAATTAGTAACAGCAGAAATGTTGTGGCAAACAGAGGACAAAATGCTAGACAGATGGGATATTGAAAGTGAATTGGAGATTTTATTTTCCCAAGGAGCAGATACAGAAGGAGGGAGGGTTGGGGTCATGGAAGGAAGACTTGGGTGGAGAGTGATATAAGGAAGTGATCAGAGATGGCCTAAACTGTGATTGATGGGATGGGACTTGCAAGACCACATGAGATAGTAAAGTCAAGGGATATGTGAGTATGAGTTGGGGAGTTTACATGAAGGAAGAGATTTAGGAGGATAAGAGGGAACTTAAAGGCATAAGAACATAAGAAATAGGAGCAGGAGTAGACCACAGGGCCCATCGAGTCTGCACGGCCATTCAATACGATTATGGCTGATCTTGGGCTTCAACTCCATTTTCCCACCCACTCCCAGTATCCCTTAATTCACTGATAGACCAAAAATCTGTCTATTCCAGCTTTAAATGTATCCAACAATGGAGCATTCACAATCCTTCAGGGTAGAGAATTCCAAAGATTCACAACACTTTGAGTGAAGAAATTTCTACTCATCTCAGTCCTAAATGATTGGTCCCTTATTCTGGGACTGGGCCTCCGTGTTTTAGATTCCCTACCCAATGGAAAGAATTTCTCAGTGTCTACCCTATCAAGCCCCTTCAGAATTTTGTAGGTTTCAATGAGGTTGTCTCCAATCTTCTAAACTCCAGAGAATAAAAGCCCAATTTACTCAGCTTCTCATCATAGGAAAACCCCTCATCCAGGAACCAATTCAGTGAACCTTCACTCTAGTACCTCCCATGCAAGTATATCCTTCCTTAAATGTGGAGACCAAAACTGTACAGTACTCCAGATGAGGTCTCACCAAAACCCTGTACAACTGTAACAAGACTTCTTCATTCTTGTACTCCAATCCCTTTACAATAAAGGCCAACATGCCATTATCCTTCCTAATTGCTTGCAAATTTGCTGTGTTCCTTGTGCAAGCACACCCAAATCTCTTTGAACATCAACACTTGCAAGTTTCTCACCTTTTAAGAAATATTCAGCTTTTTTTATTCTTATGACAAAGTGAATAGCTTCACCGAAGTTTTCCTCCCATAACCCCAATCCTATCTTCACACATATTGATGAGTTGAGATGGAGGCTGAAGTCACTGAGGTTGGGAGGTTGTTCAGAGCAGAGGCAGAGGAGCAGTGAAGGAAACTTGATGAGAAATGTTTTATTGTACTTGGGAAGGCAGTAGAGAACAATGATTTTGAATGAGGGGTGAGAGGAGTGGAATAAAGTGAGATGCAAAGAAAAGAGGAACAAAGAAATAAATGACCAAATAATCTGTTTTTAGTGGCAGTGGTTGAGGGATAAATGTTGAATAGTGTAATAGGATCATTAACATTGATTTAAGAGAGAAGATCAGGAGTGGGAGAATTCTAAAACAGCCAACTTTTCACAAATGGAGTGGGAGGGTTTTTAAATTGTGGCAGCTCCATCCCCATCGATTTTGGATTTTAACATCAGTGTTTGGCAGTTGGCAGAGGCCTCATGAATTAATGCAATTCAGGGTCAATGGGACCCTGATAACATTTTAAACTAGGCCTGAGCAGCAAAACCACTGTGACTTTCCTGCCAGGTATAAACAGATCGCTAGCTGTTGGAAGATCAAGGAAGCACTCCAAGGCAATTGAAAGGGATGTCAGGGCCTCTTATGACCCAGGTTCCCCTTCTGCTTTCCTACAAAACTTTTCCAAATTCCCTGCCCCTTGACTTACCTGCTACCCAGCAAGTTTTCCTCTATTGCTGGGTAGTGGCCACCTAAATTGCCAACATGGTTCACTGGTCAGCTACCGCATTCTGCCCATTTCAGATGGTTTTGCAGCGGAGGCCTGGGGATTGAAATAGCCCAGGCCTCAAACTACAGCATTAGAATGTGTTTTTCAGTCTCCTCACCCTCCCATCTGCCAGAAATCCATGAGGGCTTAAGATCTCCCACAGGGCATCTGTTTAATGCCACATTCAAAAGTGTTAGTTTAGACTGTGTGTTCAAGTCCTGCTATTGGTCTTGAGCCCATAATCTGTTGACTCCGATGTGAGAATGCTTCAACTATGCCAAAACTGGCAAGCTAGAGAAACTGTCCTACTGTACAGACTAGTCTGTATTTGAGTTGTTTGAACTTGACCACAATCAGGATTTCTTTAAATGAACCAAATTGGTCTGAGATTCTGGTTCTTCACTCAGCCCTATTAATATATTATTTACAAGGTATCAAGAATTCCATGACACAAAATTACTTCAGTGTTCGATCAATCAATCCAAATAATAGTTTTGGATCCCAGAGATACATTAACAAGCTAGTTTTATTAACAGCGACAGAAAATTCAAGCAAACTTACATATCTATATACTTACAAGTGGGATACCCACCAGGAGATGTGTACTGCTAAGCAATTCAGGTGAGTTACCACTAAGGAATACTGAAAAACTACAGAAAATAATTGATATTTACTACCTAGACATGTGATGTCTAAGCAACATTAAGTGACTTGCTCAAACCTATTAACTCTGAGATTACGGTCATGTGATCCTTGTGTCATATGTTATTGCACCAGTTGATGGCACTGTTGCATCAAAAATACTTTGTTCTCCCTGAAATGTTGGTTGTCCCAATTCTGATCTGGAGAGGATAAGAGTAACTTGCACTGTTGTTGCTGTTATTGTATAGTTGTTCACTTTTTTCTCAAGGTATCAATCATAAAGTTCAGATATACAAAAAGTTGGTTTGCACCTCCTGGGAACCCTGTGGTGGAGTGGGTAGGGCTGAAGAAACACCCAATATTGGGCCTTGAGCTCCAATGGAATGTAAGTTAGCATTTGATTTTGATCTATTGCATTGTAAGCAACAACCCTAAGTTCATTTCTGGTAGGGCAGTGAAAGCCTTTGTGACTAGTGGTGGCAATCAGGAAAGAGGAGACTATCAGAAGGAAGGGATGATCATTGGGGGAAAGCAATCAGGTGAAAGGAGTGATCAAAGGATGGGGAAGCAATCAAGAGAAGAATCAAGAAACAGCACTTCACTTGCACTTGCCTCAATTTAGTCTACTGCATTCGCTGCTCCCAATGTGGTTTCCTCTACATTGGAGAGATCAAACGCAGACTGGGTGACCGCTTTGTGGAACACCTTCAGTCTGTCCACAAGCATGACCCAGACCTCCCTGTCGCTTGCCATTTTAACACACCACCCTGCTCTCATGCCCACATGTCCGTCCTTGGCCTGCTGCAATGTTCCAGAGAAGCTCAACGCAAACTGGAAGAACAGCACCTCATCTTCCGACTAGGCACTTTGCAGCCTTCTGGACTTAACATTGAGTTCAACAACTTCAGATCATGAACTCTCTCCTCCATCCCCACCCCCTTTCCGATCTCCCTTTTTCCAATAATTTATATATTTTTAATATATATATTTTTTAATATATATTTTTCTCTTCCCACCTATTTCTATTATTTTTAAATGTATTTCCATTCATTGTTTTATCTCCTCCTTTTAGCCCATTTCGATCTCTTCCCCCTACCCCACCCCCACTAGGGCTATCTGTCACTTGCTCGTCCTGCTTTCTACCCTTAATGTCACCATTAGCACATTCTATAACTAATTTCACCACTGTCAACACCCCTTTGTCCTTTTGTGTATGACATCTTTGGCAATCTCTTCTTTGCCTCCACCTATCACTGACGCTCTATCCAGCTCTACCTGTCCCAGCTTATATTTCATTTCATTATATTTCATTTCATTTCTATTTTTCCTTAGTTCTGATGAAGAGTCATATGGACTCGAAACATTAACTGTATTCCTCTTCGCAGATGCTGTCAGACCTGCTGAGTTTTTCCAGCTATTTTTACTTTTGTTTCAGATTTCCAGCATCCGCAGTTGCTTTTATGTTGTGTAAGAGAAAGGAGGGATCGGGATAGGGAGGCAATCAGGAGAGGGCCAACAATGGTCTTCAATACTGTGGTAGAGCTGGAAGGAACACATTTACATCTCCAGGTTCCACATTCAATACATTCAGATAAACCTTTTTCAACAAACTTAGCTTTTTGCTCAAAGGCTGTTGGTTAACCTGCACAGAGTATATTTTCTTGTAAATTCTTCTAATACAAAAATATTAGTATCAGCCTCTGCAATGTTAAGCTATTATTTAAATGATTTCCTATTAGATGTTATGAACCTTCTGCTAAATCACATCGAGGGTGCCCCTGTGGTTACTATTCTTCCTCTTTTATTGTATGCTAACCAATCCATGATGATCTTTACTTACACCAAGCTGTTCACCTATTATATTGTACATTTTTCTGAACTTGGTAACAGTCATTTGATGAAGTGTACATTTCTTTATAGCACAATATTTGCAAAAGGCTTTCACTAACATTCCATCAGGCAGTGATTCTAATTAATTTTCCACAGAACAAAGCTCAGAACCATTTCAACTCCTCATCACAATTTATCCTGTCCAGTTACTTTCCTGTATCTACCTAGGATCTGTTATGCAAATAAGTGGGACATTTTCAGAATACTAAATTGTGTGAAATTAATGAAATAATCACCACATAATTAAAATAATTATAAGTTAGAAAACATAACTTGTAATATGCGAAGGATAACATTGTGTTATGGTGGGACAAGGTGTTTTGTTTGAACTGCATTAATGATATTACTTTCCATCTCATTTAATAGAACACCATAGAAAGCAAAATAAAATGGAATCAGGCAGCAATATATTTGCAGTAGTTCCTGCTTTTAGTTCAGTCGCTGTTTTCACACATCCTCAGGCAAACACCTTTTATCTATTGACTACCCTGGCATAAGGGCATCCTTTGAAGTCTGACATGATAAATTTTGACATTCAAAAAACTTTGTATCATGCACAAGCTATGTAGGTCAGCTTGCTTTTCATTCAGTTTTTAACCACAGGATAGTGGAAAAGAAGATCAAGTGTTACAATTGTCATGTTTTATGGAAAGGTTTTCAAATAATATTTCCACAGCAGGTCTTGTAATTGGAGTTTATCCCCTGCAGACTAGAAACTCACCCTGATCTGCCTTTGCAGAGTTTCCTGATCCAATGGATTATCAATTATTCTATTTCCACTAATTTGCATATTAGATTAGCAGCAGAGGCACCCTACAATAATATCCTGTTCAAATTGCTGGAATATTACATCCCAAACCAAAGTTTGTACAAGCTAAACAACATAAATTATTTATTTATAAATTATATGCAAATCTGAAACATAAAATAATACAGCATATACCAAACAGCAAACTATTAAGAGTTACTATTATAGCAGTGCTCTTAAATAGGTAATTACTGCTCACAATAACTTCTCTGAGACAATACCTATTGTGACGGTGGAGATGGTACAATATCCCTCCTTACCCTTGGTAAGATTGGTAAGGGAACAGATGAGCTCATCTCCTGCACTTCTTTTGATGGCTGAACAATCTGATTCCGGAAAGGCAAAGTCTGTCACAAGTGCCACACATGAAGTTGTCTCTTGCCAGTGGTGCAGAATGATGTCTGCTGAAGCCTTGTTTTGCAGGGCTGGTGCCTGCTTTGGAGTTTCTGAAAGCACATATTGTTATGGTGACAAACTCTTGCCCACAGCTGGTTTCGTCATTTGCATCAATTGCCAGCTAGAGTTTCCCACTTGTGATTGATGTTGAGGGCTTTTATGTCTCTTTTGACAGCAACCAAGAATCAGAGCTTTGAGCACTCTGCTGGTGACTTAGCACAGGCTATCTCCCATGTCCTTGAGGATAGAGCCAGCTTCCACCCTGTGCACATGCCGAAGCCAGCGATGCCTGCTTTGCTTGATTAGCACTAGTGAACCATAATAATCTTAACTAAACACTGGTAGGATCAAAGCCACCCATTTCAGATCAAGCCAAAATCTCTATATCCTTACCCAATTCCATCCATCTCCCTCGGTGCTTGCTTAGGCTAAACCAAATACTGCACAATTTCAATATCTTGTTTGGCCTTGAACTGAGCTTCAAAGTCAATGTCAAATCTATCATTCGGATTGCTTACTTTTAAGCTTGATATGACTTAATATTTATTACTGGTTACTTCCTTACATCTGTCCTACACCTCTGCAAGCATTTTCCACCTTTTTTATTTCTCCAGTGACTTTCTAAACAGTCTCCAGACTTGCATCTTACGTAACCTCCAACTTGTCCAAGATTTTGTTCCCCACGTTAGATCCATCACCTATATCCTCACCAACCTATCTTGACTTTCTATCCTCAATGCCTTGAATTCAAAACGTCCCTGCAGCCTCATCCTATCCTACCCCTGTGACTTCCATCGAACTTTCTCTGCAACCTCCACCTTCCATTCTATTGGTAGTGACCTATTTTCTAAAATTCACCCCTACATGGCTGTGCCTTACACTTTTCTGCACTCCTTTTAAGTCTATACAACCCTGCTTTTGATCATCTCTCCTGACACTTCCATTTCTGCTATGTGCCCATTTTCTATCTGTGAAGTGCCTCAGAATGTTCTACTGTGCTAGAAGAGCTTAAAAAATGTAAACTTTTGTTATTGAAACAGAAAAAAACAGTATCCATTATGTTAAAAAAAAAAATCATTGTTAACATTGACATTGGGAACTTCGCTACCAATCACCAACTTCTGGATCTTCTTATCCTCTACTTTGTGTCATGCTTCTAATTGGTTCAGGTTTGATAACATACTATTTAGGTAGCTATTGGGGAAGATGGAGGGGTTGATTTTAACTCTGCTGGTGATAACTTTTGGATGCGTCAGGTGGAAACATGGAAGGTGGACAGTTAAAACTGAGGAGGTTAATTAGAAATTGTGAACTGTCTCTTTCTCACTGCCTGCGATCTTAAGATTCAGGGTTCATTGCAAGTGAGGCACCTGCTTAAGGTGCATCAGGAATTCATGCAAATCAGACCCCTATTATTTCAACAGAATGCTGATTGCTTTATAATTCAGGCTTGAACAGGGAAGTTGCCATGGTTTTCCAGCAGGATGCTCCTCTGAGACTCACATGGAAATTCAGGACATTACCTTCATCCTCCCATTTGACTGTCTCATAACCTTCCTGGCCTTTACCTGGAAGCTACTTGTCAGCCAAAGCCCAGTGGAGGGTACTGCTCTGTACCCTCTTCTCCCCTGTTCCAGGTGGGAAATGGACCAACAATATTTAAATGTAGTCCAGCAATTAAAATTGACAAAGGCCTCTGGCTGCCATGCTGGGCAGAAAGTTAACTCGCTGAAGAGGGTTCCTGCCAAAAACTCATTCCAAAGACAACTACATTGTTCCCAGAAATGAGGCAGCAAGTCATTGTACACCATTTTCTGAGTACAACTGGCCCAGTTCTGTGAGTGGGAGGTCTCAAGATTACCCCTTGTATTCCTTATTCAGATAACATAATTTGTTGTTTTGACCATCCAAGACTACACCTTCGACAGTGCATTGAGGTGCTAGCATAGGCAGCAGTACA
Organism: Carcharodon carcharias; assembly: GCF_017639515.1. Lineage (NCBI taxonomy): Eukaryota > Metazoa > Chordata > Chondrichthyes > Lamniformes > Lamnidae > Carcharodon > Carcharodon carcharias. The sequence goes on along the minus strand of NC_054481.1, from coordinate 66,063,553 downwards.
TTCTGGAAAAGTCACTCCAGAGTTTATCCTGAATTACCGAACATATTTCACAGCTGCTAGATCCATCCTAGACTTGAGTTTGTTATTTCAGGATGATTTGATAAAATGAAATTTACATTATCAAGAGATAGTCGTTTGGTAGTACAGAATGTGAGTACTGCTGAAAAAAGACATTTTGTCAAAGCTTTTTGTCTTGCACTCATCAGGACAATCACAAGAATACCAATGTCAGGGGAAGCAACAACTTTATACTGTATGAGAAGAGAGTGCTGATTGGTTAGCAAGTGGACTCTGATTTGTAGAGGCATTGCCATGGAAAATGCACCAGTTAATGGTGACTGGCAGTTAACTGCCAAGTATTGTTTGAAATTTAAACCAGGCAGCTTTACCCTGATTGGTCAAGGCATTGACCTGAGGAATGAATCAGAAAATGGCTATCACTTATTTTGTTTAGCTCAAAACGGCACAGTGTATGTACATATTCTTTCCGTCTGAAAAGAACAGGGCCTTGTGTATTAAGATATGTAACTTCCAACACATGTAAATGCACCACACTGTGAGCCAGACTGACAATCTTAAATTGGTTGTCAGCATAATTTTTAGCACACTGAGGATTATTTAGCAAATGTTGTCCAGTCGCGAAATCACATCTAACGTTGGACACTGTGTTCTGAGTTTTGCAAGAACAGGCTGGTTGAGCATGGTCTGTACCTTAAACAAAAACAAAAACAGAATTACCTGGAAAAACTCAGCAGGTCTGGCAGCATCGGCGGAGAAGAAAAGAGTTGACGTTTCGAGTCCTCATGACCCTTCGACAGAACTTGAGTTCGAGTCCAAGAAAGAATTGAAATATAAGCTGGTTTAAGGTGTGTGTGTGGGGGTCGGAGAGAGAGAGAGAGAGAGAGGTGGAGTAGGGGTGTGGTTGTAGGGACAAACAAGCAGTGATAGAAGCAGATCATCAAAAGATGTCAACAACAATAAAACAAAAGAACACATAGGTGTTAAAGTTAAAGTTGGTGATATTATCTAAACGAATGTGCTAATTAAGAATGGATGGTAGGGCACTCAAGGTATAGCTCTAGTGGGGGTGGGGAGAGCATAAAAGATGTAAAAAATAAATAAATAAATGAATATATTTTTTTTCTTTTTATAATGGAAATAGGTGGGAAAAGGAAAATCTATATAATTTATTATGGTCTGTACCTTGCCTGTTGCGAACAGCGGCTGGGACATGCTGTTTGGTACGATCCACCAGTCTTTGGGACATACAGCCTACTTACCTAGCTCACACTGGCACTGAAATTCATATACCATAGTGCTCACTTGTGTAATAGGCAGAACGTCTTTTTGGCTTGACAGCAGCATCCTGTTAATGACAAATACCACTGGTGTTGCTACTGTATAGTAGCAGTGTGAAACAGCTAGCTTCAGCTGTTGCTCAAATTTTTGAGATATCTTGCCCTTCCAGGGTAATCTGAGAAAGGGCACTTTTCAGGGCCGAAAGTGACAGCTTTAGGCCCGTTCATGAGTTTGCGTGATATACAGTGTGAAATGATCTGATCAGAGCAGCTATCATCCTGCAGGATGCATTTGACACGCTCTATTTCAGCATCAAGCTTGCATGGTGAACAAATGCCTTGGGCCCTATTTACAAAGTTACCGAAAAGGCCAATCTTATAGCATGTGGAACTGTAAGAATCCCAACACATATATTGACCAGTGAAGGTAGGCTTTTTATCAAGAGATGTTACATTTGGATCAGAGTAGCTACTTAATTAGACAGACTGGGAATGGCATTTTGGAATTTCAGCCTTGCATGACAATTTCATTTATCAAGACTTGACTATCAGATATAACATTCATGTTAACTGTCCAACTCTGTGTCTCACTTGTGCACATTTCTGCTGCCACTGATAAAATTAAACAAACAAAGGAGGCATTTGATAAATGTCAAGCTCATAATGTACTGAAGAACCAAGCTGAATATAGTAAATCCAGAGGAGGACTGAGAAAGTAAATACGAATAGAGAAGGATGAGGAGATTAGCAGGTAACATAAAAGGGAACACATAAGTCTTTCATAAATATATGAATAGTAAAAGGGTAGTCAAAGGAAGAATAAGGTTGATCAGCCTTCTGGTACAAGCAGCATGCAAGGCTGAGGTACTAAATAAATACTTGGCATTTACTTTCACTAAAGTGGATGTTGGCAATGACACTGGAAAGGAGAAGACAGTGGAGAGATTGGATAAGATAACCATAGATAAAGAGGAGATACTTAAAAGGTTTCCAGCATTCAAAGTAAAAAAAGTCACCTGGTCTGAATGGGATATATCCTTGTTTGCTAAAGAAAACAAGGCTGGAGATAATGGAGGCTCTAGCCATAATATTCCAATCCTCCTTAGATAGCCCAGCCATCTTCAGCTTCTTCATCAGTGACCTTCTTTCCACCATAAGGTCAGAAGTGGGGATATTCGCTGATGATTGCACGATACTCAGATACTGAAGCAGTCCATCTCCAAAAGCAGCAACACCTGGACAATATCCAGGCTTGGGCTGACAAGTGCCAAGTACCAATCACGCCACACAAGTGCCAGGTATTGACCATCTCCAAGAAGAGGGAATCTAAACATCGCCTCTCTAAATTCAATGATATTACCATCGCTGAATCCCCACTATCAACATCCTGGGTGTAATCATTGACCAGAAACTGAACAGGACTAGCCATATAAATACTGTGGCTACAAGAGCAGGTCAGAGGCCAGGAATCCTGTGGCGAGTAACTGACCACCTGAGTACCCAAAGCCTGTCCACCAACTACAAGGCACAAGTCAGGAGTGTGATGGAATACTCTCCAATTGCCTGGATGAGTGCAGCTCCAACAATACTTCAGAAGCTTGACACCATCCAGGAAAGAGCAGCCTGCCTGATTGGCACCACATCCACAAACATTCACTCCCTCCACTACCAATGCACAGTAGCAGCAGTGTGTACCATCTACTAGATGCACTGCAGGAACTCACTAAGCCTCCTTAGAACAGCATCTTCCAAACCCATGACCCCTACCTTCTAGAAGGACAAGGGCAGCAGACACATGGGAACACCACTACCTGGAAGTTCCTCTCCAAGTCACTCACCATCCTGGCTTCGAAATATTTTGCCATTCCTTCATGTTAAAATCCTGGAACTCCCTCCCTAACAGCACTTTGGGTGTACGTACACCACATAGATGACAGCTGTTCAAGAAGGCAGCTCACCACCACCTTCACAAGGGCAATTAGTGATGGACAATAAATGCTGGCCAAGCCAGTGATGCCCACATCCCAGGAATGAATCAAAAAAAGTTTGTAACACCAGAGGACTGAAGAATTGTAATTAATACATTCCTGTTGGCCAGTCAGTCTAATGTCAATAATGGAGAAAATTTTAGAGAAAATAATCCAAGACAAAATTAATTAATAAATGACAGACAGAATTTATTAAAGGAAAATCATGTATGCCTAACATGATTGAGTTCTTTGTTGAAGTAATGGAGAGCATTATCAAAGATGATTCAGTTGATGTTGTGTATATGGACTTCCAAAAGGAGTTAGAAATAGTACCACAGGAAACTTTTTGTTAGCAAAGTTGAAGCTCAACAGGGCAGTAGCAATGTGGTTGCAAAATTGGCAGCAACAGAATTAAGCAGAGTAATAGTGAATGATTGTTTTTGAGACTGCAGGGAAGTGTGCAGTAGTGTCTCTTCCAGTGGTCAATATTAGGACCACTGCTCTTTCTGATATATTCACGACCTAGACTTAGACACACAGGGCATGATATCAAATTTCACAGTTGACAGAAAACTCAGAAATGTAGCAAACAGTGAGGAGGCTAGTAGCAGACTTGAGGAGGACGTGGAGAGACTGATGAAAGGGGTTGATACATAGCAGACACAATTTAACAAGGACTAGCATGAATGATGCATTTTGGTAAGAAGACTAAGAAGAGGCAATATAAGCTAAATGGTACAATTTTAGACGGAATGCGTGAACAGCGGGGTTGAAGGTGAACATAAAATTTTGAAAGCGGCAGGTCAAGTTAAAAAGGTTTTTTAAAAAATATGCAGGATTCTTTGGTTTACAAACAGAGGCACAGAGTGCAAAAGCAAGAATGCTATACTAAACCAGCTGGTGTATTGTATTCAATTCTGGGAATCACAGTTCCAGAATAATGTCAAGGCATAAAAGATTTACTAGAATGGTACCAAGAATGCAGGACATCAGTTATGTGAAGACATGAGAAAAGTTGGAGTTGTTCTCGTTACAGCAAAAATGGTTAACAGATGATTTTGCAAAAGTTTCCAAAATCATGGAGGTTTTGATACAGAAAACATGGAAACAAGGTATTTTCAGTACCATTTTTAAGATCATTGGCAAAGAAGTGAGATAATGAAAAGATTTTTTTTACACAGCACGTTGTTATGACCTGGAATGCACACCCTGAAAGGGAAATAGGCTCAATTATAACTTTCAAAAGGGCATTGGATAAAATCTTGAATCGGAAATTTTGCAGGGCTAGAGGAGAGGGTGCGGGAGTGGGACTAATTAGGTAGCTGTTTTAAAGAGCCAACACAGGCATGATGGATTAAATGGCCTCCTTTTGTACTATATAAGTCTATGATTCTGTGATAACCTTTCCATTTTTGTTTGTAGTAACTTATTCTGTATTTCTATGATAGGTCAACGTCTACAGAAATGTGATAATTTGATTAAATGGACAATTTGATAATATAATAACTGAAAAAGATAATATACTAATCATGATCAGACAGCGTCATTACAGAAAAGAAGAAACAGGAATAAGAGCTTATTTATCCTACAATGGCTCTACAAAACACCACTGACAATGGTGTTTTCTAGTTTCAGCAATCCAAACAGCATTACAGCAAATCGAGAAGTAAATCCGAGCATCCTCTCAGAACACGACTAGAACATTGTCAGTCATTTTTTTGTCCTGTTAAACTTAAACTGCATTACATGAACAAAATGCTACTACATACAATATTATACATGGAACATGCCATATAGTTCAATCTCTTAATTACCCACTTAACCAATTAAATACCTTCTCATACAGATTATTTAATGTCTTTATAATTTAATCTGAGCGCATTAAGTAGTCTCGTGACAGTAAATACATCTGCGATAAAAGGTTAAGAAGAATGCTGGTCGGGAACTATTGAACATAAAGGCAATATTTGAAGTTTTTTTTGGATGTGAAGTTGCAGTACTTGGAATAAAGTATTGGTAGGGCTGGGAAATGATGTTGTTGCCAGGTAACACATAGGGCGGGATTATCCATCACTGCCAGCGTCAGACATGCTCGGCAGCATGAGTGAAGAATATAGTGAGAAGGCCAAAAATTGGTTTCATGATGTTATCCTCCACGCTGGATCGTCTGCCCACATCAGTGTGATTGCACGCCGACATGTTTCACAACTGCACGTAAGTGACGTGCACCTGGTGAGCTGCATGTTACTTGGGATTTTGGACAGCACTCGCAGCCATCGGCGCCAGGCTTGGCAGATGGCACCTCAGCACTTTTAGGGGGGCTCACGGACAGGTCTCTACCTACCTGACCAGCCATAAGGCGGGGGTGGCTTTGTATGGCTACAGTGCTAGGGCTCGCTTGGGGAAGGGGGAGAAGTGGCCTCAGGCAAGGGAAGAGGCTGTAGGGCGAGGACTGTATTGGGGATGGGGGGTATCCCCATGTTGATCTGTGCAAGTGGCCTGAAGATGGTGAGGGCTGGGGCGGAGGTCTCCAGAGAAGGTGAGGCCACATGGAGATATGAGAGTGCGTGTGAAAGAGTAAGTGGTTATGTCCTTTGAGCTGGCAGTGAGTGAGATGCCAGTGAAAGTGTGATGGGCTTGAATGTGTGAGTTTAGAGTGATGAGATGGTTGCCATACCCTGGCGGAACGGATGAGATCATTCATCGTCTGTTCAGCATTGGCACTGATCACCTCTGCAATCTGCAGCAACTGCAATAGTTTGCTTTTATGCTTTTACCACTGCCATCATCTACCAAACTGGAGTGATAATGTTGTTGCCCCTCCTGTGGCCAGAGCCGGGGTAGAGAACATTACAGCAGGCCATGTCCAAAAGGTGCTCAAGGGATGCATCACTAAACCTGGAGGCTGCAGTCTTCTTGTCTTTCGGGGCCGTGTCTTATTTGCAGCGGTCCTGGGCTGGAAGCACTGACAGGCGTGTGCCTGGCTGTACTTAAACGTGGTGCCTGGTGTGATGAAGCTGCAAGGTAATGGAGTTGCAGGCAAATCGAAGCCCACCTGCCATGGAAATAGCATGTTTTCCAGGAATACATAATTAATACAGCGGGTTTGGGACAGGAAGCAGCCATCACGGCTAGCGGGTAAAATGCTGTTTTACCTGCCCGCTACCGCACTTAGTGCAAATCTGGGACAAATTCCGCCCAAAGAGTACTCTGGAAAAAATGATGGTCTCTTGTGCAATTGAGCAGCATCTCAATCTGTTTAGTCAGAAAGAATGGCTCAGATTTTGTGGGCAGGGTGTGCGAGTGGATGGGGTATGACAGCGAGCTGTCAGCATTAGCTTTCATTCTCCCTATGTGATGTTGGGCATGCAGAGATTCATGTCAAAACTCTGAAGTTGCAGCCTGTCACTCTGTGTACTGCCACAGGCTACACTGTGAACCCTCCCAGAGCAGGCAATCGCTAAAAACAGTAAGAACTCCCACTTTCCCTCTCCCACATCACTGTTCGAAACCTGTAAAAAATGATACCCTGTTCAATCAGGTGCAACTGGCTTTTTAATGATGATGTGATTGTGATTAATGAAATTTAATGAACAACAGAATTAGTCCTGAAAAGGTAATTTCATAATCATAGAGTAATATTAAATAATTAATTAGTAGGTTTTTGATTTTTTTTAAAAATACAAGTATTTCTACCTTTGCTCCAACATATGTCCCAATCTTTAATTTGTATCGTTTTTAAGTGACTTCATCTGACTGCTTTTTGTCTCCTGGTTGGGTGTGGGTGAAAATTCTTTAATCGGATTGACTGCATGGACAACCTACTTGATAATAGCAATCCAGCTCCACATTGCAAATCCCATGTAAATAATGCTGCAATCAGTTACAAGCACCATTGCACAGTGATAGAAGTGAAATTCGCACCAGAGAGATCATTAGATTACTCAATAAGGCTTAATTCAAAGTTAGTGGCAATAGCCCTTGCTTTTCCACTGACCATAAAAAAATCATTAATTCTTTTCATTTAGGAAAAGGCTTTTTTTTAAACTGTGTATGAAGTTATGTTCTTATTTCCAAGTAACGCTATGGCACACAGCCCCTAATGTTAGTATGATGACTTTAATGTATCCATAACTTTTATATTTACAATTATCTGGGGAACTTAAATGATCATTTTGCTTGTATAGATAATAGATGTCTGCCGTTAAGCCTTGTTAATAAGTTTGTTATTATAGAACCTCTGTTTTGTTGACTAGCAGATAGAATAATACATCACGTCAAAAATATTTGAACATCAGTAAAGAAGTAGTAATGGATATTTTTGGTGGAATCTTCCATTCTGGAGACTAAGGGCTGAATTTTCTGCCTGTCGGTGGGCGGGGAGCCGACCCAATCTCTGGCAGGCAATTAAGGCCTGCCCAGCGTGATGCCAGCGGTAAGCGCACTATGCGCTCCCTGTGCGGGCGGGGGTGATTCCCCAAAAGCGAGAGTGCGCTCTTTTGCACATGCGCACGAAAGAGCGCACATCTCTCTGAGGCTAAGTGCTGCCTCAGGGAGAGTGCTGAAAGGTTTTCAAAGTTTAAAAATAGAAAAATAAAAAAATCATTAACATGTCCCCCTCATGTGACAATGTCACACAAGATGGGACATGTTAATAAAGTGCACAAAAACTTTAATAAACTTTTTTAAACCCTACATGAAACCTCATGATGGATGAGGTTTCATGTGTTTTCTATTCCCCGCCGGGGCTCCTGGCCGACCCGCCCATCTTAAGGTTGGACAGGCAGATCCTTGAATTGTTTTAATGATCCTGTCAATGGCCTCCCCCCACATCATCCTGCGTCATTTACGTGTCAGCGAGCGGGCCCCATCGCCTTCTCACCAACAGAAAAATTCAGCCCTAAACGCAGTGGCTGGTGGCAAAATCGGCGTGATTGTCACTGGGTGCAGGACGGGTTCTCACACCCAATCTTCTGCTTTTCAGCTCAAAATTTATGCATCAGTGAGAAGCTTGTCAAATTCTCATGGTAGGACAGGCAGTAATCCGTCCGCCCTTCCATTACCTCTTGGGGCTGAAGATCCTGGTGCCATTTTTAAATGGCACACACACACTCTCACTCACACACGTACACTCACTCACTCTCACACTCACTCACTCATACTCTCACTCACACACACACAATCTCACTCACACACACACACTCACTCACCCTCACACTCACTCACACACACACACTCACTCACACACACACTCTCACTCACACACACTCTCACTCACACACACACACAATCACACATACACTCTCACTCACACACGTACACTCACTCACTCTCACACTCACTCACTCATACTCTCACTCACACACACACACTCTCACTCACACACACACACTCACTCACCCTCACACTCACTCACACACACACTCACTCACACACACACTCACTCACTCACTCACTCACACTCACTCACACACACTCTCACTCACACACACTCTCACTCACACACACTCTCACTCACACACAATCACACACACACTCTCACTCACACACGCACACTCACTCACTCTCACACTCACTCACTCATACTCTCACTCACACACACACACTCTCACTCACACACACACTCACTCACACTCACTCACACACACACTCTCACTCACACACACATACTCACTCACTCACTCTCACACTCATTCACACACACTTTCACTCACACACACACAATCACACACACACTCTCACTCATACACCCACACACTCACTCACTCTCACACACACACACACTCTCACTCACACACACACACACTCTCACTCACACACACATACTCACTCACTCTCACACTCACTCACACACACACTTTCACTCACACACTTTCACTCACACACACACTCTCACTCATACACCCACACACTCACTCACTCACACACACACACACACACACACACACTCACTCACACACACACTCTCACTCACACACTCTCATTCACACACACACACACTCACTCTCACTCACATAAAAACAATCACACACACACACTCTCTCACTTACACACACACCCTCACTCACACACACTCACCCATTCACTCAGACACACATACACTCACTCACTCACTCACTGCAGAACAAGAGTTTGATCATTCAAGTTCTAAATGGTGCTTAAACGGTCGAGACCCTCAGCTCCATGGTTCAGTGATGCCTCCCTGGAGAGACTCCTCCAGACCATCCAGGACAGGCAGGAGGTCCTCTTTACCTCAGGATGGGAGCAGGAGGTCCTCCAAACTGACCATGCCGACCTAGGCGAGGTCACCAGGGAGGTCAGGGCCTATGGATCACAAAAAGGACCACCCTGCAGTGCAGGAAGAAAATGAATGATCTCACCTCCTCCGTCAGGGTAAGTGAACTTTCTCCTCACTCCAAACACTTCACTCTCATAAGGGCCCAGGCAGTCTAACAGCCCACAGGGATGTCACAGGCTAACAGCAGCTGGAACATCAGCACTGATTCTCTGACAGCCACTTTAACATCACCATCTCCTGTAAGATAGTGATGTTAAAGCCTGCATGCTGCTGAATTATTCTTTCATCCACAGTGCTCACAGTGAATCCATCTGTCTGTGCACAGGACAAGATTTCCCACAACAAGAGGGAGATTTCAATGGCCAGAGGGGGATGCCAGAGTTGAGGGCACTGTCCCGCTGCAAGAAACAGGCCACAGAGCTCGCTGGGGAGGATAGGGATCATTCCTGCGTGAGTGGCAAACTCCCCCAGCAAGCTAGTGAGGTTCCATCCAGTATACATCAGCCACATGTGGACAATGACTGTGAGTGAGTAGCTGCCTGTTCAGTCAAACATCAATTATCTCTTTTCTCTATCCCAGTCACCAGCAAGAAAAGGCAGAGGGAGAGCACCAACCAGCCCATCAGCCCCAGCCCCCAGACCACTTCAGATGAGGATCCTGAGGAAGCATCCGAGGAAGGCCTGTCACTGCATTCACCTGCACCCCCTACCAGCGCAGATACCTGCACCTCAGTGGATCCGATTTCTACAGTGGCATCGGGTTCACAATCTGGTGATCTCCTCACAGACATGGGTCCAAAGCAGGGGGAGGTAGTGTCGGCTAAGGTGTCTGACACTCAGAGGTCTCATCTGTTCCGCCAGGGTAACTCACACTTCTCATCACTCTCAAACCCATCACACATCCACAGGGATCTCACACCTCAAGGGACAACAGCACTAACTCTCACACACACCCTCACATCTCCATCAGGCTCATATCCTCTGGGGCTCATGTCCTCATTCCTGTCCATGGTGCTGCTCACCACACAAACATTCCACGCCATGCCATGTGTCCTGTGCACATTCTCTCCATCTGTTTTTATGCAGGAGAAGCTGGCTCACAACAGCAGGTCCCAGACCTCACTCACTTTGAGGAGTATGCCATCGTGCTGACTGGTGAGGATGTGAACCTTGCCTGTAGTAACTGTGAGGTCGGTGGTGAACACCCATCTGAGGATCCTGCGCCACATCATCCATCTCTCAACACAATTATGAGTGCTCTCTCTCTCTCCTGCTGTTGATTCTGCTGCCATGCACTAATTATCTCTACATTGGTTCACAGGGAGCTCTACCAAGGGACCAACACCCTCAACCAGCCAGGCCCTCAGCTCCATCCATATCCTCATCTCCAGACAAGAGGAGACCTCCTCCATTGAAGAGCTGGAAATAAGAAGCCTGGAAGACCCGTCACCGTGCTTACCCACACCCTCCACCAGCACAGAAACACACCTCGACCTAGATCAAGAGCAGGGTCAGGTTCACAATCTGGTGGTCATCACACGGACATGTGTCCGCAGGAGGAGGAAGCAGGTTCAGTTGAGCTCTCCGGCATTCGGAGGACTGCTGGGGAAGAGTCATCTGTGAGGTCCGAGTCCGATGACGAGCCTCTGGATTTGGCCTTCCAACTCATCGTGGAGGGTCAGCAGAAGGCAGGGGAACATCACTCAGAGCTCTTGAAGGCCCTCAACAGAGTGGCATGTGCGTTGAAGGAGTGCGTCCACCTGTTCTCTGATGAAGTGGTAACCAAATATGTGTGCATGGAGGCCTCCATGGGAGGTATGGCGGATGCCATGGAGACCCTGGTCCAGCAGAATGCTGAGATGCGTGTAGAACTGCACTCCATTATAGGAGCCATGGGTGAGTTGCTGCAGTGGCAACGCGAGAGAGAAATGGACACCTCGATGTCCCTCCAGATGCTCCTTCCCCTCAAGGAGTCAGACTGGAGCCCTCAGGCACCCGAGGGGAGGAGAGCGACACTGGACACCCCTGACTCATCCACTCAGTAATCTCGCTGTCCTCTCCCTCCAAGTCCCCTTTGCCTGTGAACCCCTCAACCTCGTCCTCTGTCACCACAGAGGGAGCAGCCGGCCCATGAGTGATTCTAGAGGGAAAAGTGTGTGTGTGTGGCAGGGCTATTTGGAGCCTCATACAAGCACTCTCCCACATGCATGCGGATCCTGCACGTTTCATACTCATCTCAATGTCCTGAGCATTTTGAATGCTGCCTGCTGGGGTTCGCTTTCAGTTGTCTATCTGAACTGACCTGCATCTCCACCCACCCATGCAGCACCTGATCTCACCCACCATAACTCTCGTTTCACTTTCGATTTGGACAGCATGGTCTGGAATCGCTTCATTGTCAGCTCCCCCATCGTTTCTCATCCATTTCCTCTCCCCCATCACAGTTGACGCTCCCAGCATCACCTTCCACCTCCCTCCATTACCTACCAGACACAACCCTTTTCCTTCGGGGAGTCCAGGTGAACGCGCACATTCCTTCCTTCCTGAAAATCCCACCCCTATCAATATTCACCTTCCTGACCTCCTTCTTCCCACCCCCAGGGTCCGTGTCTGCCTCCGTGAGCCCACCAACTGCCCTCGTCATCCTTTCTATCGCTAACATCGAATCCTCACCCTCCCATCCTACCGCCTCACTCTGCCCTCGGTCATTCTCACCCTTCCTCTGTACCACGCCCACCCTCAGTTTGTTCCCCAGGAGGCAGTCATGGACTTATTGTACCCCTCCTATGCACATTCACCTGCACATCCCCAGTTCACACCCCTTCCCTCGTTTGTACCCTTTGCCCCCCGGAACCCCTTCCCCCTCCCCGGAACCCCTTCCCTGCTTAGTCCCTCCCGCTTCCTGTCTTCTTCCTCCATCTTCATCTCTTCCTCTAGCCTTACCTTTTCCTCCAGCTTAAATTCTCCCTCCAGTCTTACTCCTACTCCCTTCCTGACTCCTTCTTCCATTCTTACTTCTTGCTCCACCTTTACTCCCTCCCATCTCCACACCACTACCCTTCTCTGCACTCCTTCCCTTACACCTTACGCCTCCCTTACACTTACTTCCCCAGTCTTCTCCCCCATTAACCCCTCCTCCCTCTGTTCTCCCATCGACCCCAACCGCCCCCCGACACCTTCATTCCCCTCCAAACTCACCCCACCGACACCTCTTCCTCTCCCAGCCAATCATAGCCCTGCATCTCCCACCGCCTTGACCATTATCCGTTGTGAGCATCAACGGTGACCATCCAATTTCCGTGAGCTGCTTCACAGCAGAGCCATGTCCATGAGAATCCACCCAGCATGCCATGGAGGCCTGTTGCTGTTGGGCTCCAGCATCATCTGCTCCTTGGATGTCCGTGATATGAGGTGATGAGGTGGATAAGTCCCAACTTCTGCACGTCACACTTGTCAAGACATTTTCCCACCCATGTGGGTGGACGATCCAGTGAGAGTTGGGGGGGGTGGTGGTGCGATTCTGGTGGGCAGGCCTTATAATAATATGCGATGTACCACAATGAGGTCCCGGCATCTGATAGCGGAGAACGCGGCCCAGCGTCAGATGGCAGAGAACACGGCCCCGGCGTCTGATGGTGGAGAACACAGCCCCAGCGTCTGATGGCAGAGAACACGGCCCCGGCGTCTGATGGTGGAGAACACAGCCCCAGCGTCTGAGAACACAGCGCGCCATCGGCAGGCTGAGCGGACAATCGCAAACTGCTTTTGCGCCGTTGTGAAACTGATCGCACCATATTTTCCGTTAATGCCAGCAAACACGCCCGACGCTGGCAGCACGGAAAATCCTGGCCAGAGTTGTCAGAGGCCATCAGCAGATTGGAGCGAAGGACGGAGGAGTCTGTCCACATTTTGTCTAATGTTGTGGTTCTGGTGTTTAAGTGCACTGAAGTCTCCTTTGGAAGGGTGACGGCTGCTTTGGAGACCCAGGTCCAGCAGAACGCAGAGTTTCTGCCAGGTATGTGCTTGGACCTGCATACTCTATCCATGGGTGCATTCCAGCAGTTGCTAAGCGAGAAGGGGGCAGGGCACCTTGAACTCACACCAGGTGCTCCTTCTCCTCAAGGAATCAGGGAGGGGTCCTCTTGCACCCAGGGAGGAGGAGCATCAGGCAGACACCCCAGGGTCATCCACCCAAGACGTCCAAAGGGCGTCCAGCCACTCCATATCCCCTCTGCCTATGACCCCATCAACTCCAGTTGGTCAGGCTGAGGCGGTTGCGCCTACCCCTTAGCAGGAGATCCTAATAAGACCATAAGACCGTAAGACATAGGAGAAGTAGGCCATTTGGTCCAATGAGTCTGCTTCGCCATTCAATGTGCCCATGACTGATCTGATAATCCTCGACTCTATTTTCCTGCCTTTTCCCCATAACCCTTGATTACCTTACTGATTAAAAATCTGTCCATCTCCACCTTGAATATACTCAGTGACCCAGTCTCTATAGCCCTCTTTGGTAAAGAATTCCACAGATTCACTTTCTCTAAGAGGAGAAATTCCTTCTCTGTTTTAAATGGGTGCCCCTTTACTCTAGATTATGTCCTCTGGTCCTAGACTCTCCCACAAGTGGAAGCAGCCTCTCAGCATTTACCCTGTCAAGCCCCTAAGAATCTTTTGGGCAGAATTTAGCCCTCGGATGGTGGGCGGGCCCCACTGGCTCGGCGGTGGGCGGGCAGCCAAACTCTGCCGCCGAAACGGGCCCCGCCACCATTTTGAGTGGGCGGGCCAATTAAGGCCCACCCAGTGGCCTGCCTGACGGAAGCACCATGTGCCCCCTGTGTGGGGCGGTGGGGGAGTGGGGGGTGGCAGGAGGGATTCCCCAACTGTCAAAGTGCGCTCTTTCGTGCATGCGTGCGAAAGAGCGCACATCTCCCTGAGACCAAGTGCTATCTCAAGGAGATTACTGACAGTGCTTCCAAGTTTAAAAATAGAGTAGCAAAAAATTATTAATATGTTCCCCTCATGTGGCAATGTCACACGAGATGGGAAATGTTAATAAGTATGACTTAAACTTTAATAAACTTTTTAAAAACAGACATGAAACCTCATCCAACCAATGGATGAAGTTTCATGTATTATCAGAAGCCCGCTGGGGCTCCTGGCTTGCCTGCCAGCCTTACGGTTGGATGGGCAGGGCCTTTAATTATCTTAATTATCCTGTCAATGGCCTCAATTGGCCATTGACAGGTTGGCGAGCAGACGGCTGATTTCGCTGTGCCCCTGCCTTCCCGAAGATTTAAATGGCGCGGGATGATGTTGGGGGTTCCGCCTGACATCATCCTGCGCCATTTCCGTGTCAGCAAGCGGGCCCTGCCCCCTACTTGCCAACAGAAAAATTCTGGCCTATATGTTTCAATAAGGTCACAGCTCATTCTTCTAAACTCCAATGAGTACAGGCTCAACCTACTCAGCCACTTCTCATAATAAAATCCCCCCATCCCAGGATCAACCTAGTGAACTTTTGCTGGGCTACCTCCAATTCCAGTATATCTTTATATAAGGAGACCAAAACTGTTCACGGTATTCTAGGTGTGGTCTAACTAGTGCCTTGTATAGTTTTAGCAAGACTTCCCTATTTTTATACTCCATTCCCTTTGAAATAAAGGCCAACATTATATTTGCCTTCCCTATTACCTGTTGAACTTGTATGCTAGCTTTCTGTGATTCATGCACGAGGACCCCCAAATCCCTCTGTGCTGCAGCTTTCTGCAGTCTTTCTCCATTTAAATAACATTCAGCTCCTCTATTCTTTCTACCAAAGTGCATAACCTCACATTTTCCCACATTACATTGCATTTGCCAAGTTTTTGCCCACTCACTTAACCTGTCTATATCCCTCTGTAGGCTCTTTGTGTCATCCTCACCACTTGCCTTTTCATCTATTTTTGTGTCATCTGCAAACTTGGCAACAGTACATTCACTGCCCTCTTCCAAGTCATTAATGTATATTGTAAATAATGATGGCACCAGCACTGATCCCTGTGGCACTCCACTAGTTCCAGATTGCCATCCTGAAAATGCCCCCCTTATCCCAACTCTCTACCTTCTATTAGTCAATCCTCTATCCATACTAATATACTAACCCCAACACCATGGGCTCTTATCTTTTTATGTTGCCTTATGTCCAAATATATAATATCCACTGGGTCCCCTTTATCTATCCGGCTTGCTACCTCTTTAAGTAATTCTAATAAATTTGTCTGGCATGACTTCCCCTTCATGAAGCCATGCTGACTCTGCTTGATTATATTATGTTCTTCTAAATTATATCTTTTATAATAGACTCTAACATTTTCCCAATGATGGATGTTAAGCTAACTGGCCTATAGTGACCTGTTTTTTGTCTCCTTCCCTTTTTGAAAAAAAGTGTTACATTGCAGTTTTCCAATCCTCTGGGACTTTTCCAGAATCTAAGGATTCTTGGAAGATTACTACCAGTGCGTCCACTATCTCTGTAGCTACTTTGTTTAACATCCTAGGATGCAACCTATCAAATTGGCCTTTAGCCCCATTCATTTCCCTAGTACTTTTTTCTTGTGATAGTTATTGTATTTATTTCCTCCCCACCTTTTTTCCCTTGATTATTTAGTATATTTGGAATGCTATTAGTGTCTTCCACTGTGAATTTATTCAACTCCTCTGCCATTTCCTGGTTCCTCATTATTATTTCCCTGGCCTCATTCTCTAAGGGGCCTATGTTCACTTTGGCCTCTCTCTTCCTTTTTATATATTTAAAGAAGCTCTTATTGTCCATTTTTTTATTACTTGCTAGTTTACCCTCAAAGTTTATTTTCTCCCTCTTTAGTATTTTTTGGTCGTCTTTTGTTGGTTTTTAAAACTTTCCCAATCCTCTGGCTTACTACTAATCTTTGCCACATTGTACGTTTTTTATTTTAATTTGATACCATCCTTAACTTCCTTGATTAACCATGGGTGGCTTACCCCCTTCCTAGAATCCTTCTTCCTCACTGGGATATATCTTTGTTGTGAGTCATGGACTATTTTCTTAAACGTCTTCCATTGTTCAACAACCGTCTTTTCTACTAAAATCCTTTCCCAGTCCACTCCAGCCAACCCTGCCCTCATTCCTTTGTAATTGCCATTATTTAAGGTTAGTACAGTTGTTTCTGACCCAACTTTCTCACTCTCAAATTGAATGCTAAATTCTACCATGTTATGGTCACTGTTTCCTTGGGCATCTTTCAGTCTGAGATCATTTATTAAACCTGCCTTATTACACATTACCAGATCCAAAATAACCTGATCCCTGGTTGGATCCACAACATATTATTCTAGGAAACTGTCCTGAATACATTATATGAATTCTAGCTTGTGGCTTCCTCTGCCAATTTGATTTTCCCAATCTACATTAAGATTAAAGTCACCCATGATTAATGTACTGCATTTTTTACATGCCCCTATTATCTCCTGATTTATTCTCTGTCCTACAGTATAGCCACTGTTAGGGGGCCTATGGACTACTGCCACCGGTGTCTTCTTCCCCTTGTTATTTCTTACCTCCACCCAAATTGATTCTACATTTCTGATCCAAGATCATTTCTTGCTATTGTACTTATTCCATCCTGTACTAATAAAGCTCCCTGCCACCCTTTCCTTCCTATCTGTCCTTTTGAAAGGCCACATACCCCTGAATATTTAGTTCCCAGCTTTGATCTCCTTGTAACCACATTTCCGTAATAGCTATAAGATAATACTCATTAACCTCTATTTGTGCCATGAATTCATTTATTTTGTTCCGAATACTGTGTGCATTTAAGTAAAGAGCCGTTAATTTTGCCTTTCTGGCATTTTTCCTCCTTTGACCCTATTTGCTGCAGTTTTTTTCATGTTTGTACTCTGTCCCTTCCTGTCACACTCTGGTTATCATTACCTAAATAACTGCCCTGCAAGGCTGCCATATCCTTTTGCTTTATAAGCTTATGTATCCTCTCTCCAGAACCCTCCCTCTGGCTATTTAGTTTAAAGCCCTTTCTACAGCCCTAGTTATTCAATTCACCAGGACACTGGTCCCAGAACAGTTCAAGTGAAGCCCATGCCACCGGAACAACTCCCTTCTATCCCAGTACTGATGCCAGTGCCCCATGAACTGAAACCCATTCCTCCCACACCAATCTTTGAGCCACGTATTTAACTCCTTGACTTTATTTACCCTATGCCAGTTTGCCCGTGGCTCAAGTAGCAATCCCGAGATTATTACCTTGGGGTTCAAATTCAAATTCTTTCAGCAGAACCTCCTTTCCAGTCCGATCAATGTCATTGATACCAATGTGGATGATGACAACTGGATCCCTCCCCTCCCACTCCAAGTTCCTCTCCAGCCCTGAGGAGATGTCCTTAGCCCTGGCACTGGGCAGGCAACACAGCCTTCAGGACTCACGTTCACGGCAGCAGAGAACAGTATCCATCCACCTAATTATACTGTCCCCTACCACTACTACATTCCTATTTCCTCCCCCCACTTGATTGGCTCCCTGTATCACTGTGCTGTGGTCAGTTCACTCATCCTCCCTGTAGTCCACGCTCTCGTCCACACAGCTTGCCAGAACCTCATCACTGTTGGACATTTGCAGAGGCAGAGGCTCCTCAAAGGCTACCCCCGGGTCCCCATAACTGACTCACCTGTAGTCACATCCTCTTGCCCCTGATCACAGACCAAATTTGAATTACCTAATCTGAGGGCTGTGACCACCTCCTGAAGCAAAGTTTGGTGTAATGTCTGCAGATTAGACTCCAGCTCCTCAACTCTGATCCAAAGTTCCTCAAGCTGCACTTACTACAGATGTGTTTGCCCTGGATCACCTTGATGTACAGCAGCTTCCACATGCTGCAGCAGCAACACATCACCCATCCTGTCATCGCTAACTTATTTTATTTAATTAATTACTCTAGTATCCCTGCTCTTTACACTTGAAAAATCTCCCACACTTTACAATTTACTGTAATTCATTTTTACACCAGTATCAATCTTATTCTTAACAAACTATTGTTGAAAAAAATAAAGACTAGAGATCTAAACACAAAACTAAATGCCTTAATTTTACTTTAAAGACTAGAAATACTCACCATTCTTACTCACCAGTCAGCTGCTCTCCACGTGCTTTTTAAAATGAACTCCCCTCGCTCTCCGCGCTCTTTTTAAAATAAACTCACCTCGTTCTCCACGCTCTTTTTAAAATGAACTCTTCTCATTCTTTTTAAAATAAACTCCCCTCGCTCTCCACACACTTTTTAAAATTAACACCCCTCACTCTCCACGCTCTTTTTAAAATGAACTCCCCTCGCTCTCACTCTTTTTAAAATGAACTCCCCTCGCTCTCTGCACTCTTTTTAAAATAAACTCCCCTCGCTCTACACGCTCTTTTTAAAATAAACTCCCCTCGCTCTCCACACGCTTTTAAAATTAACTCCCCTCACTCTCCGCGCTCTTTTTAAAATAAACTTCTCTCGCTCTCCGTGCTCTTTAAAATGAACTTCCCTTGCTGTCTGCGCTTTTCTTAAAATAAACTCCCCTCGCTCTCTGCGCTTTTTTAGAAAAAAATTCCTCTCGTTCTCCACACTCTTTTTAAAATAAATTCCTCTTGCTTTCCGCATGCTTTTTTAAAAAAAATCCAAGCTGGGGCCCTCCAGGCCTTGGGCCTCCAGAGGATGCCTGGCAAAGTCATCTCAAACAACAGGACATAGCAGTCAGCAGGCTGCCTCTACCTCTGCTGCACATGTTGGGGCTGCACCAAGGCATTGTGGTACAGTAAGAAAAATTAATAAGTTCTGAATGCATAATGGTGGCATGGGTGTCAATCACTGTATATACTTTGCACCTTTATAAATCTTTTTTGCTTCACTCCCGCAAATTCTCAGGTGTTGAATGGGTCTTCCATGTGATGCAATGTTCTGCATTCATCCAAGAATAACAAGTGCCCCGCCCACCCAAGTATCTTCCAATGTCTCCCTCAGTTCCATGTTATCTCACTCGATCTCGTCTCAGTAAGTCACCTTTAGTTCCACACAAACGACATTAACAAAGGCAGTTCCCATATGAACATGGTGGTTGGACAATGCATATGTAAGCTTTGCATCAGAGGATTATATAACGTGGCCTCATAAGTAATGTTATTGAAAGGTTATTGATTATCCTGATGCAGCTGCACTGAAGCCTGTTCTTTGTGTATGTTATAGGTTTTTATTGCGGCCTGCGTTGGAGTCATTCCAGCCAAGTGCACTTTGCAATGGCTTCCATTTAATGACTGTCAGGTTTGGGTTACAGTTTAATTAATCATTGAGGACCATAACCTTTCATGTTTGCTTTCAGCATTATCTCTTTATCGCGTTTACTGCTGAACATTACTGTTATATTAGTTCCCACTTTCCATGATGCATGATGCAGAGCAATGGAAGTTGTTTGCACTTAGTGACATTTGAAATGTCTGCTGGACAGCAATGACTCTGTGATGTCATAGCTGAGTGCCCAGCCTGATGATGTTGGCCTATTACATGTGAGGGTGTTCTTATGCACCTGGAAGTCTGCCTTGCACAGCTTGACAAAATCCCTATGTTCGGTCTCAGAAGGACAATCGACATGGATCTCATAACGTGACAGTGCAATCAATGCCATAGGTTCCTCGTACATATTGCACTGTGATGGATTGAAAATGTGGAGAACTGCAATGGGATGTGAGCGATGCTCTTGTACATCTCCTGAGTGCTTTTCAATATTTACGAGAGCACAAAGTTAGCTTTAAATGCTCTGTCAATACTGACTGGGCCATGTCTCTCCCAGATACCAAGGAAAATGGCAGGATTTTGACAAAGGCAGGGTCATGAGTGCTATGGCCACTCTATGGTCTTGCTGAAGCATTCTCTGTGCTTACAAACGTAACCAAACTTGTAGGTTCCCCTCCATGCTGTAGAGTGGCAGATCACAGCATCCTGAAGAATGATGTCAACCTGGGGCTCAGTATCAAGATGCAGCCTCAGCATTAATTATGTATGAGAGATGGCATTTGGGGAGATGCTGCTGCCTGAGTTTAGATTCATCTTCAGACAGCCAAGTGATAACCAGTGACTGATGATTTCCCTCTTTGAGCTACATGCTAAGCTCCTGGCATACTGCCATGAATGCATTGATATTTGTATTAACATTTCTGCCACTTGAAGTCTGCCACGGCCAGTGAAACGTTGGCGCCATGGTTGAAAGGACAGCACAATGTGTACTTGCTTCAGATTGAGCACTGGTAGAGTGCTTATCCCATTACAGAACAACCACATGCTCCCTGGAGTGTTTAGCCTTCCAAAGATGAGGCCATCGTTATGCATGAATATAACCATTAATTCTGAGGTTGATGACCTGAGATGTTGAAGATGGCAAGAAGGTTTTAATGTCTACCTTGCATCAAAGGTACTGGAGAACTACGCTTGAATCACTTTGTCTTCAGCTTATTCACCTTGGAATATTGTTGCTATGAGGGTCTCACAGGCACGTCTTCCATGTGCTGCCTGTGCAATGGCCTCTTCATGTGGCATGTCAGAATCCTTACCCTCTTTGAAATCATCCCATTCCAAATCTGAGGAGATGTGTACCTCCCCCATGTCTCTGTGTGGCAACTCATCCCCCTCTGTAGTACTAGGTTGTGTTGGGCACAGCAAACAATGCCAAATGTATGCAGTCGATGGCACCCTGCACTTGTGGGAAGCCAGAGATCATTGCGAATCCCAGAGATCTGGCAGCCTGGCTTGCTTCATCCACAGTGAACTGCATGTGATGGGGAGGTTTATTGAAAAGGGCACCGGTCATGCATTTATAATTGGACAATTGTGAGATTCTGCAGAGGTCCCCAGTGGAGTCCTGTAATGATCCACTGAAAAAAGGCTGAGTGCAACAGTGACCTTCAGTGTGACCGGCATTGGATGGTCTCCCAGTCCGTGCAAAGTGAGATCCTCACGGAAACTGTGGCAGATATAAGCCACCACATCCCTAGGCAAGCACTTTGATAGGAAGAATCAAAAGGCAATTATTTAAATGGTGAGAGACTGCAAAAAGTGCAGCACAGAGGGATCTGGGTATTCTTGTGCATAAAACACAAAAGGTTGGCATGCAGGTGCAGCAAGTAATTAAGAAGGCAAATGGAATTTTGGCCTGTATTGCGAGGGGGTTGAAGTTTAAAAATAGGGAACTCTTGTTACAACTGTACAGGGTGTTGGTGAGGCCGCACCTGGAGCACTGTGTACAGTTTTGGTCCCCGTATTTAAGAAAGGATATACTGGCAGTGGAGACAGTTCAAAAGAGATTACTAGGCTGATTCCTGGGATGAAGGGGTTGACTTATTAAGAACAGCTAAACAGGTTAGGCTTTTATTCATTAGGGTTGAGACGATTGAGGGGTGATTTTATTGAAACACACAAGATTCTGAGGGGGCTTGACAGGTGGGTGTTGAGATGATGTTTCCACTAGTGGGGGAATCTCGAACTAGGGGACAAAGCTACAGAATAAGGGGGCACTCATTTAAAACTGAGATGCAAAGGAATTTCTTCTCTCAGAGGGACGTGAGTGTCTGGAATTCTCTACCCCAAAATCTGTAACCGACAGACCATAACCCGCACACCCTGCTGTGCCTGCTCATCACTGCCCAGAACAAAAAAAAGTAAAAACTGGGAAATATGAATACTGGTTCAAGTTGGTCTTCTATACCTTAAAATAGAACACCAGCAAAAACTGGGAAATAAGAATCCTGGTCTAAACTGTTTTATGCTTCTGAGTGCCCAGAGAGGTCTTCCCCCTCCCAGGAGTGGAACCAAGACATGTGGCCTCAGCTCCAGGGTTGTCTTTTGAATCTGCCCCCATTGTGTGGGCTCAGTCCCAGGACAGTCCCACAATCCTACCGTCTGTACTTATAACAACTACCCCCCCACCCCAGTCATGTGTCCGTGTTCCATCTTCCCTCCTGTGCTCCACTTAACGCCCGCCCATCAGTTATGCCTCTGCCTTTCCCTCTTCCCTCCCATGTTGCACTCATTCCTCCCTCAGTCATGCCTCTGCCTTCCCCTCTTCCCTCCTGTGTGCCACTCACTCCTCCTCCAGTCATGCCTCTGCTTTATCCCTCCCCGCTGGTCTTGGCTCCCATGCATCAACCTTGGCGCATCTTCTGACAACACCTAGACCTAGCAGTACCACTGTTAAAGGTAGGTGAAAGCAGCATCTATGTACCCCAAAGCCGCTGGTGAAGTAAAAGTCGCCAGGTGCAAACCACATACGAACGGTCGTGAAATAGACCGTTCTAATGATCTGCTGGCTGGGCACTTAAATTTGAAGGGAGAACATGATTCTGGTGAGTTGTATTTTTAATGAGCATTCATGAGATGCAAAGGGATGCAGATGTGGTTCCCGAAATCATCAGCGGGAATGCTGGTCCACCTTGAGCCCACCATGAAAGTCGGGAGAACAAAATTCCAAACTAATTTCCTGTTGGTGCGAAGCTGACTTTTGCCATCACTCCAAACCTTGTGTCCCTGCCTGCCACGAGGCCCACTGCTGGCAGGAGTGGAAAATTCTGCACAGTGTTGAAGGTGGGGAAATTACAAAAGAACACATTGGCCCAGATTGTGTGGTCAGTAGTGAAGGAACTGCACTTGTTGCTCACCATGCTGACAGTGGCCCACTGACATCTGGTCAGCTTCTGAGGGCAACTTGTGCTACTTGAAATCATTTCCAGCACAGTGCCTTCCACAGATGATCTGTGGCATCATTGAACAGGGCAAGAAACAGTAAAGGTCTTCAGCTGAACAGAATGAAGAATCCTCACTGAGATATACAGAGTCTAGGGGCAGAATTTTGCCCTTGGTGGGAGAGCAGGCGCCACCGGCTCAGCGGCAGGCAGCTGACCGCTGCCGCTAAAACGGGCCCCACAGCCGTTTTGAGTGGGCGGGCCAATTAAGGCAGCAGCCTGCCCGACAGGAAGTACTATGCACTCCTTGTGCGGGATGGGGAGGGATTCCCTAACTGTCAAAGTGCGCTCTTTCGTGAATGTGCGCAAAAGAGCTCACTGTTCCCTGAGACTAAGTGCTGTCTCAGGGAGATTGGTGAAAGGTTTATTAACTTAAAAAATAGAAAAACTAAAAAATTATTAACATGTCCCCCTCATGTGACAATGTCACACAAGTTGGGACATGTTAATAAAAAGCACAGAAACTTTATTAAACTTTTTAAAAACAGACATGAAACCTCATCCCACCAGTGGTTGAGGTTTCATGTTTTTTCAGAAGCCCTCTGGGGCACCTGGCCTGCCCACCAGCCTTAAGGTTGGACGGGCAGGTCCTTTAATTAGTTCAACTACCCTGTCAATGGCCTCAATTGGCCATTGACAGGTCGGCGGACGGACAGCTGTTTTCGCTGTGCCCCCGCCTTCCTGAAGAGTTAAATGGCGCAGGATGACATCGGGCACCCCTGACGTCATCCTGCATCATTTTTGGGTCGGCAAGTGGGCCCCGCCCCCAACTCGCTGATGAAAAATTCAGGTCTAGGCCAGGAATTTAAATATTTGATTTAATTCAATGAAGAATCATACACTGCTGAAAAAAAGAGGCATGCTATCAAAGCTCTTCATTTTGCACTCATCAGGATAGCTTGCAAGAATTATCAATTGTAACACGGGAACAACGATTTATACTAAGAAGAAAATGCTGATCGGTTGACAAGTGGACTCTGATTGATTGAGGCATCATGGAAAATGGAGCATGGAACAGTTAACTGCCCAGCTTTGTTCAATTTCAAACCAGGCAGGTCAACCCTGATTGGTTAAGGCATTGACCTGGGGAATGAACCAGGGAATGACTTCCCTAAGTTCTTATTTAGCTGAAAAGGGTGTGAAGTGTGGGCATGTTATATGTTCCTCTGTCTGCAAAGGCCAGCGCCCTGCGTGTGAATGTATGTGGCTTCTAACATCTGTAAGTGAGCCAAACTGTTCACATGAGCCCACAATCTTAAATTGATTTTCAGTGTAATTCTTAGCACAATCAGGATTGTTTAGCAGGGGCTGTCCAAACACAGAATCATATCTAATGTTGGACACTGTTGAGTTTTGCAAGCACATGCTGGTTGGGTACAGTCAGTACTTTGCCTTTTGCGAATATCTGAAGAGATATGCTGTTTGATATGATCCACCAATCATTGGGATGTATGGCCTGCATACCCGGCAGCATGCTGGTTCCTGAAATTCGGATGCCACATTGCTCATTTGTGTGATAGGCAGAACATCATTTTGGCCTGATGACAGCATCTTGTCACTGGACAATACCACTAGTGTTGCTACTGCATAGTAACAGCATGCAATGGCTAGCTTCATGTGTATCATATACGAAATGGAAAATGAAGCTTGGTAAAGAAATATGGGCTTAAGAGTGGGAGATTAAAGAGGCAGACAGAAAAAATAAATAATCCAGGCCAAAACAAGCTACTGTGTGGAATTATAATCCAAAATCACTGTATTTCAAATCTCATGGTCAATGGCACTTCAATTTGACTTTAGACTTTGGTGTTCATGTTTTTGCTGTTGGCAGAACATGCAGCTAAGTAAATTAAAATAACATCATTATGGATCACTGGCTGGAATATGCATTTAAAAGATATTATGGAATAAACTAGACAGCAACGTTCAAAGTTCCTACATACATAATTAAACACAAATCCAGAAGTTGTTGACTGAATTACCCTACTTCTCTACGGGCTGTGCTATGCCAGTGCCTTGCTGACAGACCTGGAACTGAAATCCAACTGAGAGCGTAAACATACAAACATATGAATTTGAAGCAGGAATAGGCCATTCGGCCCCTTGAGCCCGCACAGCCATTCATTAGATCGTGGCTGATCCGATTGTGGCCTCAACTCTAATTTCCTTCCTACCCCGTATACCCTTTGTCTCCCTTGTCAATCATGTATCTATTTAACTCAGCATTTAAAATATTCAATGACCCTGCCTCCACTACTCTCTGGGAAGAGAGTTCCACAGACTCATGACCCTGCAAGAGAAATAAATTTTCTCTATCTCCATCTTAAATGGGAGACCCCTTATTTTTAAACAATGTCCCCTAGTGCTAGTCTCTTGCACAAGGGGAAACATCCTTTCAGCATCTATCCTGTCAAGTCCCCTCAGGATCTTAAGTATTTCAATAAGATTGCTAAAGTTGTTCTAACTACTCATTTATTACCTATGGGACTCCAAGTTAGGCTGGCATATTCAGGTGTAAGTGAATTTTAAATGGTGTAATTATTCATATTTACTGCCAAACAATCTTGCTGGCGCAAAAAATAATTTTACAAATGTGTTTCTCATTCCTTCAGAATTTAATTGTTGTTGGAGATTTATTGTTTTTACTTTTTTGTTCTGTCTCTTATATCTCTCTCTTAATCCCATCTTTCTTTCCTTCTTTCTTTTGCTTTCTGTCCATGATTTAAATATAATTTATACTTTATTATGATCTCAGTTCTAGAAACCAGTAGCTTTTTTAAAAGTAATTTGAACTCCCAGTTATTAACTGAAAGAATTATGCCACAATGTTTCACTTTTTTACTCTACAAGACTTAAACAAAACAAGAACCACTGAATTAATACTTTTTTAAAACACTTCCTCTTCAAGCCCAAAAATCTCAATAGGACACTGCCCATTCTATTTCTATTCCAACCACTCCACCGCTATACTCTACAGGATCTTGACAGTTTCTCTGTACTCCTGGGATCAAGCCATGGTATGCCACAGCTCTCAGGAACTTACTTTGATTCTCCTGTATTCCTGCTATTCTCTGAGATATGAAATTTCTTGGGGTCTTTCCACTAAGCAACCCTATAAGTCCTTAAGCACCTCACAATTAAGCACGATTGTGGACTCCCCTGTTCAAGCATGGGCCTCACAGCACAGCACTCTTGCTTAGTGATTCCACCTCAGAAAACACCCCTGGTTTCTGATTTGGAAAATTTTCCCCATGTCGTGCGGGCCGATCTGGATCGGGCGTGGAGCCGATCGCTGTCGCGATCAGCTCCACGCTGCCATTTTACGTGGGCAGGCCAATTAAGGCCCACCCAGCTTGACACATGACTGGTGGCGCAGCGCTAGCTGTGAGTGCAGGGGGAAGGGGGATAGTTGGAGCCTGAGTTCTTTTGCGCATGGAGCTGCTTCAGGGAGATGAAGTACTGATTGAAATTTTTGAATAAAGAAACATAAAAAATATTTACACATGATCCTTCATGTGACAATGTGACACATGAGCTGAGACATGTTTATGAATCATGCAAAAATTATTTATTTATGTAATAAAACCTTCAGAAATCCTCATCCCGCCCGTGGATGAGGTTTCCTGAAAAACTTTAAGGTTGGACAGGCAGCATTGATAATCACTTTAATTGTTTTTTTAATGGCCTTAACAGGCCTTTGACAGTTCAGGCGCAAGCCCACCGAACGAAAGATAGAAATGACGTCTGGTGATGTTGGGATGCACGCTCAAAGTCACCGTGTGTCATTTTACGCATTGGCGCGTTGGACTTGCCCCTGCACGCCGTTGTCAAAATTCTGACCAATAACTCTCTGGTACTTGTTCCAGATGTTTCCAAGCACCAACTGCTGGCAGCTTTTTCTCTCTGCCTGTTCCCAAGTTTTTCCAGCTCCAGACATAAAAGGCCTGTTTCTGTGAGAAAAAACAGATAAAAACCAAAAAGAACCTCCTTGCAATTAATCCCCACGACACCATGGAACACCTAGGATGTCCCAGATAAAGATTTAATCTAATTAGCTCCAGCTTTAAACCTCTCGTTGACCTGAAAAGTTTGTAGATACTTTAAGATCATCTCTTGTTTACCAGTTGCTTTCCAACCTTCCTTTGATCTGGGGAAATTACATGAATAATCTATCTTTCTGATGAGAACAACTGCGATCTTATCAGACTTATTACAAGCATTATTACGAAGCTAAGTTGTTTATATTTTTCCCACTTCCAACTTTGACCTTATTAAATGAACAAAGACCACCCTTTGAACTGCAATTACTTGAGGCCTGTTTATTAGCTTCTCAAAGCAGGCGTCTTCCTTTATCTCACAATTAAAAATTTCAATCCCCAAACTAAAAGTTATACTCCTAAAACAAAAGAATCATGAAGTTAGATATTTTTTGCCATAAATTTATACTTTGTGAGCTGAATTTTACCTTCTAAAAATGGGTGAGTTGGGGCCATGTAAAATACAAAAAACTTAAAACAGGAACCTAACCCAACCTGAATTCGCCCAATTCCAAGTTTGGTTGTTTATTAAACTATTATAAGAAAGCTGTGTGCCTTCTTTTAAAATCATTCTATTGTTAACCCTGGTCGTTCAGGATCCCCCACAATCCACCTCCTGCACTCCACACCTGTCTCACTATACCTGTTCTCCTAGTTTTTGACCCTGTGAAGTAGACCCCTGGCCAAGAAGCTTCCAACCTGTCCATCAGGGTGCCTATGAGTGAGAAGCTCCCTTAAGGGTGCCTTGCAGTTAAATTCTGCAGGGCATTCAGGAAACCCATTCTTCCAAGTTTCCCTGCCTCACAGGAATTCTCACACTCCTCGCACAGAACACATCTCCAGGTTTATATCAAGGCCTGCCTTCTCAGTGAGAATTCTTCCATCTGATATGCCACGCTGAAGAACCACACTGTCGCTTGATCTGCTCACACATGCCAGAGATCCCTGCAGAGTGTGCCATGCTGGATGACATTACATTGTCACCCAAAAGAAAGCCAATGGGCAGATGCCAGCATTGTGAATGGTGAGCACCATCCCTTTGCTGCTGACAGCAATAGCCATTATAAACCATAACAAATATAACACATTCTGTGACCAATAAATTTCAGCGCATCACTCAAACCAGGAGTTTGCTCTTACAATTTAGAGGTTAATATGTCCCTCTAACATTTCCTAATACCTTCTGATTTGTCTGTTAACCTATTGTGTAGCATGTACTGATTGATTTATTTTCTTATTATCAACTATCATTCACTAAAACTGTGGTGATTTTGCCACAGTTTGTGATCCTTCAGTGTTGATTGCATCAAACTACGTGGAATACAGTGGCCATCAGTAGCTGCCTTGATACCTGTCACTATCTCAAATCCCACAGCAAATAGTATGTATGTATTAAAAAGTCACTTCAACTTTGCAAACTCATGCTGAGGTGCTCGTAATATCTATCTATTGTAGGGATTTGTTGTTTGAAATCAATGCTATTGCTGTCCTTCAACAAATAAAGTTGTGTACTTAGAGAGGGTGACAGCCAATCAAACTTTAATTGTAAAACAAAAACAAAAATGCCTGGAAAAACTTAGCAGGTCTGGCAGCATCTGCGGAGAGGAACACGGTTAACGTTTCGAGTCCATATGACTCTTCAACAAAACTAAGTAAAAATAGAAGAGAGGTGAAATATAAGCTGGTTTAAGTGGGGTGGGACAAGTAGAGCTGGCTAGAGGGCCAGTGATAGGTGGAGATAGCCAAAAGATGTCATAGGCAAAAGGACAAAGAGGTGTTGAAGGTGGTGATATTATCTAAGGAATGTGCTAATTAAGGGTAGAAAGCAGGACAAGCAAGGTACAGATAGCCCTGGTGGGGGTGGGGAGGGGTGAAGGAATCAAAAAAGGCTAATAGGTCGAGATAAAACAATGGATGGAAATACCTTTAAAAATAATGGAAATAGGTGGGAAAAGAAAAATCTATATAAATTATTGGAGAAAAGTGGGGGGGGGGGATCGGAAAGGGGGTGGGGATGGAGGAGAGAGTTCATGATCTAAAATTGTTGAACTCAATTTTCAGTCCGGAAGGCTGTAAAGTGCCTAGTCGGAAGATGAGGTGCTGTTCCTCCCGTTTGCGTTGAGCTTCACTGGAACAATGCAGCAAGCCAAGGTCGGGCATGTGGGCATGAGAGCAGGGTGGAGTGTTGAAATGGCAAGCGACAGGGAGGTCTGAGTAATGCGTGCAGACAGACCGAAGGTGTTCTGCAAAGCGGTCACCCAGTCTGCGTTTGGTCTCTCCAATGTAGAGGAAACCGCATTGGGAGCAATGAATGCAGTAGATTAAATTGAGGGAAGTGCAAGTGCTGCTTCACTTGAAAGGAGTGTTTAGGCCCTTGGATGGTGAGGAGAGCAGAAGTAAAGGGGCAGGTGTTGCACCTTCTGCGGTTGCGTGGGAAGGTACCGTGGGAAGGGTTTGAGGTGTAAGGGGTGATGGAGGATTGGACCAGGGTGTCCAGGAAGGAACGATCCCTGTGGAATGCCACCGGGAGGGCGGTGGGGCGGGGGGGGGGGTATGGTTGTTGTAGGGAAGATGTGTTTGGTGGTGGCATCATGCTGGAGTTGGCGGAAATGGCGGAGGATCATCCTTTGAATGCAGAGGCTGGTGGGGTGATAAGTGAGGACAAGGGGGACCCTATCATGTTTCTGGGACGGAGAGGAAGGTGTGAGGGCAGATGCCGTGGGAGATGGGCCGGACACGGTTGAGGGCTCTGTCAACCACCGTGGGTGGAAAACCTCGATTAAGGAAGAAGGAAGACATGTCAGAGGAACTGTTTTTGTAAGTAGCATCATTAGAACAGATGCGATGGAGGCAAAGGAACTGAGAGAATGGGATGAAGTCCTTACAGGAAGCGGGGTGTGAGGAGCTGTAGTCAAAGTAGCTGTGGGAGTCGGTTGGTTTGTAATGGATATTGGTGGACAGTCTATCACCAGAGATTGAGACAGAGAGGTCAAGGAAGGGAAGGGAATTGTCAGAGATGGACCATATGAAAATGATGGAGGGGTGGAGATTGGAAGCAAAATTAATAAATTTTTCCAGTTCCAGACGAGAGCATGAAGCAGCACCAAAGTAATCATCGATGTATCGGAGCAAGAGTTGTGGGAGGGGGCCAGAGTAGGACTGGAACAAGGAATGTTCCACATACCCCATAAAGAGACAGGCTTAGCTGGGGCCCATGCGGGTACCCATAGCCACACCTTTTATTTGGAGGAAATGAGAGGAGTTTAAGGAGAAATTGTTCAGTGTGAGAACAAATTCAGCCAGACGGAGGAGAGTAGTGGTGGATGGAGATTGTTTGGGCCTCTGTTTGAGGAAGAAGTGGAGAGCCATCAGACCATCCCGGTGGGGGATGGAGGTGTAGAGGGATTGGACGTCCATGGTGAAGAGGAGGCAGTTGGGGCCAGGGAACTGGAAATTGTTGATATGATGTAGGGTGTCAGAGGAATCACGGATGTAGGTGGGAAGGGACTGAACAAAGGGAGAGAGAATGGAGTCAAGATAGCAAGAAATGAGTTCCATGGGGCAGGAACAGGCTGACATGATCGGTCTGCCGGGACAGTCCTGTTTGTGGATTTTGGTTAGGAGATAGAAGCGGGCCGTCCGAGATTGGGAGACTATGAGGTTGGAAGCTGTGGAAGGAAGATCTCCAGAGGAGAAGAGGTCATTAACAGTCCTGGAAACAATGGCTTGATGTTCAGTGGTGGGGCTATGGTCCAGGGGGAGGTAAGAGGAGGTAGGAGAAACTTTAATTGTGCTGGGATGCTTCCATATAGGTTCAGTTCCTGAATAATTTGCCTTGCACAAACAAAAAAGTAACTTTCATTTTTCCTTTCCTTCCAATTTTGACTTAGAGCCATCTTTCCTGCCCACTATGTGTAACGAAGGGAGGACATTATCTAGATCCAATATCGTTTCACCTCCTTGTATTTACATGCCAAGTTTTACTTCTTGGCTTAATGGGGCTTTGCAAGATTGATTCAGGCTTTCAATATGCAGCCAAGCATGGTTCCATATTCAGAGGCAAAACAGAGAGGTGTTCCAGTATAAACAACACAAGATCTCAGAAAGAAAAGAGGACACCACTGATTCCATCAATCACTTCCTACAACAATGCGGTGAGTGCATAAATAATGGACCGTGGTGACATTTTGGCAATTATGCAGTTCTTAGTTGATATTTTGATGCTTTGGAACGAAATGATGCATAAATAGATGTTCAGCTTTTCAAATGTTTCAACTGCTTTAAAAACATTTGACACCAAACGATGGAATTTTTGAATTAATTGCCCAGAATGCTAATTTGATTTGTTGGTTTATTATGTATGTACTTCAAGATGACAAGAAATTATATTAATGAGAAGTAAAAAAAATGCAAATTTTTAAAAAATGGGTGAAAGCTAAGCTCATGATTTTGTTTATTAAACTGCTTCCCTTAGATCATTTAGCATGCTGGGGATATGACTGAGCTCTAATCAAACATCTACATTTTTTGACAAATTGGCAAATTCAGTTATGAGCTTTTAAGTTACTGTTGCTGATGCTTTGTGCATTCATAGAGTGCTCTTTTAATGAGGATTTTAACTGTTTAAAAATAATGGGGTTGACCCATGGCCCAAGTAAATTGGAGCAAGACTGGCAGGCAGAAATGTAATGGAGAAATGGCAGCCTTTAAAGGGCAGATGGTTTGGGTACAGCCTAGGTATGATCCCGCAAGGGGAAAAGGGAAGACAACCAAATGCACAGCTCTCTGGATGATGAAGGAGTGAGACGAAAGGAGAGAGCAGAAAAAGGGGACATATGGTAGATGTCGGGTGTACAATATGAAGGAGAATGAAGTTCCACAAAAAAAAATACAGAGAAGTGAAAAAAGGAAAAAGGGGGAGCGAAGAGACAGTACAAGAATAGATCGGCAACTAATGCAAAACAGAATCCTTAAGTTTTCAATAGACATATTGATAGTAAAAGTGGAGACCTATTGGTGGAGGCAGAAGGCTTAGCAGAGGCCCAAAGGTCTGGATTTTCGTGGAGTCGGGGAGATGCCAAGGGCCTTTAAAAAATGTGGGCGGGACCCAATTCCAGGATTCCCGGCACCCCCGAATTTCGCTAACAAGCCCGTACCTTGTACTCCCAACCTGGCTGGATCCATTGCAGGGGTAGGCACCCCACGATTTTCGTATAGTCAGGCCAGTTTTTCAAGGAGCTGTGGTTCACGGCCCCTCAGAGGTGCTTTGACTGATAGCCTGGGTGAGGGAGCTTTTGAAAGATAGCTTCAAAATGTCTTACCCATTTACCCCTACCAACTCATGCATCCCACCTACCCCAAGGCCCCTCATACCCACCATGGCAACTCATGCCCCTTCACAAACCTCCATTGACCCCTTATACCTTCCATGCCAATCTATTCCCAATCACCCATCTCCAATGACCCTTCAAACCCTCCATGCCAACTCATACTCCCCCATTATTTTGTCAATTGCTCAATGTTTATTTACACAAGATAAAGAGGTGTGAAGCGCATGTAGTTTCTGCCATCGATAAGGTCTGGTTGATTGACACTTTTAAAGGATTGTAGTAACAGCAGTTTTTTTTAGGAAAGTTATGAATGGCTATTTTACTAAGCTCTTCCACATATGTCATTGTTACTATAAGGTTCATTGGTCCCGTACAAAGTGCATACTAGTTGAATGGGCATGAAAACGCTGTGAGCTGGCATGGAGGGTATGAGGAGCCACTGGGGGTGGGTGGGGAGCCTGAGTTGGCATGGAGAGTATAACAGCCATTGTGAGTGGGTGAAAGGGCATGGGTTGGCATGGAGGATAAGAAGGGCCATTGGAGCTGTGTGGGGAGCATGGGTTGGCTTGAGTTGGCATGGATGGGGCTTGGGGAGTGGACGGATGATTGAGGTGATGTGAGCAGTAAGGGAAAGCCAATTGAGGCCCTTAAGCGGCCAGTTAATGACCACTTAAGGGCCTCATGACACTGCTGTTGGATTGTCAGCTGCAGGGTTGGGCGGCTGTTGACATGCGGCATGCATGACAGCTGCAACTGTGCGGCTAGCTTTTCAGCTCCTGGGGAGTTGGGGTTGCGGGGTGGAGCAGAACCCTCAATCAAAGGCACTCAGTGCTTGATCAACGAACTTGACAATGGGAAGTAGTAGCCGGGGGGGGAGTGGTGGGGGGAGTCACTGAGAGTCACCTACCTCTCATTGCTACCAACACCTCCCCCTGCACACCTCTCCAGGTGACCCCCACCCAGCAAAACCACTCCTGACATTACTTACCTCTGGCCTAGGTCACCCTGTGATCCTAGGTCTCCGGACCCTGTCGGTTCAGCCCCTGTGGCATTGCTCAATGTCCACATCCACAAACATTCATTCCCTCCACCCCTAACACACAGCAGCAGCAGTGTACCATCTACAAGATGCACTGCAGGAATTCACCAAGGCTCCTTAGATAGCACCTTCCAGCCCACGACCACTACCATCTAGAAGGACAAGGGCAGCAGATTGATTGGAACACCACCAACTGGAAATTTCTCTCCAAGTCACTCACCACCCTGACTTGGAAATATATTGCCATTCCTTCACTAATGCTGGGTCAAAATCCTGGAACTCCCTTCCTAACAGCACTATGGGTGTACCTACACCACAGGGACTGCAGCGGTTCAAGAAGGCAGCTCACCACCACCTTCTCAAGGGCAACTAGGGATGGACAATAAATGCTGGCCCAGCCAGCGAAGCCCACATCCCATAAATGAATTTTTAAAAAGTCCCTTGAGAGAGAAAAAAATTGAAATGTGGCCCCTCAGGTGAAAAGATTGGACAACCCTGGGCACAAGATCCAGCTTTGCACCTCATCAAAATAGATGACTGCTGAAAACAAGGGTGATACAGTGAACTTTACAAGGCTTGATTTCGCTAACTGAAGGGAAGTGCAGGCTATGTTTTCCCAAGTTAACTTTTAATTTCAGAAGTGCTTCTAATAGTCATTTGGTAGTACAGAACTTGAGTATTGCTGAAAAAAGAGACATATTTAAGCTTCTCATCTTGCACTCATCAGGGCACTTGCAAGAATACCAATATAAGGGGAAGACAACAATTTATACTGTATTTGAAGAGAGTGCTGACTGGCTGGCAGTAGCATTTCCATGGAGAATGTATCACCATTGGTGACTGACAGTTAACTGCCAAGCATTGTTTGAAATTTAAACCAGGCAGCTGGACTCTGATCGGTTAAGGCATTGGTCTGAGGAATGAGTCAGTGAATGATTGTCACTTATTTTGTTCAGCTGAAACAGGCACAACTTGTGTACATGTTTTTCTGTCTGCAAAGAACAGGACCCTGTGTATTAATTTATGTAGCTTCCAGTACATGTAAAAGTGCTACGCTGCAAGCCCAACTGACAATCTTAAATTGCTTGCCAGCGTAATTCTTAGCACACTGAGGACTATTCAGCAAATTTTGTCCAGTCGCGGAAGCATATCTAACATCGGACACTGTGTTTTGAGTTTTGCCAGCACCGGCTGGTTGTGTACGGTCTGTATCCTGCCCATTATGAACATTGGCTGGGACATGCTGTTTGATACAATCCACAGTCTTTGGGACGTACGGTCTACATACCTAGCATCACACTGGCACTGAAATCCATATACCACATTACTCGTTTGTGTGATAGGCAGAATGTCTTTTTGGCTTGACAGCGGCATCCTGTTAGTGGCAAATACCACTCGTGTTGCTACTGCCTAACAGCAGTGTGAAACTGCTAGCTTCACCTGTTGCTCAAGTTTTTGAGATAGATTACCCTGGAAGGGCAAGGGGAGGTAGACCGGGCACTTTTCAGAGCTGAAAGTGACGACCTTAGGCTCATTCATGAATTTGCATGGTACAGACCGCAAAATGATCTGATCAGGGTGGCTATTATCTTGCCTTTGATGTGCCCTATTTCAGCATCAAGCTTGTATGGTGAGCAAATGGCTCGAGGCCTATTCTTATAGTTCCATGCGATATAATATTGGTCTTATCGGCCTGAGTCATTTGCTTACCATGCAAATCTGCCCCCCACAGAAAATTGACAGAATCGTAGACTTGATTAAACTGATAGATGTAAATTAGTATAGACAAAAAATCAGAGGCAGAACAGTGTAAAATGTCTTTCCCCCCGATAAGATATCTGCCTGAGATAATTATCCAACAAGATGATTAAACAACAGAAAAATCTGGAAATTCTCAGTAGGTCAGGCAGCGCCTGTGAAAGGGAGATAAAGTTAATGTTTCAGGCTCATAGTTGTTCATCAGGACTGGAAAACGTTAGTGACATAACAGGCTTACACAAGCACAGAAGCAGGGAAAGGGATGGGTGGAAGGAAATAACAAGAAGAAAAGTCTGTAACAGGGTGGAAGACAGGAGAGATTAAATGACAAGAGGGATGATGGTGAAAGGCAAAAAAAGATGGTAATGGGACGATTAAAGAAACTTAAGATGGATGCAGAGGAAGAGAGGTGAACCATTTACAGCAACTGCTCTGTGAAAAATGGAACCAGCGGTTATGATCTGAAATTGTTGAACTGAATGTTGAATCCAGAGACTGGATTTCCATGGTCCCAGCTGGGACCAAATGGAGGTAGGAACAAAAATAAAATTACCTCCAAGCAGGGCGGCTAGAATTCCTGCCTCCAATCCCACCTTTGGTTATCAGCATGGGGGTGGGGGCGAGAGCAGGCCTCAGGGTCTGGTCCTTCCTATGAAGGAGGCAAGTAGCAGCATTGTCGGCCCGCCCCTGATAATTTGTTTCAATTTTCATGGAGGCGGCCGGACTTTCGCAGCTGCCAGGTTTTATATGAGCTGCATGGAGGTGTGGACCATGGATTGGAAGCAGCATGAGTTTAAACGGCAAGTGAAATGGATTTGCCTCCTTTACAGTCCATCATTAAATCCTGTAGCAGGACTTATGTCTGTGTTCAGTAGGGTGAGTTATGAAGTTATGATAGTACTGTGATTGGAAGATGTAACTGTTCCTTAAACAATGTGTTTGCCCAGATTGTTATTTCTGCAACGGGCAGGCTCAGCGGGACCGTCTGCAATCAGGCCCGCCCATCATGAAACACATGCAGCGGCGCTTAGCGCTGCCTGTGCGGGGGTGGGGAGTTGGGGGTAGTGTGAATGGGGCGAGTGCCAACTTCATGTATGTGCGCAAGTGAGCGCTTGAAAATCTCCCTGAGGCAGCTCTGATCTTCAGGGAGATGAAGAGTTAAAAAAAATGTCCCCTCTGTCACATAAGCAGGGACATGTTATTAATTAAATAACATTTTTCATTTTATTTTTATTTGCTTTAGGAAACTTCATCCTACCCATGGATGAGGTTTCCTAAAAAGTGCAAAGGCCACTTGGCCTTTTCGCCCGCCCGCCAATCATAAGGGTTGGACGGGCAGTGAGAAAGTCTCATTAATTAGTTGTTTAATGGCCGCAACAGGCCTTCTAATTGACGGCAGGCATCCTGCCGACTCCGGTGCGTGCCCACCGAACAAAATATAATGCATCTGCGCATCGGCATCGGGATACTTGCCCGACATCAACGCGCGTCATTTATGCTCAAGCGGGTCGGGCGCATGCCTTCCCGCTGAGCTAAAAATTTTTGCCTCACGTCTGCCTTGCCCAAGTGCAGGTCCTTGGTTCTTTGTCTGCTAATGCTTCAGCCTGAGCCATTTTTCTTGGTAGTTTTTTGTCCGTGGGCGTTTGCCATTGCATTCCACTTCCAGTGGCAGAGCTAAGAAGTAGGTTTCAATCTACCACAGCTGCTGCGGGAATCAAACCCACACTTTTGGCATTATTCTGAATCACATGCTAGCCAACTGAGCTGACCACCCCTCGGCCTAGTATGGTAACCAATTTTTTCCCACTGCTTTTATATATTTAGTCTAGATTTATGTTAGATTTCTGTTAAGATTGCAGTTCTATAGTTTTTTTGTTTAGTCATGGGCCTGAACTTTACCCCAGGTGCATGCGTGTGATTGGTGGGCCCGGGAGCAGTCAGGAAACAGGCCCCTGCCCACGATCGGCCCACAACCACGATTTTGTGCTGGCTGGCCAATTAAGGCCCGCCAAGCATGAAACTCAGCTTCTCAATGGTCAGGAAGGGCTAGGCGGGGGTGGGGGAGGGGGTTTCTCGGGCGCCTGGTCTGATGGTGACCTGACGAGCCATTTAAAAATGGCACAGGCAGCTCCAGGCAGGATGGCAGGTTGGGCGGCAACCCGGCCCCCTGGTTGTCAGATAAGTGCCTCACGGTGCTGTTGGAGGAGGTGGCTGCCAGGAGGGACCCCCTCGTCCCCAGGGATGAAAGGAGGAGGCCACCGCACCTGACAAAAAAAGCTTGCGAGGAGGTAGAAGCCCAGATCAGCAGCCATGATGTTGTGCAGACCGCATGGGTGCAGTGTCACAAAAGATTCAACAACCTGCTGCACTCGGGAAGGGGGAGTAGCCTGTCGGCATGGATCAGTGTGGAGAAGTGTCATGGTCTGGCCGTCCCCCTACGGAGCTCAGGAGTGTTAGAGTCTGAGTGCCAAATGTCAATGATGCTGGAGCTGGCCAAGGGGGTGAGCCTTGGCTGCTTGGACTGGGTGCCCTGCGGCTCGAGGGCCATGACTCGGATGTGTCCTGCAAGGTGTTTCTCAGCTGGGATTGGCCAGGCTGCAATGGCACTGCAGGTAGAGTGTGGACTAATCAATTCTCCTCTGTCCTATCAGGAGAAGACAGACCATAACAACATTGGGAGGTCGTGGACAGGCAGAGACTCCCCAAACCTCCAAATCCTGATGAGATTTGAGCAGGACACCTTGGAGCTGGAGAGGCACCACACACCTTGGTCAACTGGTCGTGGAGAGGCTGGGGTGTCAGGCGGAGGTAAGAGTGCCGTGCACAGAGGTAAGAGTTTCGGATGGTGCAACCATTCTTGTGCAGTCTCTTCTTTGATGGGAGCCTCAAAACTGGAAACCCCATTGATCATTGAAAGACCAGGGCACCATGATGCAAATCTCCATCACCTCACCAGAGTGCCTGGCATGCACAGCGACAGTGTGATGACTTAAATAAGTGACATGTCATTGTTCCCCCTTAGATTCACTAGCACTTACTCTTTCACAGGACCCTGAAGAGGCACCCCTGCCAAGAGGGGACTGCCGGGCTTCATCTGCAGCTACGCAAGCTTGAATCAGTTAAAGTTAACCCACTCTCTGAACCAGGCACCAGCACAGATACCAGAACCTCAGTGAGAGTTAGAGCTTTAGCTAGTATCTCGGTCCACAGCAGGGCACTTCACAGCCATTTGAGGAGCAGGCGGAGGCAG
Organism: Carcharodon carcharias; assembly: GCF_017639515.1. NCBI lineage: Eukaryota > Metazoa > Chordata > Chondrichthyes > Lamniformes > Lamnidae > Carcharodon > Carcharodon carcharias. The sequence continues at coordinate 66,024,780 of NC_054481.1, read as the reverse complement.
AGAGTGCCCAGGATGTTGGCAGTTGGAGGGCTGCTGGGGACCAGGACAACAATGAGTCGAAGGCTGATGATGAGCCTCTGGAGTCGTCCATTAGGTGGCAGATGCTGGACAGCCAGTGAGATGTGCAGGAGGATCTGGCGGAGATCCAGGAGAGTATGGGTGCCATGTTCTCTATTGTGGAGGAGTCCATGCGGAGCATAAGCACTGTGTTGACCCTCACGGCCAAGCGCACTGCCTCCTCCATTGAGAGAGTGGCGACCCTCATGGAGAGGCAGCTCCAAGGACAGAATCAGGGGTTCCTAGGGGTGCACTCGGACCTGCAAGCCCTCACACAGGCAATGGCCTCAGGTGGTCTGTGTCAGTGTGGGAGATGGGCGAGTCACCCAGTATCCCAGCTAGGTGCCCATCCATCAATGGCGAGCAGGGAGGTCCAGAGCGACCTCACATTGGCGCTTGAGCTGCATGTCATCTCAGTGGGCTCCTTTCAGGGCATTCTGGATGAAGGCAGCAGCTCCTCCACCCCCCTGCCAGTGACCATGGCATCTGATGAGGCTGCGATGACTGGGGAGATACCATGCGTGGCACTGGCCACTCCCTCCCAGGCGGGGCCAGCACAGGCTCCGCTGGCTGGAGGATGACCGCCAAGGTCATCAAGGCCAACAAGACAGCAGAGTCAGCGGCTGCCTCCAATGCCAGCACCAGCGAGGGTGGCACCAAGACGTAGCACTAGCAAACATAAGTTTAAGGCACCATAAGCACAAGAGTGACTGGTCATGGGTGACCTTCCGTTCCGTAATGTTTTGTTTATGTTTACTGGTATGAAAATGAACACCAGTGATGGGCATGTTAATTTTTTTCTGATTGTGAAAAGTACACAAATTTTGTTTATGTGATAATAGCCTGAGTATGCTTCACCTTTTTTTTTCTGGTGCAGGGTACACCAGTATGTAATGCTGGACGTGAGTGACTCTAAACTTTATTGCACAGGAACTGAGTGGACTTTGGGTTCAAATGAAATGGTCATTTCAGACACCCTGGATGGAGGTGGCAGCCCTGGCATGAGGTGGAAGCAGATCTTTGGCAGCCTAGCCGAAGGACCATTGGATCAAGGCATCCCTGATGTCCCTGTCTCCCTGAAGGATACAGACGTCTGCCTCCATGCCCTCAGCACTTGATTCATCCTCTGTGGCTTGTGGAGCTGCCTCAAGATCCTCTTCCTCACCGGATCTCCCCCTGCCGGTACCAGGTTGTGAAGAGCGCAGCATGCAACCACTAACAGTGACACCCACTCTAGGGGGTATTGTAGTGCGCCCCCTGAACGGTCCAGGCACTGGAAACCCACCTTCAGAAGACCTATGTTCCTCTCTATCACCGCCCTTGTGGAGGCATGACACCTAATATAATGCTGATCTGCCTCTGTTCTTGGGTAGCGGAGAGGCATCATAAGCCATCTCTTCAATGGGCAGCCCTTGTCACCCTGCAGCCGTCCATCCAGTCAGGCTGGAGCACTGAATATCCTTGGCAACTGGGAGTGTCTGAGTCATGGGAGCTGCCAGGGTACCTCGCACAGACTTTCAGAATCTGTGTCCTGTGGTCACATACTATCTGCTCGTTCATGGAGTGGAATCCCTTCCTGTTGACAAAGGCACCGTGTTCACCTGCTGGAGCCTTGATGGCTGCATGTGTGCAGTCGATTGCGCCCCAAATATGGGGAACCCAGCAATTGCTGCAAAGCCTTTGGCTCACTCAACCTGGCTTCATCTGTACAGGAATGAATAAACGTCATTCCCTGCCTGAACAGAGCTTCTGTCACCAGCTTGACGCGACTATGGACAGCTGATTGGGACATTACACAAAGATCCCCCACTGAGCCCTGGAAAGAGCCAGAGGCATAGAAGGTGAGGGCCACTGTGATCTTCAGGGCCACTGGCATGGGGTGTCCACCCCCACAGTTGGAGGTGATCTCAGGCCCAATCATCTGACAAAAGGAGATCACAATCTCCCTGGAGAGACAGAGCCTCCTTCGGCATTTCAGCAGTTCAGATATATTGAGGTAGCTGCCTCACTGCCTGTAAACCCTGGCAGGATAGTGGCATCTTCAGTGGCCCCTTCCACCTTGGACTTCCTGCTGGCTCTGTGTCCCTTGTGCCTGCGCCTCTCCTTTCACAGGTCGCTCCCCTGGAAGCTGCATTGGGACACTGGCCTCCTCTCCCTTCTGCCTCTCTCTTCCTCGTCAGAGGAGGTGCCTCCAGCAGTGACCACAATCCCCATTACCAGGCTTTCAGAAGGATGTCTGTTACCAGGAAGGATCCACATGGTCAAAATCCTCCAGGGACCTTGGTGACACCAATGAGTCCTGAAATGAAGCCTAGAAATGCTAAAACTGAAGCTCAGAACTGAGATGAAGCTGTCAAATTCAAATAGGCAACCAGCAGCAAACTATCTCTTAAACTCTTCAATACTCACACTGGCAATGCTGCTGACCCTTTTTATCCCACCCTTGGATGAGGTTTTGCAAAATGTGGGCTGCCAGCCTACCCCTTTTGCCCGTGCGATGAACGCAAAATCTCACAGGCAATGTAAAATATGGATCAATTGGCTTTTTAATGGCCTTAAGTGGCCTTTTAATTGATGGCAGCTCTGACACCAGCGTGCACCCGCTGACCTGAAGATTGCGCGTGTGTGGCATGAGGTTGGGACTATTTCTTGTACTAGTTTATGCTCGATTGGGTTGGGCATGTGTCCTCCTGTGAGGTGTAAAATTCTGCCCATGGAGTTTTATTGGCTCTTGGTTGCAATCCAACTGCCTTATTGTTTTATAAGTGCTTCATATTGTTTTATGGGCTATTCAACAGCTTCCAACTGTGATAATAGATTTGATAGCTCAGTTCACAAAGTGAATCATGGGTGGGGGGGTGAGGGTGTGAGAGTGAAGGGGTGAGGATGAGGGCATGAGGGGGAGAGAGCTTTTAAGTACTGAGTATGTTCAATTGTATATAGATGAATGGGGAAGGTGGTGGATGGTGGGAGGTGCCCTCCTGATCAAGCACTCTGTGGCCCACAGAGAGCACCCCCCACCCCCACTGTCAGCTGCCCCTACAGTGGATGGTGCATAGTCCATTTCTTCTCTAACTTTTCCAAAGAAAATCAACTCACTCTTTCCAATTGCATTTACCTACATTACAATCAGTTTCCAATTCTGTATAAAATCCACTTATTTATCCAAGTCTCAGTGGATGCACTCAATCTCCCCTATTTGCACATTAACTCATGTCATAAGCAAACTTTACAGTATTACACAAGCACCCTCCCTTTACAATATTTATTAGTATGACTTACAAATAAGGCAGCAAAGAAACACACAAAACATCCTTGTTGAATTGTACTCCTCACTATGCTACCGATGACTTTTATTATTATTTTCTGCTTTCTATTGCCATGTTACTTTTTGATACAACCCGTCAAATGCAAACTTCCGTCTTCTTTTAGAAGCTTAGATGAAAAATTTTACCAAAAATCCAGTTTCTCTCTCCCTTGGATAAATTTCAACTGTTAGAATATCTAGTGTATGGTTCATGTTAATATTTTAGAGGTAAGTTATACTTCTGGGAAGACTAAAGTTGTAAAAGTAAGTTAATTAAAATGCCAGGCTTCAGAGATTGCTTGAAGACCTCAAGAAATGTTCATTCAAAAGATGACCCATGTTTGTTTAATAAAATCAGAAAAGCAATAGAGCTATGAAGCAGCAGTTAGACTTACTTAGCTAAAGAGTTAGAGATTGCAGTAATGACAGTCAAGAGAGATGTTTTGTTTTGGGAGTTAGAATTAAATTAGTTTAAAAACATTTAGTAAACCCTGAAAGGCTTTAAAATCCATTTACTTCACCAGATCAAAAATATGTTGTAAATGAGGACTAATTAATCTCAGGGTGGGTTTGAGGACAGTTAAAAGCATGATATGTCATAATGGAGATGGGTAGAGTTTAGAAAGCTTCTCTGGTTTCAACCTATCTGGGTGTTTTTACTGAGAGAGTTGAAGTTTGGACCTCATGTGATTTCCAGTTCAACCAGAGAAGATAATCAAAGTAGTTCATAGCATTGTAAGCAAAGTATAAACCTAACTTCATCATTAATTGCATGGAATGTGGTTGAGGTTTAATCTCAGTTTGAATGTTGTGAGGGAACAGACACTAGAAAATTGCCTAGTTTTAAACTAGTGGGAGAATCTACAGTGGTCTCCACAGAGTCTTGTGCCAAAGAAAGTAACAAGCAGATTAACTTCAAAGTATTGGAAAAGTAACCAGAACAAGGGACTGAGGAAACCTGTCAAGAGAGGGCAAATATAAATTTTACCACTGAAAATAACCAAAGCTAAGGAGAATTCTCCAGAGGGCTGTGGCATGCTTGTGGGTGGCTCCTACAGAAGTAAATAACTTTAAGTGAATTCTTGGGGGAAATAAGAAGCAAACCTGATTGCATAGCATACATTGTTATAAAACATATTGTTAATAGTGCTTGTTTTGTTTAAGTCCTTCAATACAATACAGTCTGTTTTGTTAAAAAAAAGTGAAATCTTGTGGCGTAGCTCCATAGTTAAGATGAGGCATTTGGGTTTCTCTTTAAGTATTAACAGTCCCAAACAAAAGTGCAACAAATTAGCTATTCCTGAATATAATCAACCAAAAGAATTCCTGTCATTTATAATTTTTCAAACTTACTGCACCAACCATTCCTTGTACCCTTTATGCCTTTTCAGCAAAGAATGATCAAGTACTGATCAGCAGAAGGAACCTTAGCTGTAACCAGGAGCACGGATGTGACCTCCAGCACTAAACCATAATCTGATGCAGGAGATTGCCAAGAAGATAAGGTGATTTGTCCTCCAGTATTCTCTTCCTCCTTTTAGAAGCAAGATTGAATCTCACTGGAAATTATGCAGTACAATTCTGAATTTTTGGGGAGCGCTTCACAACATTTGACACCAAAACCACATTTATTACAAGTTTTATTTGTCTATGTTTTCTGCAAAGAATCCTTACAGTAACTGAAGTATGTATCCATGTTGTTTTAAAGTGGGAACAATCTATAACTTTACTGTACAAGATCTACGCCTATACTACCATGGATATTCACAAACTAAACAATTTGTAGTCAAGATGAAAACTTAGCTGTAGCTTTTGCAGTTGAGTGCAACAAAAACACTCCTAACCACAATGATTTATGTTATCCATTTAACTTCCAATTAATGAGGAGACAAGAAACATTCTTTAGAGCATGTGGTTGAAATGTGAAATTCTCTGCCAAAATACACATTGTTGAAGAATAATCCATAAATATTTACAAGAAGAATTATTTGCTTGCCAAAGAAGCATGTTAAGGATATTGACAGCAAGCAAAATAGTGGCTCATAGAGAAAAATATCAGTACAAACCCAATGGGCTAAATGAGTTTTTTGTGCAGAAACATTCTGTGACTCTTTGAGAAGGAAAGAGAGGAAGCATGAGAAGGTGGTTTAGGAAGATTGTTGGAATGTGCAAGTGGACTGGTTGTTGAATCTTGACCAATTGTAAAGTGGAAAGAGAAAGAATACATATTGTGCAAAGAGAGGGTTGGGACAGAGAGATGGGGAAATTTGCAAAAATAGAGAGGAAGCAATGCTATGGATTGATTCAAAGACTAGAATCTTAAAGTCAGCTCTTCAGGAATTGAGTCATGGTGACAACAGAGGTGATGGCTGTGGGTGTGGCTAATTCCCAGATGATATTAGGTCATGAAGAAATTACGGGTTACGGACAAAAGGCAGGGGTGTGGGACTAAAATATACCTGTTCTTTAAAAGAGCCTGCACAGGCATGATGGGTGAAATGGCCTCCCTCTGTCTGTTAGGTTGGTGTGGATGAGAACTTCATTTATGTAGCATCTTTACCCAGAATTATGTTGATTCCCTGGGGACAGGCAGCACTGCTGACCACTAGCTGCTTGGTCCTTGTGGTATTCTTCAACGATATCAATGAGTAACCCAACACAGGTCACAGGTGTGGACCTGCAACACTTTCTGCACCAATGAAATTTGCTCCCTATGATTCTCTGTATTATCTGCCTATTTCATCATTCTATGTCCTTCTGATGTCTACTACTTTTCTTCTCACTATTTACTGCATTACTAAGCTTGTGTCATCTGCAAACTCTGAGCTTATGCTCTTCAAAGTCCAGATCACTGATATAAACCAAAAATCCCAATACCAACTTCTGAGGTCACTGCTGAAAATATCTCTTCAATCTGAAAAACAACCTTTCACCACTACCCAATGATTTCTGTCTTTTAGCTAATGTTGGATCACGCTGCCTCTGCCCTTTTAATCCCATGGGCTTCAATCATTTGTCACAGAATGGTGGTATCAACTTTCATTCTGCAAAATACAGACACACCACTCAAAAAAAATATGATGGCCATGCTAAATCGATTGAATCAATTCTACAGTTTTCAAGGAATCTAGAAAGGCAAGTAATAAAATGCGTGTGGATCATTGAATATTGAAATAAACCAACTAATGAGCACAGCTTCATCTACAAATAAAATACTTTGAATATCACACAAGCTGACTGCAGTATCAGACAGAACTGTGGAAGTTTTATTTCTTTGTCAGTCTCTGGTACCTGCACTAGCCCAGCATGTTCAGGGAGATCACAGATTGATGACATCATTTGTTTCACAACTAAATTAGCAAATTATGTTACATCATCATCAGTTTAGCAACAGAGCTCATTACCAAGTGACAGCAGACCATCTGCCAACTACAACTACAATATTCAATGTGAGCTTTGGGACCAACCTAAGCTGGGAAGGCAAATATTTGATAAAATACAGAAATAATCTTCTCTTAAAGTACAACAAATAACTTGAAATCCATATTGGCAATCAAGTGTCATCAAACTGTAAATATATTTTTCTCAATTTCTTTCCTTCTCCTGAAAATATGAATCACGTTGAGAACTTGGTTCCTTGGGTGGAGATTGCCCTCTGGCAACCATTTGTCAAGTATAGGCAAAGCATGGGGCAGGAGTGGGTGCTGGGGCCCACTCGCCGATCAGAAAAATGATGCACGGTGACACCGGAATTCCCAACGTCACTGCGCCCCATTTAAATTTTCAGGAAGGCGGGAGCACAGCAAAATCAGCTGTGCGCCCACCAATCTATAAGTGGCCAATTGAGGCCATTGACAAAGTCATTAAATTAATTAATGGACCTGTCCATTCAATCTTAAGGTTGGCAGGCAGGCCAGGAGCCCCGGCAGGAATTAGAAAAAGCATGAAACCTCATCCACTGGCGGGGTGAGGTTTCATGTAGGTTTTTAAAAACTTAATTAAAGTTTTTTCTATAATTATGGACATGTCCCAACTCATGTGACAGTGTCACATGAGGGCACATGTCAGGGATTTTTTTTTTTCTATTTTTAATATTTTTGACAGTCGAGGTGATCTCCCTGAGGCAGCACTTAGCCTCAGGGAGATGAGTGCGCTTGTTCGTGCGCATGCGCCAAAGAGCGCATTCTCGGGTTTAGGGAATCCCCCCACCCCCCCGCCCGCCCACACAGGGAACACATAGCGCTTCCATGCGGACGTCACACTGGGCGGGCCAACGTAACATGGCAGCACACCCCCGATCAGGGGCATCGATCGGAGGCACGCCTCTGTGCGCCCACACTTCAACTTGACCCCCGACGGGGGGAAACTGCTGCCCATGATGTACTTGAAGACGATGGGCAGGGTTTTCGGGTCACCGGGCAGGCTAGCCCGGGAGCAGCTGGGAAACGGCCCGCCACCTGCAATCGACTCCCGTCTGCAATTTCACGCTGGCTGGCCAATTAACAGCCAGCCAGTGTGAAAGGTGCACTGAGAAGCTCAGTGCTGCCAGGCAGGAGGCGGGAGGACTGCGCATGTGCGATGGGTGACCGTGCACTGAAAGTTCTCTGAAGGCAGGGAGCTGCCTCAGGGAGTTGAAGGATTTTAAAATCACAAAGAAAGATTTTTAAAATCTGAAAATAACATGGAACTAACTCACAATAACATAAACAGAATAAAATTTCTACCCAAAATTTTATATTTATTTTTTATTTAATGGTGGATGAGGTTTGCTAAAAAATCAAAAGGCCACCTGGCTGATTCGCCCAACTACCCATCGTAAGGTTGGGCAGGCAGCAAATAATAGGTTTAAATTAATTGATTAAGGGCCTTAATCAGCCTCTTAATTGTCGACAGGCGCGCTGCCGACTCTCTCGCATGCCCACAGCTGAAATATTGCGCTGGTGCGTGATGATGTCGGGGCGATTGCCTGACATCATCACACGCTATTTTATGCCTGATCAGGTCGGGCACGTGCCCACCCGTGGGATGTAAAATCCTGCCCTATAATCATTCATAGCGGAGATCACAGTCAAGTCCAATTCTGCCAACTTGTGTATTTTATGTTTGGGATTAGCTTTCTGGAACAAAACACTTGAAGGATGTTTCCCTTCCACAGCCCAATGTACGATGGTCAATTATGGGCCCTGCAATTCACAGTGGCAGATGTCATAAGCCAGAGAGGGGTAGGACTTTGGATAGAAAGTTTGGATTTCCCCACATGCTGTGGAATTTTAACTAACACATGCCTTTTCTCCTTGACAGGCTCCCTGGTTGGATATCAGCCTGATTGATGGGTTTGGCTTGAAGTCAGTTGGGGCAGACTCCAGGGAGGGCAGAGTTTTTCCAATGACAGGGTTTCCATCCGCACTACTGGAGAACATAAGAATTAAGAGCAGGAGTAGGCCACTCGGCCCCTTGAGCCTGCTCCACCATTCAATAAGATCATGGCTGATCTGAATGTAACCTCAAATCCACATTCCTGCCGATCCCTGATAACCTTTCACGCCCTTGTTAATCAGGAATCTATCCAGCTCTGCCTTAAAAATGTTCAGAGACTCTTCTTCCACCGCCTTTCGAGGAAGAGTGTTCCAAAGACTCATGACCCTCAGGGAAAAAAATTTGCCTCGTCTCTGTCTTAAATGAGTGACCCTTATTTTTAAACAGTGACCCCGCTGATCAGGCTGCCCTGCAACCATTTGATGCTTTGCAGAATGTTATTTGCCTGCAGAAGAGCCTTCCTCCCCTCACTTAGAAGGAAGTCCCACTTCAAAGACCCGCTGACCAATCTGATTTACTGGAATGTCTGAAGTCCCAGCAGCGCCGCCAGGAGTGATGACCATTGTTGGGACTACAAGCAGTCAGTCCCCTCTAGTCCCAGGGCACAGAGAAGTCTGGGATCTCACAGCCTGGAAGGAAGGGGAGGGTGGGGGACTAGGAGGCATGATTTGAAGGGCAGGGACAGGGAGGTAGTACCCAGGTGGCTCAGGCACTTAGCGGGCTGCCCAATCTCAAAAGAGGGTCAGTCATGGAGATGCCCACCCACACCTGCCCAAGGCCCAAGCAGAATAACTTGCTGGGCTTCTCCACCTCGCTATCCCCCAACTCTTCCCCAATCCCTGAACCCCTCACGCTGGCCTCAAAATTGAGGCCAGGTTAGGAAGCGGCCTTTGAATGGTAATCAATTGACCACTTAAGGGCCTCAACTGGGCTGAGGATTGGCAAGCCACCCTAGGTGCTTGCCCATCCTGCTCACCCAAGCCACCTGCCGCCACACCCACCCCACTAAAATTGCAGGGGTTGGCGCTGGGGCTGGCAAGAAGGTGGCAGGAAGACTACTCAGGGAATGTTATGGCCTCACCCTCCTGCAAACATGCCAATGAGCGCCTAAAGTGTTATGCCCCAGGAACAGGGATTGAGCCTGTAACTCTTGCTGGGAGAACGTGGGTGGGGCTGATGGGTCCAACCCCTGACTCCAGAGGAGGGAGGATCCGATCCACAGCTCTGAAGAGTGGTGAGGCTGGGGTGGGGTAGTGTTCCAGTCCAACCTGCTAAACCAGCTAAATCCGAGGGCAGCAGATAGATGGGAACACCACCGCTTGGAAGTTCCCCTCCAAATCACTCACCATCCTGACTTGGAAATATATCGCCATTCCTTCACTGTCGCTGGGTAAAACCCTGGAACTCCCTTCCTAACAGCACTGTGGGTGTACCTGCACCACATGGACTGCAGCGGTTCAAGAAGGCAGCTCACCACCACCTTCTCAAGGGCAACTAGGGATGGGCAATAAATGCTGGCCCAGCCAGAGAAGCCCATATCCCGTGAATGAATAAAAAAAACTGTCAGTCTCATTAAATATGTAAAGTGCCAATCCATCTCCTGGGAGCAAGTATGCTTGTTACCTGCTCCTTGTCCTGCTGCTATTGAACCTGGGTGAGTTGGAGGCGGATTGGGGTCAGGTTTGTGATTAGAATTTAACATTTGAACCCATCCCATCCCATGCTCTTTTGGGGTTTAAGATCATCCACAGTGGTTACAAACAGCTCTCAGCAAAGATAAGAAATTGAACCAAGAATTCGCTTATTTGAATGACCCAATATGACAGCAGCTGGTGAAGGCATCAGGCAAGATCAGAAATGCTTTCTATGTATATTCTTTTACAAAGAGCAACAAATCTGAAAAATAAATATGGACCATCTGGGGTCAGATTAACACATCGCAGCATCCATCTGTGGCACTGCTCCAGCAATCACACCATCATTTATGTTATTTATTTTATCACACAGGATGCTTCCAGGAGCTCAATATTTTTTTTAATTCATTCACGGAATGTGGGCTTCTCTGGCTGGGCCAGCATTTATTGCCCAACCCTAGTTGCCCTTGAGAAGGTGGCAGTGAGCTGCCTTTTTGAACCACTGCAGTCCCTATGGTGTAGGTACACCCACATTGCTGTTAGGGAGGGAGTTCCAGGGTTTTACCCAGCGACAGTGAAGGAATGGTGATATATTTCCAAGTCAGGATGGTAAGTGACTTGGAGGGGAACTTCCAGGTGGTGGTGTTCCCATCTATCTGCTGCCCTTGTCCTTCTAGATGGTAGTGGTTGTGGATTTGGAAGCTGCTGTCTAAGGAACCTTGGTGAATTCCTGCAGTGCATCTTGTAGGTGGTACACACTGTTGCTCCCCTGCATCGGTGGTGGACGGAATGAATGTTTGTGGATGTGGTGCCAAATAAGCGGGCTGCTTTGTCCTGGACGGTGTTGAGCTTCATGAGTGTTGTGGGAGCTGCATTCATCTAGGCAAGTGGAGAATATTCCATCACACTCTGACTTGTGCCATGTAGATGGTGGACAGGCTTTGAGGAGTCAGGATGTGAATTACTCACCGCATGATTCCTAGCCTCTGACCTTGTGGCCACAGTATTTAAATGGCTAGTCCAGTTCAGTTTCTGGTCAATAGTAACCCCCAGGTTGTTGATGGTCGGGGATTCAGTGATGATAATGCCACTGAACATCAAGGGGCGATGGTAGGATTCTCTCTTGTTGGAGATGGTCATTGCCTGACACTTGTGTGGTGTGAATGTTACTTGCCACTTGTCAGCCTGAGCCTGGGTATTGTCCAAGTCTTGCTGTATTTGAACATGGACTGCTTCAGTATCTGAGGAGTCGTGAATGCTGCTGAACATTGTGCAATCATCAGCAAACATCCCCACTTCTAACCTTATGATAGAAGGAAGGTCATTGATGAAGTAGCTGAAGATGGTTGGGTCAAGGACACTACCCTGAGGAACTCCTGCAGTGATGTCCTGGAGCTGAGATGATTGACCTCCAAGAACCACAACCATCTTCCTTTGTGCTAGGTATGACTCCATCCAGCGAACAGTTTGCCCCCTGATTCCCATTGACTCCAATTTTACTAGGGCTCCTTGATGTCAAGGGCAGTTACTCTCACCTCACCTCGGGAGCTCAGCTCTTTTGTCCATGTTTGAACCAAGGCTGTAATGAGGTCAGGAGCTGAGGGGCCCTGGTGGAACCCAAACTGGATGTCAGGGAGCGGGTTATTGCTAAGCAAGTGCCGCTTGATAGCTATGTTGATGACCCCTTCCATTACTTTACTAGTGATTGAGAATAGACTGATGGCCGGGTTGGATTTGTCCTGCTTTTTGTGTACAGCACATACCTGGTCAATTTTTCACATAGCAGGGTGGATGCCAGTATTGTAGCTGTACTGTACTGGAACAGCTTGGCTAGGGGCGCGGCAAGTTCTGGAGCACAAGTCTTCAGTACTATTGCTGGAATATTGTCAGGGCCCATACAGAGCAGTATCCAATGCCTTCAGCCATTTCTTGATATCACGTGGAGTGAATCGAATTGGCTGAAGACTGGGGACCTCTGGAAGAGGCTGAGATGGATCATCCACTTGGCACTTCTGGCCGAAGATTGTAGCAACTGCTTCAGCCTTATATTTTGCAATAAAGTGCTGGGCTCCTCCATCATTGAGGATGGGGATATTTGTGGAGCCTCCTCCTCCAGTGAGTTGTTTGATTATCCACCACCATTCACGACTGGATGTGCAGAGCTTAGATCTAATCCATTGAGTGTGGGATCGCTTAACCCTGTCTATCATTTGCTTATGCTGTTTGGCATGCAAGGAGTCCTGTGGTATAGTTTCACCAGGTTGACACCTCATTTTTAGGTATACCTGGTGCTGCTCTTGGCATGCCCTCCTGCACTCTTCATTGAACCAGGGTTCATCCTCTGGCTTGATGGTAATGGTAGAGTGGGGGATATGCCAGGCCATGAGGTTACAGATTGTGTTCGAGTACAATTCTGCTGCTGCTGATGGCCCACACCGCCTCATGGATGCCCTGTCTTGAGTTCCTAGATCTGTTCAAAATCTATTTAGCACATGGTTGTGTCACACAACACGACAGAGGTTATCCTCAGTGTGAAGGCAGGACTTCGTCTCCACAACAACTGTGCGGTGGTCAGTCTTACTGACACTGTCATGGACAGTTGCATCTGCGGCAGGCAGGTTGGTGAGGATCAGGTTAAGTATGTTTTTCCCTCTTGTTGGTTCCCTCATCATTTGCTGCAGACCCAGTCTAGCAGCTATGTCCTTTAGGACTCGGCCAGCTTAGTCAGTAGCGGTGCTACCAAGCCACTCTTGGTGATGGACATTGAAGTACATTCTGTGCCCTTGCCACCCTCAGTGTTTCCTCCAAGTGATGCAACATGGAGGAGTACTGATGCATCAACTGTGGTAATCAACAGGAGGTTTTCTTGCCCATGTTTGACCTGATGCCGTGAGACTTCATGGGGACTGGAGTGGATGTTGAGGACTCCCAGGGCAACTCCCTCCCTCCCTCCCCTGTGCCGCTACCTTTGCTGAAACCTTACAAATAATGTCCCAGACATCACCATCACCATCCCTGGGTATGTCCTGTCCCACTGGCAGGGTGGACATTAATGTACATTAGTGAACCAGATGGGTTTTTATATGGTATTCATTAGACTTTTAATTCCAGACTTTTATTGAATGGAATGGCAAGATGCAAACCCAGGTCCCCAGAGCATTATCCTGGGCCTCTGGATTACAAGCCCAGTGACAATACCACTATGTCATTGCTACGTCACTATGCCACTCCCACTACACCAGTCCCCACATTAGCTGAGGGTGGACGGTCCGTGATTCATCACTTGTGAATTTTGCAATCACTTTATCCATGGAAGTGAAAAAGTCTGCTCAAACCCCAGTAATTTATGTTCTCTGTAACCTGTGTATGTTTTTCATTTAACAACAATTTATGTTTATATAGCTCCTTTAAATGTAATGAAATTTCCTAAGGCACTTCTCAGGAGAATTATAAAACAAAACATGATGCCAAGCTGCATAGGAGATATTAGGCCAGATTACCAAAAGCTTCCTCAAAGAGGTAGGTTTTAAGAAGTGAGGATAGTGAGGTAGAAAGGCTTCGGGAGAGAATCCCAAAGCTTGGGGCCCAGGCAACTGAAGGCACAACCACCAACAGTGGAGCAATTTTGATTGGGAATGCACGAAAGGCCGGAATTAGAGGAGTACAGGTATTGTTGAGATTTGTTGGGTTGAAGGAGATTACAGAGATAGGGAGGTGCAAGGCCATGGAGGGATAGTAAAGAGTGGCCTATAATATGGTGAGGTTATGTGGTCAATTAATAGCCCATAAATTTGCTGGATCGAGATATCTCATGTTGAGTGTTGTGGATTGGACTTGTGCCTCACCCTTCAAATCATATTATTTTTGCACTGCAAATTGCTAGAAGTGAGAATTGATAACAGCGCAGAGGTGGTCCAAGGTTGTATCTGGGACCTGATGAATGTCGGATCCATTGGCCCACCTGCTAACTGATGATATTTAAGGCTAGAGAAAAAAAGCGATGGGAATGACAGAGAAGAAATTGGTTGATTAGGGTTAAATCAGATACAGATAGATAAATAAATGATGGAAAGAAAGAGTGGATTAAAAACAGAGAAAAAAGAAATAGAGGAAATGTATGAAACATTTTTGTAAAATATTTTAAAAACCCTTAGGGATAATTGTGTTACTCTACAGTGGGCCTCCAAGTTTCATATCTGACCCATAAATTATGCCATTAAATAGTTTCTTATGACACATTATACCGGCCCTAAATGCCAGTGATGGATTCATTCATATTTATAGCACAAATTCAGGAAACCTTGACAATCACAGGTTGATGGTGAGTTCCTGTTTTTGAGACACTAACAGTGGAGTCCAAATCGTTTTGTAATTCTGGTTGTATCTCATCCTCACTACAATCGCTGCATTATTTATGCATTAATAATAGCCTGCCCCATCAACTCACCATAATTTTTTCCAATGCCTTATTTATTTTCAATAATTTTGGGACGATGTGTTTTGAAAATAACCAGTTCTAATAGGATTAGAAAGATTTACATTAGAACATTTACAAAGTAAGCAATCCTGTAGGTAATTTAGGAAAGGTGAGAATTAGCAGTTCTGAACAACCAAATTTACTTATATTCAGATCCTGAAATAACTTAGCACTTGAAACATTTCAATGAACTGCATGGATTAGCCTCTTCGAGGAACTGAGCAAAAGTTGGTGTACTTGATTTTTAACTCAGAAAGGTATGTTTCATTCTTATAGCCCAGGTTGCATTATAATTGTTACTTTATAAGTATAAGTCTTGCCTTTTATTCCACGACTGCCAACAATCATGTGAACGACGGTGATTTTGGTAGTGCAGTTGAAAGGCGCTGGAACTGTGACTCTTTTATGAATGGATCCTGGTACTCAGAGCATTCACTAGATAACTGCTGGGTGCTAAGTTGGTGCAGAAGGGGTGTGGGTGCTTGGCCAAGAGGGGAAACCTTCCAACTGGATTATTGATGTTTTTTTTTAAATTTTGGACAATGGCTTGAATGATATAGGAGGAATTTCTCTGAAGTCTCTTTGTGGATTGCTGATTGTTAGGGAACAAACATACTTCGGGAACAGTCTTGTCAAGTCTTCACATATCTAGCTATTTTATTAGCTATTAAGGCAGGGTACTGGTGTATGTCTAACTGGCTGTTACCAGAGCTTTTGACAGGCACAATCTGAGTTTTGAAGTAGAACTGTGTCTTTTTCTTTGATAAGGTCAGAATATTATTGAACTACTGGTCAAATGTTCTGTTTTCAAACATCAGAAGAGAATCCCAAAGATGTCAACCATCTTCCATAACACTGCCAAGTATAGATTCAAAGCACAGAGGAATGATAACAAAGTCTCGCCATCAAATTGGAGCTGCCAAAAAATAATCCTGTTTGAATACTGCAAGATTTGTATTAGTTTTTACAGTGTGCAATTAGACCTAAACTAGAGGCCAACTTATTTATCTGTTCAGAGACTTTGACCTCCTGAAATTCTAGCACAGAGTTATTAAATTCTTCCTCTTACTCAGGAATGAATTCATCAAACTGGATTTGTTCCTGAAGTGAGATTGCAAATGAAATGATGAGGCTGTTTTGGTATGGGTCAACTGTCACATTGATTACATTAGCATTCAGACAAGAGTAATCAAAAATGAACTGGAGTCACTGGGGAAGAACAAGTAGAAATATTCAGGCCAAAAGTATGGGTAAAGCAAAGTTAAAGAAGGTAACGAAGTAGAATTTCTTTATGGCTGCTTTTCAGAGGAAAAACTGATGGGCCAGAATATTTCCGTCAGTTTGCAGGGGCGGGCCTGACACGCCGACGCGCAATATGACGCGCGATGATGTTGGGCGTGCGTCCCAATGTCATCACGCGTCATTTAGATATTTCTTTTGGCCTGCGCACGCCAGAGGTGGCTGCACGCCCGCCAAACAATCAAAGGCCTATAAAGGCCATGAGGAAAGTAATTGAGCTAATTAATAGCGCTTCCCGTCCAACCTTAAGATTGACGGGCAGATGAAGAGCCCAAGCGGCCTTTGCATTTTTCAGGAAACCTCATCCACAGGCAAGAGAAGGTTTCCTGACGGTTTAATGATATCAATCAATAAATTTTGTTACATTGAAAAATATGTCCCAGCTCATGTGACAGTCACATGAGGTGACACGTCTGAATAATTTTTCTCTCTCTTTATTGAAAATTTTAACATGTACTTAATCTCCCCGAGGCAGCTCTGTGCCTCAGGGAGATTGCTGCACTATTTCATGCACATGCATGAAAGAGCGCAGGTCCCCACTCTTCCTCCTCCACCCCCTCACCCCGCCCACACAGGTAGCACTGTGCTACCAGCTGAGCATCATGCTGGGCAGCTTTCATTGGCCCGCTCACATAAAATGGCGGCGCGCCGATCGCAGGTGGCGATGGGCTCCGCGTTCGACCCGCCCGTGCCCGCCCGACATAGGTAAGTTTCTGGCCATGGTGTTTTTCCAGGCTCCCCCTGGACAGGGGGAGGCTCAATGCTCAACAGAAATTGGGCATCGAATCTGTAATAAGGAGCTGTTGGCTGCACACATAACTTACCTGAAAATTTCTTCAATGGCTTCCAGCCCTTACTGGTGAAGCTGCTACAGATCCAAATAAACAAGTCAAAGCATAAGGAACTTGGTCTTAAGTGATGAAGAAACAGGGTCCTGGAATGGGTGCAGACTCTCATTT
Organism: Carcharodon carcharias; assembly: GCF_017639515.1. Taxonomy (NCBI): domain Eukaryota; kingdom Metazoa; phylum Chordata; class Chondrichthyes; order Lamniformes; family Lamnidae; genus Carcharodon; species Carcharodon carcharias. Next base: position 66,007,731 of record NC_054481.1, on the reverse strand, counting down.
GAGATTTGAAATGAAGCCGGTACTCATTTCAGGTGGTAGCCAGGACCACTTAAAACAAAACTCTGCCAAATTTAGCAGTGTCCGGAATGCACATGCAGATCAGGCACAAGCCACTGACCTGCTAATTTAATCACTGTTACTCCTATTTTACCACCATAGAATGGGTGCAACAATGTTGAATTTATCCCCCAATTTCTTTTAACCTTCACTTTGCAGTCATAATTTATTTGACTGGAAAGTGAAATATCACATGTTCTGACATTGTACCCATTTCATGAATGATAATACCAGTTTATGATGTACAATGAATATACATTTTTGAATGTTTTGAAAATTATCCTGCAGTATGGTCTAAACAAACCAAGTTAATGGAAATAAATTAGACAGCATAGTGATTGAGATCAAAAAGTGGCCACATTATGGGCAGAATTTCACCCACGTCAGGCAGGCTCAGCGGGGACGGGAGTAGACGGTCAGGAAGCCGACTGCTGCCCGCAATTGGGGCCAGAAGGCAATTTCATGCTGTCGGGCCAATTAAGGCCCGCCCAGTGTGAAACACGAGCAGCAGTGCTCAGCGCTGCCTGGGTGGGCAGGTGGGCAGGGTGGGGGAATGCGAGTGGGGCGGGTACGAGCTTCAGACACACGAGCGACTGTGCGCTTCATAATCTCTCTGGGGCACAGAGCTGTCCCAGGGAGAGGAAGAGTTATATAAAAAAAATAAAGAAAATAAAAACGTAATGGAACATGTCCCATCATGTGACCCTGCCGGTGGATGAGGTTTCCTAAAAAGTGCAAAGGTTGCTTGGCCTTTTCACCTGCCCGCTAATTGTAGGGTTGGATGGGCAGCAAAAAATTTAACTTAATTGATATTTTAGTGGCCTTAACAGGCCTTTTAATTGTTGGCAGGCGTGCTGCCGACTCCTGCGAGTGTCCCACCAACTGAAATATTGCACAACTGCGCTTTGACGTCGGGAAACTCGCCTGACGTCAACGCGTTTACGCCCGAGCGGGTCAGGCGTGCGCCAGCCTGCTGAGCTAAAAATTTTACCCTATATGTTGATGATCAGATCTTTGAATGTAATAACTGATAAGTAAAATTAGTATTGCTTTTAAAATGTCCATGGAGAAATAGTAATACAAATTAAAGTTAGCTCTCATTATGGAGGAAGAATTTCTGTTTTATGGTACCAGCGGGGATATTCATTGACGATTTCAGTACCATTTGCATGCTCCTGAGAAACAGTCTGGCCTAAGAGTAGCAAGACCTGGACAACAACTGTTGAAAAAAAGCGCAGAGAGCATGGGGAGGTCAGTTGAAAAAGAGCGCGGAGATTGAAAATAAAAGGAGGGGAAGCTGAAGAGGAGCAGCCAGTGCGTGAGCGGCCAGTGTGTGAGTGGCCCAGTGGAGGAGTGGAGTTTTGAGGCTCTGGCTCGAGAGGCTTAGGCGAGCAGAGGCTGAGGACGAGCTTGCTCCCAGTGGGGTAGGGCCGGGTAAAGTCCTTTAACTAAATTAGGAGTAGATAATGGAGGCAGCAGTTGGGGCAGTCGAGTTCTCCGAATGCAGCATGTGAGAAGTCAGGGACAGCACAATTGTCCCTGATGACTACACCTGCAAAAGGTGCATCCAGCTGCAGCTCCTGAGAAGCCAAGTTAGGGAACTGGAGCTGGAGCTGGATGAACTTCGGATCATATGGGAGGCAGAGGCAGTAATAGACAGGAGTTTCAGGGAGACAGTCACCCCTAAAAGTCAGGAGGCAGGCAGCTGCGTGAATGTCAGGAGAGGGAACGGGAACAGACAGAAAGAACAGAGCACCCCTGTGGCTGTTCCCATCAACAATAGGTATACCGTTTTGGAAACTGTTGGTGGGGACGATCTACCAGGAACAAGTTGTAGTGGTCATGTCTCTGGCACCGAGGCTGGAGCCTCAGCTCAGAAAGGAGGGAGGGAAAAGAGGAGAGCAGTAGTGACAGGGGATTCGATAGGGGGACAGATAGGAGCTTCTGTAGGAGAGATCGAGAATCCCGGATGGTCTGTTGCCTCCCTGGTGCCAGAGTCTGCGATATCTTGGATCGAGTTCTCAGTATTCTCAGGAGGGAGAGTGAGCAGCCAGATGTCATGGTCCATGTAGGGACCAATGACGTGGATAGGAAGGAGGAGGAAGTCCTGCAAAGAGAGGTTAGGGAGTTGGGTGCAAAGTTGGAGGACAGGACCTCCAGGGTTGCAATCTCAGGAGTGCTACCCATGCCATGTGCTAGTGAGGCTAGAAATAGGAGGATAATCCAGCTAAATACGTGGCTAAGGAGATGGTGCAGGAGGGAGTGCTTCATGTCTCTGGACAATTGGGCTCCGTTCCAGGGAAGGTGGGACCTGTTCCGACGGGACGGTTTGCACCTGAACTGGAGGGGGACTAACATCCTTGCGGGTAGGTTTGCCAATGCTGCTCTGGGGCGTTTAAACTAGATTTGCATGGGGAGGGGAACCAGAGTGTTAGAGCAGATAGTGAGGTGGAGGAGGATAAAGGTCAAGCAAGGAATGCATGTATAGACAGAAATCAAAGGTTTGTACTTGATAGAAATGTTCTCAGGTGCATCTATTTCAATGCAAGGAGTATTGTCGGAAAGGCAGATGAGCTTAGGGCGTGGATTGACACGTGGGATTACGACATTATTGCTATTAGTGAGACTTGGTTACAGGAGGGGCAGGATTGGCAGCTCAATGTTCCAGGGTTCCGTTGTTTCAGACGTGATAGAGGGGGAGGGATGAAAGGGGGAGGAGTGGCATTACTAGTCAGGGCAAATCTCACAGCTGTGCATAAGCAGGACAGCCTGCAGGGCTTGTCTACAGATGCCATGTGGGTGGAGCTGAGGAATGGGAAAGGTGTGACCACACTAATAGGGTTGTATTATAGACCGCCCAATAATCAGAGAGAATTGGAGGAGCAAATCTGTAGAGAGATAGCAAACCGATGTAAGAAACAGAAAGTTGTGATAATAGGAGATTTTAACTTTCCACATATTGACTGGGACTCCCATACTGTAAAAGGGCTGGATGGCTTGGAGTTTATCAAATGTGTTCAGGAAACTTTTCTAAATCAATGTATAGAGGTATCAATGAGAGTGGATGCAATACTTGTTCTCCTATTAGGGAACCAGACAGATCAGGTGGCAGAAGTATGTGTAGGTGAATATTTTGGGTCCAGTGACCACATTTTCATTAGTTTTAAGTTAATTATGGATAAGGATAGGTCTGGTCCTCGATTTGAGATTCTAAATTGGAGAAAGGCCAATTTTGTGGAAATGAGAAAGGATCTAGGAAGAGTGGATTGGGATAAGTTGTTTTCTGGCAAGGATGTGTTCAGTAAGTGGAAGGCATTCAAAGGTGAAATTTTGAGAGTGCAGAGTTTGCATGTTCCTGTCAGGATTAAAGGCAAAGTTAACAGGCATAGGGAACCTTGGTTTTCAAGGGATATTGGTGATCTGGTTAAGAAGAAGAGAGAGGTGTATAGCAGGTGTAGGCAACAAGGAGCAAATGAGGTACTTGTATAGAAAATGTAAGAAAATACTAAAAAAGGAAATCAGGAAGGCAAAAAGAAGACATGAGGTTGCTTTGGCAGATAATGTGAAGGTAAACCCGAAGGGTTTCTACAAGTATATTAAGAGTAAAAGGATAGTAAGGGACACAATTGGTCTCCTTGAAGATCAGAGTGGTTGTCTATGTGTGGAGTCTCACGAAATGGGGGAGATCTTAAACAGTTTTTTGCATCAGTATTTGCTCAGGAAACTGGCATAGTGTATGAGGAAGGGAGGAAAACAAGCAGTAGTGTCATGGAACATATAGAAATTAAAGAGGAGGAGGTGCTTGCTACCTTACAGCGAATAAAGGTAGATAAATCCCCTAGGCCTGACATGATATTCCCTCGGACCTTGAGGGAGACTAGTGTAGAAATTGCAGGGGCCCTGGCAGAAATATTTAAAATGTCCTTTGCTACGGGTGAGGTGCCGGAGGATTGGAGGGTAGCTCATGTTGTTCCGTTGTTTAAAAAAGGCTCCAAAAGTAAACTAGGTAATTACAGGCCAGTGAGCCTGACGTCAGTAGTAGGTAAATTATTGAAAGGTGTTCTGACAGATCAGATATAGAATTACTCGGACAGTCAAGGGCTGGTTAAGGATAGTCAGCATGGCTTTGTGCGTGGTAGGTTGTGTTTAACGAACCATGTAGAGTTTTTCGAGGAGGTTACCAAGAAAGTAGATGAAGGAAAGGCTGTGGATGTTGTCTACATGGACTTTAGTAAGGCCTTTGACAAGGTCCCACATGGGAGGTTAGTTGAGAAGGTTCAGACACTTGGTATCCATGGAGAGGTTGTAAACTGGATTCGAAATTGGCTGGAAGAAGACAGAGAGTGGTAGTGGATGATTGCTTCTCAGACTGGAGGTCAGTGTCTAGTGGTGTGCCTCAGGGATCTGTGCTGGGACCATTGTTGTTTGCTGTCTATATCAACGATTTGGATGATAATGTGGTAAATTGGATCAGCAAGTTTGCTGATGACACTAAGATTGAAGGCGTTGTGGACAGCGAGGAAGGCTTTCAGAGCTTGCTGAGGGATCTGGACCAACTGGAAAAATGGGCCAGAAAATGGCAGATGGGATTTAATGCGGAAAAGTGTGAGGTGTTGCATTTTGGAAGGACAAACCAAGATACGGCATACACAGTAAATGGTAGGGCACTGAGGAGTGCGGAGGAACAAAGGGATCTGGGAGTTCAGATACATAATTCCCTGAAAGTGGCATCACAAGTAGACAGGGTTGTAAAGAAAGCTTTTGGCATACTGGCCTTCATAAATCAAAGTATTGAGTATAGGAGTTGGGATGTTATGGTGAGGTTGTATAAGACATTGGTGAGGCCAACTTTGGAGTATTATGTGCAGTTCTGGACGTCTAACTAGAGGAAGGATATCAGTAAGATTGAGAGAGTGCAGAGGAGATTTACTAGGATGTTGCTGGGTCTTAAGGAGTTGAGTTACAGGGAAAGATTAAACAGGTTAGAACTTTATTTCTTGGAGTGTAGAAGAACGAAGGGAGATTTGATAGAAATTTACAAAATTATGAGGGGTATAGACAGAGTAAATGCAAGTAAGCTCTTTCCACTTAGATTAGGAGAGATAAACACGAGAGGACATAACTTTAGGGTGAAAGGGGAAAGGTTTAGGGGGAACATTAGGGGGAACTTCTTCACTCAGAGAGTGGTGAGAGTGTGGAACGAGCTACCATCTGACGTGGTAAATGTGGGCTCACTCATGTTTTAAGAATAAATTGGATGGATACATGGATGGGAGAGGTCTGGAGGGTTATGGACTAGTTGCAGGTCAATGGGACAAGCGGAATAATATTTTGGCACAGACTAGAAGGGCCGAATGGCCTGTTTTCTGTGCTGTAGTGTTCTATGGTTCTATGGTTCTAACAATCAGACTTGGGATGATAACTGATAAGTAAAGTTCATGCCACACAAGTGCCAAGGAATGTCCATCTCCAGCAGGAGAGAAACTATCTCCCCTTTATTCAATGACATTTCCATATTGAATGCCCCAACATCAACATCCTGGGGGTTACAATTGACTAGGGACTCAACTGTACTAAACATATAAATACTGTGGCGACAAGAGCAGGACAGAGGCTGGGAATTGTGTGGCGACTAACTCACCTCCTGACTTCCCAAAGCCTGTCCACCATCTACAAGGCACAAGTCAGGAGTGCAATGGAATACTCTCTACTTGCCTGGATGAGTGCAGCTTCAGCAGCACTCCAGAAACTTGATTCAATCTGAGAAAGAGCAGCCCATTCACCACTTTGAACATTCATTCACTCCAATGTCAGCACACAGTGGCAGCAGTGTGTACCATCTGCAAGATGCATTACAGAAACTCACCAAGGCTTCTTCAACAGCACCTTCCAACCTAGAAGCTCGACCATCTAGAAGGAAGAGGCAGCAGGTGTATGGTAATACCATCATCTGCCAGTTTCCTTTCGAGTTACACACCATCCTGACTGGAAATATATCGCCGTTCCTTCACTGTTGCTGGGTCAAAATCCTAGAACTCCCTCCCTAACAGCTTTGTGGGTGTACCTACATCACCGGGACTGCAGCATTTTAAGAAGGCAGCTCACCACCACCTTCTTAAGGGTAGGTAGGATTGGGCAATAAATGCTGACCTTGACAGCAACACCCGCATCCCATGAAGGAATAAAAACACTGCCCTAGAGATCTTTAAACTGTAAATTTTGAACTTATACATTTTTTAAGTTTTTCTCTTTCTTTCGCCCAGTCTTAATCCAATCTTTCCCTCTCTTTATTCTCTTTCTGTGTCTAATTTCACTCTAATTCACCTTATTTCCTTTTCTGACAGACATTGGTTTCCTTCTCTACCCTTTAATCTTATTGGTTAAAGAGAAATTGGTCCTGTCATTCTCAGGTTCCAGATGCCCTCGATGTCAGCTCACATTTCCAGCGACTTGCAGCCCAATATTTGTTGAGCTGAAAGGTGAGGGAAAAGGTCTAACAAATGGGGCATGCCATCTAATGCCCCATTCCAGCAAATTCTCAGCCAATATTTCTGGTCAGTAATCAGCTCAATACTCTAGTCAAGGAGTGCTTTTGTGTTCCTGTGTCATCTCACATCATGTTAAAGTGTCACATTTGTCTGAAAATGAGATTACACTATGTACAATAGCAGTAGTTGTCCAATTAACTGCTCCAGAATTCATAAGTTAAATATCAAAAGCAAATGTTTGCTTTCTTTTATAGTCGTAACTGATACCAGAGTAAGGCTCAATTATTTCTATAAACTATCTCAGTGCTAAAGATATAAAAATGCTAATTAGTTTTTGGCTGCACTTGTGAACATTGTGACAAGCTATTTTCCTGAATATTGCCATGTGACTGATAATGACATGTACTGTCGAAAATCAAACAAAAGGCATCCGATATCCGAAGAGGCTTCCTTTAGTGAATATTTTGGTTTAATATAATATTATAAATGTTGATTATTATACCTGCTTCTTCAGCCAAGTGCTCTTATCTCACACCCAGTCAGTACTCCTTCTTGTCTTAATTGTTGATCTGTCACATAAAATGAAATGTGCTATAACTGATGGAAAAGTTGCATTGATTAGAAGATACATAATGGAATACATCTAGTGGCAATATAAGATATTTAAGGACTCATGGAAAAAAATGAAATATAAATCACTGATAAATAGGTAATGGTTCTTATGGACTGAAACAGTGCACATTTAATAGGCATCAATGAGTAGCTTTGCCTGTGATATTGAGCTCTCTTAGGAGATTAAATAAAATTGGCCATTCCATTACATTGCAAATTGCATATGGTCCATTGAAAACAGCAGAATCGATATACTGAGATTATTATCTTTCCTTGAGAACATGATATCCATTCTTGCTTTTGCAAAAAGTCATCAAATTTGAATGATTTCTAAGTATTGGAGTTTTATAAAGATGAAAATTTGATGTATATGATGTTTTCTCATAAGCTTTATCAATTGATACTTTAAGCTCACTTGTAAAACAAAACAAAAATTGATTATAATCTTGAAAGCAAGTTACAGCACTACCTTTAGATGCTTCTATACACACCCTTGTTCACCTCAGTGACTCTCGTGTCATCAAGTCATTGCTTTAAACCCTTGATCTTAGTGGATTTATTTTCAAGCACAGAGCTTTCTCCACCAATTACGTTTAGGATTTCAGTGCAGAAAATACTTTGCAGAAAAACACAAAGTGTGGAACATTCAGCAAACAAGTGATCTTGTTTCATTTTGTACTGGACGATCATATCCACAATAACATAAAATACCAGAGCTTAAAGAAGTAAAGAAAGATATGGGCAGAATTTTATGCCAGCGGGATTTTACAGACCAACGAAGTCAATGGACTATTGAATGGCTCACCACATTTTTCAGCCCTGCCCCCTTCACAACAGAGTCGTAAAATTCCACCCAGAGTTGATTTTCCTTGACTGAGATTGTCCAGCTATAGACTGCGGATACTATGCACTGTGTAGTACCAGAATACTTTTAAATTCATGACAATAACAATTCCTTTATTACAGCTATTGCTAGCTTATAAGGAACAGTGAGGTCCAATAAACTCATTTTAGATAATGCACTGTTTTATCTTACACAATTTATAAACTATTTAAAAATTAAGAAGTTATCAGTTTAAGGTACAGAATATTAAATATCGGCTATAAAAATCATCCAGGTAACAGCACTTCCTTCACTGACTTTGCACTTAGTTGGGAACAAGCCAAGTTTCTCCCTCCAGAGTTCCAATGTGCTTTAGTTAATAACATGAATCTAATAGAAACAAAGTTTCCTCAGGCCCAGAATGACAAGGGCAGTTTTTGTCTTGATAGCACCCCACTTATGCCATTTAAATTGGACGGTAGTAAAAAGACATTTGCAAAATAAATTCCTGCACACACAGGGCAGAATTTTGCCCTTGGTGGGAGGGGGGTTGGGGATGGGGGGTGGGGGGGGTGCTGGGCGGGGGTTAGCTGCCTCAGGGAGATGAAGTGAAATTTAAAAAAAGTCATAAAACATGTCCCCTGAGCAGGGATCGGTTATTATTGAACAATTAAAGTTTTTATTTTATTTTTATTTGCTTTTGGAAACCTCATCCCGCCCGTGGATGAGGTTTCCAAAAAAATGCAAAGGCCGCTTGGCCTCTTCGCCTGCCCGTCAACCGTTAGGTTGGACAGGCAGTGGAAATTTTAATTTAATTGATAACTTAATGGCCTTAACAGGCCTTTTAATTGTCAGCGGGCGTGCTGCCAGCTCTGTTGCGTGCCCGCCGACTGAACTATCGTGCAACTGCGCATTGACGTCGGCACACTTGGCCCCCGTCAATGCACGACATTTCACGCTCGAGCGGGTTGGGTGTGTGTTCGTTGCTCCCAATGTGGTCTCCTCTACATTGGAGAGACCAAATGTAAACTGGGCGACCGCTTTGCAGAACATCTGCGGTCTGTCCGCAAGAATGACCCAAATCTCCCTGTCGCTTGCCATTTTAACACTCCACCCTGCTCTCTTGCCTACATGTCTGTCCTTGGCTTGCTGCATTGTTCCAGTGAAGCCCAACGCAAACTGGAGGAACAACACCTCATCTTCCGACTAGGCACTTTACAGCCTTCCGGACTGAATATTGAATTCAACAACTTTAGGTCGTGAGCTCCCTCCCCCATCCCCACCCCCTTTCTGTTTCCCCCTTCCTTTTTTTTCCAATAAATTATATAGATTTTCCTTTTCCCACCTATTTCCATTATTTTTTTTTTTTATTTTTTTTCTTTAAATCTTTTATGCTCTCCCCACCCCCACTAGAGCTATACCTTGAGTGCCCTACCATCCATTCTTAATTAGCACATTCGTTTAGATAATATCACCAACTTTAACTTTAACACCTATGTGTTCTTTTGTTCTATTGTTGTTGACATCTTTTGATGATCTGCTTCTATCACTGCTTGTTTGTCCCTACAACCACACCCCACCTCCACTTCTCTCTCTCTCTCTCTCTCTCCGCCCCCCACACACACACCTTAAACCAACTTATATTTCAACTCTTTCTTGGACTCGAACTCAAGTTCTGTCGAAGGGTCATGAAGACTCGAAACGTCAACTCTTTTCTTCTCCGCCGCTGCTGCCAGACCTGCTGAGTTTTTCCAGGTAATTCTGTTTTTGTTTTTGTTTTGGGTGTGTGCCTGCCCACCAAGCGAAAACTTCCGCTCATAGGGTTGCCTATACTGATTTTCAGAGGGAACTTAATTTCAATGTCCATCACTCCTGCTGGACATGATTGGCATCCCAAATATCATTGTCCAGATATTGTGCTGCATCTTTTTCTAATTTAAATTGAAGTTTGTTAGACCTCAGATCAACATTATATACATATGAGAATTGGACTTAGGGAAGTAAAAGGATAAAAGGCTGGAAATTTTGGCTTGACACCTGTAAACTTTCTCTAAAGACATCGCTAACTTAAGAAGAGAATCTTTTCTCCCTAACAATTAATGAAGAAAAAAGTTATCTTTTAAACATAACTTTAACATTTTCATCATCACTATTCCATCCCTGCATACTTGGGAGCTCCTATGTCCTGCTTCTGCCAGCCTGCACCGAGCTCTGTAAACATAAGCACACATGTTGTGTTGCTATGGGGGAGGGAATGTGCACCCCAAACTGAGCAAACAAAAACCATCCAGGAGATCCTTAAACATGAAAGGATTTTCCATGTGTTGAAAATCTGGCCATGGAAAACAAAATGGGAGCCTAGGACTGGGTGGTGGTGCCACAAAAGAAATTATCCAAATTTTCACTACAGTGAAGACAGAAAGAAAGAGACGGAGAGGGAAAGAGAGGTTGAGGGGAAAGGCGGAAGGAAACAAGAGAGGAAGAGGCAAGTGAGGAAAGAATAAATGAGAAGAAGAAAGAAATAACGACAGGAAGTGCGGCTTGCATTTAAGTTACATCTTCCATATCCTTCGAACATTCAGAACCACTGAAATACTTCTGAAGAGTTAGCACTACCGTAATGCAAACGCAGCAGGCATTGAACACACAGGAAAGTCCCATGAACAGTAATTACATAAGAGATCAGGTGATCTTTTCTCTTGTCCTTGAAAATTATTGACCTATCTCCAACCTTCCTTTCCACTCCAAAGTCCTCGAACATTTTGTCATCGTTCAAATACAATTTTAAATCTTGCCAAAGAAATTATAGGCCCCGCTCAGCTCCAAAACAACCATAGCCAAAGTCACACCCTCTGTGACTATGGCCATGATGGATTATCCATCCTCATCATCCTTAACCTCTCTACTGCATTTGACACATTCAACTCTACTATCCTCCCTCAATATCTTTCTTCCATTGTCCAGCACAGTTGTAGTGTCTTTGTTTTATTCCAATCTCACTCATCCAATTGTGACCAAAGCTTTTCCAACAATAGCTTTTCTTTCCAGCGCTGTATTGTTGCTGCCAGAGTTCCCTGAAGGATATTTCCTCCACTTCCTTGACACCATTTGGTGACATCATCCAAAGGCAAACTGTTTCATTTTAACTGCTCCTCCACATTTTTGCCGCTGATCGGAGAGAATTAAATTCACCGTGTTTGTGGAGAACAGAGAAACGAGAGTCTACAGATCACACAGATATCTGGGCTTTTGTTTTGTGTTCTTTAAACTTCAGGAATTGTATTAGCATGAGAGAGAAGTGGAGAGAGAAAGAGAGAGACAGGCAATGGGATAAGAGACAGAATGTAGGTCTTTCCTTAATTCTAATAGCAGCCTTGACTTAATACATAGTCTTGTTTGTGATGTGGTTCATCATAGGTTTAAGCCCTACTCTAAATATATGGGTTTGACGCAGGTGAGAGGTTAAAAAGTTGAAAACTTGAACCCAAGCTACTTCAAACCCGCCTTCATTTGGTTTTAACAGGGTGAGGGGCAAATGACCAATATGCTTGCAGGGGGCAGTTTGGTCATTGAAACCTTTTAGGGAAGTGTTGCACATACATTTTGCCAGCATTTCTATTTGTAACCACAATTTAGCTGGGTTTCTCAGGTCTCAATAGAAAAAAAAGGAGGCAAGAAGAGCTGGATTCATAAGGTAAATGCCTTTACAGCACTATTTGTGGATCAGGATGAGCAGGAGTGCTTCCACTTAATACAAGCTTCCCTCTAAAACACCCCATTCTATCCAGCTGGGATATGTCTGCTCCCTACCAACCACCATCACTATCCCCTCTAATGGAGAGGAGTAAGGGAGTTCTTCCAGTGTCCCATCACCCACGTACGCCTTAACCAGCATCACTAAACAAAACATTGCAGTTAAATAGCGCCTTTAACAAGGAAACCATCCAAACATACAGCACGGAGGTATTATCAAAAATACTGGATGCTGAGCCAAAGAAGGAGATGTAGGAAAGGTAAAAAGAAAGTTAGTCAAAAAAGTGAACAGTCTTTAATAGTGGACTGGTGGAGAAATCAGGGAAAAGAATTCCAGAGATTGAGGGCTAAGCTGCAGAAGGCACAGCCTCCAGCCATGAATGGAAGAGGGGACGAACAAGTGGCCAAGGTTGGAGGAATCATAGAATAATAGCACAGAAGAAGGCCATTTGGTCCATTGTGCCTCTGCTAACTGTTTGGTAGAGTATCCAACCAATCCCACTCCCTCATTTTTTTTCTCCATAATCCTATAAATTGTTCCGCTTCAAGAACTTATCCAATTTTCTTTTGAATGCTCCGATTGAATCTGCTTCCATGACACTTTCAGGCAGTGCATTCCAGATCACAACAACTCATTTTGCAAAAAAAATGTTGCAAATCGTTTTAGTTATGAGTGTTCTGGTTACTGACATTAGCGTCACTGGAAAAATCTTTTCCTTATTTACTCTATCAAAACTCTTCATGATTTTGAACACCTCCATCAAATTCCTCTCAACCTCTCTGCTCCAAGGAGAGCAGGCTCAGTTTCTCCAGTCTCTCCCATAACTGAGGTCTTGCATTCTTCATGCCATTCTAGTGAATGTTTTCTGCACCCTCTCTAAGATATTGACATCCTTCCTAAAGCGTGTGTCCAGAACTGATCATAGGCCAGGATTTTACAGTTGGCGTGCGGGGGTGGGCCCAATACACCTGTGCATAAAATGACGCGCAACAACGTCGGGCATGCGTCCTTACGTCATTGCGCTGCTTCGTTCAGCGGGCGCACGCCAGAGTCGGCTGAATGTACCCACTGATAATTGATAGGCCTAGTAAGGCAAAGTTATTAATGTCAAACTTAAACTGCCCATCTAACCTAATGATTGGCGGGCAGGCAAAAAGATGAAGCGGCCTTTATGTTTTTTAGGAAACATCATCCATGAGTGGGATGAGGTTTCCTAAAGCGTTTACGAATTAAATTTAAAAATTTCTGAAAAATACAAATACGTCCCATCTCATGTGACACAGTCACATGAAATGGGACATGTATCATTAAATTTTTATTCCATTTATTTATTTTTTTCTCAAGTGCTTCAATCTCCCTGATGCAGCTCCGTGCCTTTCGCATGCACGAAAGAGCGCTGGACCCGACTCTCCCTCCTCCGCCCACCTGCAGAGGTAGCCCTCAGCACTACTGCTCAAGTGTTACGCTGGATGGGCCTTAATTAGCCCTTCCGTGTAAAATGGTGGTGCAGAGCCTATTGTGGGCAGTGGTCAGCTCCGCAACCACCCCGTCCGCTCCCACCAAGCCCATCCGATACGGGAAAAATTCAGGCCATAATATTCCAGCTGAAGCCTAACCAGTGTTTTATAAAAACTTAGCTTAACTTTCTTCCTTATGTAGTGTATTCCTCCATAAATAAAAACCAAGGGTCCCATAAGCTTTAACAGCATTCTCAAACTTAAAATTATTCCATTTAGTTTATGTTGCATCTGCTCATTCAAAATGTATCACTTCACACTTCTCTGCCTCGAATTTCATCCACCACGTGTCTTCCCATTTTACCATTGGGTCAAAACCCTGGAACTCTCTCCTTAACAGGCCTGTTGGGTCTACTTACACCAAATAGACTGCAGAGGTTCAAGAAGATGGCTCACCACCACCTTCTCAAGTGCTGTTAGAGTTGGGAATAAATACTGCCCTTGCCAGTGACATTAACATCCTATGAATATTTTTTTTTAAATCAGTCTGCCCACATCGTCCTGAAGCCTGTTATTACCCTCCTCTTTATTGACTATATTTCTAAGGTTTATTGGAAAGAATTAGAATTTGGGAAGAATTGTAGGACTGAAAGGGCTTTACGGAGATATTGAGGGGCAGGACCATGAAGGGATTTAGACACAATGCTTAGAATTTGAAATTTGAAATTTTGCAGGGTAGGGAGCCAAAAAAGATCAGCCAGCACAGGGATGATGGATGAGCAGGTTTTATGTTCCTTCAGTCGGATCACTTTGCTCGCGAACACAGTTGCACACCTATCTACTGGTGAGTGAGTTGGCAAACAATAGACTGCAGATGCAGAGACCAATAAGATGAAGCAAATGCTGCAAGTAACGGAGCACTAATACAGTGTGTGCTTCTCCAACCAGACCCTATTCTAAACTGCTGATTAACATTGTAGCCTGCGCTACACAGCAACTGGGTAATCCAGTCACGTGGTTAATCTGCTCACATTCTCTTAATGGTGCATTGCACCTCAAATGACCACAGCAGGACATGGCATGGCACAGGATATAAGCAGCAAATGTTTGGATGAGTGAAGGTTGTAGAGGATGGAAGATGCGAGACAAACTAGGAGATCATTGGAATAGTCAGGCCGATAGGCTGAGGTAAAAGTGGAGATGGAAGTGGTCAAAGTGAGGATGGTAGGAGTGCCTCTTTGAGATAGACAATATAGAGTCAGAAGCTCAATTCAGGGGTGAATAGAACAGTGAGGTTGTGAACAGAGAGATAAAAACAAAAAACTGCGGATGCTGGAAATCCAAAACAAAAACAGAATTACCTGGAAAAACTCAGCAGGTCTGGCAGCATCGGCAGAGAAGTTCTGTTGAAGGGTCATGAGGACTCGAAACGTCAACTCTTTTCTTCTCCGCTGATGCTGCCAGACCTGCTGAGTCTTTACAGGTAATTCTGTTTTTGTTTTAGGTTATGAACAGTATGGTTCTGCCTGAGACCGTTGCAGGAAAGGAAACTGGAACTAGTGACGAAGTGTGTGGTGAGGTAGGAGGTAATTCAGGTATGTCTATTTTTGGGGTACATTTCCTTCACCTGAATGGTACAGTCCCAGGTTCCCCAGGTATTGGGCCTCATTATAATGGAGATGATATGGCAATCAGAGCTTGCCAACAGAGTGCAAGATCAGCTGCAGCTAGTGTCGCAGGGCACCTCCAATAAATAGATCCTGAAACCAAGCCTTGGATCAGGGCTGGGGGTTGTGCCAGGGAAACAGGTTTGGGGTCTAAGTTTGTTAAATCTGGGGATTCAGGGTCCAGGAACTGCAGAGCCAGGAACTGTGGGGCTGGGGATTGAGGGTCTGGAAATATGATTTGGAAGTGGGGTAGATCATGTGAGTAGGGGAAATCTTTAATGGTAAGTTCAGGTAAGTCATTTAACCTTTTGAGATGTGCCTAGTAGGCAATCTCTAGGTCTGGTTTCCTTAAGTGAAATTCTCAATGCCACAGGACAAACCAAGTCTGTAGGGTCAGCCTCAAACATGTATTAGGACTTGATCTGCATATGCAAAACCCTAATGTTTGTTTCAGATGTGGGTAAAGGATGCATTTTTTTCTCCTTACTCAAAATAGTAGACAATGCACTTCCACCCACAAATGTTCACGAGCTTCCTGCTCCTCGTATTGGAATGTTTATCGTCCAAGAATTATCCAAAAAGTAGGTATTGCTAGAACAATTTCTAGGCTCATGGCACTGGCCTTCCCAATGTTTTACTGCAGAAAACTGCAAACTCAGCCAAGGCTGGATGTTAGATAAGCAGTTTTACAATGGCAGGAGGCAGCACAAGGTTCAAGGGAAGTGCTGGGGAGGTAGAGATACAGGATCCTGAAATAGTTGATCTTATGGGATAATTTCTTTCCCCTCAAAAAAATGCCCAGGTATGGTTCAGGTGGATGATTAAAGCATTGAAAATCTGAAACAGGAACCCAATCCAGAAGGGAAAAACAGTTTGGACCAGTACTCTTATTTCCCAGATTTTACTGGTGTTCCATTTTAAGGTATATAAGACCAGTTCAGACCAGTATTCTTAATTTCCCAGGTTTTACTGGTTTACCCTCCTTGAAGCCACCCAGATTCAGTTTTAACAGAGAAGGAAGAGGGGCAAACAATCAACAAGGTTACACATTTCCACTTTAACAGCACTTCTATTTCTAACCAGAGTCAGCTAGGCTTCCCAGGCCTCAGGAGGTAAAAGGAAGCAAGAAGGGCTGCTTGCATATGGTAAGTGCCTTTGTAACACTGCATGTGGGACAGGAGGAGCATAAGGGTTCCCTCCTGACTCAAGAAGCTTATCTTTAAACACAAACCCCACCAACCACACCCCCCCTCCCCCCACCATCATGATTCCCACCGCACACAATTAGAACCCTCGTAACTACCATCTCCAAACAACAGGATCTCTCCTCCTGACATGATCTCACTCCCCTAGACCACCATCACCAACTCTCCTGTGACCTCTTCCCTTGATCACGATCCTTCTCCCCCAAAACACAATCTCCACCCCAACCTGTGATCAGAACCGCCACCTCCCCCAACTCCCCAACCACCAACCACCCCATCTCCACCTGTCCCCATGATCTCTGTCCCAATCTCACTCTTGCTGACCACCAATTCTACCTTTCCCTGTGATCGGATGCTCCACCATCATCTAGATGGCCTGCAGTTAAAGATTCCAGGACCTTCAGGAAACCGGTATTTCCAAGTTTTCTGTCCATAACTCCTCCCCCCACCACCAGCACTGAATGCATCTCCAAGAGAATGTCGTCAGGCGGCCTAAGTGATTCAGTTGTCACCTATTAACTGAGACATTACAGGCAGAAGAGGAAAAAAGGTTTAAAATATATGTTGTGATATAACTAGCAAAAATACACTCACATTTAAATCCTTTAACATCTGAGCAAACTAGAGAGTTTTTCTTGAAGGGTATATAACCCACTCTCTCCTCTTCAGATCCACTCAGGCCACACAACTGCTGTTGACAGAACAGGTGGATGACCTATTTGCAGGTTCACCTTCTCTGCTTCTCAACCAGTTGCAAGAAGTGTTTGAAAACAGGCGACTTAGTAATCCTCCCACCTTCCCTCATTCTCAGAGGGGAAATGCCTGAGCTCCACATAGCTGTTTTAACAGTGTGACTCAGCAGTATGGGGAGAGGGTGGAACAAACTTAAAATATTTTTAGATGTCATATGTTCTTGGAAATGGAAAAATTGACACAAGAATGGCTAAATCAATAAAAATGCAATGTATAGAATTTTGTTGAGGTGATCATTTTTAAGGTTCATCGAGAAGAGAGCAATTGATCTGATCCCGCTTAAAATAGAGATTCCAACGGCAGTGTTATCCAATAAAAATCGGTGATTAGCCACGGGCGTAACTATGGCAACATCATTTTAGCCACATGCACTAATTTTAATAGAAAACGCCAGTCACAGAACACAGGTACATGCATATTTACTTAACAAGCGTCATTGAAATGTGTTATCATATTTGCTATGTCTTGTGGTTAAAACACTATACACACTTTAAAAATTACTTTAGTCATTTGCAGTTCTGCTTGTACTCACCAAGGAAAGTGAATTTATGGACAGCCCTGTATCAGCTTTAAGTGTAATCTTATTTGCTGCATTTTTAATCTTGAAGACAATAAAAGCATGTGCACATTTAGTTGATCAGAAGCTACTGAAAAATCCTTCCTTCAATGACACTATCAGATTCCACTTCAGCAGCACCGTGACTCAAGAGAGTTGGGCTGCAGTCCCAGTTCATAAAGGTATCGAAACAGATGTCACAGCCTGGATCCTATACAACACACTGCTTCCCAGGCAGCCTCTGATTAATGCTTTTTGATGATGGGGAGATGGGAGAGGAAGGATCAGCTGGGATGACAGTAAAGTCACGGATACTCTCCTCAACATTCAGACTACTTTATAGACAAATGAAAAGTATCTTGACAGATATGACTATATTATATACTGTTAATTAGTCCGCAGCCAAACTATAACTTTTCATTCATTTCTTGCAACATGATTTCCATATTTGGACTCAACCAATTGGACTTGCACTCTATGACTATATTTTGTCTGTTAAGCAATAAGATCAAACGTAATATTATAAATGGCTGGTCAATATTCAGACTTAACATACTCCTGCTGTGACCTCAGAACTCAACAAGGTGAGTAAACATAATTTTTTACATAATTTAAAATATCATTAAGCTTTGGGCCTCTTTGTTAGGGCTATCCAATTGGTCCTAGTCTTGCTCTTTCCCCATGGCTATGTATTTTTTTTGCCCTCATGTTTTTATCCAACATCCTTTTGCTGCTATTAAATCAATCACCCTTTCAGGTAGTACATTCCAGTTCACAGCAACTCACTGCATAATATTTCTTCCCCTCACCTGACCTGTGGTTCTTATATAAATCACCTTAAATCCGTGTCCTCTTTGTTAAGCCAATTAATTTTAATTAAATTTAGAAGCCCATTCTTGACAGTAGCCCATGGGCCCTACCGTAAATGATTGGTCACTGGAGAAAGTTATCTTCAGCTTAGAACAAGTTTTTGGCACCTTACCATAATAATAATAGTGTGACAGCAAAAATCACTGTTCTCAGTTTCTTTCAGGCTATTAAATGGGACATGGGCTGAACTCTATCATGCACCTAGGATATCTTCCATATGTTCCCTTCTGATCCAGTCTTCAAAACCCACCTCAATATCCTAGACTTTCACTAGATACTCAGTACTCTATCCCTCTTTACCCTTTCCCGCTCCTGCTTGCTGCCCAGTCTGTTACCTGCTTTGTAAATTGTGCTGTGATGTTACTCTGGATGCATGGAGCTTGCTGCCCAGTCTGTTACCTGCTTTGTAAATTGTGCTGTGATGTTACTCTGGATGCATGGAGCGCTGTGTTAATGTCAGTTGTCAACATTGCAGTTGGCGGCCAGTTCGCTGCAGAGTGCTTGTTCCTTGATGTGCCGCAGTCACAGGTATCAGGATCTGGGTTCACCCCACTCCTCACTTCATTACAGTTGAAAGTACATTAGCATGTGCTTACACAGAGGAAGAGAGACACCAACACGGTACAAGTGATACTAGGCAGCTGTCCTACAACTACTAGAACTGCTAGATTGGAAAAGCTGTACCTGGGATACAATGGGGCTAAATTTGTGACCTTGTTTATATTTAATTTCAATATATTTTCCACTAATAGCATTTGATTCAATTACTTTAACATTAAATGTTACTTTTCTTTCTTTACTTATATTCATATTGACTAATCTCACTCATTGTCAGCTGCCAACTCCAGCTTCAGCCCACAGTAACTGTAACTGATAAATGGTAACCAGGGCTTGAAACCTGTCTCCAGGCAACATCACAATGGAGGCATGAACTAATCACACAGCAGCCAGGGCAAGCCCCACCCACTCAGTAATTTTTGAAAACTCACCCATGGGATGCAAGTGATGCTGGCTAGGCCAGCATTTGTTGCCCATCCATAACTGCCCTTGATAGTCTTGAACTGCTGTGTCCATGTGGCATAAGTACACCCACAGTGCTGTTAAAGAGGTAGTTCCAGGATCTTGACCTAATAACAGTGAAGGAACACAAATATAATTCCAAGCCAGGATGGTGTGTGGCTTGCAGGTAGTGATGTTCCCATCCATCTACTGCCCTTGGCCTTCTAGGGGCAGAGGTTTGGAAAATACTTTTGAAGGAGACTTGGTGAGCTTTGGTGCTGCTATGCATCTTGTATATGGTACACAGCACTGCCACTGTGTACTGGTGGTGAATGGGGTGCTGATCAACTGGGCTGCTTTGTCCTGAATGGTGTTGAGTTTCTTGAGTGTTGTTGGACTCCTGACTTGTGCCTTGTAGGTGGTGGACAGGCTTTGGGGAGTCAGGAGGTGAGTTGCTCCCAGCCTCTGACCAGCTCATGTAGCCACAGTATTTATATGGCTGGCCCAGTTAAGTTTTGGTCAAGGATTAACCCCCAGGATATTGATGATGAGGGATTCAGCAATGATAATACAATCGAAACATCCTCTCATCATCTACCCTGTCATGCCCCCTCAGAATATTATATTTTTCAATAAGATCACCTCTTGTTCTTCTAAACTCCATTGAGTATTGGCACAAGCAGCTCAAAATTTCCTCATAAGACAACACCTTCATCCCAGGGATCAGTCTAGTGAAACATCTTTGAACTGCTTCCAATGCAAGTATATCCCTCCTTAAGTAAGGAGATGAGAAGTACACACATTACTCTAGTTGTGGTCTCACCAATGCCCTGTACAGTTGTAGCAAGACTTTTCTACTGTTGTACCCCATCCAGCTTTCAATAAAGGCTAAAATTTTGTTTGCTCTCTTAATTATTTGGTGTACCTGCATTTCTCTTTTTGTGATTCAGGACACCCAGATCTCTGTTTCACAGCATTCTGCAGTCTCTCTGCATATAAATAATACTTTTTTTTATTCTTCCTTCCAAAGTGGACAACCTCTCATTTTCCCACGTTATACTCCATCTGCCAGGTTTTTACCCATGTATCCAGCTTATCTCTATCCTTTTGCGGACTCTTCAGCCCGGACCTTCCGAGGAGTAGCAATCATCATCAGATCATCAGAATATTCCATGGATTCAATGCTGCTCCACATGTTTCTGGGCCCTTTTAATGGCACTAGTTGCCATTTGGTAAGTTTAAATGTCCAGTAAGCTGCCGTTTGGTAAGCTTAAATTGAACGTTAGTGAATGGATGAGTGGATGAATGAATGTATGGGTAGGGTGGTAAGGTGGGGTAGGTGAGTGAGGTAAGTGGGAAAGGTGGCAGGTGGGTGATGTGGCAGGTGGGTGAGCTGGTAATTGGGTTGGGTGGGGGAGGGTAGTAGAGTCGGGTGACAGCAGTCAGGTCCTGAGGGTAATTGGGTCAGATTGGGGGAGGGACTAGTTGGGTGGTCAAGGGGGTAGTCGAGTCAGGTCTGTGAGGGGTAGGAAGGGGGTCGGTGTGTGTGATTGGGGGTGTTGGAAGGGGGGGTCAGTCATTAGACAATGTTTTAATCTGTCTAACATTTCCTAGACAACTACCCAGGTAAGTACCATGGAATTGAACGAAATGTCTAACTCTAACTCACAGTCAGACACATTCGCGGAGGGTCTCAGGGAGCAGGGAAATTGCCCATCAGAAGTTAAAATTTCTGATGGGTAATTCACATGTAGGTCAGCATGTAGGACTTGCATAGGGTTCCAATGCATGTCTCAGTCGTACGTCTGGTCTCCGACGATCCAGAGACTGTAAGATTTGGGTCTTTGTATCCTCCAAGTCATTAATATAAATTGTAAATAGTTGAGGCCCCAGTACTAATTCCTGTGCCACTCCACTAGTTACAGTTTGTCAACCTGAAAATTACCCATTTATCCGGACTATTTGTTCCCTGTTAGTAAGCCAATCCTCTATCTATGCTAAACATTACTTCGTACACTATGGACTCTTATGTAATATCTTTTTATGTGGCACCTCATTGATTCTGTTTTTTATCCATTCACAGGATGTGGGCTTCACTGGCAGGCCAGCATTTATTGCCCATCCCTAGTCGCCCTTGAGAAGTGGGTGGTGAGCTACCTTCTTGAACCGCTGCAAATACCTTTTGGAAATCCAAACACGTTGCATCTACTGGTTTCCCTTTAATCACCCTGCTTGTTACATCTTCAAAGAACTTAATAAATTTGTTAAACATAATTTCCCTTTCACAAAATTGTGTTGACCCTGCCTGACTGCATTATGACTTTCCAAATGTCCTTCCGTTGCTTCCTTAATATTGGCTTCTAATATTTTCCCAATGATAGATGTCAGCTAACTGCTCTAAAGTTTCCTGCATTCTGTCCCCCTCCATTCTTGAATAGAAGTGGTTTCCAGGCCTTTGGAAAATCTGGGACCTTTCCAGAATTTAGGGAAATTTGAAAGATTACAACCAATGTATCCACTATCTCTGCTGCCACTTCCCTTGAGATCCTAGGATGCAGGGCGTAGGTTCTTGGGAGTTTGTTCGCCATTAGTCCCATTAGTTTCCCCAGTACATTTTCTCTAGTGATCGTAATTGTTTTAGGTTCTTCTCTTCTTTTGCCCCCTGTTTTTCCATTATTCTTGGGATGCTTTTTGTGTCTTCTACCGTCAAGGCAGGTAAAAAATACTTGTTCAAATTCTCTGCCTTTCCTTGTTTCGCATTATTAATTCCCCAATCTCACCCTCAAAGGGACCAATGCACAATTTAGCTATTCTTTCTCTTTTCATATACTTGTAGAAGTGATTACTTTCTTTTTGTATTTCTTGCTAGTTTTCCCTCATACTTTGATTTCTCCCTCTTCATTCTTTTTTTAATCACCCTTTAGTTTCCAAAATTTTCCCAATCTTCTGGCCTACCTACCTAATCTCCACAGCATTGTACACCTTTTCCTTCAACTTGATACCTTAACTTCTTTAGTTAGCCATGGATGGTGCATCCTTCATGTAAAGTTTTCCTTTCTCAATGGAATATGTCTTTGCTGAGAGTTATGAAATACGTCTTTTAATATCTACCACCACTTCCTTACTGTCTTACCTTTTACCTATTTACCCAGTCCACTTTAGCCAACTTGATCTTCATACCCTTGTAATTTCTTTAATTTAATTAATTCAGATATTAGTTTTAGACTCATGTTTCTCACCCTCAAACTGAATGCATAATTCCATAATATTATGATTACTCTTGCCTAGAGGATCATTTACTATGAGGTCTTTAATTAGCCCAGCCTCATTACATATTACCAGGTCTAAATTACCAGGTTGGTTCCAGAACATGTCATTCTAAGAAACTGCCCTGACTAAACTTTATGAACTCAATCTCCCAGGCTACCTATGCCAATTGATTCATCCAACCTATATGAAGATTAAAATTGCCCACGATTATTGCAGCATCTTTCTTAAAAGCCCCCATTTTTTTCTTGATTTATACTCAGTCCTACCATGTAGCTACTTGTCAGGGGGACTATAAACTATTCCCACCAGTGACTTCTTTCCTTCGGTATTTCTTATCTGAACCAAGATCATTTCTCACTATTATATGTATCTCATCCTTTATTAA
Source organism: Carcharodon carcharias (assembly GCF_017639515.1). NCBI lineage: Eukaryota > Metazoa > Chordata > Chondrichthyes > Lamniformes > Lamnidae > Carcharodon > Carcharodon carcharias. The sequence goes on along the minus strand of NC_054481.1, from coordinate 65,984,835 downwards.
CAGAGCACACCATAAATTGATCACTCCTATCTATACAGTCAGATAGATTGAGAGGTTTTTATAGAGTAGATGGAGAAAAAATATACCCTCTAATGAGTGGGGCAATAACCAGAGGTCAGAGATTTAAGTTGATTGGCAGAAGATCTAGAGGGGAGAGAAGGAAATGTTTTTCACTCAGAGAAATATCAGGACCTGAAATTTTCTACCTGTAAAATGTGGTGGAATCTGATCCCAAAATTAACTCTGAAAGGGACTTGGACAGGCACTTAAAGATGAGGAACCTAGAGGGTAAATAAGAGTGTGGGTCTAAGCTTGAAGGCTCCTTCAAAGAGCCACCACAGGCATGGTAGACTAAATGGTTTTCTTCTGTGCTGTAAGCTTCTATGAGCAGAATTTTCCAGATTCTGAAAATATTTGGAAATGGGGACCACTTTTTGGGCCCCCACATCATTCTCAGCAGCAGCGAAACTTCAGGCGTCATCTTACAGGAGCCAATCACTTTAAAACCTTGCTCCAGGATTGCGATCCAATTAGGAAAGGCTGGGAAGGGGGAGAACCAATCAGTGTCTGCAACGTGAGGATGGCTAGCAGCCTTCACTGTGGAAACAGAGAAACCAGCCCAGTGGGTTTTTTTTTTAGATTTTCCTAATCCTCCCAGCACCTCGAAATCCACCTCCACAGGGCTGGGAAAATTCCCTTCTATGATTCTGATAGTACTGGTATCTGTGGCCCCTCATTTTGCCAATTATTGGAAATATCCTACTTCTAAGTACCCATCATATCCTTTAATAATTTGAAACATTTCTTTCACAGCAGCTAATGATCTGCATTGTTCTAAGGAAAAAAAAGAGTCCAATTTTGCAAGTCTTTCTTTGCATTTGTATTTGCTCATACCAGGCCGAGTCCTAATGATCCTGCCAGATCCGTGTGCTGCACACAGTACTCTAATTGAGGTATTTTTTAAGGTTTTATACAGGCTTAACACCATGGCTTGGGTTTTATATTCTATAACTTCCGTGATAAAACTTAGAATTATCAGATTTACGCAGCTGAAGCACTACTTTTCCTATGGACCTATACCCCCCAAATCCCTCTAAATTTTCACAGCAGCGAGCCTGCCTCCATTCAGACTATAATTAGGGGTGTTATTTTCTTATCAAAATGGATCATCCCATTCTTACTGACATTGAATTTCATCTGATACTTTTTTAACTTGTTCCCTATCCTATCGATATCTCTTTGAAGCTTCATTTGATCTTATAAAAAATTAGCTATACTGCCTATTCTGCCTATACAGGTATCAACAGCAAATTTTAGCAATAATAGCAGATGAAAGCTTACATAAAAATTAATGTCTCCCCTAAGTAGTTGGCAGGAAAGTGTCATATGAATATATTTGCATGCTACGAGCAACAGTAACTTCTAGTCTTATATTTACTCCCCTAGAAGATAAAATGGCAACAGACTAAATACATGTTTGATCCTTTCTTATAAATTTTGAATCTGTCTTCTGTTTTTCCCTGGGCTCAGCATTGCTGATTACCTCCATAAGAGATCCACAAACCTTACATTCAATATTGTGATTGCGTTGTCCAATAAATATCTAATTGTACAATAACATAATCCAGGGATGTAACAATAGGGCCTCTTCATGACTTGAACTGCACATCATGTTTGCACACATCTTACGAGCACTTCTCCAATCTTTTGGCTGCTGAACTGATAACACTTTGGTGAGACAAGGCCAGATATGAATCATGAAGACAGCAAGTGAATGTATGGAGTTATGGGGCAGGATTTCCTGCTCAGCATGCAGGCGCATGCCCGACACACCCAAGCATGAAACAGCACGCGATGATGTTGGGCGAGTGTCCCAACATCATCGCTGACTCAGGCAATATTTCGGTCAGCGGGCACGAGCGAGCCTGCTAATAATTAAGAGGCCTATTAATGCCATTAAAGTAATAACTAACTGCAGTTTTTCACTGCCCGTCCAACCTTATGGTTGGCAGGCAGGCGAATCGGCCAGGCAGCCTTTTTTGCATTTTTCAGGAAAACTCATCCATGAGTTTTTTGACATTAATTAAAAAATAACAAAGATATTTTGACATAATTTTTATTGTGGGCTGGATTTTGCCGTCGGCGAGCAGGGGGCGGGGCTCACTCGCCGATGGCAAAATGACATGGGATGACGTTGGGCGAAACCCCCGATGTCATCGTGCCCCATTTAAATTTTCCGGAAGGCAGGAGCACAGCAAAATCAGCTGTCCACCCGCCGACCTGTCAATGGCCAATTAAGGCCATTGACAGGATAAGTAAAACAATTAAAGGCCCTGCCCATCCAACCTTCTCCCACCCCACCCCTGCAGCGCTGAGCTTCTCAGCGCGCACTTCACACTGGCCAGCTGTTAATTGGGCAGCGATCGCGGGCGGTGGGCGGACTATTTCCCGGCCACTCCCGAGCCCGCCTGCTGTGGCTGCCCGACAACCTGAAAACCCCACTCACAGTCATAATCAAATCTCAGTCACTTCACGTAAATTCAAACCCAGCTTCATTAAGAAAAATAATAAACCTTGTAACGTTTCCCAGGGTTAATACTTGTTTTTGTATGATATTGAAACACTGAAAGCTGACACAGGCTCAGTTATCACTTGTCTTTCAATAAATTGCCTAGGCCTTTCTCAGAAGATCATCCCAGTAGATTGACCTTGAATCTTTCACTCCCTTTTGTTAATTCTGACTAGAGAAAATGGTGGGGTGGGTGGGAAATAGGGAGGAATTGGGTGCATTGTTGGCTCTCTCTCTGACTATTCGTCCATTCAATCATTTATTAATAGGTTTGTCAATAACACTGGCTACTTCCCCCTCTCCATTTGAGCTCAGTTGAATAGGGCCATTCTAATAATAGATGAGGTTGTTTATAGGAAGTCTGAAGTGAGATAATGAATTAACTATTCTTAATATCTTAATATCTTAAATACCTAGCTATTAACATATATATTACTTTTTGTCTTAGTGGCCACAGTACATGGCTTTAAAGTTAATCTTACACCCGTGCAAATCAACTTTAATTTAAGACAGACCACATAAATGTAATTCATTTCCAAAAAGTCAGAAATTCCACAACATAACAGGCTTCCTGAGCTCAGTTTCAAATCAATAAGTTCATATCACAATTAAAAATATATGAAAATGTCTCTAGGCAACAGATTATTTTAGCAACTCATGTTCTGGTTCCCTGCTTATTTTCATGGGAAAATTATAAACTACAAGCAGTGTCCAATACCGCATGTGTCAGCAATGTCTTGCAGCAGTTTTAAATTCAGATTGCCCATTTCAAGAAAAAAAAGGAAGTTAAATTTTCCTTGGACTTTGGTAAACTAGTAATTGGAACCATAAAATATAGTGTGTAACTATATAGTTTACACCATTGCTTGGATGGAAATAAATCACACATTTCCTCAGTATTTCCTGAAAGCTGCATTAAGTAGCTCTGTTCACAATCAGATGCTGTAAGATCATTATATCCTGTTTATGTGGCACTTGGAGCTCAATGTGTATCAGAAATCTGCTAAAATGGAAATATTCAATTGGTAGCACAAATTTCACAAAGTCTGCACTCTCGATTATGGCTGCAGCTTGAAGTATACCCATCATAAGGGCAGAAGAGGGGAGGTCCGCAAATGGGTACACAATGTTCAGCACCATTTGCAACTCCTCAGATACTGAAGCAGTCCACATCCAAATGCAGCAAGACCTGGACAATATCCAGGCTTAGGCTGACAAGTGGATAGTAACATCTGCACCACACAAGTGCCAGATAATGACCACCTCCAACAAGAGAGAATCTAACCATCGCCCCTTGACAGTCAATGCCATTACCACCTGTGAATCCTCCACTATCAGCATTCTGGGGGCTACTGTTGACCAGAGACTAAACTGGACTAGCCATATTAAGTTAGGCTACAACAGCAGGTCAGAGGCTAGGAATCCTGTGGTGAGTAACTCACCTCCTGACTCCCCAAAACCTGTCCACCATCTATAAGGCACAAGTCGGGAGTCTGGTGGAATCTTCTCCACTTGCCTAGGTGAGTGCAGCTCCAATAACACTCAAAAGGCTTGACACCATCCAGGACAAAGCAGCCCGCTTGTTTGGCACCACATCCACAAGCATGCACTACCCCCACCACCGATGCACTGTGGCAGCAGTGTGCACCATCTACAAGATGCACTGCAGGAACTCACCAAGGCTCCTTAGACAGCACCTTCCAAACCAATGAAAGCTACCATCTAGAAGGACAAGGGCAGCTGTAGATGGGAACACCACTAACTCGATGTTCCCTTCCAAGTCACTCACCATCCTGACTTGGAAATATATCGCTGTTCCTTCACTGTTGCTGGGTAAAGATCCTGGAACTCCCTCCCTAACAGCACTGTAGGTGTACCTACACCTCATGGACTACAGCGGTTCAAGGAGGCAGCTCACCAACATCTTCTCAAGGGCAATTAGGAGTGAGCAATAAATGCTGACCCAGTCAGCGACACCCATATCCCATGAATGAATAAAAATAAACCATTGCTTCATGTTGACCAACTCCTGCAGCATTAATACAGAAGAGCATCTTCAAAAGATGTATTTGCAAAATTGCCACAAGATCCAGGTATGGTGGAGCTTCCTGTTTATATTGTGAGGTTTAATTCACAGCAGTCAGAAGGTTAGAAAGACCATTGTTGTGCATTCCTGCAGAGGCTCTTCTGCTCATTCTTTGTAAGTGCGGTGGAAGGATTGCAGACACTTTGGGGAGGAGAAAAATGCATGACCCTGTTTTTAAATCTCAACTATGGGGAGAATCTCAGTTGAAGCTCCCACTTGCTGCAGGGAGGCCAGAAGCGGGAACCTACTTGCAATTGAAACACGCTTTACCATGGTTCTTAAAGCCATGGCATTAGCATCCCATTTCCCAGCCAGAGAGGGCAAACTGGATGATGTGCCAATTCTGTCAAAGGAAGGCTTTCTAGTTAAAGAGACCCCTGCAGTACTCAGGATGGCTGAACCTTACATGGATTCCTGAAGCTTCAGCAATGACCGGTATGTCAACGAAGAGCTGAGAAAACTACTCCAGACTCAGGCTCTTAGCTGGAGCTGTGAGATCTGAGGGACAAGAGTGATGTGTGCCAAGGAGACCTCTGCAACCAAGCAGCTAGGGCTGGGAGTGGCAAAGGAAGTGAGCATCAGGAGTGTGGTCCCTTCAGCCTGGCGAAAGTGCCCAGGAGCAGCCAGGATCTCAGGGGGGCAAGCAAGATGGGGGGCACAACACTTTCAGGTGACAAGCCCACATTTGGACTTGCCCAACATTCTCCTGCACAATACAGATCAGACCAGCCCACCCTCAGCTCCACTCATCCTCCCACTCCAGGCATCTTCTCACATCCCCATCTGAACAGTCAACTCTCACATTGACCCTCACTTTGCGCCATCTCACACCCACGGTTCCCCTCCTTACTTCCTTACTTCCTTGTCCTTACTTCATCTGTGCACAATCCATTTCTCAAACTCATAACTCTCTACTTTCTCTCCTGCAGGAGAAGAGGGAGTGTAGAATTCCAAGGAGAGGCAGAGGCCAGAGGAAGGGTCCTCTAGTGACAGGCACCTTGATGGCCATTGGCAAAATGTACCCACCGTATTGTTCCAGGAGGTTGCAGTTATCAGCAAAAGATTTACCATGAAATCCTGACCCTCCTGAGGCAGTGGAGCTCACACATGTCAGGAGAGCAAACCTTCTGCCTGTAGAATCTATATTTGGGGTCACAACTCTTTCAAGCTGGATCTTTTTGTACAGCCCTCTGTCCCATGGAGCAGCATGAGGCTAAGGAAAAGGCAGCTCCTGCTGTTCCTGGTGCAATTGCTCCTCTTGTTCCCCAGAAGTCCGAGGTGGAGCTGCAATGCCACAGTGAAGGCTGACAGTAGGGAATTGGAGATTCAGGCGAATGAAGTGCAAGACTGTTGAACCAACTTCCAAGAAGTTGAAAATAAAGTGTCAGGCAGTGAAAGCACACTCTCAGAATGAGTGCTTTGTGGCAGACTCTTACTGGGGCAAGGCTGCAGCCCTTCAGTTTCACTGATCAAAGGCTTCCAAGCCTGTCAGTTTCATTGGTGAAGGGCACAGCGCTCCCTGCTGTACCCTAGTCTGGTTGATTCTGACGGGTTGCACACAGCTCAGGAAACCCATGCATTGGCTATTAAAGTCAGAATGCTGGAAAACTTCAAAATTGCAGTTTGTATTGTAATGATTTACCCAACAGTTGTACAAGGTTCCACGCTTGCCTGGAAACCCACTTGGGTTAAACACAGAAGTGGGTGGGACATGACAGCATTCCAACCCAATGGCACATTTGAGGATTTTAACACACCATCCCCCCTGCCCATCCACACCTGAACCTGCATCCTGTCAGCGTCCTTTTTCCCAATGGCTGAGGAAGATGTAAGCTGAAATTGTTTTCCTTGCATACATAAACTGAGTACTCAGCCTGAAAGTAACCAAAAAGTGACTACTTCTGTCAGTACCTAGCAATGTTTATGTTGCCATCTGGGATAATAGTTACCACAGAGGTATGGGGAAAAGAACACCCCTTTTCTGTGAATCTCAGGCTTTCCAGAGTTTGATGTACTGTTTCATTTTGTTTATTGAGCTTGAACTGAAGGACTGCCAACAAGAACAGGACCTTTACATAAAAATCACACTAGCAGCGAAAAAATGTAAATTGTCACTAGGTCTATAACAACATCTACACTACTCCCAACAAATTCACTCCCTTGTATCCAATTAGATGTTTGGCAGTACAGAACTTAGGTATTGCTGAAAAAATGAGACATGCTGTCAGAGCTTTTCATCTTACACTCATCAGGCCAGCTTGCTGGTTAAACCAACAGTAAAGGGAACAACAATTTATATTGCATGGGAAGAGAGTGCTGGTTGGTTGGCAAATAGACTCTGATTGGTAGAGGCATTGCCCTGGAGAAAGCAGCAGAGAACTGTTAACTGCCAAGCTTATGTTCAAATTCAAACCAGGCAGGTCAACTCTAATTGGTGAAGACATTGCCATGGGGAATGAACCAGGGAATCGCTGTCCCCCAATCTTTTTTCAGCAATACTCCCTTGCATCTGTTTCTTGCTGTTTCATTTCCTTCATTCTCCTTTGCATCTTTAAAGAATAAACACATTATTTTCATGAGATTATACAACAAATGTCAGTGCAAATTTTAGTTTTATATTTGCACTCAAAATGTTAATTTGTGCTCTCTTATTTTCAGGCAATTTCTTGACTTGGCCCCCGCACTAAGCTTACATTAGTAGAGGGTAGTAGGTGAAAAATCTAATGATTGACAATGACCTATGGATTGTCATGCCCTGTATAGCAACATTGATTTGAAGTCCATATGACTCTTCTTCTGGACTCGAAACATTAACTCTATTTCTCTCTCCACAGATGCTGTTGGACCTGCTGAGTTTTTCCAGCATTTCTTGCTTTTATTTCAGCATTCACAGTATTTTGCTCTTATTTTATTGATTCAAAGTCTTAAGCTGAGAGATTTCTTTATGCAAAGTGTACAAAATAAAAATCAATATGTTATCAAATTTTCACACATGCTCTTACTTTTCAGCTCGACTCAAGACTTTGACCTTGGATCTGACCTGAGACTTTGAATGGATATCAGTTTTTAATTGGTATAATAGGCAAAGTGCTTGCAGGGTAATATGTGGTAGCCTCTGGTAATTTGTCTGCTTTCAGTCTCATGTTAAACCATGAGTCGTGCAAAAAAAGTGCAGCCTCTTGCTTCAGCCTGGATACAGTCCTGACAATAAGCATGGGTATCATGTTAAATACAATAATTTCTGGCAGGAAGTTAACACTTACTCACAATGGTGTTGTTTCAATAAATTACTTTTTATCCCAATTCAAACATGACCTGTCATTTTTCTTTAAGAGGGGAAAAGTTGATGTCAAATAGAAAATTTGATAAAATACCACATTATAAATTTGAGAACAGAATAGGTGCCCATAGGATGGTAGGGGCAGGGAGTAGTGTGGATATGTAACTAGCTAAGAGACAGAAAGCAGAGAGCAGTGGCAACAAATTAGGAACATAGAAACACAGCCTGTTGCAGCATTCAGATCAGGGAGAATCTGCATCTTAACTCCATCTATCCATTTTGTTCCCTTGCTGATCAAAAATCTATTAATCCCAGCTTTGAGACTTTCAATTGGCACAACTTCAAAGGCTTTTTTGGGTGAGAGTGATCCACATTTTCGTGTTTCATGTGAAGTGCTGCCTAACATCACCCCTGAACTGCTGTAGGGTCAGAATCCCCTCCAACTGCAAAATTTATGGCGTATAAAACCCATGCCCGCAGACATGTTTTGAACTCGACTGGGACTTTCCATGCCCGATGGTGTCGGGCGTGTTCAGTGGCGTGAGCAGACAATATGGCAAGGAGGCCAAAAATTAGATTTATGACACTGTGAAACCAGTTTGCGATCGTCTGCTCAGCCCACTGATGGCGGGCCGCATTTCCCACCATCAGACATCAGGAGTCTCATTGTAATACATCAGCATATCATTATAAGGCCAGCCCACCGGAATCATCCCTGCCCACGTCAGCGCGATTGCACACTGGCGTGTTTCACAAAAGCATATAAAAGGTGTGCACTTGCAGGCTGTACCTTGAGGGGAACTTGGAGGTGAGTACACAGTAACATTGTGCAGCGCTCGCCAGGATTGCCTGTTGGGCTTCAAGGGATGCCCTGCAGTTGAATGTAGTGCAGGGTGGTGGTTGGGGGTGGGGGTCTGGTAGGGGAGGGGTGGTGTAGTGGGTGAGGGAAGCGGCCATGCATCAGGGAGATCTTATGTTAAAAAAATGACCATCCTCTGCACTGAGGCATTTCAGGCGCAGCAATTGGCATGACTGGAGTTGGGCCTCCAGCTTATCTGCCCATTCAAGCAATGCAGAGGCATGAAAGTGCCACCAAGTGCCCCAGAGCTTTTCACCCCTTGGGCACAGACTGCAAATTAATGAGCATTTTAGTGGACGGCAGAACAGTTGGATGACTGGGCATGTTGTACTATCTCCTTGCTAAAACTGGCCATAGAGCAGTCACTGGTCAAGGAGCTCAGAGCCCCTTGCAATGTCATCATCCCGGTTTGGACCAGTCTCGCCCATGGTTCAGGCTAACAGTGCAGCCTTACAGCACTGGTTAGGAGAATGCCTGCCCCTGAGCTGAGAGCACAGCATGCAGTCCAATGGGCAAAGCTGCTGCTAATCGGTCAAGTGGAGTGGGGCAGAGGTTTCGGGCAGTCATGAGCGTGCTAATCTCTGGACATCCAAGTGTTGATCTGCACTCTCTGGGTGTGGTAAAGGGGCCTTCAGATTTAACCAAGACAGGTTCTTAGTACACCCATGCATCTCTCTCCTTCATCCTGCAGGAGGAGTACATCAGCATCATGAAGCCTGGTGACCTAGCTGTATGCCTCATGGCTTACAGAGAATGGAGATGATAAAGAAGACTGAGGCGCTTGGCTGTGCAGAGGGAGGAGCAGAACCTTCTGGAAGAAGGGGCAGCTGGGTCTCTTGCCGCTGGTCGGTGCCTAACTAGACCCAGGGTCTATAGATGGTGCCTTTCATTCCTGCAGATGACCAAGAGCCAGTGTCACTGAAATCTGCACATATCTAGGGAACTGTTCAGTCATATCTGCCAGCCACTGCAGGATTTTGTGCTATGGGGACATGGAGGGCATCCACTGCCGGTGGCCATGAAAGTGACAGCAGTGCTCAATTTCTACACTAGCGGCTCCTTTCAGGGCTCCATAGGTGACCTCAGTGGGATATCACAAGCCTTCACCCATAAATGCATCCTGAGGTCACAGATGCCATCTTTGCAACGGCACACAACTTTGTGCATTTCGGCCGGGACCAGGACAGCCAGGATGCAAGAGTGATTGAATTTGTCCAGAACTCAGGTTTCCCACAGATGCAGGGTGCGATTGACCACACTCATGTGGTGCTCAGGCCTCCGTCCAACACGCAGTGAACTACATCAACCACACGGGATTCCATTCGCTGAATATGCAGTTGTTGTGCGATCACCAGAAATGCATCCTGCAAGGGTGCGCAGAGTTTTCAGGGACTGTGCACAACTCCTACATCCTCAGTCAGTCACAGATCCCAGAAGTCTTCCAGGGTCAACAGAAGCTGCAGGGTTGCTGCCTTGGAGACAAGGGCTACCCGCTGAGGAATTGAGTGATGACACCCGTGCAGCGGCCTCAGATTGCAGCAGAGCAACACTATATTGAGGCTCGTGCTGCAACTCGCAACTTGGTGGAGCAGACCGTCGGGATGAGGTTCCAGTCCCTGGAACGGTCTGGTGGAGCCCTGCAATACAGTCCACAGAGGGTGTCACTTTTATCATCGCTTGCTGCACCCTTTACAACCTGGTGCTGCAATGGGGAGAGGAGCTGGCTGAGGAGGAGATGAAGGAGCTGCACGTCTCCTTCGATGAGGAGGACACCAATGGAGATGAGGGTAAGGAGGTCCACAAGGGCAATGATGTCAGCGATGAGGTCCTCGCACTGGCTAGATGAGGCAAGCATGCTTGGGAGGCCCTCATAGCTGCTAGATTTGTGGAGGGTGATGACAAAATGCAGCGAGGAAACTCCATAGATCCTCACTTTGCATCTATGAACTTTTGACTCCAGCCTGGCTTATGGTAGTGCACATACCCTCTATGATAATGCTCCTGTCATGGATATGCAGTTGAGGCCTAATAGTCACTCGATTCCAGGAGGATGATGATGACATGCTGTGAAGACGCTCCATAGATCTTCACACAGCCTCTGAGAATATTTGACTCCTGTCTGACCGAGGACAGCTCACTTAATCTCTGTCCTTTTATGGAGATGCAGCCATGAAACTTTAAAAGCATTTGATCCTTTGTCTGCCTTCAGCACCTGAGTCCTGCAAGAGCAAAGTGTTACTGGTCACAGATGCTGAAGAGATGGGGGCCAGCCCCACCTTAAAAAGGTGCTGAGAGCACACAGAGAGAATGACAGAACCATGGTGCCTGCCCATTACATTCTGGCAGCAATGACCAGCACCACAGAGGAGCAGGGATCAGTAATATGTCCAGGGAATGTGAGGCCGGACTATCACTTTGGTCTGAAGGTTGCACAGAACACAGGGAAGAGGTCCTGGACTGAGACACCTGCCTTTATTTTGTGCAAAAAGGTTTCATCTGAATGAAAAGAACACTGCTCTTCAGAATAAGGAGCCATAGGCATTGAGACATTCTCGGGTGTTTGTTGACAAAAGTGAACAGTGTGTAACACCTGTGCCCAAGTTGTGCAACTAATTCTTCTTAACTTTGTTAACCCTTCCGCTATGTCTTGGTGCTCCCCGGACATCCACAGCAGAGGTGGAGACTGTGATGCCCTGTCTGTGATGACCTTGGTGGGCGTCCTCTGGAGGGCCGATACCTGGAGGGCTCTGGCCTGCTTTCAGGGCCCTGCTGTGTGGCAGTGGCGCCCTCCTTGGCCTGTGGAGCTGGAGCTGCTGAGGTCACAGGAGGAGGGAATTTGGAAGACTGGACACTCCTGGAATCACATGGATGGATGGCCCCAGGGTCACTGGCTGACTCCTTGAGGAGAAGGGGTAGCTGGAGTGAGATCGAGCTGCCTGACACCCCTCTCGCGTACACGTTGTTGGAGGCCAACTATGGCATCAGTGGTGGAGTTGAGCCCGTGCAGCAGTGCAGGAGCGTCATCCTGGACCAAGGTCTCCATAGTAGCCACCAGAATACCAGTGTGGAGAAGGGTCATATGGACTCGAAATGTTAATTCTGTTTGTCTCCCCACAGATGCCACTAGATCTGCTGAGGTTTTCCAGCATTTTCTGTTTTTGTTTCTATCAGTGTGAACGTTGATATGTTGGCATGCCAGCGCTATCACCTCAGCCTGAAAGCAGACAGACTCCTCCATCGTGCCTTGCAATCTGAGGAGTGCAGCGGACATTCCTTCCTGATGTTCCGGAGCTTGTCTTTGCAGCTCTAGCATCTGTGACATGACTGAGTTCAGAGGCTCATCATCTGACTCAGGCTCAGCAAATTTCTGGCCTCCAGCAGTTCTTAGAGTGTTGGACACCTGGGAATTCCCTGCCTCCACCTGCTGTGGATCAGACAGTACAATGAGCTCCAGATTGTGATCCGGAGGCTGTTCTAAAGCTAGGTCCCACAGAGGTGTGTGTCTCTGTGCTGGTGGAAGGTGTGGATGAGCACTATGATGGATCTTCAAGGAGGGTGCCTCCAGGTTCCTCTTCAGAGGTTTCTTTGGGATCTTGGATCGTGAACTCTGTCGGCTGTTTCCCAGATATGCCTGTGGAAGCAAGGGGTGATAATAGTGCATGGCAGTGGCCTGTGAAACAGGACACATCACTCACAGCATGGTTGTCTGATGGATGTTGCACTGCTGGATCCTCAATTGGTAGAGCAACGCCGACCTCACCATCAGTACAGGACCGGTCCTGGTCATCGCCGGCCAGCTGGATGGCTCTGATTTCAAATCCGTGAGGACCTTGATTTCAGGCATTCCTCCACCGGTCTTTGACATCTCCCTCTTGTTGTGTGCCAGCTTGTCCTGCATGAATAGAGATGGAGAGAGTGTAAGCAGGATGCCTACCAGGCCAGATGATAAGTGTGCCTGACATGTGTGGGTGATGAGTGGTCCCATTGACAGGATAAGGACAATGAAGGCATATGTGAGAGAGCGAACAGTGATGTCCATTGACCCGGCTGTGAGTGAAATCCCTGTGAATCTGTGATGGGTTTGTGAGTGTGAGAAGAGTGACTTAACCTGGTGGAATGGAGGAGACCATTCACCCTCTTGCGGCACTGGGTGGTTGTCCTCTTTTGAAGGGTATTAATGCTGACCACCACTGCCACCACCTCCCAAGCCTGATTGGTGATGCCACTGCCCATCCTGTGGCCAGAGCGGGGGTAAAATTACATTGCTGTGCACCTCCACAGCATCCAAAAGGCGTTCCAGTGACACGTCACTAAACCTGGGGCCTGCAGTCTTTTTGCCTTTTGTGGACATCCTCCCTGCAGTAGTTGTGGGTTGGAAGCACTGAGGTATGCGCGCGCAGCTAGACTTTAAACATGATGCCCAGCATGCTAAAGCGGCGAGGCGATGGCATGGTGGGCGAATGAGAGCCTGCTTGCCATCGAAATGGTGTGTTTCCTGGGAATGCATAACTAATGCAGCAGGTTTGGGACAATATGGCATGAAAACCTACCATTGTGGTGAGCAGGTAAATGTCATTTTACCCACCTCTTTCCACACTTAGTGAAAATCTGGGACAACTCCGCCCCTCATGTTTTGTACCACACAATGCAGAAACCAAGCCAAGAGCACAGGGCTGTGCAGCAAGAGGTTAATTCAGACATTTAATAAAAGGCAGTGGGTCATGGAACAATGGTATAGCAGGGAAATGCCATTACCTGCCACTGACTAACGCAATTCAGAGACTGATTACCTGACACAATACGCAAGAAGCATGCCATCAGTACAATACAGTCAAGGAATTGTAATGTAACTAAGGCCTGCATTATAAACAATATGGCATGAAAACCCGCCATTGTGGTCAGCGGGTTAACGTCGTTTTACCCACCTCTTACCACACTTAGTGAAAATCTGGGATGACTCCATTGCAACTATGATTGGTTCCTCTCCAGGAGAGGTACATGGTCATTCACACTTCATTGACCTTGGAGCCAGGTGCTGTTAGTGTATTGCCTCAAAACAGGAGAATTGTTTCCAGAACTGCACACAGTACTCCAGCTGTGGCCTAACTAGCATTTTATACAGCTCCAACATAACCTCCCTGCTCTGATATTCTATGCCTCAGCTAATAAAGGCAAGCTGATCATATTCATCTGGGATATATTTTCCATGGAAAGACTGTATTGTTTCAACCAGTGTGAGCTGATCATTTTGTCTGGACTACACGTAGAATAAACTAAGAGTGCTAACTACTGGAGGTTGAAATGAGTTGGCCAGGCCAGTGGCAGAAATGGTCTAAATGGGGACAGAGATCATAGGACACCACTGTTTTCTGCAGGCAGTCAAGGAAGTCGGTAGAGTCTGGTCAACTCCACCGAGGGAAGACCAACCGAGGGGTGATTGTAAGTATTAAGTTAGGATATAAAGATTTAAGTACTAAGTTAGGAACAAGGTGGGGGTTTAGCCTCTGATGGGACAGGGGTCTGGGTAAAATAACTATAATTGTAACTGAATTTCATGATTGCTGAATGCAGCCCTTCTCTGAGATGTGGGCAATTCAATAAAGTAATTGTGAATTATCAGAAGAAACTTGTCTCACAGGTCATTCTGTTCAAGCCATACACTTGTGAATCTTGAGTGTGGGTAGGGTCTCTGAAGAGAAAGAGGGACCCCTACACTACCTAGCTCTAATGTTAAGGTTATACTCCTTTGTTAAGGGCTGTCTCAAAGAAAATTGTTTTCCTCTATTCACTCAAGCACCTCAATTAGATCAAGCCTTATTCTTCCATATTCAAGAGAATATAAACCTATACAATGCAATCTGTTCTCATAATGTAAACTTTGCGCACCAGTGTCATTTTGGTAAATTTGCACTGCACACCCTCCAAGGCCAATATGCCTTTCCTGAGGTGCAATGCCCAGAACTGAATGCTGTTCTTCAAATTGGATACAATCCGAAGGTTATGTAACTGTGACATAACTTCTACCCCTTTGCATTCCAGCCCCTTGATATAAAGGCAAACATTCCCTTAGCTGTTTCAATTATTTTTTATTGCTTCACCAGCTTTTAGCAGTTTCTGTACATGAATCTCTAAATCTCTCTGCTCCTCTGCAGTTCCTAGCTCAGTGTCATTTAAAAATACTCTGATCTATCTTTCTCAGGTCCAAAGTGGATGACCTCACTTTCTCCACAATGAACAGCTTTGCTCACACACTTAATCTATTGATGCCCCTTAGCAACATCCTGCTCCCATCTGCATTATTTATTGCGCAATCTCACTTGGTGTTATCAGAAAAGTTGAATAAATGGCTCTCTATTTTCTCACCTACATCTTTTATAAAATACAGTGAAAAGCTGAGGCTGCAGCCAAGATCCCTGGGGGGGGTACATCACTAGTCACATCCTGCCAAATTGAGTGCATTTCCATTATCCCCACCCTCTGGTCTCCTGCCACCTAATCCTCTGCGCATATCAACAGTCTGCCTTCAGTTCCATGCATTCCCACGTTTGTTAACAATTTCTTATGTGGAACCTTAATACATGCCTTCTAGAAGTCCATATGGTTGCTTTTCAGACTGCAGGAAATTATACACTCAGATACCCTCATGATTGGTGTTAGGGCCATGGTTCATTTTGACATATTTTAATGACTGGGACTTGGGAATTGGGGGGTCATAATTTCAAAGTTTGCAGATGGCATGAAATTTGGAAATGTAGTACATGCTGAGAGGAAAGTAGTGGACTACAAGAATACATGGACAGACTGATTAAATGGGTAACATACAGCAGATGAAATCTAATGCAAAGAAATGTGCAGTGACGCATTTTGAAAGGAAGGATGGGCCTTGGCTGGAGTATTGTGTCCAATTCTGGAGAGTATACTTTCGAAAACATGTCAGGACCTTGGGGAAGGTGCAGAGGGGATTTACTGAAGTAATGGCAGGGATGACAGACTTCAGTTTTCTGGAGAAACTAAAGAAGCTGGGATTGTTCACCTTACAGTCTCTCTCTCTCTTCAGGTATCATGCCTTAAGAGAGCCTTGGCGACCATAATCTTGCTCTGGAGGCATGTATCATCATGTATCATGTTGATGATACATTCATCCAGTTTGCGAGGCTCTTGAGAAAGATTGTTTTTTTAAATCTACCTCAATCTCTTTTACCATCGATCTTTCCCATCAGCATCAGCCTTTGGAAATCGTGATTTCTTATTACATGCCCGAGAAATTCCAACAGTCTCTTCCTGATCTTGGTCAGCAGAGTTATTTTGGCCTCAGATTTTACTAACACCTCTTCAATGCTAATGTGACTTGTCCAAGAGATCTTTATTATTCACCTCAAAAACCTGAACTCTGCAGCCTCAATTTTTCTCCGCATTGCTTCCCTTATTGTCCAACACTTCTTCCATATTTCAAAATTGGTGTGATGTAACTTTCCAGGATTTTCAGCTTTGTTTTCATGACTAATTTTGAGTTGATCATGATCTTTTCCTTAGAGTGGGGAAATTAAGGGGAAATTTAAGGCAGATGTTCAAAATTCTGAAGGGTTTTGATCATGTAAATAAAAGGAAACTGCTTCCACTGGCAAGAGAATTTGTAATTTTAGGGTTTAAGGCAACTGGTGAAAGAGCCAGAGGGGAGATTAAGTGAATTTTTTTTTCGCAGTGAGTAGGTGTGATCTGGAACGCACTGCCTGAAAGAAAGGTTAAAGAAGGTTCAATAGTAAATTTTAAAATGGGTTGGATATATATTTGAAATGTACATTTTGCAGGGCTATGGGATGATAGAAGGGGGTTGTGGTGGAGCTCCAACAACGCTCAAGATGCTTGACACCATCCAAGACAAAGCAGCCCGCTTCATTGGCATCCCTTGCCCAAACACTCACTCCCTCCACCACCGACAGCAGTGTGTACCAACTACAAGATGCACTGCAGGAACTCACCAACGCGCCTTAGGCAGCACCTTCCAAACACATGACCACTACCATCTAGAAGGACAGGGGCAGCAGACACATGGGAATACCACCACATGGAAGTTCCCCTCCAAGCCACTCACCATCCTGACTTGGAACTGTATTGCCATTCCTTCAGTGACACCCACATCCCGTAAATGAATAAAAAAAAGTACTCTAATTCCCATTGCAATGAAGTCCAGCATGCTATTTGTTTTCCTAATTGCTTGCTATATCTGCAGACTAACTTTTTGCATTCCTTATTTTTATGTCCTGGGTAAATGAGTTTGTTGGCCAACTGAACTCTAAATACACGCCTTCCTATGTTCTCATCAATTGCTGAATGCAATCAATAATGGGGAGAGACTAATGTAAGAATAAACAGTGATGGTTTATTGAGACATAGGGCAGAGCACCAGATCATATGTACTCACTCAAACCTCCAGAACTAGACTTACAGTTCTCAGTTGCCCGCGCTGTAAAGCAATTCATCAGTGCTGTCACATGATCAGTACAGTTGCATTCTCTTAAAGGGACAGGGTACTTTACCACACTTATACAAGTACACCCAAGTCTCTCTGAGCATCAACATTTACAAGTTTCACACCTTTAAAAAAATATTTTACTTTTCTCTTCTTATAACCAAAGTGAATAACCTCACATTTCCCCACATTATACTCCATCTGTCCTTTGTTTCCCAGTCACTTAACCTGTTTATACCTCTGTGCAGCCTCTTTGTGCCCTTCTCAAATATTATCACAAACATAGACACATTACTCTCTGTATCTAAGCCTGAGTCATTAATAAAGATTATAAATAGCTGAGGTCCCAGCACTGATCTTTGTGCCATTCCACTTGTCACAGCTCGTCAACTTGAAAATGCCCCATTTCTCCCATCTTTATGCTTCCTATCTATTAACCAATCCTCTATCCATGTTAATATATCATCCCCAACTCCATGAGCCATTGTCTTGTGTTGCACCTTATCCAAGTATACTACATCTACTGGCTCCCCTTAATTTACCCTACTAGTTGCACCTCAAAAAGTTCTAATAAACTTTTCAAACAGGATTTCCCTTTCATAAGGCCATGTTGACTTGTTTTAATTATACTCTGCTTTTCTGCATGCATTGTTAAGATTTCCTTAATAATAGATTCCAGCACTTTCCCGATGACTGATATCAGACTAATTGGCCTGTCATTCTCAATTTTCTTTCTCCTTCTTTTCTTGAATATTGGAGTTACATTGGCTAACTTCCAGTCCGCTGGAGCCATTCCAGAATCGAGTGAATTTGGAAAATCATTGCTGCAGAGATCTACTATTGCTCCAGCTATCTCTTTTTGAATCATAGGGGATTCCTGGGGATTTGTCAAATTTTAGCGCCTTGAATTTCTCCAGTAGCTTTTCTCGCGCTCTTTATGTATTTATTAAAAACTATTTGGTCTTTTTTGATTTTACTTGCCAATATTTTTTCATGCCCTCTCTTTCCTTTCCTAATTTCCTTTTTAATTTCACTTTCAAACTCCTTAATATGAACTGACTACGTTAATTTAATCTAAAATTTCACACTCCTCCTCCCTGATTATAATGTCTGTATTGTTCCTCTGTGAAAACAGACACAAAATATTCATCAAGAATGATACCAACATTCTCCGCCTCCACACAGAGGTTATCCTTATGGTCCCTAATCTTTCTTTAATTATCCCCTTGCAGTTTATGTAATTATTTTAAGAAATGAAATTTCCTCGATTTTACTTGCCAATAATTTTTGACATCCTCTCATTGCTTTCTTAATTTCATTTTTCATTTCACCCCTACATTTTTAATACCCCTTTAGGTTTTCTGCAATATGGAGCCTTTGGTATTTGTCATAAGCTTCCTTTTCTTTATCCTCTCCTTTAAGCCCCTTGACATCCAAGGGGCTCTGGATTTGTTAGTCACACCCTTTCGCTTTAAGGGAATATACTTGCTCTGAACCCTCACTATCTCTTCTTTGATTGTCTCCCGGTGATCTAACACTGATTTATCTTCAAATAGCTTTTTTCAGTCTACTTTGGCTAAATCACATCTCAGCTTAATAAGAATAGTTTTCCCACCTTTGAGAACTTTTCTCCTGGTCTATCTTTGTCTTTTTCCATAAGCTAATCATCATTACTTCCATTAAATGACTCCCCAACTGATACCCCTACAGAAATCTCCCATTATTACTGCCCTATTGTTTTTGCATTTCTCAGAGGTATTTTGCCTACATATCTGCCCTTCTGAGCCCCTCTGGCAGTTTGAAGGCTCAATAGTTCATTCCCAGCTGTGTGATTGCCCCTTTTTTGTTCTTCACTTCAATCCACAAGGCCTCTTCTTCATCTCGTCTGAAAACCCCATAGCCAGGAATGTTGAGCCACGAATCCTTACCTTCTTTCAGCCATGTCTCAGTAACAGTTATAATAGCGTACTCCCACATGTCATTTTGTGATCTCAGCTCATCAGCCTAGATGTCTGTATGTACCATTTAGCTCTGCCAAACACCTTGTTGTCTATTTTCTAGCCTTTGTTTCCTCTGCCTTGCAAACCTCTTTACTAATTTTCTGCCTTCTATTTCAAACTTTTCTTCTGTCCCTTCTGAATCCACTCTCAGGTTCCCATCCTCTGATAAGCTCATTGACGCTCTCCCTTTTACAATCTCCCTCCTAGCTCCCTAAACTCTGCCTTCAGGACCTCATCCCTTTTTGTACCTGTCATTGGAGAGGACCTGGACTATGGCTCCTAGCTGTTTGCCCTCCCTCCTCCTCAGAATAGCCGGTAGTTAATCCTTGATTCTGGCACTAAGGAGGCAACATAGTCATGTCTGTGGCTGCAGAATTGCCTATCTATTCCCCTCAGTATAAAATCCCCAACACTACTGTTCTTTCACTCTTCAGTCTTTCCCTCCCCCCGGCACCCCATTCAGTTGACCCATCCAAGTTGTCATTAACTTAGCTCTGCCTGCATTCTCCAGCAGTATTGAGAACTGAATACCATTTGGAAAGGGAGCTGCACTCTGGGACCCCTGCACGATCTGTCTGATCCTCCTTGTCCTTCTGTCAGTCGCCCATACCCTCTGCGCACTTTTAAGCTGCACAGTGACCACTTTCAGAAACATGCTATCCATGAAGCTTTCAGCCTTGCAGATGTCCCATTGTTACTTCAGCCACAATTTAAACTCTAAAACCTAGAGCATGAGCTGCTCTAGCTGCTGACATTTCCTGTATGAGTGGTTACCCAAAGTTTCCCATGTGGCACAGGATGTGCTTTCCACAGGATTAAGCTTCCATGTTATGCCTTGACTTTCTAGGATACTATATAAAATCACTTACTAGCTACTCAGCAGGTCTCGTTGCCTCCTGTTCCTTTACTCAGACTTCTCCTTGTTTTGTGAAAGACCAGACATCACCTCTTTCCTTACTCACAAAATTCCCCAGGTTAAGTACTCTGTTGAATCAATATTCATCAAGATGGACTTTGTGCTACTTACTTTGTACGAGAGTAAAGCCCTCCAGTATTTATGCTCGCAAAAATTCTAGTGACCTGATTCAGCCTCTTCTGATCTGTAACCAGTTCTAACTAGATACCTAATTAACCAACTGTGCAACTGCTACTGGTAGGCAACTTGTTTACCACTAACTAAGACTATGAAATAACAACTACAAGTTTAGATTGAAGTTAAAATCATGGCTGAACATCTGCATCAACTCCACCCCACTCCAATATCCCTTGATTCCTTTAGTGCCCAAAAATCTATGGGTCAATGAAATGTGATAAATTTAGAGTTTCAAGTAGCAAAGCCCGGCTCACAAAGTTAAATTTCAACTTTGGTCATGTGGTCTGGTTGAGACACAGGGAAAGATTCTCTCCCATTTTATGTGAGCGGGTCAATTAAGGCCCACCCAGTGTGATGTCCACTCGGAAGCGCTATGCACTCCCTGTGCAGGCGGGGGGCGAGGGGGGATTTCCTCAGCCGGGAGTGTACTCTTACGCATGTGCACTCATCTCCCTGAGGTTAAGTGCTGCCTCAGGGAAATCAGGTTGGAATTAAAATTTGTAATACAAATGATAAAAAAAAATTCCCTGACTCATGTCCCCTCATGTGACACTGTCACATGAGTTGGGACATGTCCATAACCTTTATTGAAACCATTAATAAAAATTTAAATACCCTCATGAAACCTCATCCCTCCCGTGGATGAGGTTTCATGCTTTTTCTGAAGCCCGCCAAGGCTCCTGGCCTGCCCGCCAACCTTAAGGTTGGACAGGCAGGTCCATTAATGACCTCAATAGGCCATTAACAGTTCAGCGGGTGCGCAGCTGACTCGGCTGTGCCCCTGCTGACCTGAAAATGGAAATGACGCGAGGTGATGTTGGGAGTGCCACCCGATGTCATCCATGTCATTTTATGCATCGGTGAGCGGGCCCGCTCCCACTCACCAACCAGAAGATCCTGCCCACAATTTCCACTCATTCGGTTTACCTAATAATTATACTGATAGCTGGACTAACATAAAAATATTGGCGCAATTAGGGAAGATCTTTGTGTCTATTAAGCTCATTCATCCAGTTGGATGGTGTCATCCATACTGGCAGTCCATTGTTTTCACCCAGTCCTCAATATACCTCAACCTCAATTGAAATCATTTTTGTCCAGGTTTAATCTTATCTCTACCCATACCTGATTACGGAACAACAGAGCTAATTTTGATATAATCTGCAATCACAATTGGACTATAAATGTTTAATATATTGAGTGGTGTTAATGAGGGATTTTTAAAAACTTATCTTGGCTTCCTTTGAAATTTTAGTTATTCAGTATTTTTTTATTCATACATGGGATGTGGATGTCACTGGCCCAGCCAGCATTTATTGCCTTTGTTCAGGGGGTATTTAAGACTCAAATGCATTGTTGGTAGGCCTGGAGTCACATATAGGCCAGGCAGATCTCCTTCCCTTCAGGGCCTTTGTGAACCCAAAGGGTTTTTACAACAATGGTTTCATTTTCATCATCAGACTTGCAATTCCAGTTTTTTTTTACATATTGATTTCAAATTTCACCATCAGCTGTGGTGGGTTTAAAATTGGGTCCCTGGAACACTAGTCTAGTCACAATACCACCATGCCCATTGAAATGCTTAGCACAAAGCCAGCGGCCCTAATTTTAAAGTGCAGCAGGTGGGGTGCATGGGAGGCATAAATTGGGTGGTGTTAATGTCGGGGTCAGTATCTTATCAAAGATCAGGAAAAAGGAACTTCCACAATATCTTATAAAGGATGAGAAACTCAAAGCCACTGGTTTATCATGGCACTGAGATTAATAGGAAGATAGAGACAGACAGGGGAAAGCACTGCCCCAAAATATCAAGTTTTTAAAAAAATCATTAGCCTTTAGAATTTTAAAGAATGGAACCTCTGTTCCAATGCTGGATGTGAGCTCAAGGCCACTCTGATCATTTGCAAGGCATAAAAGATAATGGAATTGATTTTTCTACATCACAGCAGCACTGCAAACTTATACCAAGTTCTGCTTTATTACAAAACTGCATTTTAATTTCAACTTTGAAAGGGAAAGCAGCTCTTAAAGCTGCATATAAATTGCATTTGTCTTAATGCTGCAGCATACTAAGCAGTGACATGTATAGGTTAGTGTTGTAACATAATAAAGTGGGATAATGCTGTGGCATGTCATTCATGGAACCTTTCCATTCTGTGTATAAACAGCAGCTTCAATAGGCTTGCCGGGCTGAATAGTGTTGACATTTCTGATTCCATGGAGGGGGAAATGACTGCTGCCTGCAAATATTAATAAGGTGTAAATGTTTCATTCATTTTTTTAAAAACCTGTTTAAAAATTTACTTTCCTCCTTATAAAAGGTGATGATTTTGCTCTTGCCCTCTTATCACATCAATGCTATCAATTTGTAACAGAGGTATGGCTGGGATTTTACATGGAGGCAGTTGGCCCCGCCCATGGCCACAAAGTTTGGGGCAACCCACCTCCGCCGGCCTTGGAATCCACGGCTGAATTTTACATTGATCAGGCAGCTAATTGCCTGCAGTCGTGGCTTCTGCCCCTCTAAGATGGAAGTCACACCTCCAAGAGCTACCATCCAGTCAGTAGGCTTGCTGCTTATCAATCCCAGCAGTTCCATTGGTAGCGTTGGCCAGTGTTGAGACTGCAGCAGTCACCAGGTAAGCAGCCCAGGAGCAGGCCCGGAGTGCAGGCAAATGGGATCATGCATCACTGGGACTAATCAGGCAGGCCCCCGGTGAGGTGGGCTTTGATTGTAAAGGCAGAGACAGTTTTCCTGTGGGTACAGCCCTTTCTGTTAGCGGAGGCTTTCCTTAGGGCAGAGGGTACCCAGTCAGGAGCGAGAAGCCCCCACCTCCACTGCCACAAGTCCACAGGGCAGCTGTCAGGTTTTATTGGGCAGCTACCCCAGGTGGTGAAATCCCCATCTGCTGCCAGCGGCAGTGGGAAGAGGCCATTAACTGGCCTTTAATTGGCCACTTAAGGGCCTCAATGGCCCATCACCCACTGCACCACTGATAAAAATGCCAGCAGAGATGGGAAGAGGACATGAAGGCACAGGACCTCCCCTGCCATCCTACTCAATTTAACACCTTCCTGCCTCCCCTTGGTAGTAGGGTGGGAGGGGTGAGTCATAGAATTCCAGCCTATGTTTCCTTTATTTAAGCACATTGGTTTATGGCTCTTCATTGTCACATCGGCACCAACCCCAAGTGAAATAAAATCCCATATTACAGTTCCTTTCCAAAAAATACCTCAATGAGATTCCAGTTTGGTGCATTACTGGTGCAACATATGTCAAACTAATCGGACACCTACTACAGGCATATGCACTAATGTTAGTTCCTAGTTCTCTGGCACAAGTAAACTGAAATGCTTTCCATTTGCCATTGAGAGATCTTCTATTTTTCAACCTGCAGTTGGTGCAAATGCATGTGTATTGACATTAATAGTGCATTGGCATAAATGAATGGCAGTAACCCTAATCCTATTTATTGTCAGAGACAGTTGCAATAATTCTTAATTGATTTAAATGATTCTTAAGCTGAAACATCTTACAAGGTTAGAGATTCAGTTTGAAAATGTGAGTCAGACTTCCATGTTTGAGGCTGTCTATTAAATGGGAGACACCTTTGCAAGATTTCTGCTCCACTCAGTCATTTGTCTTTCAGTTCGCTATAAACGACTGTAGCTATTTATTCCCGCATTGAATTCAAACATAGCAGCCCAAAAATTATGACAACTTTTTAAACCATTTTGTTAAACCTACAGACATTGTAAGACATTATAGAATCATGGAATAGTGCTGCACAGAAGGAAGCCATTGGGTCTGTAAAGTCTGTGCCAGCACTTTCAAAAAGCAATCCCTTTAGTTTCACCCCCCTGATCTTCCTTCATATATGTTTTTTCCTTCAAGGGTTTGCTTTGGCACTCAGTGCTATAAGTTTGTAACAAAAATGTGGTTGGGCTTTTACTTAGAGGTGGTGACCCTGCCCAATGGCCACAAAGTTGGGGGCAACCTGTACCCCTTTTGAAAGCCCCTACTGGACCCGCAACCACCACATATCAGGCGTTGCATTCCAAATCCTGATCATTGCATAAAACTGTAATTCCTCATGTTGCCTCTGGTTCTTTTTCCAATCATCTAAAAACTGTACCCTCTGGTTTTTAACTCTTCAGCCACTAGAAACAGTTTATCTCCGTTTACTTTATCTAAACCTTTCATAATTTTAAATATCTCTATCAAATCTCCCCCTAGTCTTCCTCCCTATAAGGAGAATGGGCCCACCTTCTCCAGTCTATCCAAATGACTGTAATCCCTCATCCCTGGAACCACTCTGTACCTTTCCCAAGCCTTCACGTTCTTCCTAATGGGTGATGCCCAGAATTGTACATGATACTCCAGCTAACGCCAAACTTGTGTTTCATATCAGTTTAGCATAATTTCCTGGCTATTGTACTTTGTGCTTCTATTTATAAAACCCATGATCCCATTTGCTGTGTTAATTGCTTTGTTAACCAATCCTGTCACCTTCAGAGTTATGCATAAACATCCCCCAGGTTTTTCTGTTCCCCCTTTAAATTGTACCATTTAGCTTTTATTGCTACCAACAAAGTGCATCACCTCACCCTTTTTTTGCGTGAATTTCATGTAATTTGCCTGCCCATTCCATTCCATTGGCATACTGAGGAAAAATGGCTTAGAGGTAGCTGATCGACCTCGACCCATTTGAATAGAGGAGCAGGCTTGACGGTCCATGTCCCCTACTCCTGCTCCTATTTCCTATGTTCCTATCAGCCTGTCTATGGTCTCTTGGAATCTATTTGCCACCATCCTCACTGCATGCTACACTTCCAAGTCTCTTGTCATCTCCAAATTTTGAAACTGTGCCCTGTTTGCTGTCCCAAGTTCAAGTCATTAATGTGCAACAAAAACAGCAGCGGTCCTAATACTGAATGCTGAGGGGCACCACTGTACACATTGCTCCAGTCCAAAAAAACAGCCGTTCATCTCTGTTTCCCATCCTTTATTCAATTTTGTATCCATGCCTTTTTACCCCTGCAGCATCCAGTTTGCTAACAGCATATGTGGAACTTTGTCAAATGTCTTTTGAAAGTCCACATGCACATAACTACAGCACCCTCATCTATCCACGTTGTTACCTCTACAAAAATCAAACAGTCAGGTTAGTCAAACACGATTTCCCTTAACAAATCTGCTGGCTGTCCTTTAATTGTCTAATTGTCCTTTAATTGTCCAAATGACTGTTGGATTTCTCCTGAATTGTTGAGGAGAATATTTCCAAGGCAGGTGGGCTGGGCGGGAGCGGGCGGGGGTGGGGACGGAGCCAATAGCTGCTTGCAAGTGGCTACGCGCCGCCATTTTACGCAGACGGGCTAATTAAGGCCCGCCCAGCGAAATGCGCATCTGGCTGTGCTCAGCGCTACCTGTGCAGGTGGGGGGAGGAGGGAGAGTCGGGGCCTGCGCAGAGCTCAGCAATCCCCCTGAGGCACGGGGCTGCCTCGGGGAGATTGAATGGATCGTAAAACTTTGTAATAAACAAAGTAAAAATTTATTTAAACATGTTTCCTCACGTGACAGTGTCACATGAGCTGGGACATGTTTGTGAAGTTTGGAAAAATTACTCATTTATTTTATACAAGCTTCAGGAAACCTCATCTCACCCATGGATGAGGTTTCCTGAAAAACGCAAAGGCCGCTTTTGCCCTTCGCCTGCCCGTCAACATTAAAGTTGGACAGGCAGCATTGTTAATAAGCTTAATTACTTTTTTTAATGCCCTTAATAAGCCGTTCACAGTTCGGTGGGTGCGCAGCCACCTCCGGAACACACCCGCCAAATGAAATATCAAGATGACATGCGATGACGTCGGGACTTTAAACGTCGGCGTGTCGGGCCCACCCCCGCACACCGACCGGAAGATTCAGCCCATTGTTTCTGAAAGCCTCGCCACCACTAATCTTAAAATGACTGGCCTCTAATTGTGAGGTTTATGCTTCTCTTTTTTGAACCAGGATGTGTAGCATTTGCAATCTTCCAGTTTCTTGGCACCACCTCTCTATCTAAGGAGCATCAGAAGATCATGCCCAACACCTCCACAATTTCTACCCTTGTTTCTCTCAACAACTTAGGATGCATCTCCTCCAGAATGGGCAACTTTTCCACTTTAAGCACTGTCAGTCTTTCCAGTATCACTCCTTTACTATTTTTTATCTCATCCAATATCCTTGCAAATCCATAATTTATAATAGCTTTGGCAAATTAAGTTCTCTTCCTTGGTAAATGATGTAAAGTACTCATTTAGTGCCTCAGCCATAGCATCTGCTACCACCAAAACCATCCCAATCCCTATTCATTTCCACTACTCCTAGAACAACACATTTGCTGTTATTATTACTGTGGAAGATCTTTCATGTTATGCACTAATCTATTCCCAATCCATTGTTCCTTTGTCATTTGTCCTCTGTACTTTTTAATATACTTTTTATATTCAGCCTGTTTCTCCCTTGTATAATCAAGCTCAAATTTGTCATACATCCCATCTTTCTGTTCTATCCTCGCTTTCCAACTCCTTTGTCATCCAGGGAGCTCTTGCTTTGGTTGCACTCCGTTTCCTGAAATATAGCTAGACTGTACCAGAGACATCTCCTCTTTAAAGATTGTCCATTGCCACATTATATTTTGCCCGCCAGACCCCAAAGGGGCAATTTTAATTTTTTGATGTGCTGGGAGTGGGCTTGGAGGAGGTAGGGTAGAAGTGGGTAGTGGAGGAGTGGGGGTTTAATACCACACAGAAAGTGTGAAAGTCCAGGTTTCCTCTTATGCTGTACAGTTTCAACTAGATTGGCTTATCCTAGGGTTTCTTATCCTTGGCTGGTCATCCAATCTCTGACCTCGGGGGTGAGGTTTGTATGGGGGTCTTCTGGTGATGTGAGTCAGTGAGGGAGAAATGGGAGGAAGCACTGCTGCTCCTACTGGCCTACAAGGTATGCTATGATGACACAACCTCTTGCTGGTGCTGTTGGACTTCTAGAAGTCTGGGAAACCTGGCTAGGCTGTTAATCTAGCAAAACTGGTTAAATCTGAGGTTTCCAGCCTTATTAATGTATTTAAAATGCCAACCTGACTCTTGGCATTGGGTTGGCTGCTTGTCTCTTGTGCCACCAGATTAAAACCATAGGAGACAGGTTCCTGACCTACTTCCATTTTATTGGCCATTTAACCTCTCATTTGCACCCAATCCAACAGCTCCCCCATGGTAAAACTCACCCCTAATTTATCCAGAAGAATTCCCTCCTCAATTGCCTGAAATTAATGCTTAAGTATTTTTTAAGATAGATTGCTCTTTGCCATTCTCCATAACTAAATTAAATCTTAAGATCCTATGATCACTATTCCCAAGATGCTCCCTCTGTTAAATTCTCCACATGATCCGCTTTCTTCCTCATGAAATGAGAGATGCAAGAGGTCCTATGGAACTATTTTGAAGAAGAGCAGGAGAGTTATCTCTCACGTCCTGGTCAATTTTAATCGCTTAATCAATGTCACAAAAAACAGGTTATCTGGTCATTATCACATTGCTGTTTGCACAAGATTGCTGTGTGCAACTGCTGTGTTTTCTACATTGCAACAGTGACTACACTTCAAAAGTACTTCACTGGCTGTGAAGCATTTGAGATGCATAGTAGTCATGAAAGGTGCTATATAAATAAATGCAAGTCTTTATTTTTATGAGAGACTTGTCCTATGATGAGAGCGTAAGCAAATTGGGCTTATGCTCTCTGGATCTGAGAAGAATGAAAAGGGTTTGCATTGAAACTTGGAAGAGGCTTGACAGGGCACGCACTTGAAAGGTCATGTCCCCTCACTGGGGAATCTAGAACACGGTGTGGGGGGTGGAGGGGTTTAGTTGGGGGGGGGGCAGATTTTCAACTTTGAAATGGCAATCATGAGAGTTGGGCCAGTTCCCGACATTGCAATTCTTCTACCTTCTGTCTGGCAGACCTCACCCATGCTATTTTCATTCTGGAGTGGTAGGGACAGACTGGAGCCAGGGTTGCTGCCTCCTAAAGCAGGGAGGAGGGCAAATACCGAGGTGGTCAAGTTAGAAAGTCCACCTCTGTTCCCTGTAACATTTGCCCAGTTCTGAACATGAATGTAAGGCACTGTAGCCCTCACCGCTCAGCCCCTCACCTCTATGCCTCCTCCATGCCACCCACATCTCCATGCTATCTCATGTCCCATATTCCCTCCATTCCCCCATTCCCCGATATCCCCCATTCCCCATCCATTCCCCCAATGCCCCCATATACCCCACACCCTTCCATTACCCCCATCTTCCTGCACATCCCCCACATTCCCCCATGCCCTTTCCTGCCATATCCCCTCATAGTCACTCACCCAATGTCCACTGTGGACAGAACTCATGAATCCTATAAGAACATTGGGATATCTTTGATATGCTCATGAAACTGTAAAAATAAGCAGACACTCATTCAAACACAACTTGAAAAGGCCTTAATCCTTTTATAGGCTCATAAAACTGTCAGTCCAAACAAAGCTCCCAGTCCCCTTGACAACTGTATCAACAATGCCTTCTGAATTGAATCAATTATTGGGGGTTGGAGCTCAGCCAAGCATTTGTTGTAAAATTCCATTGCACAACTGTGTCATCATGAACTCTAGAGCTGAATATATTAAAGCCTTTCAAGTAGTGGAACAGATGGGCATCTATTGCACTGCTTCAAAAGTTGAAGAGATGGATGGCCTGTCAATTAATGAAAATCTCAAAGTATAGGGTGCAATTTATACTGTAACTTCTGAATCTCAACACTGTTTGATGTGGAAGAGCACTTCATCCATGGATAATGTACTCTAATGTATCTGAACACTTTTCTGCTTTGACAATGCTGATCACTTTAATGTTCATCTAACTCTTCTAAACAAAGCCCTATCAAAATTCAGTGTATTAAGAACATAGTTAACTTCTCATACACCATTACATTGTGACATGTGAAGTTGGAAACATCTTTTGAACTTGCCTGTCAAAAAGTTCCCAACTTCAAACTAGGGTTTCTGCATGGTTTACAGTTCCCCTGAGATGCTGTGAACCATATCACCTCCCAAAAGTCAAGACTCCATGAAAGTAGAGGGGAAGAAGTCTAAAATGCTAATCCCTGCAATGGAGCTGGCAAGGTTAGGAGTACTGCATGCAGGCTCGCCACATGCACCCTTGTCCTGCAGCACTAAAAATTGCCGGCGACAGGAATGGGAGCGGGAATCCTGAAATCGAGTCCTGCCCATCATTTTTAAAGCCCATCCACCTCCATTCCAACATGGATGGAGGAATGAAAATCCAACCTGGGGGAGGTCAATCATTTAGGACTGAGAGGAGAAGAAATTTCTTCATTCAGAGTGTTGTGAATCTTGGAAATGCTCTACCCCAGAGGATTCTGGATGTTTCAGGTTCCATCATTTAATAATTTCAAGGCTGGAATAGGTAGATTTTTGATCTCTCAGGGAATCAAAGGATATGGGGAGTGGGCAAGAAAGTGGAGTTGAGGCAAAAGGTCAGCCATGGTCATATTGAATGTTGTAATGAATTGTAATATTCTTATGTTATGTCTCCTGCTCCCGTGCCCTGCCTGAGAAGATACAGCAACACTCTGTGGCAAATCCAAGGGTCAATACAAATGACCTCCAGAAACATTCCAGAGTGCTTCCAGACAGTTTGCAATAGAAGTAAAATGTCAAAAATGACCTTACCTCCAATTTGGATGCCCGGACCTTTAAGGAACACTGGTGTTGTGTGAATTCTGCAACTTGTCACCAAATCTTTGAAAAGTGATGAAGGAACATGTCCACAACACCCATGTGGTCCAAATTTAGAATCCTGGCATTGCATCAGCTGGTTGGCTGTGTGACGTCCGAGTGGGCCTGATTCAATGCCTTCTGGCATATGCAGGGGTCACACCTGCAGTCGCCCTTCTGCTGCAGCACCAAGCAGTCTGGCAGTGCATCGCACTCCAGGAAAGCTGTGGTAGTCCTCTGAGGCACCACTCGAGATGGTGGTATGCAAGGAAATTTCTACCTCAGAGTTTCCAGTTATCACTACACTATAGTTCATGCTCATCTAATTAATTTCTTTACAAATCTGTTCTTCTATCTCTGTCCTCCTATTTGGTGGCCTATAAAATACACCAAGTAGCGTAATTGCTCGGCTAATGTTCCTTAACTGCAACTAAATGGATTCTGTCTTTGACCCCTCAAGGATATTCTCTCTTTCTAGTACAGTAATATAATCCTTATTCCAAACTGCTTCTCCTCCTCCCTTTTTCCTTGCCTATCTTTCCTGAATACCTGGTACCCAGGAATATTAAGCATCCCTTTTTGTGCCAGGTCTCACTTAATGTTGTCATTACAACAAATTCCCATGTGCCTGCCATCAGCAACATTATTAACTACATTTTGTGAATTTACATACATGCACACTCCAAACCTAACTTCGACTTTTTTGTATTTTCTATGATTCCACTTAATTCTGTATTATATCTAATTCCATCTCTCCTAGTCAGTCCTCTGTGCACTATGTTTCTACTTTTTAATATTACATCTTTGTGCCCAAGCTGCTGTCAAATTAGTTTAAACTCTCCCACAGCACTAGCTAACCAGCCCACTGGATATGGGTCCCAGCTCTTTTCAAGTGCTACCTACCCATTTTGAACAAGTCCCTCCTGGCACAGAACCGGTCCCAATGCCCCATGAATCTGAAGCCCCCACCCCTGTACCATGTGTGGGATTATCCAGCCCTACCCACCGCTGGGATCATCCGGTCCTGCTGAAAGTCAATGGGCTTTTGACTGGGCCACCACATCCCCCACAGCAGGTCCAGCACAATGGGGCCAGAAAATCCCAGTCCATGTTTCTAACTACATGCTAATCTGCCATGTCCTCCCTAGTTCTACGCTCACTAGCATGTGGCACCAATCCAGAGATTACTACCTTTCAGGCCCTGCTTTTTAATTTCTTCCCTCTATCCCTAAACTATGACTGCGGGGCCTCAATCCCCTTCCTCTCAATATTGTTTGTTTCAACATAGGCCACAACTTCTCATTCTTCCCAATAGACGCTATGCAATTAGAGGGCCACTTTGGGAAAAATAAATGCCAGTGAAAGGAGTAAGATTTTTGAAAGAGAATTTCTATCTTAGGACTGCATAATATATACAAAATAATGAAGTCATACTGCAAGGAAAGCTTTGTTATATTCCTGTAGGGCCTCACTGATTTTACTGTAAATTGAATCGATGGGCGTGCCCATTCACTAAGCAAGCCTGTGTAACCAAAGCTGTAAGATTTTGGAAGAAAAGATTTATGCTACTTTAGATTACATTAGATTATAAGTCACACAAAGTACGAAAGCACCAATACATTGGTTAAGCAATGCAAAACCAAAATGGACATTGTGTAAAATCCAAAGTCTCCCAAAATGACTGTGTCAAGCCATTTCCAAACTACTGGAAAGTTCAGTTGAATTGGGCAAACCTAGTGCAATAAGACATCAGTGCACAGTGGTGCACACAAATTAAAAACTATTTGTCCATCATATGAAAACTTAAGAAGCCTACAACAATCAACCAGATAAAGGGCTGAATTTTCACTCTGGATGTGGGAAACAGGGGCTGGGACTGTTTCTGGGTCCCGAATCTTCCTCCTTGTGGGGGAGCCAGTCATTCTTTGGGATTTTCCTGGAAGCACCCTGTTAATTGGTATAGAGGTTCCCTGTCCAATTAAGGGCAGCAGATGGGCTTTCAAAGCTGGAGGGCCAATTCTCTTCCAGCTTGAAAGGAGAACACACTGCAATAAAAGGCAGGTAACTGAGAGGGCACTCTAACAAATTTCTTTTTAGAAATGCAGTTAAAAAACAGGCCACTAATGTGGATGGTAGGGTGGAGGAGCCCCACTACTATGGGTACTATGGCTGTACCCCAACTCAAACAGGCAGGGAGGGCCTATAGATCTGCTGAAAATTGGCACCCCGGCCTGCTGCTGGGTGCCCTACTCCAGGCAGTTAAACTAGCCTCCAGTCGAGTCAGGAAACTGAGGGCTCATTGGAAAATCCCAGTCAGCCTGCTATAAGTTCTCTTAACAAGGTTTCTAATGAGCCTATTTAGCTGCCCACCTTACTTGGACAGGTAACCCTGCCAGGCCCGAACCTGCCTTGTCAAAAATTGCCTGTACCAGAATGATGTTGGGAAACTAGCATACTGGCTGATGCTGGTATTTTTAAGCCCCATCTGCCTCTTTTGGGGCCTGAAAATTCTGCCCAAATTATCTCTCCTTTATTTTAGGTCTTTGTTCATAACCTCCTCTTTAGGATAATTTTAGACTTCTTGAAATGGCAGAGATTGCAGAGACCTATGACTTTCAGCGCTAGTTTCCTTATGCTTACTTCAGGTAGAAAGTAATGGTCAGAGATGGATTTCATTTTAGAATTCACCACTGCAATGGTGCTTAATAGAGCAGCCTTCATTGGGTTAGCCTGAGCACCATCCACAAATGAAGGCCCAACCAAACCCCATCAACCACCACCCTTCAGTGCCAGGATGAACTTCTTCTTAGATTAAACAACTTTTGGGTTTACTCCTCTCCCTTCCTCCAAATAAAAGATGTTAATATGGGAATCTGTATGGGTCCTGCTCCTACTAGCCTTTCCACGGATATATTCTTTGTTCTGATCCGACTCAGATCCCTTCCCTCACCTCATTCTCAGGTACATTCTTGACTATATCAGCATGATTTCCTACTTTGCTACAAACTGGAAAATTTCTTCAAACTTACATCAAATTTCCATGCCTCCCACGCCTTCACATAGTCCATCTTCGACTCTACCTTTCCCTTCCTTGATTTCTCTACCTCCATTTCTGGGGTCAGACTATCAACCAATGTTTACAATAATCCCATTGATATCAACAGCTACTTTCCCCCATCTTGGCTCCTGTAAGGATTTGAATTCATTACCCCAGTTTCTTGTCTTCATTGTATATGTACTATGTCAGCTTTCCCTCGTGGTTTCTGATATATACATATGAAGATTCCAAGGCAAAAAGTTTGGTAAATCCCAACTTCAGGCATTTCACCCAGGAGTAAAAATTCCAGCTTCAATATGAACCACAAATTAAAACTGGTTTAGTGAGATACTAATTCCAATATCACATTAAAATGTTATTCCACAGTGAAAATATTCACTATTTAGATTCCTATTTGTCCAAGGTTGTGTGACAAGGTTGTTCGCATTCCAATCAAGTTGTGTGGCACACATCAATATTTTCCACACATAGAGTTGAAAATACCATAAAATATTCTTCCCTTTTACACACTGAAATAGGGTCAAAAAGCAGGTTATGAAATAAGAGTAGGGAATGTGTAATTCAAAGCACGTTTTCAAAATAGTCCAGGAAATCAGACAGAATTGAACTTTAAAAGGATTTATTGAAATATGACAGAAAATGCACTGCAGTTCAGTTAATATCTAGAGAAGAAGAAGCAGGTTGGCATTTCCGTGTGACTTTTCATCAGAACTGGGTGGGGGGTGAGGGGAAAGTAGAAATGGGCAGCATGGATATGAAGCCTGAGTAGATTGAAAGTGAAGAATGGGCGGTCACATCAATTTGTTTGATTCCAAAATCTGGTGAGGAGTCAAATGCTAATCTACCCTGCTGTGCAATTCCAAAATATTGTCTTTTCAGTCTGTCCAAATGTAACAATCTACACCCTGGATGAGTGAACTCATTATAATTTTGAACTATTGCTTTTGTCTCTCTCTCCCCACACCCACCACCCCTCCTGGAACTACGTGCTTGAATTATCATGTATTAGAAAATACATTCAATTATATATGAGGATTAAATGGTTTCAATGCACTGTCATCTTTAGAACCACAATATTTAAATGTTAAACCACTCAATAAACAAATATAATGTAACATCCTATTAGTCGCGATTTTTTTTCATAAATTGTTTGTGGTGTAGAGATTATGTATAGAGTCATTAAATACTGGAGGAGAACCCTTTCTGCTGGGCGCTTAAAAGCTAATTTTTCCATTATGAAACATCAGACTGCACATTACTGCAGTTATTATCTGACTGGAATAGCAGAATCTTTTCCTTTTACATTAATTGCAGTCAGCCAGTTTACGTGTAATTAGATGCAGCAGCCTTGTTGCAGAAAAAGGTTGGCATTGAAACTATTGACCCCAAGTACCTTGCCACACAATCACTGGCACTCTGACCTCTCTCTCTTGTGGGACAAGGTTGCCCATAACAGCAAGGAGAGGCAGTAGACCAGAGCAGGGGCACTCCACAAATCCACCTTGAGCTCCCAGAGGAGATGGTTCTACATGTTATAGGCTAGAGGCAGCGCAGCTTGTAGTATTTGGTGCAGCAAAGGCCATCCAAGGTGGTGCTGAGTGAGTCTTACTCCCCTTTGCAACTCCGTCCTCGCCATCATCCTGGGAAACATCATCAAGTTGAAGATGGTATGACCACGGAAATCCTGCTTTCATCCCCAACCCACTTCAATGACCCCAACCACCTCCTTGCTTTCATATACAGAAGAGCTGCTGCCTGAACAGCCTCAGCAGAGACAGGAGGAAAAGGAAGAGCTACCCTTGGAAAATGATGAGGACGCGCTGCCACTTGATCTTACACTCCCAGCAATGTGGGGACTGTAGAGTACAGAGTCGCATTCAGCACACAGTGAATCATCAAGCAGGAGCTGGCTGTAGTCAGGCCAGAAAGAAAGGGCAGCTCAAAGAAGGGCAAGATCGCAGACAAGTCCTGCTGCAAAGAACTCAGATGAGGATTGGCATACAGGACAATGCTGGTGATCCACACCAAAATGCTTGGTGTATTGGCAGGCCTGCAAAACAGCAACCTGTCACTGTCTAGGGATGAAGAGGAGTCCACCTCATGCAGGCCCAGACTACTGCTATCATGGGTGCAGATCTCTGTGCTCAATGGGAATACAGGCTGTCACAGCAGTGCCATGCTGTGGAAGTGCCAAGAGCACCAACCTGCTGCCCTCTCACAAGATGGCAGTATTCATGCTCCCACCCCTATCATCCTGCCAGTGTCCTTGTTGTTTGCCTCTCAGTCAGCCAGCCCAGGCTGTACCATCCATGCGGAGGTAGTGAAGTCTGAAGCCATGCCTTCTGGGCCAGAGCTGCTCAAGGATGTCTTGGAAGGCCATCTGCAGTCTCATAGAAGTCAACAGGCTCCTGTCAACCATGCTGCAGTCACAGGGGTAGCATCATGTAGGAGCACTAGGTCAGGCAAAGGCACCCCAAAGATAGGCTCTGAGGGAATGCAATAGAGTGAATAGTTCATTGATGTTTGGGTAGCTGGATGTGTTGCTGGATAAAGATGTTTTGTGAAGGTTTTGTTGGTGACTTTTAATGTTGAATATTGGTTAAAGGATTTGCAGTGGCAAATCTGAAATGGATGCGATGATGGAGAATTGAAGGTTCAACTTGGCAAGTTTGTTTCAAGCGAAGTGGCACCTCCCAATCCACTCTTGCTCCCTGCATTCAGTTACACAGGGTCCATGTTCCCTCTTCCCTGCTTCCTCCTCCACTTCCTCCTCCTCATTATGAAATGTTGTGTATCTCTCCTTGTTATGTTCCCTATCTCCAGTCTAGCATTTTTATCTATCATGAAGCATTTCCTCAGTATACAGTTGATTTATGACCACAG
The DNA here is from genome assembly GCF_017639515.1 of Carcharodon carcharias. Taxonomy (NCBI): domain Eukaryota; kingdom Metazoa; phylum Chordata; class Chondrichthyes; order Lamniformes; family Lamnidae; genus Carcharodon; species Carcharodon carcharias. The sequence goes on along the minus strand of NC_054481.1, from coordinate 65,948,728 downwards.
GAAAAGCATCATATAGCTCTGTCTCCACTATCTTCACATCGTCATGACTCCTGTCAGAAACACAGGCACAGGGGTCAGTGTTGGGACCCTTGCTGTTCCTGATATATATTAATGACCTAGGCTGTGGTGTGCAGGGCATGATTTCAAAATTTGCAGATGATATAAAGATTGGAAATGTTGTCAACTATGATGGGGATAGTCTTGAACTTCAAAAGGACATAGACATGTTGGTGGATTGGGCAAACAAGTGGCAGATGAAGTTCAATGCAGTGAAGTGTGACGTGATTCGTTTTGGCAGGAAAGATATGGTGAGACAGTATAAAATAAAGGGAGAGCCTCTAAAGGAGGTTTAGGAACAGAGGGACCTTGGTGTATATGTACATAGGTCATTGAAGATGGCAGGGCATATTGAGAAAGCAGCTAATAAAGCATATAGTAACTTAGGCTTTATTAATAGGGGTATTGAGTGCAAGAGTAAGGAGGTCATGTTGAACTTGTTTAATACATTAATTAGGCCTCATCTTATAGAGTCATAGAGGTCTACAGCACAGAAAAAGGCCCTGTGGCCAATCGAGTCTGCGCTGGTCAAACAAGTACCTAATTATTCTAATCCCATTTTCCAGCACTAGGCCCATTGCCTTGTATGCCATGGCATCACAAGTGCATATCCAAATACTTCTTAAATGTTACGAGGGTTTCTGCCTCTACCACCCTTTCAGGCAGTGACTTCAAGATTCCCATCACCGTCTGGGTGAAAAAATTCTTCCTCACATCCCTTCTAAACCTCCTGCCGCTTACCTTAAATCTATGCCCCCTGGTTATTGACCCCTCCACCAAGGGAAAAGGTTCCTTCCTGTCTACCCTATCTATGACCCTCATAATTTTACACACCACAATCATGTCCCCCTTCAATCTCTTCTGCTCCAGGGAAAATAACCCCAGTCTATCCAATCTCTCCTCATAACTAAAACTCTCCAGCCCAGGCAACATCCTGGTAAATCTCTTTTGCACTCTCTCTAGTGCAATCACATCCTTCCTATAATGCAGATTCCAGAACTGCACGTAATACTCTAGCTGTGGCCTAACCAGCGTTTTATACAGTTCCAGCATAACCTCCCTGCTCTTATATTCTATGCCTCAGCTAATAAAGGCAAGTATCCCATATGCCTTCTTAACTACCTTATCTACCTGTCCCACTACCTTAAGGGACTGGTGGACATGCACACCAAGGCCCGTCTGATTCTCGGTACTTCCCAGGGTCCTACCATTCATCATGTATTCCCATGCCTTGTTTGTCCTGCCCCAGTGCATCACCTCACACTTATCCAGATTAAATTCCATTTGCCACTGATCAGCCCATCTGACCAGTCTGTCTATATCCTCCTGTAATCTAAGGCTACCCTCCTCACTATTTACCACCCCACCAATTTTCATGCCATCCGTGAACTCACTGATCAACCCACCTACACTCAAGTCGAAATCATTTATATATACCACAAACAGCAAGGGACCCAACACCGATCCCCCTGGAGCCCCACTGGACACAGGCATCCAGTCACAAAAACACCCCTTGACTGTCACCCTCTGCTTCCTGCCACTCAGCCAATTCTGGATCCAATTTGCCAAATTGCCTTGGATCCCATGGGCTCTTACCTTCGTGATCAGTCTCCCATGCGGGACCTTATCAAAACCTTGCTGAAATCCAAGTAGACTACGTCAAATGCATTGCCCTCATCTACACATCTGGTCACCTCTTCGAAAAATTCAATCAAATTGGTCAGACATGACCTCCCCTTAACAAAACCATGCTGACTGTCCTTGATTAATCCCTGCCTCTCCAAGTGTAGATTAAATCTATCCCTCAGAATTGCTTCCAATAGTTTCCCCACCACTGAGGTTAGACTGACTGGCCTATAGTTCCCTGGTTTATCCCTTCCTCTCTTCTTGAATAACGGTACCACATTGGTTGTCCTATGGCACCTCTCCTGTGGCCAGAGAGGTATTGAAAATTATTGCCAGCACCCCTGCTATCTCCTCCCTTGCCTCACTCAACAGCCTGGGATACATTTCATCCGGACCTGGAGATATATCTTCTTTTTAGCCTGCCAGACCACTTAGAACCCCCTCCTTTTCTATGCTAATTTCTTTAATTAGTCCTTCTGCCTGACTTCCACACCAACGCCTTCCCTCTCACTTGTGAACAGCAACACAAGGAATTCATTTAGAACCCTACCCTGCCTGGAGTACTGCATCCAGTTCTGGGTGCCATACTTGAGAAAAGATGTGAAGGCGTTGGAGGGAGTACAGAAGAGTTTCACATGATTCCCGGGGTGAAGAACTGTAGCTATGAGGATAGATTGGAGAGGTTGGGACTGTTTTCCTTAGAGAAAAGAAGGCAGAGAGAATGCCGATAGAGGTACTCAAGATCTTGAAGCATATGGACGGGTTGAGAAACTGTTCCCACTCAAGAGAACATCAAGAACTGGAGGGCACAGGTTCAAAATAATTGGCAAAAGGAATAAATGTGATGTAAGGAAACATTATTTCACCCAGGTGGTGGTTGCAATCTGGAACAAACTTCCTGAAAGGGTGTTGGAGGTAGGTTCGATCGAGATATTCAAAAGGGAATTGGGTTGCTTCCTGAAAAGAGAGAATGTGCAAGGTTACAGGGATAAGGCAGGGGAGTGGGACCAGGTGGAATGTTCTTTCAGAGAGCCAGTGTAGGTGCAATGGGCTGAATGGCCTTCTTCTCCACTGTAAAGATATTGTCATACTATGACAGATGCACAGGTGGCCTACAACAAAAGCCATGTCACCACCAGAAATCTCATCACGCAACCTATGTGCTTGAGCAGGCACCATTCGTGCAGTCCTGGTTGATTCTGGCTATAATTTCAGTGTGTATATAAGTGAATATGATTACCACTCATTACAAGTAGGATATGGTGACATTATGACTATTAAAATGTTCGCATGTGAGACCATTAGTGAATTATTGTATTGCTGTTGATTATGAGAGAAATCTGAATGCTACAAGTGTTACTAGTATTTATCAGTGCAGTTTTAATAAGTTATTATTTTGAGTTACTGGTGGAGTCAAAGTTCCTCCTGCTTCTGGTTTCCCCTTGGCAAATCACTCTCCAATCTTTGCTTTCCTCTCTTCTATTGCTATTGGCTTCCATTCTCTGCCTGTTGGTGGCCTCCTGGTTCTTGGAACTTGGCACAACACCACAAGAAAAGATCCTCAACTACAGGGAATCCGACCTTAATTAGGTTAATGCAATAACATTCGCAAATGTTGCACAATCACACTTCATGTGTTCAAACATGTCGTCAGATATCACATGGTCGAATGTCACATGGTCACACTTTGTGAGGTCAGAATGTTACACGATCAAATCTGCGGGATTGCATTCAAACAGAGCTGGCAAACCTACTGTGATTGAAATGTGTTAGATTGAAATGGATTATAAAAATAAAGGAGTGAATCTAGATTAAGATGAACCAAGGTTCTCTTTTAATCCTCTTTAGCTATTTCTGAGTAAATAAGAAAATGCTTAACAGTGAGTGTTCAACAAACCACATGAAGGTCAAGAACATTCACCTCCTGACATTCAGCATTTTCTGAAGTAAAGCTCATCACTTTTAGTTAGGACCAGGTTTGAGCAGCTGCCAGTAAAAGAACATACTTGACATACACAGTAATAAAGTGATGCCTATCCCAACAAGATTTACTGTCTAGTAATGACTCCTGAAGCCTTCATCTAACATTTACAGGTAAACACTTGCACTGGAGAAAAATCCATGCACCAAGTGAGAGAACACTTTTCATGGTTATCCAGCATTAAATGTCACACTGTGATATTTTTCAGTGTAAGCTTAATTCACACAAGCGGCAGACATTTCTAATTAGTCAAAAGGAGCAACCACGGCTTTTGGATTATTCTGACTGAGATCATAAGGAATAGTGTCACTGCAGTGACATGTTCGATAATAAAGCAGTCCTATCTAATTCTAATTAACAGATGCTGAAGTCGGAAGCCCTGTTCTCACTTCAGCTTTTAAAGGGAGCAAACCATGCACATGGAGCTGTAATTTAGACATAAGAGAAATCAAATCAACATGGAAAACTAAAATGGGAATACTGGGAATTGAATCCAACCTTATATCCCCAGCCTCTGCTTCGATTAGCCTGAATAGTTGGAGGCAAAGCCCAGATTTCCCTTTGTGCAGGTATGGAGTGATTCAGCCTTTTTATTTTCAATGACTACATAATAACTCAGGATCTAAATCAAAACGGACACTGAAGGATGTTTTCAGGTTGTGATATTGCTGGATGTGATATTACACTTTTAACTGGATCAGGGCAGGTTTGGTGAGTTTTAGTTGAGATCAAATCAAATGAAACAGTTTCAGTGCTCCAGGGCTGTTATCTTATAAATTCTTCATGGTTTTGGCTTTCCAACAGACGATCATGGTTTCAAGTTTCAGAGCTCAGATTTTCCTAGTTCAATTACAAGGACCATTACTGACAGCAAAGGAAAAATATTGATGCTGAAGTTCTCTCCCAAATAGATCAAAGACCAATTAGCTTCGCTGTGGATCAACTCTGGAGGTCAACTGGGAAATGAGCTCTTCAGATGTTCTCATATTCCAACTGACAGAGGTTAAAGAGGAAATAATTGCAGATATCGCATGGACAGGAATGGGAATATTGAAATGCAATTAATGTTAGAACTTGCAACCTAACATTTTATACACTTCCCTAAAAATTCTGAACAGTGCTTATTGCTTTAGTAATTTTAAGATCAAACTTTTATAGTGTGGTCTTTTGTGTAGAAGTATTGTTAAATATACTGTTTCCAATCAAAGTTACACATAGGGAAGGATTTTTCCCTCATCAGGGGGGCTTGGTGGGGGAGAGCGGGAGCAGAGGGGAAGCCGACCACCACCCGCGATTGGGGCCGGAACATGATTTCATGTTGCTGGGCCAATTAAGGCCTGCCCAGAGTGAAACGTGAGCAGCAGCGCTCGGCACTGCCTGTGTGCAGGGGGGAGGAAAGCGTGCACAAACTTCGTCCATGCGCACGGATGCGCGCTTGAAAATTTCCCTGAGGCACACAGCTGTCTCAGGAAGATGAACATTGTTCAAAATAAAAAATAAATATGTTATAAATAAATATAAAAAATTTTATTTTATTTTTATTTGCTTTTGGAAACCTCACCCAGCCCATGGATGAGTTTTCCTAAAACATGCAAAGGCCATAAGGTTGGACGGGCAGTAAAAAATTTATTTCAATCACCTTTTTAATGCCCTTAATAGGCCATTTAATTTTCAGTAGGCACATGCCTGCCCAACGAGTTAAATATTCTCCCCATAAATACTGTACACAACAATGATAGAATCTTAGAGCAAAGATTGTTATTCTTTAATTCCCACTAATCTCTGATATAAATATAGGACAATAAGAATTGCTAGATGAGAAGGGATAAGTCCATCTAGCCTGTCTTATAACCAAGGCAATCAATCTCAATCCATTAAAGTACAACAGGCTGAATATGAAGTGGGCAAAACCCCAGTGATGGAGAACTTTGGGAACCATACACCCAAAGTTTCTCAAACATGCTACGTGCCTCAAATTAGTCATACACTGTATCCCAAAATATCATTTTCTGAAAGAAATCTATTAAGTTGCATTTCAGTGAATAACAATTAACTGCTTCAACAGCTTGACTTTAATTAGAATGACAAAGAAAATAATTTTTTATGGGATTACAACATGCTGTCAACGATTAATGTTGCAATCCTGTCACAATGAAGTGCATGTTCTAGTTGTAAGTGAGAGCAGCTGTTACTAATTGTGGAAAGGTTCAGGCATTATTCTTAAGTATATATAAGAACTGGTTTCCACCTGGGTGGGGGAGAGGGAGGAAAGAAGGAAAGAAAAGGGAAAAAAAAGAAAAGGGAGTCTGTGCCTACTGGGTTTTGTAAATAAACCTATGTTAAGGAAAGACTGGGTCCAGCTTCCTCCTTTACTCAGTAAATAAGCACCGAATTATAACATCAGCAACAACAACAATTGCATTTATATATATATAGCACCTTAAATGTAGCAAACATTCTCAAGACCTTTCACATGAGCGTTATCAGGCAAAATTTGATATTGAGCCACATGACAAGTAATCAAAAGTCAAAGGGGGAAGCTTTAAAGAGGAGGAGATTGAGATAAGGGTGGGAAAGTTTAGAGAAGGTAATCTAGGGGAGAACTTTCTCCCCATCAAGCCGGCCGGTCAGGAGCAGGCGCGGGGCCGATCGCCACCCGCAATCGGCTGTGTGCGCCATTTTACACAGGCGGGCTAATTAAGGCCTGCCCATCGTGACGTGCACCCGGTAGCGCTCAGCACTACCTGGGCAGGCAGGGGGAGGAGGGTGAGTTGGGGCCTGCCTCAGGGAGATTAAGTTGAATTTGACAGTTCAAGATAAAAAAAATCATTAATTAATCAAAAATTAAACATCATTTACACATATTCCTTCATGTGACAGCATCACATAAGTTGGGACATGTTTATCAAATGTTTAAAAAAATGTTATTAATGTAATAAACACTTCATGAAACATCATCCCACCCATGGATAAGGTTTCATAAAAAATGTGAAGGCCACCTGGGCTCTTCACCTGCCCGCCAATCTTAAGGTTGGATGGGCAGCACTGAAAATTACTTTAATTAGTTTATTAATGGCCTTAACAGGCCTTTGATAGATTGGCGGGTGTGCAGCCGACTCCGGTGCCCGCCTGCTGAACTAAAGATTGGAATGACGCGTGGTGACATCGGGACTCACGCCCCGATTCTGCCCCTAGAATTTAGGGCCTATGCAACTGAAAGCATGGCCAGCAATGGTTCAATAAAGGAAATAAGGGATGCCCAAGAGACTGGAATCGGAGGAACTCAGTGTTCGTAGAGTTCTCAGGGAGTGGAGAGACTAGAGGAGTTTACAGAGATAGGGAGGGGCGGGGGGGGGGGGGGGGGTGCTGAAGCTTCAAAGGGATTTGAATTTAAGGATGAGAATTTTAAGTCTGTGGCATTGCCAGAACGGGAGTCAGTGAGCACAGGGGTGATTAGGTGAAAATTCGGATATGGACAGCTGAGTTTTGGATGCTTGAAAGCTTAGGAGGGAAAAAACAGTGGAAACAACTGTATAGGAATTCAATGGCACTGTGCTCATTTTTTTAGCACCTATCAGGATCCAAAGCCATCGATAAGGCGGGCAAGAAGTGCACATCCATTACGAGGCAGAAGTTTGATAACGGCAAAAAACAGGCCCCCCTTTGTAATATTGGTTTCCCCTGGAGCAACCAATGCTATCTACAGTCAAACCAGGTATACATGAGGCCTAACAGGCTGATCTTAATGGGATCGCTGTAAGCTGCCATCAAAAAGTAAGTCTGTTAAAAAATATCTGAGTGTCTGGCCAGGAGGAGCACTAAACTGTGGCCTGCTCCCAGCCTTGGGCTGTTTATGGAATAAATTGATTGCTCTGGCAACACACATTGTGAATGATGCAGGCAAGATGGTATTTCCCACCTTTAGAGGCAGCACTGTCATATAACTGAGATATTGATATTTGAAGCGGACTGGCATATTCTGTTATGTTACTGAACATATTAACAAATATTACTTACTTGGGCATTTGTTTCAGATTTTTAAAAATCTCCTCTCCTCCAAGTGGCAATTCATAATTCAGTTTCACAGCTTCCTGTTAACTTGCTCAAAAAGCTGTGTTTCATGCAACAGCACATACAGCAAACATCGATAGGTTTATTTAAGCAGCTGAGCCTAATCCTGTTGTTTCATCTACATAAGCATAGTTCCAGCATTGGTTACTGTATAGCTTACAGAGGTTGATGTTTCTACTATCTCAGCAGGGTGCCCGTGTAAACTCCCTCTCCACGACCTCAGAATGAATCAGATAAAATCTGGATCTGAGCAACAACAATCAAACTGTGATATTCCAAACTCCAGCATTGCCATTTACAAAATGCAACCCTTGTTTTCATTGAGCCACTAACTTTAGGATTATTTCTTCCACAGCCAAATTCTAGGATGACAAAAGTTATCAGCAACTAAGGTGACATCCAAAATTTTCCACTCGAAATACTCCCTTTCAAAGTTTGGTACAGTGATTTTAATTGACATTAAAGTTGCCCTCTCTGTCACTTTTCTTGAAGACAAACCCTGAGGACAGCAATCAATCCAAAATACCAGTACTAAATACCAGGGTGAAACCTTTTTCCTGCCTGCAACACTTACCTCAAGACACTGTAATTATCTGGAACCATGTCCTTTTCATGCAAAACATCAAAAAACATTAATCCATATTTACTGAACAAAATATGAGGAAGTACACTCAGGGCCAAGAGAAATCTATAACATGTCTATTGGCACTCTATATAATCTCTCCCAGCTTTTCTGTGCTCATAGCAACAATGGTATCAAATTTGCAACATCTGCTTTCGTTTCAGTCATCCCTCTTAGTGCAACCTCGTAGCAAAACTCCCTCTTTCTCCATCTTCCCTACCACTGCATTGAGCCACCATCACTCAGCAAGCTAAAATGGATGCACTCAAGAAGCTTGACACGATGCAGGACATAGAAACATAGAAACATAGAAAATAGGAGCAGGAGTAGGCTATTCGGCCCTTCGAGCCTGCTCCGCCATTCATTATGATCATGGCTGATCATCCAACTCAATAGCCTGCTCCCTCTTTCTCCCCATATCCTTTGGTTCCTTTCACCCCAAGAGCTATGTCTAACTCCATCTTGAAAACATACAATGTTTTGGCCTCAACTACTTTCTGTGGTAGCGAATTCTACAGGCTCACCACTCTCTGGGTGAAGAAATTTCTCCTCATCTCAGTCCCAAATGGTCTACCCCGTATCCTCAGACTGTGACCCCTGGTTCTGGACTCCCCCTCCATCGGAAACATCCTTCCTGCATCTACCCTGTCTAGTCCCGTTAGAATTTTATAGGTTTCTATGAGATCCCCATCATTCTTCTGAACTCCAGCAAATATAATGCTAACCGACTCAATCTCTCCTCATATGTCACTCCTGCCATCCCAGGAATCAGTCTGGCAAACCTTCACTGCACTCCCTCTATAGCAAGAACATCCTTCCACAGATAAGGTGACCAAAACTGCACACAATATTCCAGATGTGGTCTTACCAAGACTCTGTATAATTGCAGCAAGACATCCCTGCTCCTGTACTCGAATCCTCTCGCTATGAAGGCCAACAACCAATTTGCCTTTTTTAGCGCCTGCTGCACCTGCATGCTTACCTTCAGCAACTGGTGTATGAGGACACCCAGGTCTTGATGCACATTCCCTTCCCTCAATTTATAGCCATTCAGATAATAATCTGCCTTCCTGTTTTTTGCTACCAAAGTGGACAACCTCACATTTATCCACACTATACTGCATCTGCCTTGCATTTGCCCACTCACTCAGCTTGTCCAAATCACATTGAATCATCCCTGAACCCTCCTCACAGGTCAGCCTCCCACCCAGTTTTGTGTCATCTGCAAATTTGGAGATATTACATTTAGTTCCCTCATCTAAATCATTAATATATGTTGTGAATAACTGGGGTCCCAGCACCGATCCCTACGGTACCCCATTAGTCACTGTCTGCCATTCGGAAAAAGACCCATTTATTCCTACTCTTTGTTTCCTGTCTGCCAACCAGTTTTCTATCCATCTCAATACACTACCTCAATCCCAAGTGCTTTAATTTTACATGCCAATCTCTTATGTGGGACTTTGCTGAAAGCCTTCTGAAAGTCCAAATAAACCACATCCACCACAGCCTACTTGATTGGCACCCCATCCACCACCTTCAGCATTCACTCCCTCCACCTCCAACACACCATGGCAGCAGTGTGTACCATCTACAAGACGCACTGCAGCAACTCACCAAGCCTACTTAGACAATACCTTCCAAACCCGTGACCTCTACCACCAAGAAGGACAAGGGCAGCAGACGCATGGGAACACCAACACCCGCGGTTCCCCTCCAAACTGCACACGATCCCGACGTGGAAATATATCGCTGTTCCTTCACTGTCACTGGATCGAAATCCTGGAACTCCCTTCCTAACAGCACTGTGGCTGTACCTACACCACTTGGACTGCAGTGGCTCAAGAAGGAAGCTCACCACCACTTTCTCAAGGGCAACTAGGGATGGGCTATAAATACTGGCCTAGCCAGTGACGCCCACATCCTATGAAAGAATATTTTTTTTTTAAAAAGGGGAATATCAGCTAAATAGCCTATTTTATTAAAATAAGTTAATTAGCATGTGATCAAAGGGTAACTACATCAGATATTTACAGGCTATGGCTGGGAATTTGCACAGAGCCACCACTCTATCTTTACCAAAATTGTGGAGAAATCTTGTTTACTCCCATAAATGGGGTTTCCACTATATCTCAGGTAAAATAAATAAGATGGAGTGGAGCAGCTCCAGTGATGCTGTGTATATATAAAGAATAAAATATGTGAATGAGAGAAGAATGTTAGAAATTTACAGCATAAGAGGAGGACATTTGACACATTGTGTAGTGCTGACTCTTTGCTAAATTAATGCCCTGTGGCAAAGTATTCCAGGCTACAACAACCCTCAATTTAAGACTTTTCTCCTAATTCCTGCTCTCAATCTTGTCTATTATTTTAAATTGGCAGCTCCTCTTCACCATATAAAAACAATTCATAATTTCAATAACTTCCATCCGCCTTCTCTACTCCAATGAAACAATACTTTCCCATCCCCAGTATTGCCCTTAAGAATTAACTCTTTCTCTGTGACTTTAATGTCCTTTTTATAGCATAGTAGCCAAAACTGCATCCAAAAGTTTAACTGAGGCCTAAGCAACGACTTGTATAAATTATCCTTTTTTAACTTTTTGACTCTATTCTACAATTTATAAAACCCAAAATTCTTTCTTTAGCTTTATCTGTTGTAATATGCCTTTAAAGGATAGCAGCATGAAATCAATAGAAGGGAAGTGTGTCATGTGATCTAGTAGGGTGCCATGTTATCCAGTCTCAGTTTCACTTTGGCCGTGAGCAGAATACAGCACACACAGCTCTGCTGCTCATGATGTCTTTGTATAAATGCTCTTACGTGCCGAGTCTAAATAAGTGAACCCATAACATGTTTACCCAATTCTTTATGAGTGGTTGGTGCTTTTATATCATTATAAAAACATGACATGCTGTTCAGCAGTGGTCAAACAGTGTGGCAGCAAGATTAAGTCCAGGTCCGACATGGTGAACAGGATTAGATCGTGCTATATGGCATGAGACAACTCTTGACATTTTGGTCAGACCTCAATGAGTTCCCAGTGGTGGAGAGAGTTGAAATCACAGCAGAAAATCTTTGAAGACACAGGCTGGGATAATGCTCAAGTAAAGAACTGGTAAGCAGGCAGATCCCTTGTGCTGAGATTGCAGCACATAGCTTGTCAGTTTTTAATGAGTGGGACAGTGTATCAAGAGGAACAGCACCGGGTTAGCTCAGTCGGGATGGGCGAGTGACCAGGGTGCAGAGAGAATCGATAGCAAGTGAGGGAGAGTCCATCATAACAAAAGAAAACAGTCATTACAATCGGGCCAAAGAGGGTTGCGATAATAATAGGCAGAGTTTCTGAAAAGCATGCAAAAGCAGCTACAGCAACACTTATCCCAGGCACTCGAAGAGAAGGAAAGTCAAAAGGGTATTGTCAAAATGTCCACAAAACTCCCCAGTTTGAATTATGATGCAGCTAAACTGCTATTCAGATTTAAAAGTTTTAAACAACGTACAGAGCTATGGTTTCTGGATTCAGGTATATCTGAACCACAGAAGCAAGCAATAAAATTTTGCCTAGCAATTGGAGATAAAGGTTGACACAGGCTGAACATGTAAGGATTAACAGCAGAAGAGCTAAACAATCCCCAAAAATCTTCTGGACTACTTTGGAAGACCAGTTCATAATCAGGTTAAACTTTTATATTCATCGTTTAGAATTCGTGTCAGTTTGACAACAGCCTACGGAATCCAAAGACCACTTGATCAGCAGATGCAGAGAAAAGGGCACATACTGTCAAATCAGATACAGAGCTAGCAGACAGAATTGCTGAATTGGTGAGCGTACCCACTCCCATGGAAGCTTTCCAGAAAGATCAGCTAGATAAGCCCAAAATGTATAGCATCAAGGAGCTAATCAAGGATGGATGTAAATATGAAGCAATCCTTGCAGGTCGATGAAGTTTACAGGCCTTAAGCACAACCTCAATTGTTGACGCACTCATGAGAACACCCAATCCTAGCAAGACATGTAGAAGGTGTAGCCTTCTGCAAGCACCAAGGAAATGCTCAGCTTTCCCTCAATTCGACAAAGCATGGGGCAGTCATGGCCATTGGCAGTGGCAGTGGCAGTGCACTAGAGCAAAGGCTGATGCAGCTACAAAGAACTGTGCATTAATACATACGAACATACAAACTAGGAGCAGGAGTAGGCCACTCGGCCCCTTGAGTCTGCTCTGCCATTCAATAAGATGATAGCTAATCTGATTGTAACTTCAACTATGCATTCCCACCTACCCGACAACCTTTCACCCCCTTGCTTATCAAGAATCTATCTAGCTCTGCCTTAGAAATATTCAAAGACTCTGCTTCCACCACCTTTCGAGAGAGTGCCAAAGACTTATGACCTCTGAGAGAAAACTATTCCCCTCATCCCTGTCTTAAATGGGCAACCCCTTGTTTTTAAACAATGACCCACTAATTCTAGACTCCCCACAAGAGGAAACATCTTTTCCACATCCATCCTGTCAAGGCCCCTTAGGATCTTATGGGCCTGAACATCCTCAGAGTGGCAATCAGTGTCAGATTGTCACTCCTTGCCCAATTACTTACATGAAATTTCTTTCGCACCTATCTTGCCTGACCTTCCGACTCAGGCCAGGCAATGCAGTGCGCCCTCAAGGCCTAGCATCAAAATTCCAGAGAATCAAAGGGAAGGAGGTCACAGGCCCTTTTTTTACAGCACTAGCTGCCATAAACCTGGTAAGTTTAGAGGTCCATTGAAATTTAAAGGTCCTTGACAGGCCAGGGTGAAGGTAAGTATCTGAGTTAAATGGGAGTTGAGGGGAGCAGAGGTGGGGGAGGATCGGAGGCCGAGGGGGTGCTGGAGTCAAGGAGGTTGGAAATCAGGGGTTCAGAGATTGGAGGTCGGAGGTTGGGGTCAGAGGTTGGGGAGTCGGTGGTTGAGGTTTGATGTCTTAGATAGGGGTGATGGAGGTTGGGAATGTCAGAGGTCGGGGTTAGGGCATCGAGCCTAGGGGGGGCTTGTTGGGCCTCGGGGGATGGGCCGAGCCTCGGGGTGGGGGTGGGGGTTGTCCCCTGGAGGGTTGGGGGGTTGGGGCGGTGTTCCATGGGGGCTTGGTTTGGGTCTGTACAATTGTTACCCAGAAGTTAGAAGTGATTTTAATTCTTCGGACATTTTCTGGGTAACTATTTGTGTAACCCAGTCAGAACCATCCAAAGTTTGTGATTTAAACCACATTTTTAGATGGTTCAAAGTGCAAGGCAATTGCCCAGAGAAAGTTTACACTTCAGAGCAACTGCTATGTAAACCCTTTCTGTGAACCTCCAAAGCGGATTCCCAAGCGCATCTTTGGAGTACCCCTGCCCCCAGCGCTCCCCCTCCCTCGGTAATATGACGCTGAGGAGTTCAGAAGTTACGGCCCTATATGTTTCAATCAAGTCACCTCTTACTCTTCTAAATCTAGTGGATGCAAGCCCAGCCTCATAAGGCAGCCTGCCCATTCCTGGTATTAGTCAAGTAAACCTTCTCTGAACTGCTTGCAATGGATTTACACCCTTCCTTAAATAAGGAGACCGATACTTTACACAATACTCCAGATGTGGTCTTACTAATGCCCTGTATATCTGAAGCATAACCTCTCTACTTTTGTATTCAATTCCCCTCACAATAAATCATAACATTCTATTAGCTTTCCCAATTACTTGCTATACCTGCATACTAACTTTTTTGTGATTTATGCACTGGAACACCCAGATCACTCTGCATGTCAGAGCTCCGCAATCTCTCACCATTTAGCTAATAATCTTCTTGCCAAAATGGACAATTTTACATTTTCCCACATTATACTCCATTTGCCAGATCTGTTCCCACTCACTTAACCTATCTATAACCCCTTGTAGCCTCCTTTTGTCCTCTTCACAAATTACTTTCCTACCTTTGTATCATCAGCAAACTTAGCAACTATACCTTCAGTCCCTTCATTTAAGTCATTTATATAAATTATAAAAAGTTGAGGCCCCAGCATTGATCCCTGTGACACACCACTGATTACATCTTGCCAACTAGAAAATGACCCATTTATGCCTACTCTCTGTTTCCTGTTCACTAGTCAATCTTCTATCCGTGTCAATATGTTACCCCTACACCATGAGCTTTTATTTTCCACAATAACCTTTATTGTGGCAGCATATCAAATACCTTCTGGAAATCTAAGTACAGTACATCCATCGTTTCCCATTTATCCACAACACATCAAAGAACTCTAACAATTGGTTAAACATGATTTCCCTCTCACAGATCCATGTTGACCCTGCCTAATTACCTTCAATTTATCTAAGTGCCCTGATATAATGTCTTTAATAATAGCTTCAAACATTTCCCCATGACAGACGTTAAGCTAACTGGCCTGTAGCTTCCTGCTTTCTGTCTCACTCCCTTTTTCAATATAGGAGTTACATTAGCTGTTTTCCAATCTAATGGGACCATCCCCGAAACTAGGGAACTTTGGAAAATTGAAACCAATGCATCAACTCTCTCCCTAGCCACTTCTTTTAAGACCTTAGGATGAAGTCCATCAGGACCCGGGGATTTGTCAGCCCACAGTTCCAACAATTTGCTCAGTACCACTTCCCTGTTGATTTTAATTTTCTTGAGCTCTTCCTTTCCTTCCACTTCCTGAGTTACAGCTATTTCTTGGGTGTTACTTGTATCCTCTGGAGTGAAGACCAATGCAAAATACCTGTTCAGTTCGTCCACCATCTGTAAACAGACCAAACACAATGGGTACCTACAAGTAATAATAACGACCATCCGGTATCCAGTCAGAAACATGTACATGAGATGATTGACAAACTAGAAAATGACGATGAGGTGCACGATGAGACAAACATAGGTTTCACACCATCATCACATGGAAAATGTAGATGCTAACACACCATCTGCAGTGTTTGTTGAGATTCAAGTTGTCTGCCCTAAGAAAGTTGGTAATTACTTGTTATTGGCCAAGATTAACACAAGGGCAAGTGCCAACATACTATCCCTGTGAATTCTAAAAGACATGTATCCACAGACATGGAAGGCTGTGGCAAAAACTACTGCTGTGAAACTTTCAGAGTATAGCAGTTCACGAATTTCATGCACAGGATCCATAGTCTTGGTGTGCAAGCACAGTCAATCCTTCTGGCTGCCACAGATGTTCTACATTGTGGAGATTAAAGGCCCAATGATCTCAGGTCTACCGGCATCTAGTGACAATCCATGGAATCAGTCAGTCCACATCCTATCACCTCCGTTCATAACCCAGCAATTAAATATCCAGAATGTTTTGACAAAGATGTGAATTTCAAGGGAGCTGCAAAATTATATTTGCAGGAGAATGCAAGTCCAACAGTTGATCTACCACGTAAGTACAGCATGCACTTACAAGACGCATTAAAGATTGAGCTAGACAAAATAGAGAAAGAAAGAATCATCAGAGGAGTGGAAGAGAACACAGATTGGTGAGGCTCAATTATGTGTTTTATAAAGAAAGACGGTTCATTGAGCATATGCCTTGATCCACAAAATTTAAACGCAGCTTAGAAATGTTTTCCTTACAAAATACCCACATTAGAAGAGTTAAATCTGAGATTTGCAGATGCAAAATTCTTCTTGAAGCTCGATGCCAAGTATGGTTATTGAACAGTACATCTCACGCAGAAGTCCCAAGAGTTTACCAAGTTTCATACCCCATTCAGACGATACTGTTTTCAATGACTTACTTTCAAATTATCTGTTAGCCAGGATTTCTTTCAAGCTCCCATGGACAGTATTACATACACTGTGCCAGGATATATCTGTATCATTGATGGCATTGCTGCTGTGGGAAGAACAAAGGAAGATTGTGACCATAATCTGTATTTAATGATGCAAGCAGCGTCACAAGGTGCAACAGATGAATTTCTTCAGTTCTATTTATTCCAGTGCTGGCATATGTCCCAATCCAAGTAAAATAGAGGATATTAAAGCCATGCCAACTCCTCAAGGTAAGGGCAATCTTGGACAATGTCTAAGTCTCTTAATATCTAAATTCATATTTCCCAATTTTGCTCAAAATTCTTCATCACTAAGGGAATTGTTGAGAGAGGTGTGCTTTTCCTGGAGCTTGAAGACCGCCAATACCTCCTCGAAGCTCTGAAAAAGTCATTATCAGAAGCATCGAAATTACAATTTTACAATCCCATGGAGACAACTATCCTGGACATAGATGCCTCACAGAATGGTTTGGAAGCATGCTTACTACAAAATGGCAGACCAAATACATTTGCTTCAAAATCTCTGTCTGTAACGCAATCCAACTACTCAGACATTGAGCAGAAAACATTAGCTTTAGTGTTTGGAATCATGCGTATTCATACCCATTTATTTGGCAAAAGATTTGTGATAGAGACTCTGCGTGCTATTTTCAGTTTATTTGGTGTGCCTAGGGGGATCATTATGGATAACAGTCCACAATTTATTGGTAAACCATTTCAGGATACTTGTGAGAAATAGAATATCGATCACGCTACTTCTTCTCCTCATTACTCTAGATCTAATAGCCTAGCTG